>NC_080682.1:6512254-7197878 GCF_030445035.2 Dasypus novemcinctus
CCCAGGGTCCACCCAAGACCCCCCCTTTAAGCTGCTTATCTTAGTCCCCAGGCCTTCAGGCTCTGGTGGTAGAAGATTCCAGAAGGACCAAGGGTGGAGGCTGGCAGACCTTCGTAGACCCCACACAGTCCAGCGGAAGCAGGAGCAGCAGGGCCGGGGAGGGCAGCAGGGGGAGAGGCAGCCCCTCCACAAGCGTCCCACAGCACCAGGTGCCCGGACAGCTCTGGCTCCCAAAGAAAGAAAAACGTTCAGCCTCGCATTGGAGGGGTCTCAGCGATCAGGGCCAACCAGCTCCATTTCCCAAATGAGGAAAGTGAGCACTGGGGGACGTGCTGCCCTGAGGAGACGAGGGCGGCAGTCCTCAGGGCCCTGGGGTCCAGACGGCCCACAGACCCCTGGATGGTGCGAGCCCGCCGGGGAGAGGCATCTCCTTCAGATTCTCGGGGCGGGGTGAAGACCCCAAAAAGGCTAAACACCACCAGCCTCGCAAAAGAACGCTCGCTTCAGTTTATACCGCTACAAAAATTACACCAAGGAAGGCTGGAAGTAGACGGTCAAAAAATGAATACTAGTGTTAACTATCAACCAAGAAAGCAAATAAGAATCCCAGTCCTGTGGTCCTCCAGCCCCTCAAAAGGGTGACTTTACCATGGCAACCTCCCTGGGGACTGCAGAAGGAGACCCCGAAGGTGGGGGAGACACAATTGGCGGAAACAATCTACAGCCCAATCAGACCGGCCACACCAGGCCAGCAAGGAGCTAACTGCCCCCTACGAGGCAATGGGTAAAGCAGGACCAATCGGAAACCAAAACGCTGGCCTGGGAGTCCCTGAGAGTATGGGACAGGGGTACTGCAGGCGCGTGGGCGCAGATCTGACGTGGACAGGGACACAGCCGGGTCCACACACATCTCTGCACAGCCCAGTGGGCACAGGGACCCCCAACCCCTGCTCCAGGAAGGAGGGGTCCCTGCTCTTGGTGTCAGAGGACCCAGCAAGGGAAGGGGTCAGATGCCAGGGCAACCCTGGTCCCAGACTCCAGCCCGGTTCTGGGTTCTGGGCTCCCTGGTGGAGGGCGTGCCCTGGGCTGCCAGCCACACCCACCAAATCCGCGCCAATGCAGACCCCAAAACGGACTCCAGGGGTTTCAACCATGTCCCAGCGCTTGACCCTGCTGACGTCAGGGTCCCCGGCTGTCATCCGAGGAACTGGATGCCTCCGGCAGGGCGTCTCAGCTTCTTTCCCACGGCAGCCTGTCCGCACGGGAGGGCCCAGGGCCCGCCGCTGCACAGATGCCGGCTCCCCAAAGCGCAGCCGGGTCCCCGCAAGGCGGACACCACCATCCCAACCGTGCAGATGAGGAAACTGAGGCCAGAGCCAACAAAGCACGCTCCAGAGCCGAGGAGAAAGCTCGGGCTGTGCTGCCCACAGCTGCCTCCACAAGTGGGCCGGGCACCCAGCACAGCCCCACAGCTGATGCGAACTGAGCCATAGAACAAAAGAGCCAGATGTGCCCCGGCCCCGCAGCCCCCCACGGACCCCCTCACTCCGACTGAGTGTTCGGGGGCTGTCCACGAGGCCCCCTAAACCTCAGGCGTCCGGGCTGTTGGGGTTTCCGGAACCACACACCCTCCCCCTCGTCCCTGCCCCATTCGCCCCCTGCGTCAGCTGTCACATTTCTGTACTGCGGCAGGAGGATCTAAGGCAGCCCTGCCCGTGCCGCAGCCCAGCTTAAAAGAGCCTCCGTGTTCACACTGCAGCAGGACTCCCCGGGCCCTGCGCAAGCTGGATGAAAGGAGGAGCTGGTCAAGGTCAATTCGACAGCTCGGCCTGGCCAGGCCCGACCCCAGCCGCGCCTCCAGCCCCCTCAGGTTCGTCCTCCAGGCTCACATCTAGACATCACGGTGCGAGCTGGCCTCTCTCGGCGGCGGAGACGGGCTCTGGGACCCCTGGCAGCTTGTTTCCCTGCCTGCCCCTCTCCACGGGAAGCCATACGCACCGTGAGAGCCCACTCCATCCCTGGCACTCAACTCAGTACCGGGCCTCAAAGAGCATCACCATCGCAAAAACACCCTGACCCTGTGCCAGGCATGCGCTAACGTGTGAATGAGCGGAAGGACACGTCCCTGCCCCCATGTTACAGAAGAGAACACCGAGGCACGGGAAGGCAGAGTCCGTTGTCCCAGCTCCCGCGCACGGCAAAGGGCAGGGTGGCATTAGAACAGGGCTCGGCCGTCCACAGCAAACCACCCCGCCGCGCTCTGCCTGGCATCGCCGCGGCCCAACAAGGGTTACTAACAACCGAGACGGACGGCAGGTAGAACAGCCAAGGTCACGGAGAAGAAAAACCTAGACAGTGCAGTAACAGCCTCCACACCCTCCAGGCCAGAAAGACCAAGGACACACCGCATCCAGGCTCCTCGCCAAGGGCACCCAGTATTTAGTCCTCCCTGAGAGAGGAGAGGGTCCAGGCTGGTCTGACCCCCAAAGGTGTCGCGGCCACGACTCCAAAGGCAGAAGCGGGCTCGGACCTCACGTGAGCCCCCCGCCCCTGCCCCTACCCTGCCTGGGCAGTGGGAACCCCACAGCGACCCTCTACAAGCGCTGGCTCACACGGACCGGCCGGATCATCTCTTGGATTCGAATGGGAGGGCTGAGGCCACAGGTCCTGCTTTAAAAAGGAGGGTCCTTTTGGGGTGACCTCAGTGGGTCGGTACAGCTTTTAATACTGGCCGGCCGCGTCCTCCTGGGGATTCCCCCTTCCCCGCAGACCGTCGGGGATCACCTGCACCTACAGGAACCACCCTGGGGGACCCTGGACAGCCCATCCTGGGAGGCAGCTGCAGGGCAGGCACGAGGCGTGGGGCACCCAAGCTGGGGACCCTAGAACAAAGGTGATTCCCCTGGCAGCAGGAAGCACTCAGGAAAGATCACCAGCTACCCACCTGCTGGCTTCACCCAGACTGAGGCACCCAGCTGTAGCGGGAACCCAGGGACATGGCTTCTCGAGGGTGGTCAAGGTGGCTCTACAGAAAGACTCCTCCTCTTTCTTTTTCCTTCCTTTCTCCTTTCACTTTAGGGCGGCCCGACCAGGAGCTGGGGCTCGCCGGCCTTCTACACGCCGTCAGACGCAAAGCGACTCTGCACGTGGGGTTTGTCTTTAGGGGTTCCGTTCACCCAGGGCGGCAGGTCCCCGTGCCCAGCAATGTCACCCCAAAAAAGCACGGGAAACCCAAAACTGCCGTGAGGTGCACGGCGCCGGAGCCAGCTTAGAAACCCCACCTTTAACACAAACCTTCCCTCCCCCCCAGTCCCTTCTGCCTTCCTGACCCAGGCATTTCCGGCAAGAAAAGGCGCAACGCTGGCCCGAATTATCCAGACCCTGTCATTGTTTTGTCTTCACCTTGTTTTGCTAGCACTAGACATGGCCGAAAAAATGTAAACACGCTCCGTTCCCGAGAGAGACAAGTTTGGGGTGACGGTGCCAAGACTCAGAAGGCAGGAGAACCTGGGGACGCTCCCCCAGCTTCCTCTCGGTACCCCCAGGTCCCGCCAGCCTCCACACCCACAGAGCCCACCAGGAGACCTCCCGCAACTGTCCGCCCTGAAAATATTCATGAGACAGCTGTTTGCCTCAGGGAGGCCCAGACAAAAGGGACCTGGGCCACCTCCCCCCAAACTGCCACCAAGAGGAGGAGCCCAGAGGCCGGCCCCCGGCCGGCGCGGCCACTTGGCAAGCTCCTTCTAGAAAAGCAGGGCTGGCACCTCCAGGAACCACAGGCAGAGAGGCTGGCTTCGAGAACCACATGGCAACATCCCAGGAAGAGAACACGTGTGGCGGGTCCTCACCTCGGCTCCACCCGCGGGGCACACGCAAGCTGGAGAGGAAGTTCCCCAGCCCTCCGTCTCCTCGTGGAAACTGAGGCACAAACACTCTTCCCTCCGAAGCCCCGCTCTGGGACCACGTCACGCGCCACCCCCACCCCACCCCGTCCCCCTCCCCCGGGCGGACACCGGTCAGCGGCGGCCCAGGCCCCAGGCTGGGGCCGATGGGCCGCTCGGGTGGCCCGGGTGCCTGGCAGGTGTCAGTGCGTGGGGGCACGACCGCCACGCTGAGGAACGGGGGGGGCAGAGCAACAGGCCCCGGCGCGCCCCGGCTCCCAACTTTGCGGCGGCCGCCGCCCCCGGCGCGCGCAGGCCGGCCGCGCGGCCACGGGGGGCAGGCTCGCGAGCGCGTCTCCGGGCCCAAGGCTCCGCTCGGCCCCCACGGGACCCGCGTCGGCCGGGCGGCGGCGCGGGCGCCCCTCCGAGCGCGCCCCGGGGCCCGCGGCCCGCGCCGGGGCAGGTGAGGACCCGCCCCGCGCGCACCTGGCGGGGCCGCCCGCGCGCCCCTGCTCGCCCGCCCGGGCCGCGGGGCGCCCCCCGGGAAGGGCCCGGGCCGGGAGACAAAGGGCCCGCGCGCGGCCCCCGGGCGGCGGGGGGCCCCCCGCGGCGCGCGCCCCAACTCGCCCGCAACTCGCCCCGTCGCGGCCCGCGGCGGCGCCCCCCGGCGCCCACCTACCCGCGGCGGGGGCCAGGCCGTGGCAGAGCGCGAGCAGCAGCAGGCGGGCCGGCGCCGCCTCCATGTCGTCCCGCGGCCGCTCGGGCCCGCGCCGCGCTCACTCGGGCCCCATGGCGCGGCGGCGGCGGCTCCCCGCGCGGCTCCCGGCGCCTCCCGCCTCCCCCGCGGGGCGCCGCCGACCCGGACGCGCAGGAGGGGGAAGAGGCGGCCGGGGAGGAGGGCGCGCGCCAGCGGAAGCCGCGCCGCGTCCCCGCCCCCGCCGCCCGCCCGCGCCCCCCGCGCCGGCCGCGCCCTCCCGCCGGCGCCCCCCGCCCCGCGCCCCCGCCCTGCCCGGGGGGGGGGGGGGGGGCCACCCGCGGATTCTAGCGGGGGGGGGGGGAGTGGGGAGAGCGCTCGCCACTCAACGCACCCCCACACACACCCGGGGCTGGGGTCCCGCGCGGGTCTCACCCCGCGGAGAGCGGGCGGGCTGATGGAGTTCCGGAAGCAGGTGTGTCACCTGTAGAGCTGCAGGGACTCCGCTTTTTACAGATAGAGAAACTGAGGCACGGAGGTGGTCCAAGGGCACATAGCTAAGCTGTGACGGGCCTGGAAGCCAGGGAAGCCGCCGCCACCCCCCTGCGGGGTACCCCCCCCATCCCTGGGGCCCAAGCCTCCCTCCACACCTGTTCTCACTCCAGAGGGCGCCTGGGAGGGCAGAGGAGGGTGACCGGGAGCTGGTGACAGGGCAGGGACAGATGTGCAGCATGACGAGAGGCGGGAGCTGGAGGCTGCATTTTTAAATTAGTTTTCTGCCTTGAGCGGAGAAGGAGTTCCCCGGAATGGGCTCCTGGGCAGGCCAGGCCAGCCCGTCTAAGATTCCAGACCCCCTCTGCAAGCAGGCCCGAGCCCTCCCAGTGCCCGAGCTCACCACCCAGCTGCGCCCAGGGTAGAGGGGCTGGAAGGGAAGACCTCACTGGGGCAGAGACCGGGAGAGGCACCAGAGGGGCTCTGGAAGAGTCGGGCCCAGCTCAGGCTCTGGGTGTGCTGCGTTCTAGCAGCTGCTTTCTTCCTGCTCCTTCCTAGCGCCCCGGCTGGAGTGACCTCGCCAGACCTCCTTCCACCTTCATAAAAGCCTGCAGAGCGTGGACCGGACAGGTCAGGGAGAGCACCTGCCAACTGCTGGCAGATCATGGCTTTGTGACACCTTTTAAGGCTGGGGATCAGGCAGGATGTCTTGGGCCTCCTTGGGTTTGTATTCCAGTGAGAGACACAAGCAAAGCAAGACGAAAGAGTTTTTAAAAACACAAAAAAAACCCCGCCATATGGAAAAGCGGAGGGTGTCAGGCTGCAATGCAATGTCTGGCGGAACAACTGACCGAGGGAGGTGGGGAAGGTGTCTGCAAGGTGGGGACACTTGAGCCACCATCAAGGAGCAGCTGCGCTGGAGGCACGCAGTTCGGGCAGAGGGAAAGCTCCCGGGTGAAGGCGGTGGGGCAGGGGCCAGCTCGGCTGAGGGACTCGAGCGGGGCTGGGAGAGGCCGGCAGGGCAGAGGCTGGCGGTGGGGGCGGGAGCAGAGGTGTGCACCGAGGAGCGATGGGAAGCCGCTGTAGGGGCTGGAGCAACCAAAATCCTTGCTGACTCCTCCCCTCGCTCATCCCCTCGCTCATCCCCTCACATAGTCGGGGCAGCACGTGCTATCTGCTTCCTCCCACCTCCGCTGCCAGCAGCTGGGCCCTCACCTCTCCTCCCCCGCTGGGTCTCCTACTTCTGGACTTAACCCCCTTCAGCCTAACCTCACAGCAGCCGGCATGAGCCTGTTAAAGCATAAATCAGATTGCATCCCTCCTCTGCTCAAGATCCTACTATGGCTCTCACTGGTCCTCGGACACACCAGGTACACCTGCCTCAGGCCCTTTGCATATGCTCTCCCCCCCCCCGCCTGGAGCTCTTCTGTCCCCGTGATCCACATGACTCGCTCTTCCCTGAGCCCTCCTCTGCTGCTCAGCTTCGCTTTTCATCCTTTGCCCTGGTGGCCACCTGACGTACTAAATGTTTACTCACTGGGTCTCCTGGGCCTACACCAGGATCTGGCACATAGTAGGTGCTCAATAAATGTGTGTTGAGTGACTGAACGAAGTGAAAAGATCTGATTTACATTGATAAAAAGACCACTCTGACTGCCGAGTGGGGGGCCAGGGCTGGGGGGAGCCAGGGGCCTGGCCAGCAGACAGGGACAATGTTGGCAGCCAGGGAGGACGGGGCAGGGGCAGGGGAGGGTGCTCAGTGATGGAGAGGAGGAGCTGGACGCAGGATGCAGGGTGTCTATAGGACGAGCTACAGGTGCCGGCTGCGGGGATGAAGGAAAGGGGGGCTCAGAACGGCTCTGCTAGTGGTAACCTCTTACAGTCGCCGGTCCAGAGCTTAGGTCGAGGTTCTAAACCTGAGAAGGAACGCAGGAAAGCTGAAGACCCTGTGCTCAGGTGCACAAATGTTTAGGAAGAAAATGGACCAGGACTGAAAACAGAGAAAAAGACAATGTGGGATGCAAGAGACAAAGCTTAACTCACAGAAAGAGAGATGTCAGTAAATGCAGAAAGAGAGGGCACAAGGGCACAAAGGCTGCTGGGAGCAGCTCTGGGGGGTGCCCGGGGGGTTTCCAGTCCCCACTCCTGGGATGTCAAGACCGGGAGAGAAAAGCCCTCAGGTCTCAGAGCACAGCGGAACAGGATCCCAGGGGCCTGACACCAAGCCCAACTCTGAAAAAAGTGGTTTACAAAGAAAGAGTGGATTATTTTATTTTACTATTTATTTATTTCTCTCCCCTTTCCCCTCTCCCCCCAGTTGTCTTCTCTGTGTCCATTCGCTGTGTGTTCTTCTGCGTCCACTTGTATTCTTGTCAGTGGCACTGGGAAACTGTGTCTCTTTTCTTTGTTGCGACATCTTGCAGCATCAGCTCTCCGTGTGTGCGGCCCCACTCCTGGGCAGGCTGTGCTTTATTTGCGTGGGGTGGCTCTCCTTATAGGGTACACTCCACTCCTTGCATGTGGGGCTCCCCTATGCAGGGACGCCCCTGCGTGGCACGGCACTCCTTGCGCGCATCAGCACTGCACATGGGCCAGCTCCACATGGGTCAAGGAGGCCTGGGGTTTGAACCCTGGACCTCCCATGTGGTAGGCAGATGCTCTATCAGTTGAGCCACATCCGCTTCCCTGGATCATTATTTTTTTCTGCAGAATTATGGCATCACAAAGGCAGTAGTTTTTAGACCCATCTGTCACGTAATAAGCAACCGGAGAACGTGCTAAGCCCCCACTTCCCCAGAAGCCTGCCTGTCACAGCTCCCAGCTCCCCCAGCCTTGTGTTAGCCCGCGCATGTGGAAAGGTTCCATGCAGCTGAGGTCACGGGGCTGGGCACCGTCCGGCCTCACCGTTTCCGGGACAGCAGTGCAGGTCCATCTAGAGTCCGTCAGGGGGTGACGTCCCAGCCCTGTGATACCCGGGGAGAAGGGCCTTTTCGGTGTCCCTCCCGAGCTGGAACATGCTGGCTCTGAAGTTGTTCTAGGCCCCAGGGCCCCTCCCACTCGCAGGCAGAAATTGGGGGGCTGCCACCACACCCCAAGGATCGCCAGCGCTGGTGGACAACGGCCAGAAGCCGGAAGCAACAAAGAAAGGTCCTCCCCGCCCCAAGCCTCGGGAGGGGCCCCGGCCGGCCGGCACCTTGATTTTGGACTTCTGGCCTCCAGGACTGGGCGAGAAGGAATTCGTGGTATTGAGCCGCCCACTTTATGGTTCTTTGTTAACAGCAGCCCTAGGAAGACAGCACAGCACCTAGTCTTCCCAGCCCCCTTCACGGGGAGGGAAGCTGAGGTCACAGGGGGAGGCTTGCCTGGCCCCCCGCAGTCAGTGCTGCCCCCATTTGGGCTCCAGCCTCGGCCACCCTGCACCTCCTGGTCGGTTTCCTCTCTCCTGGCCTCCAGCCTCACTCAGCCCTGCTCCCTCACTCCCAGAGAACAACCTTGCCCATAACCTTGACCTTGAAACTCCTCCACCCCCACCCACCCACTATCGCCTCTGTTCTTCAGCTTCTGGAGGACGGCAGTGATGACGGCCGTTCCTTTGGTGAGTTTCTACTGGGCACCTGCTACGCACCTGTCACTCTCGCGGGAGCAGGGGACGGCGGTCAGGACCAAGTCGCTGCCCTCCAGCCGGCGACGGGCACAGACGGTACAGCGCCTACACCTGCATCGTCCAGCGCGGCAGCCACCACGCGTGGCCACTTGAAATGTGGCTGGCGCGACCGAGGAACTAATTTACCATTTTAGTTTTAATTGAAAAAGTTGAAGCAGGGTAAAATATTTTTCAATTAAACACAGCTTTAACATTTGAAAATTTAGCATCCAAATTGTGATGTGCTCTAAGTGCAAAGTACACGCCCAATTTTTAAAGCTTAGAATAGGACAGGGAAAAGTGTAGGATAATCTATTGATGATTTGTATATTGATTACATGTTGATATGGTCATATTTGAAACATATTCTTAAAGTTATTTTCCCCTGTGTATTTTTTAATGTGGCTACTAGAAAAAAAAATTCTATTTCTATTGGACAGCACCGTGCTAGAGAAGGGCTTTACGTCTAGGGCCTCTGGGCCAAATCTGTCCAGCCACCTGTTTCTGTAAATAAAGCTTCCTTGGAACACAGCCACGCTCATTTGTTTACGTATCCTCTCTGGCTGCTTTCACGCTGCAAGGGCAGAGTTAAGTAGTTTAGACAGAGATGGCACTGCCTGTGAAGGCTAGAATATGTACGGTAAAATATTTACTTTTACAGGAAAAGTTTGTTGGTCCCTGCTGTAGAGGTTCAGATGGTGATACCTGTTCTAGAAAAAATAAAGCAGGGTAAAGGGGGTCAAGGGTGAAAGGAAGGGGCACACTGTCTTCAGGAATCAGGGGACGCCTCACTAGGAAGGCAGTATTTGTGCAGACGTGGAGGACGGGAGCAGCGAGCCTAGCAGCCAGTGAGGAAAGCCAGTGCAAAGGCCCTGCGGCAGGGAAGTGCCTGCCCCGATTGGGGTCATTCGGAGCAGAACATTCAGAGAGGACTGGGACCAGCCCTACAGGAGCTTGGAGGTCCCCTCTGAATGAGGCAGGGGGAGCCCCGGGAGAGACGGGACGTGATTTGATTTGCGTTTTTGACAAAATCTCTGCTATTGTACGGGAAGAGGTGGAAGAGATGGGAGAGGAGGCAGGAGGCTGCCCTGCAGATGACGGCGGCAGCTGAGACGCTAAGAAGCACTTGGATTTGGGAGCTCCTGAGGGTGAACAGGGCCCGGAGAGCGACGTCAAGACTGAGCCAGGGAGGCGTCAAGGACGTCGCTGGGGCCCCGAGCCCCAGGACAGCCCCGGCTGCCACTCCCAAGATGAGCTGTGCAGGCTGCACGGAAGGGGATGGGCCGCGGGAGGAGAGGCCCCTGGGAGCTGCGAGGGTGGGCATGGAAGCCCACCCTGAACTTGTCTAGTGGAGGCGAAGCGCAGGCAGGGTCTGGAGTTCGGAGGGGAGGGCCGGGCTGGGGCTGGAAATGCGGGAACCTTCAGTGCAGAAGACTCAAAGGCCGTGAGCCCGGAGACACAGCTGGGACTAATCAGGTTCAAGGGCTGAGCCTTGGCACCCTCCAAGTTCAGAGGTCTGAGAGGGGGGTGGGGGACCGACCGTTAGGGGCGTGGTGAGGGAGGGGCAGGGCCAGGTGTGCCGGCCGCGCCGCCCAGGCCAGGGTGAAGGCAGGTGTGGCAGGTGCTTTGAAAGTGGGTGGCGCACGTGCCCGGCGGCGCCACCCGCAGGACTCCACCGGGGAAGGCAGGAAGCGGTCGGCCTCTCCCTGCGCTGCCCCTGGGCAGATGCCACGAGCTGTCCATCACGGGCAGGAACGAGGGAGTCCTTGGGTCACCCGCGTCCTAAGAACCTTCTCAGTTCAGGAACAGAAACGTCCAGCTCCAGGTTAGTGACAAAAACTCCAAGTCAGGGCTTCTCCTCCTCTACCGCTGGGGACGGCCAGCCCTGCTCCTGTCTGTCCCCCACCCTGCCGCCCCCAGCTCAGCCACCTCTGCCTCCTCAAGGCTGCAGCTGGGCAGGGGGAGGGGCAGAGGGACAGGAAAGGGCCAGCAGGGCTGGCACCCCGGGACCCTCTAGGGTCTGCAGATTCCAAACACTGGTTCGTTCCCACGTGAGCTCTCTGTGGCCCCCTGGGGTAATTCCGGTCCCTGGAAACCCGCGCCGCTGCCAGGTCTTCCAGGAAGCCCAGCTCACCCCAGCGCGGCCACCCCTCCGGTCGGCCTTGGCCTTTGAGTTGTCAGTCGTGGAGCAAACACCAGACTGGCGTTGCCCGCGCACCCCCACCCCCGCGCACCCCCACCCCCGGCTCGGGGATGGATGTTCATGTGATTCCTTGAAGCCAGCCCCAGATGGAGCTGTACCCCCAGACTCGCTCTCTCTCACTTCACCCACACTTTAATACTCTCAGGGTGAACGGTGGGCTCTTTAGGGTGACCAACCGTTGTGGGTCCCCCGAAAAGACATGTCCAGGCCCCGTGAATGAGAGCTTATTTGGAAAGAGAGTGGTTGCAGATGTTATCAAGTCAAGATGAGGCCCGAGGGGATTGGGGTGTCCTTATAAGAGGAAAGAATTGGACACAGAGAGACCCACGGACACAGGGCCTGGAGCCCGGCCAGGCCAAGGCTCGGCCGGATTCTCCCCTGCCCCCGCCGCCTTGCCTGGGGGCTCCTGGCCACCACCACTACGAGCTCATACATTTCTAGGACTCCCAGTTTGGGGTTCCTCCAGTAGGGCAGCCCTCGCCGCCACCCGGTTGACCTGGATCTGAAGGCATACCCAGAGCAGGGGACTGTCAGTGCTGAGCCTGGGAAGGTCCTGGGCAGGCCAGCCTGGGGCTGGTGGGGCCAAGTTCACCCCGACAGGCCCCTTGTGCCCAGCCTTTGTGAGGTCCAGGACAAGAGGACAAACAGAGGCGCGTGGGCCGGATCCACAGAACTCCTGCCCTGACACATGCGCCTTCAGAGACCTGGAAGGTGGGCCCCGTGTGGAGTGCTCAGCAGCTCGGACTCCAGGACTGGAGCTTGGGGCCCGGAGGAGACATCGCCAAGGTCTGCCTGTGGGGGTGGATCTCAGCGAGGCGCTGCACAGCCTGCACGCGGCGCGGGAATTGGGGGTCTGGGTAGGGGGCTGTATTAGTCAGCCAAAGGGGTGCAGATGCAAAATACCAAGAATTGGTTGCTTTTTATGAAGGGTATTTATTTGGGGTACGAGCTTACAGGTACCAGGCCATAAAGCATAAGTTACTTTCCTCACCAAAGTCTATTTCCACGTGTTGGAGCAAGATGGCTGCTGACGTCTGCCAGGGTTCAGGCTTCCTGGGTTCCTCTCTTCCAGGGTCTTGCTTCTTCCTGGGTTCAGGGTTCTTCTCTTCCTGAGCTGGCTTCTCTTTCCTCTGTGAACTTACTTCCCAGGGCTCCAGCTTAAGGCTTCAGCATCAAACTCCAACATCAAAAACCCTCCAACTCTGTCCTTCGCCATGCCTTTTATCTGTGAGTCCCCACCCACCAAGAGGTAGGGACTGAAACCCTTCTGGCACCAGAGGTTTACCTGATTACTTAATCAAGTAAACCTCTGAATCCAATATAACCTAATATGCCCAGAGGAAAAGATCACTTAAGAAACATAACCCAGGGTGGGGGCGGTGGGGTTGAATGGGACCTCATATTTTTTTAATGTAATTTTAAAAAATAAATAAATAATTAAAAAAAAAAAAAAAAGAAACATAACCCAATATTTCTTTTTGGTATTCATCGATAATATCAAACTGCTACAGGGCAATCTCCAGAAGGGACATCCGGGCTATGCGTGGGCCAGCTCACCACACGGGTCAGGAGGCCCTGGGTTTGAACCTTGGACCTCCCATGTAGTAGGCAGACGCCAAAATCCAATTCCCCATCAAGTGGGTTTATCCCAGGTTTGCAAGGGTGGTTCAACATAAGAAATCAATGTCATCTACCACATTAATAGAATGATGATCATCTCAATTCATATAAAAAAGGCATTTGACAAAATCCAGCACCCCTTCATGATAAAAACACTCAGACACCAGAAATAGAAGGAAACATCCTCGATATGACAAAGGGCATAACTGAAAACCCCACAGCTAACATCATACTGAATGGTGAAAGACTGAACGCTTTCCTCCTAAGATCTGGAACAAGTCAAGGATGTACATTGTGAAATCTGTTATTCGACATTGACCTGGAAGTTCTAACCAGAGCAATTAGGCCAGAAAGAAAGAAAGAAAGAAAAAGGATTGGCAAGGAAGAAGTAAAACGTTCCCTATTTGTAGATAACCTGATTCTATATATAGAAAATCCCAAAAAATCTACAACAAAGCTATTAGAGCTAATAAATGAATTCAGCAAAATGGGAGGGTGCAAGATCAATATCCAAAAATGGTGGGGCACAAGATTAACACCCAAAAATCAGTAATGTTTCTATACACTAGTAATGAACAATCTGAAGAAGTCTAGAAAAAAGCTCCATTTCCAATAGCAACTAAAGGAATCAAATACCTAGGTATAAATTTAACCAAGAATGTAAAGAACTTGTATGTAGAAAACTGCAAAGCACTGCTGAAATAAATGAAAGAAAACTTAAAGAAATGGAAGGACATTCTGTGTTCAGAGATTGGAAGACTAAATATTGTTTAAATATCAATATTACCCAAAGCAATATACAGAGTCAACATAATCCCAATCAAAATTCTGGGAAACAGAAAAGCTAATAATTAAATTTATATGGAAGGGTAAAAGGTCCTGAATAGTCAAAACCACCTTGAAAAAGGAAAAACAAAGTTGGAGGACTCACATTGTCAGTTTTCAAAATGTATTACAAAGTTACAGTAATCAGAACAGCATGGTGGGGAGCTGATGTGGCTCAAGCGGTTGAGCACCTGCTTCCCACATGGGAGGTCCCAGGCTCAGTCTCCAATGCCTTCTAAAAAAAAAAAAAAAAAACTACAAGCAAACAAACAAACAAAAAATCAATTCAGGAGAGCCAGTGTGGCTCAGTGGTTGAGCACTGGCTTTCCACATGTGAGGTCCTGGGTTCAAACTTTGGCTCCAGTACCTCAGACAAAACAAACAAACAAACAAACCCAGCACAGTACTGGCACAAGGACAGATATATACACCAATGGAATCAGATTGAGGCTTCAAAAATCAGCCTTCACATCTGGCCTGTTGATTTGTTTGTAAGGAGGTATCAGGGATTGAACCCAGGACCTCATATATAGGAAGCAGGTGCTCAACCACTGGCCGATACCCACTTCCCTGCTTTTAACAAGGTTGCCAGGTCCTCTCAATGGGGATAGAATAGTCTTTTCAACAAATGGTGCGGGAAAACTGGATATCCATACACAAAAGAATGAAGGTAGACCCCTACCTAAGACCACATACAGAAATTAACTCAAAATGGATCAATATAAGAAGCAAAACTATAAAACTCCTCAAATAAAACATAAGGAAACTTCAGGACCTTGTTAGCAATGGTTTCTCTGACTTTATACCAAAAGTACAAACACAAAAAAAATTAGATAAATGAGGCTTCATAAAAATTTTAAATGTTTGTGCATCAAGAAACTTCATCATGAAAGTAAAAAGACAACCTACAGAATGGAAGAAAATATTTGGAACCCACATATCTGCTAAGGCTTTAATATCCAGAATCTATAAAGAAATCCTACAATTCCACAACACAAAAGCAAAAAACCCAATTTTAAAATGGGCAAAAGACTTGAATTGGCATTCTCCAAAGAAGATATACAAATGGCCAATAAGCACACGAAAAGATGCTCAACATCATCAGCCATTAGGGAAATGCAAATCAAAACCACAATGAGATACAATTTCATACTCACTAGAATGGCTACTACTAAAAAAAAACAAAACAGAAAATTACAAGTGTTGGAGAGGATATGGAAAAATAAGAACACTTATTCATTGTTGGTGGGAATGTAAATTGTGCAGCTGCTGTGGAATAGGGTTTGGCAGTTTCTTAGAGAGTTAAGTGTAGAATTGCCGTATGACCCAGTAATCCCACTTCTGGGTAATACCCAAAGAATTGAAAGCAAGGACACAAACAGATATTTACACACTGATGTTCATAGCAGCATTATTTACAATAGCCAAAAGATGGAAGGATGGAAGCAACCCAAGTGTCCACCAACTGATGAATGGATAAATAAAATGTGGTGTATGCATACAATAGAATATTATTTAGCCATAAAAAGGAATGAAATTCTGATACATGTGTCAACATGGACGAACCTTGAAGACATCATGTTGAGTGAAATAAGCCAGACACAAAAGAACAAATATTGTATGATCTCACTTACCTGAAATAATTAGAATATGCAAATTCCTGGAGACAAAAACTAGAAAACAGGCTACCAGGGCCTGGGGTGGGAAGAGAATAGGGAGATAATGCTTAATCGGTACAGAGCTGCTGTTGGGGGCGATGGAAAAATTTGGGGAATGGATGGTGGTGGCGGTATCCAACATTGTGGCAGTATTGATATTAACACCCCTGCACTGGGTATTTGCAAGTGGCTAAAATGGGAACATTTAGGTTGTATATATGATACTAGAATAAAAAAATTTTAAAACCATAGGACGTTCAACAAAAGCAGCAAATCCTAATGTAAACTATGGACTATAGTTCATAGTATAATTAAGATAATACTGGCTCATCAATTGTAACAAAAGTAGCAGGCTAGGGCAAAGTGTCAGCAATAGGGAAAATTAGCTGGGGCTGTGGGAGCTGGGCACTTGCTGCCTGATTTTCTGCACACCTGCAGCTTCTCCATTCAACAGCACAGCCGCTCCTCCTTGGTTCTTTCCCTCTGCTCCATTAGCCTCTGCGCTTCTCCAACCCGCCGTCTACACTCGAGGGCTGCCTCTGGCCTCACCGCCTGCTCAGCCCTGACCAGCTCCCAAGGCCACTCCCTCTGTGCCTCGCTTCTCCCCCCTGCGGCTCCCACTGCCGACGCCCCACTCCCTGCGTCCTTGGGCTGCCCTCTGGGCCCTCCTCGCAGGCACTGGCCTCCGCTGTGTCCCCCTTTGCTCCATCTCCGCGGCTGAGTTCGGCCTCCCTTCCCCAGGCTCTCCCCGCTGTGGAGGATTCCTCAGCACGGCCACCGTGAAGCCCCAAGAACCCATCTGGCACGCCCTCTTTTTTTTTTTCAAAGATTTAATTTTTATTTATTTCTCTCCCATTCCCCCCCCCCAGTTGTCTGCTCTCTGTCCATTCGCTTGAGTTCTTCTGTGTCCGCTTCGATTCTTGTCAACGGCACCTGGAATCTGTGTCTTTTTGTTGCGTCAGCTCTTCGTGTGTGTGGTGCCCTCCTTGGCAGGCTGTACTTTTTTTGCGCTGGGCGGCTCTCCTTACGGGGTGCACTCCTTGTGAGTGGGGCTCCCCTATGCAGGGGACACCCCTGCGTGGCAGGGCACTCCTTGTGCGTATCAGCACTGCGTGTGGGCCAGCTCACCACACAAGTCAGGAGGCCCTGGGTTTGAACCCTGGGCCTCCCATGTGGTAAGTGGACGCTCTATCCGTTGAGCCAAATCCGCTTCCCTGGCATGCCCTCTTTACAAACCCTCAATAGCTCCCCAGTACCTCACCTCTCCTGCGGGCACCGTTGCCTCCCCACCCCACCCCAGGCCGGGCACACTTACCCTGGGTGGGCCATGCTCCTCTGGGTGCCTGGGTCTCCAGGCCCCTTGGCAGCCCCTCTGCTGGGGTTAGGGTGGCCTTTCACAGGCAGAGGCCAGTGAGGAGGGTGTGAAGCCAATTGCTACACGGTGCATCATGAAACAGAAACTTTCAGCAAATGACCACTTTGTCACTTCCACAGCACAAGGGGTCCAAAAGAGCAGGGGAAGATGGCCCTTGGTGGCTGGCCCCCCGGGGACGCCAAACTGCTGGTGTCCGAGCCGTGGATGGCCGCTCCCGAGGCGCTGCTCGGCCTTCAGCGGGGAGAGGCAAGTACGCGCCGCCAGGGCGGGGTGCTTATCCCCCGGGGGAGGGGCCCCTGCCGCTGAGAATGCCTGCTCTGCTGAGCATCTGGGGCCGCTTGTTCCCAGCTTCCAGGTTCAAGATCCGGTCGGGCCTTTCCGTTAGCCCCACCATCTCCCCCAGGATGCGGCGCGGAAGCAGGCCGAGGCATCCGTGCGCAGCGGAAAAGGAGGCGGCTGCCGAGGGCTGCGAGGGGCCGTCAGCGTGTCGTGACTTCCCCAGCCTCTGGGGATGGGGTTAGGGGTGGAGCGAGAATAAGTGCTGCGGAAACTTGCCGGACAGGTCCCTTCCGGCCAGGAGACAGACGAGTCTCATGGACACGTGCGTGGGCTTGGACATGCCGCGGTGGAGAGGGCAGGCTCTTCCGGTGGGTGCGTCACCGAGCCCAGCTACCCAGGTCCCCTTGGCAGCCGGCTGGGGGAGGCTGCGGGGGCAAGGCCTGGGCTGGGGGCGGTCCCCCAAAGGGGGACTCTGCCCCGGTGGAACGCTGTGCAGTTTCCTCGCAAGGCATTCCTGGGGCTCGGCCATGAGTGGGCTCCCCAACACCCTTCCCGCAGGAAGCCACTCCACCCCGTGGGCGCCCCAGCCAGCGGCGAGGGAGAGAAGCCACCGCGGAAGCCGGAACAGGGAGGCTTTGCTCGGGGGTCTGGGATCTGTCCCAGCCCCATAAAGACGCCCTCTCCTCCTGTCCGCAGCAGCCGCAGGCTTGGGGTGGGAATGAACAGGGGCGTCTCTGAGGGCAGGCCTCCTGGGGACCCCGGGGTGGCATTGAGCCTAAAGATGCAAATGCTGGGAAGTGGATGTGGCTCAATGGATAGGGCGTCCATCTACCACATGGGAGGTCCAGGGTTCAAACCCAGGGCCTCCTGATCTGTGTGGAGCTGGGCCACACGCAGTGCTGATGCGCGCAAGGAGTGCCCTGCCACGCAGGGGTGCCCCCCGCATAGGGGAGCCCCACGTGCAAGGAGTGCCCCCCACAAGGAGAGCCGCCCAGCAGGAAAAAAAAGCGCAGCCTGCCCAGGAGTGGCGCCGCCCACATGGAGAGCTGACGCAGCAAGATGATGCAACAAAAAGGGACACAGATTCCCGTGCCACTGACAAGAATACAAGTGGACACAGAAGAACACACAGTGAATGGACACAGAGAGCAGACAACTGGGGGGGCGGGGGAGAGAACTTAAAAAAATAAAGGATGCAAATGCTGAGGGCTGGGCAGAGGCAGCCCCTGGGCTCCCCGCGCCTCCCGCCCTGCCCGGGGCCTCTGATGTGGCGCCTCAGGCAGCAGGTTTGCACCAGGAGCTGGTTTTCTCCATGCAAGGAAGGGACAATCCCGGGTCTTCTCTCTGCGCCCGGCGCAGGCCGAGTCCTCTAGAGCCCCTTTTCCAGCCCCCGGGGAGCAGCGCCGAGCCCCTGCTTTCTCATTAAATCCTCCCGACTGCCCCTTTTCCAGAGGGGCCGCTGAGGCCAGGGCGGGGGGCTTGACCCAGGCCCCTGGGCGAGCAAGTGGCGGGTGCGGGGCCCGCGTTCGTCCCCGTCCCCGCAAGGCCCTGTGTCCTTTCTGCCCCAGGAGGCTGCGGGGGTGGGGGGGTGGGGGGGCGCAGCGTCTCCCGGGAAAGGGGCGGCCCCGGCCCTCGCGCCTGCAGTCGCCCGCGCGGCCACCAGGGCGCAGCCGCGTCGTGCCCGGCGGGCTCTGCGGGGTCGCGGGACTCGCTCCCGCGTTCGAGAAGCATCTTCTCTCTCCGCAAAATCGGAATCCGAGGGGCCGGGACAGGCGGGCCGCGCGGGGAGAGAGCGCCCTCACGCACCGGCCCGCCGGCGAGGCGGAAGGCAAGAGCGCGGCGCCCCGGGCACCGTGGAATCCCCGCAGCGCGTGCCCGCTGCATGACCTTGGCGCGTCGTTGAACCCGTGCGGACCTGTTTCCTGATCCGTGCCAATGGGAACGACAGGAGCCGCCTGCCTTGGCTGTGTTAGGGATTAACTAAAATTGCCGGGTAGCAAAATATACAACGTCATTACCAGCGAGCCGAGGGCCAGGCTGGGACAGCCTCAGGGTGGGACTGCTGCTTCCCGCCGGCTGCACGGAGGAGGGGGCCTGCGCGCCCGAGCGGGAACTTCCCGAGGGCTGGGCAAGTCCTCCCCCGAGTCCGATCCTGTTGCAAGTTCAAACTCCGTGGGAGGGGCTTCGAGGCTCTGACCTGGCTGCCGCCCCGTGGTTCCCTCCCGCCGCGCACGTGGCCCGGGCGGCTGCCCTCCCGCTGAGCTCCGCCTGCCCCTGCCCTCAGCCTCTGAGCCTCTGAGCCTCGCACTGCTGTTCCCTCTGTCTGCCAAGCCTTGTCCTGCCCCCCGCCCCAACCTGCCCGGCTTTCTCGCTGCCTCGGTGGTCCGCGCGGTGAGGCTCCCCCCGCGCGCCCTGCCCTGCCGCTCCGCTCCCCCCCCCACCCCCCGCCCTTTGCTCGCCCGGTTCGCGTGGCTGTTTGCGCGCGTCCCCGCTCGCCCGAGCGTGCGCACGCTCCGCCTCTGCCGCGGCTTTCCAGGCAGCAAACCAGGTTGCGGGTCTGCAAACCCTTGGGGCATACTCAGTGCCAGCCCCTGCGCTGGGAGAGCCCTTTATCAGCCTCGTTGCGTTGTAAGGCCACCGAGGCTCCCAGAGGCTACGCCCCTTGGCCCAGGCGGAGCTGGGGCGCTGGGGCTCGCCACCCGTGCTTTCCCCACCGCTCGAACCACTGGGGAGCACGTGGGCGTGGGCCCCCCACCAGGGCGGGGCCTGCGGCTGTCCTCGCCCCCTGCACCCCTGGGTGTGCTGGTGTGCCGGATCTCCAGGGCCAAAGGCTCCTGGCTGGTGCGCTCCTCCCAGGGGCGGGGGAGATGCAGCAGCGATTCTCACCGCCACCCCCAACGAGCCGCTCCCACCCGGGGGCTCGGCTAGGGCTGAGGAAGGATCCAGAGACTGTGCGGTGGCGTGGGACACTTCTGTGCTAGTGAGGTTGGTGACAAGGAGGATGGAAGCCAAAGAGGGAGGAGCTGAGATCAGGAACGTGCTTACAGGTTTCATTAGGTTTGTGGGATGATGTCCTGGTTATAATAAAATGAATGCATGCTCATTGCAGAAAAGCTTGAAGTGCTAGGAAAAGATCCAGAAGAAAAGAAAAGAATCTGTGACCTCACAGCTGAGATCCATCTGTAGTTAACATGTTTACGTACTTCCTTCCAGTTTTTTTTTTTTTCCCTAGGCACATACAGAGAGATGATATTTTTAAAGTAAAATTGGCAGGGGCTTCTGTTTATGGCAAAATATCAGACTAAATATCCAGAGAGAACCCCTCTTTTGGATAGAACAAGTGGGAAAAAGATATATATGTATATATTTTAGGTATCAGGACAGGATTGAACCTGGGACCTCATACATGGTAGGCCAGTTCTCTGCTACTGAGCCACATCCGCTGCCTTGAGTTGGTTTCTTCGTTTGTTTGCTTGTGGTTGGTTTGTTTGTTTCTCTCTAGCAGGCACCAGGAACCCAACCCCGGACCTCCCATGTGGAAGGCTGGCGCTGGCGTGAGCCACAGCTGCTCCCCTGAAAATATTTTTAATGCCTGGTGGAATTGGCAGGAAAATAGGGAACTTCTTTAAGGGCCAGAAATAATAAAAGTCAAATTCCGCCCTGCACAATTTATGAGACAACTGGCGATCTGAACACTGATTGTACACGGGCACTGAGCCCTGGAGGCATTGGGGGATTACTATTAAAAAGTTGAGTTGCAAATGTGGATCTCATGGCTGTGTTTCATTCAGGGTTCAGTCGGGAGACCCGCCGCACAGCAGTTTGAACAGGGCACTTTACCATCACGAATTACGGATGACAGCAGGGGATTGGAATAACGGGATTGGGTGTGAGAAGCAAAGAGAACGCTGAAAAACTCAGGAAGGACAGACAGAAGGGGCAGCCATCGTCAGCAGGGCTGAGCGGAGCCCCGGGGAAGAGGACGCCCCCGCGGAAACCCAGCCCGCGCTGCCTGGGGAACCGACCGCCTCCCCCAGGAGTCAGCCCAGGGGTGCGGGCGGAGGGGAGCACACGGGAAACAGGGCGCCCCTCCTCCTACCCTGTCCCTCCAGCGCCCTCCAGCTCCCCATCGCAGAGCGGGCAAGGAGGGGGGTGTGGGGCTGAAAGGCAAAAAATTAATAACTGGCACAAGAGTGAGATGGCGGAACCCCGGACAGAAGGACTCTTAAAACCAGCCGGAGGAATGACGATACCAGCAAAGAAATAGCACTTAAACAGACCATGGATGGCGGAGAAAGATCTTCAAAGTTCAAAAAAATACTCTTGAATAAGCATCTAAGTTCAGAAACACTCTTTCAAGAATGAGTGCCAGGAAGCAGATTTGGCCCAATAGATCGGGTGTCCGCCTACCACATGGGAGGTCCAGGGTTCAAACCCCGGGCCTCCTTGACCCGTGTGGAGCTGGCCCACGCACAGTGCTGATGCGCGCAAGGAGGGCCCTGCCACGCAGGGGTGTCCCCCGCATAAGGGAGCCCCATGTGCAAGGAGTGCGCCCCGTAAGGAGAGCCGCCCAACGGGAAAGAAAGTCTAGCCTGCCCAGGAATGGCGCCGCACACACAGAGAGCTGACACAGCAAGATGACCCAACAATAAAAAACGAGACACAGATTCCTGGTGCCGCTGACAAGAATCCACACGGATGCAGAGGAACACATAGCGAATGGACACAGAGAGCAGAGAACTGGAGGTGGGGGGGGCGGGGAAGGGGAGAAAAAATAAAAAGAAAAGAAAAAAAAGAGGCCCAATACAATGAGATATCATTTCACACCTATCAGAATGACTGCTATTAAAAAGACAGAGAACTACAAGTGTTGGAGAGGATGTGAGAGATAGGAACACTTATTCACTGTTGGTGGGAATGCAGAATGGTACAGCCACTGTGGAGGACTGTTTGGCAGTACCTAAAGAAGCCTGAATACAGACTTGTCTCGTGACCCTGCAATACCACTACTGGGTACAGACCCAGAAGAACTGAGAGCAGTGACACCAACAGACATCTGCACACCCATGTTCACAGCAGCATTGTTCACGATTGTCAGCAGATGGAATCAACCCAGGGGTCCATCAACCGAGGAATGGATAAACGGTGGAGTATTCACACGATGGAATATTATGCAGCTGTAAGAAGAAATGAATCATAAAGCACATGACAACGTGGATGAAACTGGAGGACGTTATGTTGAGTGAAGCAAGCCAGACACAAAAGGACAAATACTATATGATTGTGAACCATACAATGAAATAGTTCTAAAATTTTTTGTGATGATGAATGCACAACATTGGAATTATACTAAAAGCCATTGATTATACACTTTGGGTAAATCATATGGTATGTAAATATATCTCAATAAAACTGCTGAATAAATAAATAAATGACTTTGCAAGAACAGCCAGAAAAATAGCAGCTGTGTACAGCAGGGGAAACAGAGAGATTGAGAGGGGAAGAATTTTCTTGTTTACTTCTTTGTCTGTTTTTTAATTTATTATTACTGAAATTATGAAAATGCTCTATTAATGACTGAAGTGATGAATGCACAACTATGTGATTATACCAAACACCATTGATTGAACACTTTGGATGAATTGTATGCTTTATTAATATGTACCAATAAAATTGACTTGTTTAAAGAAATGAGGGCCAAGAATGTTCATAGCAGCATTATTCATAAGAGCCAAAAGGTGGAAACAGAGAAGCAGATGTGGCTCAACCGATAGAGCATACACCTACCATATAGCAGATCCAGGGTTCAAACCCAGGGCCTCCTGGCCCATGTGGTGATCTGGCACACGCACAGAGCTGCCACATGCAAGGAGTGCCATGCCACACAAGGGTACCCCCCGCGTAGGGGAGCCCCACGTGCAAGGAGTGCGCCCTGCAAGGAGAGCCGCCCCGTGCAAAAAAAGTGCAGCCTGCCCAGGAGTGGCGCCACATACACAGAGAGCTGACACAGCAAGATGACGCAACAAAACGAGACACAGATTCCCAGTGCCACCTGACAAAAATACAAGCAGACACAGAAGAACACACAGCGAATGGAGACAGAGAGCAGACAATTGGAGGGGGGGAGGGTAAGGGGAGAGAAATAAATACAATAATTCTTTAAAAAAAAAAAAAGGTGGAAACAACCCAAATGTCCATCAGCAGATGAGTGAATAAAGACATGCAGTCTATCCATGCAATGGAATAGTATACAGCCATGAAAAGGAAGGAGGCTTTGATACATGCTGCAACATGGATGAACCTCAAAAACATGCTAAGTGAAAAGTCGGGCACAAAAGTTCACATATCATATGTTTCCATTTATGTGATACACCTGTAAGAGGCAAGTCTGTAGATGCAAGGCGGCAGATTAGAGGTTACCAGGCGCTGGGGGGAGGGGGCCATGGAGAGTGATTATGTAATGAGCAAGGGGTGTTTTTTAGGGTGATGAAAAAATGTTGACACTAGAGAGAACTGTTGGTTGCACAACCTCGTGAACACACTATGAATTGTACACCTGAAAATGGCTAATTATGTTATGTGAATTCCCCTCAAAAAAAAAAAGAAAAAGAAAAAGAATGATCACCAAATAAAGACTTTTCCTGACCAAAAGAAAAGAAGAGAAAAGAAAAAGAAAACAGCAATAGGCCTTCAGTAGAGAAACTGGCTGAAAATATCCTCCATCAGGAAGGAAGGCCTGAGTTGCAAGAGGGAGTAATATAAAGAAAAGAATAAATGTTTGTTTAAATTAAACAAGTTTCGGCAATGGATGGTGGCAGTAGAGGCACAACTTGGTGAATTAACATCACTGAATTGTATATTTGAAAGGTGATAAAAAGGGAAATTTTAGGTTATATGTCAGTTACTACAACCCCGCCCCCCACCCAAAATCATAAAACATAGAAAAGTGGGCCCTAATTTCAACAGTGGCCTAAAGTTAACAGCATGATTATAATAATATTATTTCATTCATTGTAGCAAAAGTACCACATTAATATAATAGGGAAACTGTGTGTTTGAGAGGGAGGTGTTTGGGAGCTCTCTACTTTCTCCATGATTTTCCTGTAAACCTACAGTTTATTTTTTTTTAATTCATCATTTTTTTTTAAAGTCCAATTGAGTTAAACTGTTATAGCAGATACTATTGACCTAATACAGAAATTGGTCTACAAAGCAGGGTGCTACTGTAAAGAAAGAGAAAAGAACAAATGACTGAAATGCAGGGCACTGGCTTAGCAGCCGGGAAGTAGGCAGCGTGGAAACGGATGTCAGAGGGCCACGTAGCGCGGTGGCGAAGCTTGTGGGTCAGCCGGCTCCCGCGAGGAGCCAGAGGGCCAGCCAGCTACCTCCCGAACCTGCAGACCAGGAGAAGCTGCTGTCAAACGGAGCGCCAGCAGTCTACCTCGGTTGTAGTTCCATCCATCCAGGTATTAGAGGAGGGAGACGCTCCGACAAAAACAGGCCCACTCTCCAGCAAGAGCGGAAGGGTATGTCAGCACTCCAGAAATTTGAGGCCTTGTGGCTTTAAAAAAACACAGTTGCTTCAGGCCCCACGAGTCTGAAACAAGCCTGAGAAGGGCTGTGAGTGGCCCAGGCCGTCTCCACTGGGCTCTGTAACAAAGACCAGAGGGGAAGGGAGAGGGCCGCGGGGCCAGCAGGCAAAGAATTCAAAGAAGTTTGAGAATCCAGTCTAGGAAAGAAGTTTGGGTGTGGTTGTTTGCACATGCGCACCAACAGCAAACAAATAGCTCACTCAGGCTTGGAAGCAATTGTATTGTCAGAGAAGCCACGAGACCAGACTTGAAAACTCTACACTCTTCCGGCATCCAAACAGCGTCCAGACCCCGTCTTGCAGGGGCGGGAAGTGGGCTGCCAAAGCCATACGTCCTCAGAGGATCAGGTGGCCCCAAGGGACCAGAGCCTCCCAGGGTTCCTTCTTCGGTCACCACTGCCGCCTCCATGCCCTTTCCCTTCCCGGGACTGCTAAGACCCACCACTTTCCCTTTCATTAAAATTTCACTCCAGGCTGTGAGTTCATTCACCTGGTCTTTTGGGAAGTTCCCAGCAGTTACTATCTTTTTTTAAAATTTCTGCCCTTGAATTTTGGAAATTATGGTGTGTTTTTTATCTTTGGGAAATTGTCCCTGACCTAGATTCATCCCCTTGAGAATTCTTGTTATTCTTTCTCAAAGCCTCTTCTCTTAGTTCCAACTCTGCGGGAGCCATCTGCTCAGCTTGTCCCATTTCCTCCAGGTACTGCATCGTCACAAATGGGCTGTCATTTTCCTCTACTTGTCCAAATGTGCAGGTTTCTGATTAGGTCGGGCTTTGAGGTCCTGGGGAGGACGCTGTGATGTGCTGCCCAGGTCCCCCTCTCCATGGGCCCTGGACTGAAGCAGTTACTCCCAGCTGCCTGGTCTGGGCCAGCTGTCAGCTGCGTCCCTGCCCTGGACTTGCTCTTGGGCAAGGAAAGCTGCATCTCCCTGGTCATGGCCCTTTCCTGGGGCAGCCCACATCCACTGGTTCATCAGTGTGGCATATAAAGTCCCTGCACCCTTGTCCCAACTTGGGAAACTGCACAGCTGCCCAGTGCCAGAGATCCCTGTTGGAGAAATGGATGTCATTCTGTGACTGCCTCTCAGTTCAGCTTCTTCCTTCGCAGAGTCCTGCTTCTTTCCCATCCCCAGGCGTTGAGTCCAAGAACGCTTCCTAATAAACCACATGCTCAGAAGTCTCAGAGTCCCACAGGCTGATTTCCAGCAGACCTGACCTGCAAAGGTATCTCTTGAGTAGTGGAAGACAAGGGGGTCTTTTTTCTAGGGGCCTGGTGGGAAAGCATTCAGCAAACTAGGGTCCTTCCCAAAGGTGTGTTTTTGGAGGGTGCAAGCAGAGGCATGCATGTGGTGGGTGAAAAAGCTCTACACCCCCAAAGAGGGTTGCCTCCAATGTAGTCCAAGTGTACGTGGAAAAAGATGGAGAGGTCAAGGCCGGTGGACAATGGGCTCCTCCTACAGAGCAAAATTCAGGGTCTCATCACGGAAATTCCCCATTGTGAGGACAAAAACACTTCACATCACCTGCCAGCAGGATTTCATCGTTACAATGGACCCCTGACTCCTTCGTATCTTTCATTATTATCTTTTCTGAATGGAAGTGTTCATTGCAATTATCCTATCCCTGCTTTATCATTATAAATTGGGTGAGGCAGGCCAGGGGTAGGGAGAAGAAAAATAAAAAGAAATTCACTCTGAGATACATCATAGTAAAAGTGAAAAAAATCAAAGACAAGGGACAAATTCCTGAAATCACCGAGAAAACCAAACCAAACCAGATGGCCTTCAACGGAGCAGCAGGTGGACTGACAGCTGACATCTCAAGAGCATTAATGGAACTGAGATCAATGGAACTGAGACAGTAAAACTACCTTCTCTGTAATAAGGGAAAATAATTGCCAAATCTGAGTTTTATACCCAGAAGATACATCTCAATAATGAGGGAAAGCAACCCACTTTAAAATGGGCAAAGGACTTCCATAGAAATTTCTTCAAAGAAGGCATGCAATTGGCCAGTACACACAGGAGAAAAACACCCAATGTAGCAGATCAAAACCACCATGAGATACCCCCTCACACCCAGAAGGATGGTTACTATTTAAGAAAAAAAAAAAAGGAAAATAACAAGTGTTGACAAGGATGTGAAGAAACAGCAACACTTGCACATTGTTGGTGGGAACATAAAACGGTACAGCTGCTATGGAAAACAGTCTGGGGGGTTCACCTGAAAGAGAAGCAGAGAATTACCATATAACTCCACAATTCCACTCCTAGGTGTATACATAATGGAATCTAAAGCAGGGACTTAAACAGATATTTGTACCCCAATCTTCATAGCAGCACTATAACAACAGCACCAAAGTGGAAGCAACCCAAGTGTCCATCAACAGATGAATGGATAAATGAAACCTGGTCTTTCCAGACAGTGGAATATTATTCAGCCATAAAAAGGAATGGAGTTCTGATACATGCGACAATATGAATGAACCTTGAAGACATCATGTTGAGTGAAATAAACCAGACACAGTAAGACAGATGTATGGTTCCATGCATGAGAAATAGCTAGAATGTACAAATTCATAGAGACAGAAAGTAGATTATTGCTTAACAGGGGCAAGGGAGACAAAGAATGAAGAGTTAATGCTTAATAGGTACAGAATTTCTGTTTGGGGGGATGAGAAACTTTTGGTAAGGGATGGTGGTAATAATAGTACAACATCGTGAATTATACACATGAACGCAATTAAAATGGGAAATGTTGTGTTGTGCATACGTTACCATAATAAAAAGTTTAAAAATTAGAATGAGGGTAAAATATAGACTTTTTCAGGCAAGAAAAAAAAAAACAAAACAGGGAGAATCACATCCAGAATATCCTCACTGAAGGATCTTTAGGCAGAAGGAAGAGCACAGATGGAAGGCTTAGGAAGCCAGGGGAATGAAAAGAAAAAAAACCTATAAATCTGTGCAATTATAAATAGAAGTTGACTGTCTAGTAGTGTTTTAAAAAACAATAATCAAGTTAAACTGCATGGCAATGATAATATAAATCAAGAGGGGGATAAGTGGAGTTAAAAGTTCTGAGATTCTTATATGGGAGTAAGTTTAGGCATTGATGAGATAGAGGAGTGATCAGTAAAAGCATAGAAACTGCATAACTTCTAAATTAGGAGCAGGAGGAAATGAAATAGTTAAAAAATCAATTCAAATGAAAGTAAAAGCGGAGGGAAAAAACACAGAAGAGATGAGACAGAAAGTATAAAATATGGGAGATTTAAATCCAAATAAATCTATAATTACATTAAATATAAATATAACTTTCATTAAATGTCTGAATATTCCAGTTAGAAGACAAATAATGTCACTTAATTTTTAAAATTCAATCGTGTGCTATTTATAAGAGACATCACTAAAAGGTAAGAATAGAGAAACCCTGAATGTAAAAGAATAGAAAAAGATATACTATGCAAAATTAATCAAATGGAAGGTAGTTTACATATTACTATCGGACAAGATAGACTCTGAGGCAATAAGCAGCTTTAAAAATAAATATTACCTCTAAGATAATAGATTCAATTCACCAGGAAAATTTAACAGTTCTCAATTGATATGTACCTCGTAACATGGCCTCGAAAATAAGTAAACCAAAAACTGGTAGAACACTAAGGAGAAATAAGAAATCCACAGTCCAGCATAAGATTTTAACATTTCTTTCTCAGTAGTTGATAGAACATGTAGCAAAAAAAAAAAAAAAAAAAATCAGTAAGAATGTAGAGGATTTGAACAACATAATTAACAAACTTGACCCGATTTACACATAAAGACTATTATAGAACACATTCTTTTTAAGCACACTGAAATGTTTGCATAAAGTAACTATAACACACTAAACCTAGAAATTAACAGCAAATAAAACTCTAGCAAATCCTCATATTTTTGGAAATTAAGAAATACACTCCCCCTCCCCTTTAGACGGTTCCCTCATCTGTCTGCTCGTTGTCTCTCATCTTCTTTAGGAGGCATGGGGAACCGAATCTGGAACCTCCCATGTGGGAGGTGAGTGCCCAACTGCTTGAGGCACATCTGCTCCCTGCTCATTGTGTCAGCTTGTTTGGTCAGCTCCTTGCATCAGTTTGTTGACACTTTTAAACAACAAATTAACCAAAGAGGAATTCAGACAGGAATTTAGAAATATTTTAACTGAACAATAATGAGAATACTATATCCCAGAACTGTGTGGTACAGCAAAAGTATACATAGAGGAAGTTTATCATCTTATATGTATATCTTAGAAACATAGAAATGTTGGAAGTTAATGGGATAAGCATCCATTTCAAGAAATTAGAAAAGGAACAGCAAAGTAAACTTTAAAAATTAAAGGAAGGAAATCATATTACCTAGCTAAAGTGGTAAAAACAGCATGGTACTGGCATAAAGACAGACACATAGACCAATGGAACCAAACTGATTGTTCAGAAACAGACACTCACGTGTATGTCAGGTGATTTTTGACTAGCCTGTCAAACCCACACAATTCGGGCAGAACAGTCCATTCAAAAAATGGTTCTGAAAGAATTGGATATCTATAGCCGAAAGAAGGAAAGAGGACCCCTATCTCACTCCTTATCCAAAAATTAACCAAAAAAGATAAAAAACCTAAAAATAAAAGCAAGAACCATAAAACTTCTAGAAGAAATTGTAGGAAAATATCTTCAAGCCCTGGTGGTAGGTGATGGATTCTTAAAGGTGATAAGAGGAGGACTAAGTGGACTACTGATGTTTAATATTTGTAGAAGTTTTAATTAACTTTAATGTAAAAGTGTGGAAATGTATAGAGCGGATAGTAACAAATAGTGAGTAACAGCTAGTTTATAAATGGGGATGTGGATGGCAATGATAGTCTAGGTATGTAAATGCCAATTGACAGAATGCTAGAGAATAATCTAGGAACTGAGTAGCACATTAAACCAAGGGTGGATGAGAATTGTGGTTGATGGAACAGATGCAAGAGTGTCCTTTGTGAGCTAGAGCAAATGTACATCATTACTGCAGGGTGTTGGGAATGTGGAGAAACATGGGAAAAATACAGCTGGAGTGACCTATGGACTGTGGTTAGTAGTAATAACATAATATTCTTGCATCTATCCCAAAGATGTACTGTGTTCATATTGGGGTAGTTTGGAAAATGTGACCCAAATGTACACTGTGGACATGGTAACAATCAGATGATACTATCTTACCTGTAGCAAATGTTCCACCACTATGTAGTGTGTTGATGGAGGGCTGTTGTTTGGGAATTCTGCACATGTGCATGATTGTTTTATAAGTTTACAACATCTGTCATAAAAAAATATGTTTAAAAAATAATAATAGGGTGGGTTGGGGGGAAAACACACCAAATGTAAGATAAGGACTATGATTAGTAGTAAGATTTTGACAATATTCTTTCATAATCTGTAACAAATGTCTCACAACAATGCTAAGCATTGGTGGAGGGTTGCTGTATGAGACCCCTGTATGATGTTATGCATGTTTGCTTTGTAAGTTCACAACTTTCACAATAGAGTTAATTATTTATGTATGTTTCTATATAAACGATAAAATATTTTGATTAGTAGTAATACTTTGACAATGCTCTTTAATCATTAGTTAAAAAGGTCTAACAACAATGCAAGTTATTGGTGGTAGGGTGAGTTATGAGAGTCCTGTATGATGTTATATATGTTTGTTTTGTAAATTCACAACTACTATTATACTCTTATTGTTTATGTATGTTCATGGATGAGTGATATACTTCAATAAATTAATTTTTTTAAAATCAAAGGAAGGAAATAATGAGGTTAAGAATATAAAAAGAGCAAAGAGGCAAACCTTAGAGTGTGAGAAGGCAATTATAACAAATATAACTGACAATTTTCATACCCAGAATATATAACATATCAAGAACTCCTACATATCAAAAAGAAAAATCCAGAAGATTAAGTAGAAAAATGAAGGGGAAAAACCTGAACACTGGAACGGGTATTTTACAAAAGAGAGAGCCACATGGTTAGAAGTTTTATGAAAGGTGATCATCTTCGCTAGTAATCAGGAAAATGCAAACTAAAGCCCCAAGGAGATTCCCCGGCATCCCAATCAGGCTGCCAAAACCAAAACCCAGGAGAGGGAGGGTGAGACAGGATAGAATCTTTCTCACACCCCTTAAAGGTGGAAGAATCTTACAGTACCCTGGACTCAGCAATCCCACTTCTAGTATATACCAGAGAGCAATGTTGCTCGTGAGCTCTGGAAAACATATATGGGAATATTTATAACAGCACTTCTTGTAACAGCCAAATACTAGAGACTGTCCAAATGTCGATCTACCCCAGAATGGATCAACGATTTGTGGTTCTCCATGGTAATGGCAATGAAAATAAACAAGTTGTCACTACGTAAAAGAAGGTGGCTGCTCTCCCAAACATAATATGGTGCAAAAGAAGGCGTGCAGCATGAGTAGGTTCAGACAAGGCTCCAAACGAGACTCTGTTGCTTAAGAACACGCAGAAGGAAGCGGACATGGCTCAGTGGATAGGGCGGGCGCCTACCACATGGGAGGTCCGCGGTTCAAACCCAGGGCCTCCTGACCCATGTGGAGCTGGCCCATGCACAGTGCTGATGCGTGCAAGGAGTGCCCTGCCACGCAGGGGTGTCCCCCACATAGGGGAGCCCCACGCGCAAGGAGTGCACCCCGTAGGGAGAGCCGCCCAGAGCAAAGGAAAGTGCAGCCTGCCCGGGAGTGGCGCCGCACACACGGCTGATGCAGCAAGATGACGCAACAAAAAAGAGACACAGATTCCCGGTGCTGCGGAGAATGCAAGCAGACACAGAAGAACACACAGTGAATGGACACAGAGAACAGACAATGGGAGGGGGGGGAAATAAAGAAAATAAATCTTAAAAAAAAAAAGCACGCAAAGGAATCCCACTTCCCAACGGAGGTGGGGGGTGGTAGGAGGCAGTGTCCAGGGGCCGGAGGGGGCGCCACAGGCACCCTGAAGCCTCCAGAGAGAAACCCTTACAACGTGTGTTTTTCAAGATACGGAAAAGGTTTTCCCTCGTGCTGCCCGGGCACGAGGGCGGCCACTCCGCGCCAGCTTCGAGGGGAGCCAGATGTCCTCAGAACACGTGTCATCCACGGAAAGACCCAGCAAGACGCCCCCAGGGGCCCCCGGGCAACTGAGTGAAACCGGAAGGTGAAGGTGGAGGACGAGGGCTGCATGCCGTGCCCGGGGCTGGTGGCCTCGCCGTCGTGCGTCCTCTGACCGGGCGGCAGTCAGGTACAGTGGGCTTTGGTTTTAGGATTAGCATCACTCAGGTGCTCGTGCTCATTCGCGTGCATTTGACTGGAATGTACAAGTGGCCCGCCTGTACGTGGTGGCCTCACTCAGTGGGAGTTTGACTCTTGTCCTCAACCAAGGATCCTTCGAGCCCTAACCCCGGTCCTGTGGTCGGAACCTTTGCAAGCGGCACTTCCGAGATGCTAAGGTTAGTTAGGTGTGGCCAGACTGACTGAGGGTGGCCCTTAACCCAGCACGGCTGGAAGAAAGTGGACGCCTACGTAGAAGCCAGAGGGTAGGGGACACCAGGGGCCCAACGCAGGGAGAGAGGGATGGCCGCGGGATCGGGGGTCTCGGAACACCCACGCCTCTGCCGTGGGACCTCGGCCTCCACCCTGTGAGAGGGTAAACTGCATGAGAGGCGACCCACCGTGTGGTGTTTGGCAGAGCAGGCCTGGCAAACGAAGACCATCGCCAAGCACAGGAGTCCCCCGTTGTGTCCCAAGGGCCCGACGGTTCACACCAGCGACACTTGAGCTTCTTTCCTAACTCCATACACACAGCCGCTCACCATCATTGGTGATAAACCACTCGAGTTCTGCAACTGGTGCGTTTCTCTGTTTTTCTCTAAGTGAAACGGTGTCAAATCATGTGTCTTCCTCTTCTCAAGAAACTATTTTTCCATTCCCTTGTCAGACTTTTTAAGTGGAGTGACTTGTACTTCTAACAGTCTGGTGAGAACTGGGTAGGTGTGCCCAAGGGTGAGTGTCTGCTTCTCAGTTATTGTATGTTATGCTACTTTCAGTGTATATTGGGATTATATTGGGGAGGTTTTGGTTGTTGTTGTTAAATAACATTTCTCATTAAAAAAAAAAAACAACTTTCTATTACAAAAATAATATGTATTTTATAGAAATTTTTCGGAAACACAGAAAGACGTGATATTTTGTTGGTTACTTTTGACCATTTAGTGTTAACCTATGAACCTTAGAATTATTTCCTCAAGTTCCAAAGGAATACAAAATGAGCTTTTGATTAGAATTGCATTAAACCTTTGAATTAATTTGGGTAAACTTATGTCTTTGCAAGATTTCATTTTCCCATCTAGAAACACATGATATACCTCTCTATTCATTCAAGTTTATTTTTTAAAATCTTTCTCAGAAAGAAAATTCTAAAGTTCTCTTAAGCTCTGAATATTTCACATTAATGTATGCCTAGGTCTTTTATATTTTTATTATCAGAGAAACTGCCATTTAAAATTTTTCCTTTTTTACTGGTTAGTGCTGGTATACAAGATATCTCCTGACATACAATTATTTTGCATCTGGCCTGATTAGCTTGTTTTTATAACTTTATAATTGTCTCTTTTTTAAAAAGATTTATTTATCCCCCCCACCCTCACCCCACTACATCTTGTTTCTGATTTTTCTAGAAATGCCTTAGTTTTCTATCAGTAATTCTGCTGTGAATTAATAGTGTGAAATACTATTCTCATCATATTACATAAATATCTTCTATTACTGTTTTCTAAGAGTTTTTATCAGACCATGTTATCTCTTTTTTGCCATCGTTTCCTTCCCATCCATACCTCTGTCCTGGTGACCACACATAATTTCTAAGATTTTTAGAGATGGCCTCTCCACTTTTGGTAATCAGAAGATGCAAGACATCCTATTTGTACAAAAGGAATTTTAATGGTTTTAAACCGTTATTTAACAACCACGTCTGCCAAGAGCCTCTGCCCCCCGCCCTCGACTTTCTCTTCCTCGGGCGCCGAGCCGTGCACCTTGGGCTCCTGGAGCACAGTCCTTCTGCAGCCCCTCTGTCGGGAGGCAGTAGCAGGCTTGGCAGCTGCTGCCAGAAGAAACGCCCCGGGATAGGAGTCCTCTTCAGGCTTGCTCAGGAATTTGGGGTGGGGCTGTGAGCCTGGGGTGTCTGTGTTTGCTGCCAGGGGGAGCCCAGGCTGTCGCCAGATCTTTCTATGTTCTGCCAGCCTCGCTGAGCCTGAACAAGAGGAAATAGGACTGCAACTACACAATGGTGGCAAAGAAAAGTTTGCCTGGAATATAGGGGAGCCCTTTGGGCATCTCTTGGTGCTGCCATGCCCTGTGATTAAAACCGATGGAAAACTGCAGCAACCCAACTTCAGGAATGCAGGTTTGGGTCGCCCCACCAGGCAAAGAACCATGACCGCTGAGGGGCTTGCTGAGGGTAACGGGGACGTGGAATGGGTAACGGAAGAAGGTGGTGATAGATATGACCAGTTACGAGGACTGTAAGGCTCATGAGTATTTCTTCCTCCTTCTCCTATGAGTATGTTTGTATATAAACCTAAGGCAATGGTTTTTCCCTATCTTATCCCTTTATCATATAACACAAGTTGTATTAACTTCATATCATAGTATTTAAGCTTTAGGATATCAAGTTGGAGTTAATATTACCCAAGGACTTAATTCCTCTTGGGGGACAGTTGGTGCATTTCTGGTTGTACACAGGTGACTATTGTTAGGCGAAAATATGAATGTTATGGCTTTTTTTTAAGCTCGAAGGCTGGTTTAATGAAGTGTGCATGGGTGCCCAGGTGACAAGGGGTGGAGTGTGACGGTCACGTTCATGTGTCAGCTTGGCCAGGTTTGGTGTCCAGTTGCCTGGACAAGCAAGCACTCATCTGATTGTTACTATGACCATAGTTCATGGATTTAAATTATCAGTCTGTTGATTACATCTATGGCTGATTATATCTACAACCAACCAAGGAGATGGCCTTCAACAATGAGAGAAGTCTGATCCAGCTGAAGGCCTTAAAAGGAGATCTGAGGATGTCAGCAGACAGAAGGGAGACTGCCAGCTTTTCCTGGAGAATTCATCCAAGGTCCCAGCTTGCAGCCTGCCCTACGGAATTTGGACTTGCCTATCGCCACAATGGCATGAGCCAATTTCTATTTTTTAAAAACTCATCAAATGTATATATAACATAATATTTATGTATCCATTTGGTTCTGTTTCCCTAGAGAACCCTGAATAATACACCTGCCAACATGGTGGTTCTAGCCTCTAGAACTATGAGAACAAATTTCTGTTGTTGTAAGCCATCCAGTTTGTGGTGATTTGTTATGGTGGCTCTAGGAAATGAATATACCCACTAGGTTGGGTATTTTTTTATTTCTTCTTATAGTTCTGCCAGTTTTGTTTTACATATTAGACACATTCTAACTTAGAAAATTTAGAATTGACATCTACCTGGTGAGTTGAATTTGGTGTCATTATGAAATGACCTTCTTGGGAAGTGGATTTGGCTCAACTGATAGGGCATCTGCATACCACATAGGAGGTCCAGGGTTCAAATCCAAGGCCTCCTGACCCATGTGGTAAGCTGGCCCATGCGCAGTGCTCATGAGTGCAAGGAGTGCCGTGCCACTCAGGGGTGTCCCTGCATAGGGGAGCCCCAGGTGCAAGGAGTACGTCCCTCAAGGAGAGCTGCCCCACAAGAAAAAAGCACACACATGGAGAGCTGATGCAGCAAGATGATGCAACAAAAAGAGACACAGATTTCCAATGCTGCTGACAAGAGTGCAAGCAGACAAAGAAGAACACACAGTGAATGGACACAGAGAGCAGACAACAGGGCAGGGGCAGAGGGGAGAGAAATAAATAAATCTTTTTTAAAAAAGAAATGACCTTCTTTATCTCTAATTATACTTTTTTTCATGTTCATTATGGTAAAATATATATAACTTAAAATTTACCATTGAACCATTATATGTTAATGGTTAAAAGTAACATATTTCAGTGATATTAAGTACATTAGCAATATTGTATAACCATCATCACTATTTCCAGAACTTTTTCATCACCTCAGACAGAAACTCTGTACCCATTAAGAGATAACTCCCCGTCCTTCCTACCCCCAGCTCCTGCCATTTTACTTTCCGTCTCTGTGAATTTGCCTCTTCTGGATACCTCCTGTAAGTAGAGCCATATGTTTTCGAGTTTCAGTCAAGTTGTACCATGCTTCTTTCTTTTTATGGTTGAATAATATGCTCACATTTTGCTTATCCAGTTATCTGTAGATGGACACTTGGGTTGTTTCCATCTTTTGCCTTAAGTGAATAACGCTGCTATGAATGTGTACAGGTATCTGTTTGAGTTCTTGCTTTCAGTTCTTTTGGGTATGTACCTAGGTGTGGAATTGCCAGGTCATGTGGTGATACAACCTTTAACTTTCTGAGGAACCACCAAAATGTTTTCCGCAGTGACTGCATTGCATTCCCACTAGCAATACAAAAGGGTTCCAATTTCTCGACATCCTCATCAACACTTGTTATTTTCCTTCTGTTGGTGTTGTTACAATAGCCATCCTAATGGGTATAAAATGGTAACTCATGGTTTTAATTTGCATTTCTTTTTTTTTAACAGTAACATTTTTTATTGTCTTTTTTTTTTTTTAAAGATACATAGATCACACTGGTATTTTACTATAGAACTATTGTGACTCCAGCAATGGAAGAAATTGTATCACTGATGTGGAGACAGTGGCTACGGGAATTGCTGAGGGCAGGGAGAGGGAAAAAGAGGTGTGATATGGGGCATTTTTGGGACTTGGAGTCGTCCTGAATGATACCACATTTCTTAATGACTAATGAAGTTGAGCACCTTTTCGTGTGCTTATTGGTCATTAGCGTACCTTCTTTGGAGAAACGTCTATTTAAGTCCTTTGCCCATTTTTTAACTGATTTGTTGATTTTGTTGTTTTTGAATTGTAGGAGTTCTTTATATTCTGGATGTTAATACTTTATCAGGCATATGATTTGCAGATATTTTCTCCCATTGTGTGGGTTGTCTTTCCACTCGTTTATTTATATCATATTAGAGAAGTTGTTAGTTTACAAAATAATCATGCATACTCTTTTCACTCTTTTGGTAGTGTCCTTTGATGCAGAATCCTTTAATCCATTTTGAGTTAATATTGTTTATGGTATAAAGTCTAGAATCATTCTTTTGCATATAGATATCCAGTTTACCCTGTATCATTTTTTTAGTAGGTATCAGGGATTGAACCCAGGACCCTGTACATGGGAAGCAGGTGCTCAGACCACTGAGCTACACCTGCTCCCAGGATCCCAAGCTGAGTTACAACCTCTCCCCTCTGCATCATTTTTTGAAAAGACTCTCTTTTCGCCATTGAATGGTCTTGGCACCCTTGCTGAAAATCACTTGATCATAGATATGATGATTTATTTCTGAGCTCTCTATTTGATTCCTTTGGTCCATATGCCTATTGTTAGGCCAGTACCAAACTGTTTTGATCACCGTAACTTTGTAATACGGTTTGAAATTGGGAAGTGTGAGTCCTCCAACTTTGTTCTTTCTTAAGATGGTTTTGTTTATTCAGGATCTCTTGACCTTCCAGGTGATTTTTTTCAGGAGGTACAGGGCATTGAGCTCAGGACCTTGTACATGGGAAGCAGGTGCTCAACCATTGAGCTACATCCACTCCCCAATGAGAGCTGGTTTTTGTTGTTGTTGTTTTGTTTGTTTTAGGAGGTACCACAGATTGAACCCAGGACCTTGTACATGGGAAGCGGGTGCTCAACCATTGAGCTACACCTGCTCCTCTCCAGGTGAATTTTAGAATGGGTTTTCTGCTTTTTATTTAATCTGTACATCACTTAGGGTAGTGTTGTCAACCTGACAAAATTAAGTCTTCCAAACTATGAACATCGGATGTCTTTCTATATATTTAGCTTTTCTTTAATTTCTTCCAGCAATGTTTTGTAGCTTTCTGGGTACAAGTTTTATACCTCCTGGTTAAATTTATTCCTAAGTATTTCATTCTTTTTGATGCTGTTGTAAATGCTGTTTTCTTAATTCCCTTTTTGCATTGTTCGTTGCTAATGTCTAGAAATACACCTGGTTTTTGTGTGTTGATTTTTTACTCTTCAACTTTGCTAAATTCTTTTATTAGTTTTAACAGTTTTTCTGTGCATTGTTTAGGGTTTTCTACATATAAGTCATTATATTGTGAACAGAGATCATTTTTCTTCCTTTCCAATTTTTATGTCTTTTATTTCATCTTTCTTGCCTAATTGCCCTGGTTAGAATTTCCAGGGCTGTGTTGAGTAGACATGGTGAAAGCTGTCATCTTTGTCTTGTTCCTGATCTTGGGGGATAATTTTTCCCTCATGGAGTATGTTAGCCAAGGGTTTTTCATATATGCCCTTTATCATATTGAGGAAGTTCCTTTCTATTCCCAGTTTATTGAGTGTTTTTATCATGAAAAGGTTTTGAATTTTGCCAGTGCGTTTTCCGCATCAATTGTGATTATCACGGTTTTTTCTTCATTCTATCCAAGTGTTGTGTTACGTTGATTAATTTTTGTGTGTTGAACCGCCCTTCCCTAATTAATCCCACTTGATCATGGGATATAATCCTTTTAATATGCAGCTGAATTCAGTTTGCTAGCATTTTGTTGAGGATTTTTGTGCATCTCTGCTCCTAAGGGAAGTTGTCCGATAGTTTTCTTGTGTTGTCTTTATCTGACTTTGGTATGAGAGTAAATGCTGACCTCACAGAATGAGTTAGGAAATGTTCCCTCCTTGTGACAGTTTAAAGCTTCTGTGGATCCCAGAAAATCCTCTTCTTAAAGCCAGTCCATTCCTGTGTGTGTAAACCTATTGCAGGTGGGGCCTTTTGATTAAATCATGTCAGGTAAACTATGTCAGGTAAGGGTCATAGATTTGACTCTGTGACCCAGGGTGGGTCTTTTTTATTTATTTATTTATTTCTCTCACCTCCCCACCCCAGTTGTCTGTTCTCTGTGTCTATTTGCTGCATCTTCTGTGACTGCTTCTGTTGTTGTCAGCGGCACGGGAATCTGTATTTCTTTTTGTTGCGTCATCTTGCTGGGTCAGCTCTCCGTGTGTGCTGCGCCATTCTTAGGCAGGCTGCACTTTCCTTCACACTGGGTGGCTCTCCTTATGGGGCACACTCCTTGCGCGTGGGGCTCCCCTACACAGGGGACGCCCCTGTGTGGCAGGGTACTCCTTGCGCGCATCAGCACTGCACATGGGCCAGCTCCACACGGGTCAAGGAGGCCCAGGGTTTGAACCACGGACCTCCCATGTGGTAGATGGACGCCCTAACCACTGGACCAAGTCCGCCGCCCCAGGGTGGGTTTTAATCCTCTTCCTTGTGTCCTTTATAAATGTAGGAATAAAAAGCTGCAGACAGAGAGAAAGAGAGGAACCCAGAAGCGGAGAGAGAAGGCCCCAGGAGCCAGAGCTGAGCAGAAGCCAGAAGCTGAAAGAAATGACACCCAGAGAAGAGGGGAGAAAGAGCTGATGCCACCATTCCACCTTGCCACGTGCCTGGTCACCCACAGCTGTGTGTGTCAAGGTTCTCCAAGGGCACCTCGATCTGGACATGTCCAGGCCTCAGAACTGTAGGCTTTCAACCTAGTAAATTCCCACGGTAAAAGCCAACCCATTTCTGGCATATTGCTCCCAGCAGCCTTCAGCAAACTAAAATACTCCTCTTCAATTTTTGGAAGAGTGTAAGAAGGACTGGCATTAATTCTACTTTAAATGTTTGGCGAATTTCACTAGTGAAGCCATTTGGTCCTGGATTTTTCCTTGTTGGAAAGTCTTTGCTGATTAAATTGCTTTTCTTGTTATAGACCTAGTCATGTTTCCTATTTCCTTGTAAGTCAGCTTTGGTGCTTTGAATTTTATCTAGGTAACATGATTTGTTTGATGTATATACTCTAGTAATACATTTTTTAAAAGATTTCTTTTTTACTTTATTTTAATTATTTATTTTTAATTTACCCCCCAGCCCTCCCCCAGATGGTTCTCCTGTCTGTCTGTTCTTTTTTTTTTTCTCCTCCCTTCCCCGCCCACCCCCCCAGTTGTCTGTTCTCTGTGTCCATTCGCTGTGTGCCCTTCTGTGTCCGCTTGATTCTTGTCAGTGGCACTGGGAATCTGTGTCTCTTTTTTGTTGTATCACCTTGCTGCGTCAGCTCTCTGTATGTGCGGCGCCACTCCTGGGCAGGCTGCACTTCTTTCGCGCTGGGCCACTCTCTACGGGGCACACTCCTTGCATGTGGGGCTCCCCTATGCAGGGGACGCACCTGTGTGGCCCGGCACTCCTTGAGCGCACCAGCACTGTGCGTGGTCCAGCTCATCACACGGGTCAGGAGGCCCTGGGTTTGAACCCTGGACCTCCCATGTGGTAGGAGGATGCACTCTCCATTGAGCCAAATCTGCTTCCCTGTCTGCTCATTGTTTGCTCACCTTTCTCCGGAACTGAACCTGGGACCTCCCACATGGGAGGCAAATGCCAAAGGGCCTGGGCCACATCTGCTCCCCGCAGGTGCTGCGTCTAGCTCTCTGTGACGGTGTGGCAGGGGCCACGTCTAGCTCTAGTTGCCGTGGGGTGCGGGTGTCTAGCTCCCTTGCGGCGGGTGCGGGTTCTGCCCATCTTCCCCAGGAGGCACCGGGACTGAACCCAGGACATCCCGTGCAGTAAGTGGGAACTCAGCCACTTGAGCCACATCCTCTTCCCTAGTAATACTTTTTAAAAAGTCAACTTTGTTGGCGTACAATTTATATACAATAAAATGCACACATTTTAAGGGATCAGTTCCATACATACACTCACACGTACCACAAATATATATACACACATAGATAGATATGTGTATGTGTGTGTATATATTAATGTATATATGTATATGCATTCATGCAACTGTGTTCACAATCCTCTTTTTGACTTTTGCCGTTCTCAGAGCTGAATGTTTTTGCTTGTTGGTTTATTTGTTAGGGTTATTGAGGCATACTTTATGTTCAGTAAAATTCAACCTTTTAAGATAAACATTTTCATGAGTTTTGATAAAGGTAGGCAATTGTGTAATCATCGCAATCAAGACATAGGATATTTCCATCACCCAAAAAGTTACCTCGTGCCCCTTGGAAGTCAGATTTAGTGAGTTTACTTGGGCAACCTGTGTTTTATCTGGCAGCCCTAAGTCTACCCCCTCTTCCAGCTCCTAGCCTCTGGCAACTCCTGACCAGCTTTCTGCCTGGTCTTCTCATGCCTGTCACGTAAGGGGAACCAGACACCATAAAGTCTTTCATGTCTAGCTCTTTCTCTCAGCATAGTGCTTTTGAGATTCACCGGTGCTGCTGCCCTTTACAGCTGAGCAATCGTCCATTGTCTAGACGCGCCTCATTTTATATCCATTCACCAGTAGATTGGCATTTGGGTATTTTACAGTTTTTCTGAAATTGTGAATAAGACTGGAATAAACATTTTGTACAGACCTTTTGTTGGACATGTTTTCTTTCCATTGGGTAAATACATAGGAATGGGATTGCTGGGTTGTAGGATAAGTATATACGTAACTTTGTAAAAGAACATCAAACTCTTTTCCCTTGTGATTGTAGCATTTTGCATTCCCACCAACAACATGTAAGAATTCCAGTTGCTCCAGCATCCTAGCAAGTACTTGATACTTTCATTTGTGCCTGAAATGGAGCCGGGTGAGGGGCGGGCTTCCAGGGTGCTGCTTCCCGTCTGTTTGAGCTGAGTGCAATTACACAGGTGAGGGCAGTTTGTGAAAATTCATCAACCTGTACACTTGCACTTTTCTGTATGTTTTTTTTAAGATTTATTTTTTATTTCTTTCCCTCCCCTTCCCCCCCCCCCCAGTTGTCTGCTCTCTGTGTCCATTCGCTGTGTGTTCTTCTGTGACCGATTCTATCCTTATCAGTGGCACCGGGAATCTGTGTTTCATTTTGTTGTGTCATCTTGTTGTGTCAGCTTTCCATGTGTGTGGCACCATTCCTGGGCAGGCTGCGCTTTCTTTCGCACTGGGCAGCTCTCCTTATGGGGCGCACTCCTTGCGCGTGGGGCTCCCCTACACGGGGGACACCCCTGCATGGCACAGCACTTCTTGTGCACATCAGCACTGCATATGGGCCAGCTCCACACGGGTCAAGGAGGCCCGGGGTTTGAACCCTGGACCTCCCATGTGGTAGGCGGATGCCCTAGCCACTGGGCCAAGTCCACTTCCCTCTGTATGTTTTTCAAACCTCATTAAAAGCTTGTTTGTTTTATTGTGGTAACTTATGTGCTGTGAGGGGCCATCCAAGCGTAGCCTGCCACCTTCCCTGTGAGCACAAATAAACGCTGTACTTGGGATGGTGTGAGTCTGGCTCCCAGGACTTCACGGGAGTGCCTTGAGGTAAGATACCTCCCCTGGCACATAGCGAGTCTGCTGGCACATTCCACCCTCTATGGCCCTGTGCTTAGGCAAACATTCACTGGCAATCTGGCTAAAGTAAACTCAGGCTCAAATTTCCCCTGCTTCCCCCGGCCCCATTCCTGGCAGAGTTGGGAATTGGGTTCTTTGGTGTGGCACAAGAATGGTGCATAGACCATCTTCCTGTGTCAGCTGCACATCACAGATGGGGACCCCCTGGCCGTGAGGCACAGGCACCACCAGTGAAACTGACCTTGCTCTGTCTCTTCTCTGCGTGAATGTGATGTTAAGCTCATGTGTCAGCTTGGCTAGGTTATAGTGTCCACTTGTTTGGTCAAGCAAGCACTGGTCTGAGGCTGCTGATTGCATCTGTGGCTGATTACATCTACAGGTAATAAAGGAGCTTGCCTTCAGCAATGGGAGAGGTCTCCAAGCCTTAAGGAGAGAACTGATGAGCTCAGCAGTCAGAAGGGAGAATCGCCTCTCCACTTCAGCCAGCCAGCTTCTCCTGGGGAACTCAGTGACGCTTCTGTTGGCACGCTCAGCTTGACTTTGCCCTGTGGAATTTGGACCTGCCAATCCCCAGCTACGTGGGCCAATTTCTGTAAGAAGCCTCACAATGTTTACATAATGCATATAATAAATGACTAATGCAGGGAGTAAACGCTGCTCCATCCAGTACCTGTAGGAGTCATGCTTTTGTGGGCGACCCTGACACCTGCAAGCCGTGGAATGCTTTGGGACCCTGGGTGTGATGGTGAGGCACATGCGTCACCTTGACCAGGTAATGCGGCCCAGTTGCTTGGTCACACAAGCCCTGGTCTGTTACTGTGAGGCCATTTCATAGACTTAAACTATTAGTAATCAATTAAATGATTAAGTTGATTGCATTGATGGCTGATTACATCTACAATCAACTGAGGAAACGGCCTTCAGCAAAGAGAGACGTCTCATCCAACTAACTGAAGGCCTTGAAAGGAGAAGTGATGCTTTCGGCAGTCAGCAGGGAGCATTTCCATCTCTACTTCAGCCAGCTCGTCCTGGGGAACTCATCCAGGACCTTCCCTGAGGCTCCCAGCTGGTAGCCTGCTCTACGGAATGTGGCCTTGCCCGTCCCCATAGTCGTGTGAGACAATTTTATGAAATCTCATACGGTTTACAGTTACCTCCCCTTTCCCTTGAGAGCCCTGGCTCGGCCGGTGGCAGCCTTGCCATGCTCTTCGCTACCCTCGGTGCAGTGTGACCCTTGCCCCAGGGGTGGTAATGGGTGTTTATTTCTGACTAATGGTTTGGCACAGTGAGCAGAGCGCCAACAGTCCAACAACATACAGAACATAAAACCTGCTGTTTTAACCATTTTAAAATGTACAATTCAGTGGCATTAATTACACTTACAAGGTTTTGCAACCCTCAATACCATCCATTACTAAAACTTCTTCATCCCCCAGAACAGAAACTTTTTACCCATTAAGCAGTAACTCCCCCATTTCCCCATCCTCCAGGTCCTTCCTCGTTCTATGAATTTGCTTATTCTAGGTGGAGTCATATAATATTTGTCCTTTTGTGTCTGGCTTATTTCACTTAGCATAATGTTTTCAATGTTCATGTGTATTTTCTATGATTGAATAATATTCTTCGTATGGATATACCACATTTTGTTTTTCCATTCATCTGTTGATTGACACTAGGGTTGCTTCTATCTTTTCGCTATTATGAATAGTCTGCTATGACCATTGGTGTACAAGTATCTGTTTGGGTCCCTTCTTTCACCTGTAATTACTGGGTTATATGGCAATTTATATTTAACTTTTTGAGGAATTGCCAAACTCTTTTCCACAGAAGCTGCACGCACTAGTAATGCCAACACATTCTCACATCCTTGCCAACACTTAGCTTCCAGTTGTTTTGTTTTGTTAATAAGTCATCCTAGTAGATGTGAAGTGATATCTCATTGTGTTTTCTTGTTTTGTTTTTTAAAGATTTATTTATTTATTTATTTCCCCTCCCCCCATCATCTGCTCTCTGTGTCCATTCGCTGTGTGTTTTTCTGTGTCCACTTGCATTCTTGTCAGTGGCACCGGGAATGTGTGTCTCATTTTGTTGTGTCATCTTGCTGTGTCAGCTCTCTGTGTGTGCGGCGCCACTCCTGGGCAGGCAGTGCTTTTTTTTGCGCAGGGTGGCTCTCCTTGCTTGTAGGTCTCTCCTACAGGGGGGACACCCCTGAGTGGCACAGCACTCCTTGTGCCCATCAGCACTGCGCATGGGCCAACTCACCACACGGATCAGGAGGCCCTGGGTTTGAACCCTGGACCTCCCATGTGGTAGGCGGATGCTCTATCAGTTAAGTCAAACCCACTTCCCTCACTGTGGTTTCGATTTGCATTTCCCTAATGACTAATAATGTGGAGCATCTTTTCATGTGCTTATTGACCATTTGTGTGTGTGTGTATTTTTTTAGGTACTGGGGACTGGGGATCTAACCTGGAACCTCATAAATCGGAAGCTGGGTGCTCAACCACTGAGCCACGTTGGCTCCCCTGAGTTGTTGGCCCCCTTGAGTTGGTTTTTTCACTTGTTTTGCTTGCTTTTTTGTTTGTTTGTTGTTAGGAGTCACTGGAACTGAACCTGGGACCTCCCATATGGGAAGCAGGCGCTCAATGCTTAAACCACCTCCACTCCCTGTATATCACTGTATATCTTCTTTGGAGAAATGTCTATTGAAGTCCTTTGCCCCTTTTTTTAAAATTGGGTTATTTGTCTTTTTGTTTTTGAGTTGTAGGAGTTGTGTTTTTTTAAAAGATGTTATTTATTTTTATTTGTTTCTCCCCCTGCCCCTTGTTGTTTCTGCTCGCTATCTGCTTGTCTTCTTTTTAGGAGGCACCGGGAAGTGAACCCAGGGCCTCCCATGTGGGAGGGAGGCACCTAACTGCTTGAGCCACCTCTGTTCCATGTTTTGTGTGTCTCTCATTATGATTCCTCACTGTGTCTCTTGGTTGCATAATCTCACTGCATCACCTTGTTGCGTCAGCTCACCATGTTAGCCTGTCATGTCAGCTTGCTGTCTTGCTCATCTTCTTTAGGAGGCACTGGAAACCGAACCCAGGACCTCCCATGCCATAGGCCGGAGCCCAGCTGTTTGAGCCACATCTGCTTCCCTGTAGGAGTTCTTTAAGACAGTCTAGAAATTAAACCCTTATCGGATTTCCAAAAAATTTTCTCCTACTCTGTAAGTTTGTCCTTTCACTTTCTTGATAATGTCCTTTGCTGCATAAACATTTTTTATTTTGATGAAACCCAACTTAAACAAAAAACAGTTTTAATCATATAAAATAACTTTAAATAATTCCAGTAAATTAACCAAGAATTTATTGAAATTAAAAACACGCTTTTTTAGGAGAGCAGATGTAGCTCAGTAGTTGAGCACCTATTTCCCACATATGAGGTCCTCGGTTCAATCCCCAGGGTCTCCTAAAAAGCAAACAAACAAACAAAACCACAGGCTTTTTAAAATTTTTTGAAATAAAAAAACTCAGTGTAAATCCATATACCCTAGTTTCCATGAATCTTTAACTTTTTTTTCAGCTGTCCCTGGTAAATACCTGAGGTGAGTTGAACTGTAGCCTCCCAAAAGATATGTCCACATCCTGGAATCTCTGAATGTGGACTTATTTGGAATAAAGGTCTTTGTAGACATAATTAAGCATCTCGAGATGAGCTCTTCCTGGATTATCTGGGTGAGCCTTGGTTCCAGCGCCTAGCGCCCTTGTAAGAGACACACAGAGGAGAGACAAATGGAGGAGGTGGCCATGTGAAGCTAGAAGAGGCCAGAAATTGTCTTCCCTTGTGCCCTCGAAGATCATGTGTCCCTGTTAGCACCTTGCTGCCGGACTTCTGGTTACCAGAACTGTGAAATAATATCTTTCTGTTGTTTCAGGCCACCCAGCTTGTGGCAAGTATTATGGCAGCCTTAGGAAACAAAGACAATACCTGAAAACCAAATTAATATTTCTGAACATTATCAAGGGCAGCTCAGGATGGATCCAATAATGCATTTATAATTATCTCTGTATCTTCAACAATTACCCAATTTTAGTCTCAAAATTTTCATAATTTAATGCCCTTAGTTTTGGGTTGAGAGCGTACAAATGAACCTTCTGTTAATAAATACGACAATATGGGGTCGAACGTGGTGGGAAGTTTGGCCTCTTCCCGAAAGGGAAGGCAGGCCTGCTGTGAGGGAAACGGGGAAAGGCTTCTGCCGGATCTGGTGGACGCGGCTCTGTAGAAGGGGCTTGGCCTGTTTGGGTACTTAGGGGCTCCAAGTGGTCCAAAATCTTCAGAGATCCCTGTTCTAAAGAGCAGGCTGCTGCTCTCTCCTGAGCAATAGCATTAATAATGGCTATTGTTTGCCCCATGCCTTCTATGTGCAGTCACCTGGGCTAAGCACTGTACATGTATTTACTTATCATTTCATTCTCATGACCATCTCATGAGGCAGGTGCTATTATTTCCCTGGGCACAGAGAGTCTAAGCCCCTTGCCCATTTCCGTTCAGCTAAAAAGTGAAGGAGCCAGATTTGAACCCAGGTAGCCTGACTCCAGAGCCTTAATTTTCACAGCTGACGTGTCGCCATACATGTCATCATAATTCAGCAACTAATAGGATGAAGTTCTGAGTTTGGGTTTTTGTTTTGTTTTATGCCTATTTCTGTACAGAAAGACCTTGAAATGATCAGTGCTTTGAGATAACAGCTTGAGGATTTAAGAGTACTTCTTTTTTAAAAAATTTATTCACCGTCATTGAAATAGTTCCCTTACCGTACATTATACTTCGCAGTACTCTATAGAAGCAGCTGCGCAGTTCCCAGAGCTCTGCCCTCAAGGGACACGAGTTGCCAATAGACTCCAGGTCATCAAAAGTTGCTGGATTCCCATATGAGAGAATGAGTTTCCCTGTATCATGGGCCTATCTCAGCCAGGTATTTCTGTCATCTGAAACCCAATTCATAATTGCCAGGGAATCAGCAAACTTTTTCGGTAAAATGCCAGATAGTAAATATTTTAGGTTCTGTGGGCCATACAGTCTGCCACAACTACTCAGCTCTGCATGGGAACAGCCATCCACAACACCGAATGAAGGGCCATAACTGTGTCTCAATGAAACCTTATTTATGAGAGCCCACAGAGGGCCAGATTTGGGACCCTTGCTTAGACAATGGGCAACTTAAGGAAGACTGTCTTATCTTGTCATTTCCATACTAGCAGTAAAAACTTCCTCCTTTTCCGAGGAGAAAATGAAGACTCAGAGAGTCACAGACATTGAATTTTTTTTTTTTTTAAGATTTTTAGTTTTTACTTATTTCTCTCCCCTTTCCCCCTCCCCCCAGTATTCTGCTCTCTGTGTCTATTCACTGTGTTCTTCTGTGTCCACTTGTATTCTTGTCAGTGGCACTGGGAATCTGTGTTTCTTTTTGTTGCGTCATCTTGCTGCATCAGCTCTCCGTGTGTGGTGCCAGTCCTGAGCAGGCTGTGCTTTTTTCGCGCAGGGCGGCTCTCCCTATGGGGCGCACTCCTTGTGCGTGAGGCCCCCCTAGGCGGGGAACACCCCTGTGTGGCACGGCACTCCTTGTGTGCATCAGCACCGCGCATGGGCCAGCTCCACACGGGTCAGGAGGCCCTGCGTTTGAACCCTGGGCTTCCCATGTGGTAGGTGAACACTCGATCAGTTGAGCCAAATCCACTTCCCCAGACATTGATTTTTAAGGAGGGTGAGCGTAGAACCTCAACTGGCAGTTTTGGCCTGTGTTTTCACTTGAAAAGTGGTATTTTCAGTGCATACGGACGGATATTCCTGGTCTGTGGCACTTCTCATGTTAGATTTGAGCTCACTGGGAAAATTAAGCAAACATAAAGCAAAAGGAGACTCAACCGGCCTGGACTGCAGCAAACCCATGCCTTTGCAGATTGTTAGACGAAACAGGAAACTGAGTTTGGACTGGGCGGTAACAGCGCTAAATCGTGTCTCAAGAGCTCACAGAGCCCAAGCTGGTGAGTTGATCCAATCTCTGTACCCCCTCAGCGTTCTGTGTCTGGTTTAGCTTCAAAGCCCAGGACCCCAAGACAGCTTATTAAAACTGTCAGGAAATAGTCATTTTAGCTTACTCCTGTGAGACCTTCCTTCACAGGCTTGGGTTTGACGTGGGGAGGAGGGAGGGTCCCGAAAGGGTCTTGCCAAGACTGAGATTCATAGCCACAAACCAGTAACTAGCTAATCCTATTTCTAATTAAGGTCAAATCCCGTACACTTTTCTCTCCATTTTGCCCCACTCTCATTCCACATGTAACTTCTGGCGAAGCATTTTGTTAGCCTCAGTTTCCGCGTCTGTAAAATGGGGGTGAAGCAACTCATAGCGCTGTTGCAGAATTAAACCCAGCGGTTTAACGAACTTGCAGGGAAAGTGCTTAGCACGGGCCTGGCCGCTGTAAGCGCTCAAAGGACTTCAGCTGTCCCCACTTCCACTGCTGTTAGGACACACCAGCGCCTGACCCCGGGCCTGGGTAAGCGTCTGGCGTTCCGGGGTCAGCCGCCTCCGTCTCGGGCCCTGCGCACCGTCGGGGTATACCTCAACGCACCCTGCCGCAGCCCGGGGTCCCGGGACCCACAGCCGGCCGCCAAGTCCCGGAAGGGCCGCCGAAGCCCAGGAAGGCCCACTTCCGACAGAAACCTGAGGACCACGGCTACTTCCGGGCGCGCGCGAGGAGCCGCCCGCCACGCCCCACATATGGGCGTGGTCCCCCGCGCGCCCCGCCCCTCGCTTCCGGATCGCTTCCGGCGCTGCCGGGCTCGGTCGCGGCCCCTCCCACCTCCAGCGGGGCAGCCCCGCCTCCCAGGCCAGCCCTCCAGACGTCACTTCCGGGGAGGCCCGGGCGGGGGCCGAGCGAGGGCCGCTGCGCTGAGCGGTGTTGGCTCCCCGCCTGCCCTGCTGCTCCGCTGCCGGCCACGTCCCCGCGCCGGGCCTCGGGCGCTGCCCGCCGTCCCAGGGCCGCCGCAGACCCCGCCGCGCCCGGGTAAGGGGCCCGCGCCGCCCTGCGGGAGCCGTGGTCGGGCTGCCTGGACAGGCTTGGGGATGAGAGAGGGAGGTGGGGGCGGGAGGACGGGGCGAGAGAAAAGACAAGTGGGGCCGAGAGTGCGAGACGCCGAGCAGGGGGGCCGAGGACAGCGAGGCGGGGAAGGGTCTCGTGGGGGAACGTGGATGGGAGCCCAGGAGGCCAGGAGAGGAAGAAGGGCTGAACGGGAGTCCTCATACGAGGAGGAGCCCAGCTTGAGCCAGTTTGGGAGCAGAGGATGGGAAAGTTGGGAGACTCCCGCATCAGCGCGAACCAAAAGATCTTACCCCCTTCCCTCGTAGGCCAGGACGGGGCCCCGGGAAGTGAGGCACTCTGAGAAAGAGGAGCTGGGCCTTTGGGTGGCCCGGGACCTCTTGACCTGATTACGGGGTCGTGCATTTGCATCAGATTTTTCACTCTATCCATCCGTCTAGGGCCTCACTCTACCATGTGAGAGGCCATGGCTGCTTACTGTGTGTGCTTAACCTCTAGGCTGACAAGGGGAAGCAAAATCCAAGTGGTTTGCCACAAGACATAAATGTGCTTAAGAAATCTGCCTTTGACAACGTGCATTATTTTTCTCTACCTGGAGGAAGGATCTCTTAAGATTTCAACAAAATCAATGAGGAAAGTGAAATACAAAATTCAGTTTGTACTCTGGACCTGCCTAATAGACAAAGGAATGTCAAATCTAACGTAGACCTTGATCAGTATTGAGCCATGAAACTTCCAGAGACCTGGAAATTGCTTATCATGATTTCAGCAGGAAATGTAATTAGGGCACCATCCAGTAGTACAGGTTCCCACCTGCTGTGGAGACAAATCCTTTGGACCTCAGGGCAATGTCTATTTACACAAAACCACAAGGCTGTGTTCCTTGGGCTCCTGCTACCAAAGATTACCTGGGTGACGTGTCAGGATTAGGTATCTGCAGTTTGCCCTGTGTCTGCTTCCGCCATACCTGTGCCTTGGTATATGTGGTTTCCCTGGCTTGGAAGAGGGTCAGGGGCCATACTGTGGCTGGTGAGCATCAACAAAGCGTGCCGGAATGCGGGAACAACACCTGCAGTCCCTTACAAGTGCTGGATCTTAGGGAGCTGTTTATGCCAGAAAAAAAGGAACTCAGCAGTTTGGAGTCTGATTTCATGTAAATTGTATGCAGCATGCTGCATACTACAAAAGAGGTAAAACTCAAGTCAGAGTTGGCAAGAAATTGAAGGCAGGTGGTGTGAGGAGGTATCCTAAAGTTACGGACCAGAAAAGGATAGGGGATGGGCCAGCCCAGGGGCACGGACTGGGGGGCCTTTCTCATGGAGCGTCACCAGCTTAGGAGGGGCCCGGCTGCCCCTTACTGGCAGATCTTGTGGGGAGCTGACGCCTGCATCAGCCTAACCTCCTGTGGTGCCATCCGCCCTCGTCTCCACTTCATACTAACTTAGTTCTTTCTTGCTTGTCCCCCGCCTTGATGGACCTGGTCTCCGTGCACCAGATAATAATGAGAACAATGGGGTGGGTCCTAAGCCCACCCTGCAGTGGGGTTTAGATGCCTCCTGCAGCCCTCGCAGGGGTACTGTTATTTTAAACAATATTAATGGGTTTGTTCCTTACCAGTCAACTGATAAGGATTAGTGCATGTCTCCACATGTGAATGTTGGCATTTAGAGTGTATTGCTGGGAAGCAGAGGCAGGGCCAGACTAGAGAGAACCAGGGCCTGCCTGTTCTTGACATGCCTTGGTGGCCGATTCCTGTTTCTGTGGGAATGGTCGCCAGCCGCCCTATTCCGGCGTGAAGCCACAGTGATGGTATCCAGCAGGAATTTCCCCAGCCAGCCTCGTGGAGGTGTTCCATATGTGCACTCACCTGTGCCTGTACCTGTGTGGCTGGGTGTGTACAAACACGCAGGTGCGTGACTGTTGGCGTGTGTGTGACTGCATCGTGTGCACGGTTTGTGCATGTGCTGGTATGCACGCGTGTGCATTAGGAAGCAGGCACTTGGTGGGCGTGGGGCATCACCACCTACTACTGTCTGCCCATTGACGAGCTGTTTCTTAAATCTCCAGGATTTACATGAAATATTCATCAATGAGAATCATTTGTGCTGGGTAGATCTCTGCATTACAGCTGTACACTTGGATTCCTCTAAAGTTTTGGTTGGCCTCTAGAAAAACGCACCTCCTAAAATAGAAATCCTGTCGCTTCTCTGAATTATTAATATCTATGTGTGAAATCGTACCTGGGATTGCTCGGGCCCTTTCTGCCTAGTAGCTTCAAGTAATGGAAGAAAACCAGGCATTGTTTCTTTCATTTGAACCTTTCAAAAATGTTTTCCGAAAGTGACACGTGCTTATATGAAAGTTTTTAAAAAGCTATCAAAGTAGAAAATGGAAACTATGGGGATAACCCTGGGATAACCAGTATTTACATTGGTACAAAGCCTTAGGATCTGTCTGCCAAAATAAGAATGGATGCATACTGTGGTGCAACCTGCTTTTTTTCACTTAATGACACAGGGTGCGTTTCTTCCCATGTCAATAAATGAAACTTTGTGTGTATTTGTAACAGCTGCCGTAGGATGTCATATGTGGATGGGACTCTATGTGACACATCCATTCCAGTCCTTTGCTGTTACAGATCATGCCGTGATTAACAGCTTTGTAGATCTCCATCTTGGGACATCTGTCTAATCGCTTCCTGGGAAGAAATTCCAGCAGTAGACGTTGCTGGTCAGAAGTTTTGTCATTTAAAGTTTCATCCACAGTGTCAGTTTCCCAGTACAATGATCTATTGAACGCCACTATTTCAGTTCCTCTTTCCTCACCAGATTCTCCCCCAAGCTTTTCCTAAGGAGCATTTTACTCATTTTCATATTCTAGATGTGGCTGAAACCAGGGTGGAACATCTGCCCGCCTCCCACATGTGCCACCAGACATGCCACAGCCGGGGTGTACACCACGAAGCTGCTTCGCCACCTGCAAAGCCCGACCTCACCCAGCAAGGAGACCGTGCCCAGCTCACAGCTCTCCCGGGAGGACGGCCCGGCCTGGGAACACGTCCTGACCAGCTGCCTCTGGTGAGCATGTGGGGCCCTGCGGGCCAGGCCTGCCTGCTCGGTGACCCAGCAGCGAGCTGCGGCCCGCAGGCGCATCAGGGAGAAAGGAAAGGCAGGCGTGCGGGCCGTGGCCCTCTTCTGCTTCCTCTCGGCCTTGTGTCATAACACCATAATTCCCGCAGGAGCCCCTGGGCGCCCCCGCCCACCTCCTTCCTCACCCCGGGGGTCTGAGGAGGCACTTTCAGCAGAAGAGGCCTTGGGAGCAGACGCTCTAGAGGCTGTCCCTGGGCCCAGGAAGGAGATGGTGTGTGTCTCTGCTAGGGTGAAGAACGGGGTGGAAGGAAGAGATGCCCTGAGGGCATTGTCCCCAACACTTGAGGGTCTCCCTCCTGCCCTAGCTGGAACACTCCCTCGGCTGTTCTCTGACCGGCTAGAGCAGCGTCAGCAAACCACAGCCCCCGGGCTGCCTCCCACCCACTGCCTGTTTTTGCACATAAAGATTTATTGCAACACAGCCACACCCATTCATTTCTAGATCATCCTGAGCTGCCTTCATGCTACAGCGGCAGAGCTGAGCAGCTGTGACAGACACCATGTGGCCCACAGAGCCAAAAGTATTTACTCTGCGGCCGTTTTCAGAATACGTGGGTTGAGCCCTGCTCTAGAGATGGGTAGTGTAGGGGCGCCAACAGGCCCAAGGCCTGGGTTGTGTGCAGGGAACCATGACCCTCTATGCCCACCCATCCCACCCTCAGGCTCACACAGCAGACCCCAAACCCAGGGCATCTCGAATCCAGGGGTGCTGGCATGTCCAGTGTGTTCAGTAGATGTGCCCTGGCAAGGCAGAGCCAGCTCAATGCATTTATTTAGCCAGAGCCCAGCTGCACGGCTTCAGCCCACGAGGGGACTGTGCGCTCTTTGTGTCTGAAACCTTCCCCTTCCCGTCTTCCCTGTCGTGACTGGGGTTTGTTTGGTTTCTCCCCACCCTTCCCCCAACTTTTTGCCGGAACAAAGAATGCTTTTTGCTCTCTCGAAACCAAATGCAAATTCGTCATTGATGGAGCTGCATGAACTTTTCTAAACCTGTAAGACGCCAGGAGGCCTTGCAGATGATTTTGGAAGAAAAGCCCACACTTGAAACCAGATTGAAGTTAGTGACTTGGACAGGGATTAGAAGCTCCGGGGCAGGCGCCAGCCTTCCGGAAGAGCTTGCACTCAGAGTTTTTCGGGTCATGGGCCTGCTTTCCAGCAGTCCCCCCACTGACTACAGGAGACTGAAAGCCACCTGGCCATGACCCCCCATACCCCTTTCTGCTGCATGGGCTGCCTTTGTGCATCTCCCCACAAGACTGCTGTGGCCGGGAGCCACAGGCACACTGTGGGTTTTTACTTCTTCACAGCAACCTGGGCCTGTTAACCCAAAAAGCCCACTGGTGCCAAACTCAAATTCTTACACCTCTAATTGCTTTAATTTTTTTTTTTTTTTTTTTTTTTTTTTTTTTTATTTCTTTAATTCCCCTCCCCTCCCCCGGTTGTCTGTTTTCTGTGTCTTTTTGCTGCGTCTTGTTTCTTGTTTCTTTGTCCGCTTCTGTTGTCGTCAGCGGCACGGGAAGTGTGGGCGGCGCCATTCCTCGGCAGGCTGCTCCCTCCTTCGCGCTGGGCGGCTCTCCTTATGGGTGCACTCCTTGCGCGTGGGGCTCCCCTACGCGGGGGACACCCTGCGTGGCGCGGCACTCCTTGCGCGCATCAGCACTGCGCATGGCCAGCTCCACACGGGTCAAGGAGGCCCGGGGCTTGAACCGCGGGCCTCCCATGTGGTAGACGGACGCCCTAACCACTGGGCCAAAGTCCGTTTCCCTCTAATTGCTTTAAAAAGCAACTCTGTAGCCATTTCTAACTGACTTGCTCTGTGACCCTGTGAAACTGAGCCGACACCTGCTAGCCATATGTCAGGAAGCTCTGCAGTGACCAGACCCCTTGCCGCGTCTGCCCTCGGGGCTTGCTGCCGCAGAGGCTCCCTGCCAGGCAGACTTCGAATGGCCTGGACCCGTAAGCCGCGCCCCTCCCTCCCCAGCATCTCCTTGCCCGCTTCCACTTCCAGTGGCCTCAGCTTCTGGAAGGTCTCCAGCCCTGTGCCCGCTGCCCACATCCAGCTTGTGTGTTACTGCCATCTAGTGGCCGGTCTCGCCCAGCTCTGAAGTCCTCCAGCTGGTGCTCACAGGGGCCGAAGTGCGTCTTGGGCTGAGGGATAAGCCCGGTGCCATGCTGAGTGCCGTATGTGCCACCGTGGCTCCAGGGGGCTCGTAGATACAGGACTTGCCGAGTGGCGCATTCTCCCAGGGCTGCCGTAAAGGTGCCAGAGACCCCGTGGCTTACCCGGCAGAACTGTGTTGTCTCAAAGTTCTGGAGGCTGGAGGCCCAAAATCACGATGTCGGCAGGGCCACGCTTCATCGTGAGGGGTCTGTTCACGCCTCTCCTGTGGCTGGTGGGTGGCCGGCCTTCCCCGCGCTCCTTGGCTTGTGGCAGTATCCCTCGCGCTCTGCCTCTGTCACGTGGCCGTCTCGCTGTCTCTGTGTCTGTGTCCAGCTGCCCTTTGCGTATAAAGACCCACCCTAACCCCGTCAGGTGCCGTCTGAACCGAGCACATCTCCAAAGGGCCTGTTTACAGATGAGTCCACGTTCACGGCACCCCAGCGAACATGTCTTCTTGAGGACACAGTTTAACCCGTCACACCCGGGGCCATGCAGGCAGCAAGCACGGGTTCGAGCTGCTCCACACTGCCGGTCCCCCCATTTCCCTCCACGGGTCCCCCTTGTTCCTGTGCCTGTTGCTTCTGGAAGAGAAGGATCGTAAAGGCTGGATCAGCTAACACGCTGCTAGAGAGAGGCGGGGCAGAGCCCTTCCTTGGCGCCCGGCCCCAGCCCCAGCCCCAGCCCCACACCCCTGTGCCTGCAGGGCCGGGGGCTCTTTGCTCTGCTCTGCTGAGCGTTGGTTCTTCAAGACCATTTCCTTTTTTTTCACTCTTAATATTTTACTTTAAAAAGCAAAGCAAACATGTTTTTTCTAATGCTCCATCCATGCCTCTGCATCAGAATTGGGTTTGGTTTTGTGAGATATGAATATGATTAAGCATTTTTTCTCTTCAATTTTTTTCATTAATAAGGAGGCCTTGCTTTGTCACTTAATCTGTGGTCATCTGTGTATCTTTTTGACACTGGAGGAACAATTGACTTAGCAGTTGGAATTAGATGAGGTAAAAGTGCCTGAAAACAAACCTTTTAGGAATAATGTTTCCATAACTTGTTGGACTGCCTTTGGTTCTTTTATTTTTGAGCATTTGAAATCAAGTTGCTAATAATAATTTTTTTTAAAAAAAAAGAGGGAGCAGACTTGGCTCAAGCAGTTGAGCTCCCACCTCCCACATGGGAGGTCCCAGGTTGGGTTCCCGATGCCTCCTGAAAAAAACAAAAACTAACAACTAGCACAACAAACAAAAAAACCAAATCAGGGAAGCCGATGTGGCTCAGTGATTGAGTGCCAGCTTCCCACATACGGGGTCCAGGGTTCAATCCCCAGCCCCTGGTACCTCTAAAAGAAAAAAGTAAAAATAAAATAAGAAAAAGAATGAAGGCAAGTGGAGGGGCGGTGGGCCCACTGCTGGCCTTGGAGTAGAGAAGCTGTTCGGTCCTTCACTCCCTCGTGCGTTCATTCGGTGGACAGTTCTGTATCAGGTCCTGAGGGGGCCCCAGAAGGCTGGACGTGAAGACACAGCTGCACCTGCCCTCGGGGCTTATGGCAGGTGGAATAAGACAGGTGAGGACACAAGCAGGGCAACGAGAGGCCCCAGGGCTGGAGGACAGCATCGTGCCACGCGTCTCTGGGCCGAGGGCCGCTGGGGGGCAGCAGGTTGGCGCCTGGGACCTGCGGTTTCTCCCCCGCCAGGTGGGGCGGGAGCACAGCGAGGTGCGTGGAGCCTGATTCTGAAGGACCCCCAAGGCAGTGGACAGCGGCTGTTGGGCAGGGTCAGCCCTGGGGGTTCCCAGGATCTTTCTGGCAGCCCGGGGTGGCAGGTGGCTGCAGGCCCGGGTGGGGAGCCTTGCGACTTCGAGGGTCCGTGGGAGGAAGGCGAGCCCGCCCTGGTCACTCCTGGCAGCTGGGGCAGGGCCACGGAGCAAGGAAGTACTGTGAGGCTTCTGGGCCAGGGCGGGGGCGCAGCTGGAGCACCACTCGAGGCGCTCTGGCCCCGGGAGCTGTGTGGGGCAGGCAGACCCTGTGAAGGCGGCCTCTGCTCACCCCCAGCCTCCCAGCACACAGCCTCCCAGTGTGCCTTTGTCACCTGCCCTTGTCACCTGCCCGGCTCTCCGCTCCCTCCTCCCCACCCCTTCCAGGTGCATCTGCACCCATCTTTCAGAATGTGGTTCAGGTGCCACTTTCCCAGGAACTGCGCCCACACCCCCAGCTAGGTTCAACGCCTTCTTTGGCTTCCAACAGCTCCCTCCCCTCTCTGCCCTCCCCCTGGCCACCACCCCCCCAGCCTCCACTCAGAATCAGCCCCCTCCTTGCCCCTCGGGGCCTGCCCAGATGCCGTCGCCTTGTGCCAGTCTGCAGTGACATCTTTGCTGCCTCTCCCCTGGACCCCAGGCTCCATCTTTGGGTCCTGAGTGCACTGCCTGGCACATGAGTAGGCATTCAGTCAATCGTGGCTTGAGGGCTGGGTGGGTGAGGGAGAGATGGAGGGAAGGGAGGGAGGGAGGGCTGGGTGGGTGGCTGGCCGGGCGGCCGGGGGCCTGGCTAAGTGGCATCTCCCGCAGAAGGCCCTGTTGCTTGCCACAGATGTGCACAGATACGTTAGGCCTGATCTGTGCCCTGCAGACCACAGGAGGCACGGGACAGGAAGGCTTGGCCAACCTCGGTCATCCGAAGGTCTTAGCCTCTGAAATGGCCCTGCTGCTCCTTCAGGACCTGAGCTCGGGTTGGCATGGCAGGACCTGCCGGGGACTCTTGGTGAGATCACATTCAAAGGCTTTAAGCCCATCGGATTCCAGGCCCTGGACAGCCCTGTCACAGCCGCGGCTGGGACGTGCTGTGCTCTCACCGGGAGCCGCCGAGCTAAGCGCTGACTCCGTTTGCAGCCTGGGCCTCCCGGCAGCCGTCCACAGGGGGAGCGGCCCCGGGACGCTGCATGTCACTGACCGATGCACTTTCTTGACCACAGACCCCTCCACCGAGCTGAAGGTGGTTCTCTGCCTGAGGAGCTGGCCAGTGCGAGCCTCGGGGCCACCCAGCCTTGCTCCCAGCTCACCCACAAGATGTGGGCAGTCCTTGTGCTCGTTTGGATTTCTGCCTTGTCCTCATGTGAAAGCCAAGGGACAGGTAAGGGAGAAAACCGTGGTTGCTGGGCAGGCCCGCGGTGGCCTGCAGCACCCTGTGTCCACAACCAGGCAGGCAGTCTGGAGCCCCGGGCCCCCTGTGTGCTGGGCTAAGCAGGGTTAGCAGGCCGAGCCTCCTCTCCAGGGCCCGCGTGGGGAGGGAGCCCCGGCAGGACCGGGCAGCTGAGCCCGGGAAGGGTCACTGGCTCAGCCCTGCAAAATTTGACTTCTTCTCTCAACCTTCTCTTCAGTGGGAAGTTCCTTCATTCCCGCACCAGCCCCTCTGCCAGGCACTGTTCATCTCCAGGAGCTCCTGTGGCACATCCTTCCGTCCAGCCACGAGTTCTTTAATGGTGCCTACGGGTGCAGTGAATGCCCTGGGTGTGTGTGTGATGGCTGTGAGACTTGGGAACGAGAGCAAACAGTGCAGCTCTTGAGCCTCTGCTGGGCTTGGGGTTCAGAGAGGTGGTGCCCGGAGCTTTGCAGTAAGAAGCCACACGTCCTTCCCTGTGCTCCCCCCGGGCTGGGTAAAAGGGCTCCGCAGAGCAGCCCGAGCCGGCCCAGAGGAGCTGGAAATGGAGGTGATCATGCATTATCCCCCTGCGTGTAACTGAATGTGAGCGTGTCTCCTTTTTTTCCTTTTTTGACCTTAAGGACGCGTAGCCCCTAACCAGATGCAGACTACTTTAGCCCAGACAAGTGCACCTGTGGAAACGGCTGGACCCATGGGTAACCCAATGTCTGAAACTATAGCCCCAGTGACACCTTTTCCTGCCACGTCAACCAAAGAGACTTTGGCAACTGAGAGCAAGTCTCCTGAAGGCACCATGGAAATGACAAACAGAACAGGTGTGGGTTCTTCAGCAATGGCAGGGGGCACGAGCCACCCTGCACCCTCCAGTGCGCCCACACCAGCTGTGTCATCCGTCCCCCTGTCAGCATCGCGGGCTCCGCCCGTGACAGCTACCCGGCCCGCGTCTCTCAGCACGCCCCATACGCAAGTGCCAAGCCGTAGCACGCTGCCGAGGACGGCTACGTCGGTGACTTCGGCCCTGAGTGCTGTGACCCCAGCTGCAGCCGCACCCAGGGCAGGCAGTCCGGGAAGCACACACGGTCATACCGTGCCCACGGCCAGCAGCCCCCCGACAAGCCCCACCCCCACCACAAGCCCACAGACCCTGAGCACGGCTGCGCAAGCTCCCACCACGCTGCAGGTGTCAACGGGCCGGCCCACGGTCAGCACAGCCAGCAGGTCCACACCCACCCTCTCGACCACAACCCCAGAGCCCACCACCCTCCCCACAGTGGCTTCCGTGCCTTCGACCGTGGCAACCACAACCAAAGCAGAGGAGCCAACTGCCAGGACAGCGCCAGTGCCCCATGGCAGCCCGACCCCTGCGCGGGCAGCCATGTCCCCCACGACACACACCCAGACAAACCCTGCACTGCCCACCCTGGGCACTGAGGGACCAGGCCTGTCCCAGACGCCCAAGCAGCTCCGGACCAAAGCCACCCCAGGGACGGCCGCCTCTGGACCGACACCCGGGAGCTCGGGGGGCCCTGAGGTGCCAGCCACGGACTTGTGCCCACCCAGCACCCAGGGCCACCCGCCGGTGGGCCGCACCAAGCCGCTGTCCCCGTTCTGGGTGAACAGGCCTGTGCTCCTGGCGGTGCTCTTCCTCGGGGTGAGCCTCTTCCTCACGGCCTTGGCTGTGTTCGCCCTGCACGCCTACGAGAGCTACAGGAAGAAGGACTACACGCAGGTGGACTACCTGATCAACGGCATGTACGCGGACTCGGAGCTGTGAGGCGCGGCGGGCGCGGGCCCCGGCCCTGGCCTCAAACCAAGTGCTTCCAAGTTCTTTTGGTGCAATTTAGGAGATACGCCAGATGCTTCAGTGCAGATCATTGCTGTCAGGTTAATTCCACGGTCACCTAAAGAGTTGCTGCTTTTTTCATATTTATTTTTGTACACGGGCCCGTGGACAGGGGCAGGCTGTCGTTGGCAGCTGGGCCGGGTGGGTGGGGCCCCAGGCCTCTGGCCCTGAGGCGATTAAAGCGATGATGCTCCCCGGCAGTGGGTCCTGTCCTCGGTTCGGTCCTTGTCCTCGGTCCCGCCCCTCCGTGTCGGCCGGCCGGCGCCCAAGGCCGGTGGGGGTGCTTTCACCCACGCTGAGCGTTCCCTGCAACACGAAGCCCTGGCGGGTGCTGTCTGCACCGTTCCCTGGGGCTCCACTCTTAGGCCCAAAACCTGCCCCTGGCACTTGGCAGGTGCTCCAGGTGCCCGGCGAGGCCCCCAGCGCGAGGGTCTCTGGCGCCCCCTGGAGATGGTCCCTGCCCTCCCACCCTTCCTTTTCTGGACTCTTCGGTGGCGAACCGTTTGGAGGCTGACCTGGGCACAAGAGATCCGAGTCCAGCCCTGGGAAGCCCATGGACACTCGTCCGTGACAGCCCCACTGTGTAGACACGCGTCAGCCGGGACCCGGTAAGACAGAGCCCCGTAACCCTAATGCGTGCCACCGCCAGCTCACGGCAGCCTGCTGGCATGGGGGTGACATACCTGAGCAGACAGGCTGGAGCGAGGGGCAGGCTGGGAGCCATCCCAGGCCCATGAGCCCAGAGCCTCCTGCACAGGGCATGGGGCGTGCTGCGAGAACCGCCTGGGCTCCGGGCTCCCGCGCATCACAGATGAGCAGTACTCAGAGCCGCTGCTCTGAGCGCCTGACTGGGGAGCTCATTCCCTCTCTGCAGGCCCAGGAGAGCAGCGCTAGATCCCCACCTAAAGATGCGCCCTGTGTAGTCCAGTGGTTGAGCGCCTGCTTTGCACATACAAGGTCCCAAGTTCAATCTCCAATGTCTCTTAAAAAGACAGGCCTACTGAGGCACAGAAAGTAACTCACCACTGAGAAGCCAGAGTCAGGATTCAAACTCGGCCCTCGAGTCCCAGCTCTTCCTTGAACTGCTTTGTTTCCCTGCCTGCCCTGGACTGAGCCTGGGCCTTCCCGCCTTTCTCTGTCCACCTGCCCAAGGCATCAAGAGCTGACAGGCGACACGCCGGCTGGAGTGTCCTGGAAAGCTTTGTTCCGGGCCAGGTCTGCAGCTGCTACTGAGTGACCAGGAACAAGTTATGGAATGTTCCAGAAGCTCGGCTGCTTCACCTGCGAAATGAAGAGGGAAAGAACAATGTCTGTGGTAGACGCTGAGGGGTGAGGCCTGGCCCATGGGGGGAGGAGCTTTACTCGTGCTTTTCAACAACTCCGAACCCTGAAGCCGACAGGGCTGTTTCCAGCCAGAGCCTCCAGTTCCCCCATCACAGAAAACTCCCTGGACAGGGCCTGGGGGGCTAGCTTCTCATTTAAAGTCTGCCTCCAAAAAAGGATTTTGAATGGTCCACAATAAGAGACAAAAACAGAGGAAACTCCCAGCCATGGGCCGAGGGGTGGGCCGAGCAGGGGGCGGGTCAGCCCCTCCCCGCGCCCTCGCTGCGGCCCCTCGCTCCATCCTGGCTCTCCTCTGGCCTTTCCAGCCCCGGGGGCCGGCTGGCCCCGGCTGCCTGCGTCCCTCTCGAGCTCCCGCCTGTCCCCGAGCTCCTGTGCTGTCTCCACTGACAGCCGCCTCCACCTGGATCCTCCCCTCTGCTTTCCCCGTCAGACTCCATCCCACACCCGAGCACATCCGCCCGTGTCGTCACGGGTTGGCACTGAGGACAGCTGGGGACGAGGGTGGTGCCCGCCTGCATCACCCTTGCTGTCCTATGCTCCAGGCCAGCCTTCTCGTCCAGTCTGAGGAGGCCCTGCTGCCCGGGCCCAGTGTCCCTGCCCCTGGGGTTGGAGCTCTCGGGCCTGTGGAGGGGGCGCTTGCCCACCAGGCATCACCCCAGTGCCTGGGCCCGGCTCATCGAGGTCAGGCTCCCACCTTGGCCAGTGGGGGTCTCACCCCAGAGCTGGAGCTGGGTGCTGGCACAGGCTGGGGTGCCGGGAGCCTTTCCAGGCCTCTGAGGGCGAGAGCAGGTGGACGTGGAGCGCCCGCGGAGCTGTCCTCGGCCGTCCGCTTGTGCCCAGGGCCCCTGCCTTGTGCCCCTACAGCTGAGAGGAGGCCACAGGGCCCGCCCGTCCCCTGCCGCAGCCAGGGGCTCCAAGCGCCTCGGTCCCCTGAGAGGGCTGGTCAGCTCGCCACCCCTCACTCTGGAGGCCCCAGTCCTGACCAGCGCTCTCACCTGGTGGTGCCCAGGTGGGCCGCAGGTGCCTCACACTCTTGACACCCTGGGCTGAGCCCAGCACCTGCCTGAGGCCCGCTCGGCCACAGGACGCCCGGCTAACAGCCCTGCTCGCCTGAGCCGGGAGCCTGCACTTGGTCCTCGAGCGCCATCAGCCAGGCTAAGCCTTCCTCCAACTGGCCGCTCCTGCCCTGCCTCGGGCCTGTCACCCTGCCCCTTCCAGCGCTCGCCCTGCAGCAGGGTCTCCTCAAACCACAGATCGGCCAGAAGCCCTTCCTGGATAAAGGCCACGCTCTGCCCACATCCAGGGCCAGGGCAGAGCCTGCCGGGGGGTCCTGGGCAAGCAGAGGACAGAAGAGCTGGTTCCAAGGAAGCCCACTGAAGCCTGTCCCAACCTGGGGGGCCGCAGGTCTGCCGTGGAGGCAGGGAGCCAGCCGGATCTGTTCCTGGCCTGCAGGAAAGTCCACTGTGCCATCAGTTCCTGAGGCATTTATTGAGTACCCAGCCACTGTCTGCCAACCCCCTTGCCAGGCACAGGGGATGGGTGAGCCCCCTCACCCAGTGTGCAAAAAGCACAAAGAAGGGGAGCCCGGGTGGGTGCGGAGCTGGCGCCTCGTGCCTTGGGAAGGTCAGGGGCGGCTGCCTGGCAGACTTCTCGCTCCTGCAGCAGCGGCATGGCAGGCAGTGCCCCAGCACCCTGCCCGAGGGCCCACAGCGCCGTGCGGGGCAGGCTGACACGGGGTGCCTGCGTCTGCTCGGTCGACAAGTGCGGGCAGAGGAGCGGAGGCCGCGCCCCACACGCCGCTCTCCGCCGGGACGGGGCTGGCGGCCGGGCCCCTCCCGGGTGCCGCTGCCCTCGGCGTGCTCTGCCCCCAAGTCCTCCCAGGCCAGCCCCCGCGGTTGCCATGGTCACCGGATCCTCCCAGGCTACCCCGCCCCGGAAGAGCTCGCTCGGTGGCCGGGCTGTTCCAGGGGGAGTCCCGGCGGTGGGCGTCCCCTGCTCCCGCCCTGAGCGGGGCGAGCGCCCCAACTCTGCGGCGGAGCGCGGGGGCTCCCTGCACCCGCCGGGCTCAGCAGTGGTGTGTACACCCGTGACTTTGCGGAGAAAGAAGGGGACAGGTTCTAGCTCCGTGACTGGGAAGGGCCCTGGGGGGATGCAACGAGCGGAGGAGCTGTCACCTCGTTGCACCACCTCGGGGACGGGCCTCTGCTGGGCGCCCCTCCCCGGCTAATTCCCCCCTTGCAGCTGGCTCGGGCCTGACCCCCCTGCCTGGCCCCTCCCCGCACGGCTCCTCCCCACCCTCTGCGTGGAGAGGGGCTTTGAAGCCCGCAGTTGGGTGGTGTGGGGAGATGGCCAGGAGCACCCAAGGGTCTGGGAGCACCCAACGTTCAGCGGCGGAGCAGGCGGGGCTCAGCAGAGAGGATGGGAGGAGGCGTGTTTGGCATATCGGAGCTCTGGGGGCATGTTTCTTGTTGATGAGAAGGAGCCCGTGGGGGGAGTGCGGGGGCCCGCAGCTCCTTAGGAAGGCGGGGCACCCTGGACGGTGCCCCAGGCCTCCCACCTGCCGGCCCTGGTAGCCCCCTGTCCAGCGGAGCAGCCTGAGGACTTGCCCTAGGTCACGCGGGAAGTGGGGAGCCAGGCTTTGAGCCCAGGCCGCTCGGCTCCCAAACTGTCGCTGTCACATGGTCAGGGTGTGCGGCCAAAGGGACCTAAGGCCCCGGCAGCCCCAGACGGCCATGCTGGGTGTCGCAAATGCGGCACCTTGCCGAGCGCGGCGGCACCCACCCTCCCAGGACGCCGCACAGGGGTTGCTGCAAGGTCAAGTACGTCCAGGTGAGCAGAGAGACCCCACTGAGCCGGCCCAGGGGAGCAGGCCAAATGCGCGAGGACCGGGGCGCCGTAAAAGCAAGTGCCCGAGAGAAGACCCCGTCCCCACTTCTGCTCTCCGGCCTCGCCCTGAGTCGTTGGCAGACCCCACCTGGGCATCTCTGGGAGGCCCAAAGAGCAGTTCCTCTCTGTTCAGCTGACCTGAAACGAGCTCTGCGCCTCAGGAGCCTCCGACCGCAGGGCAAGAGGCCTCGGGCCTTTCCCCTAGAAGGGGATTTGTCACCAAGGCAGAAGCAGAGCCGGCCTCCAGGGTGCCTTGCTCTCCGCCCCTCTCCCGTGTCCCCCTCTCCCGTGCTGCCCTGTTCTCTCTGCAGAGTCCCTGCCTCGGCAAGGCCCCTGTGTCGGTTTCCCTGAGGGGCTCTGGGTGCTGACTCTGGCACCCACAGTGGCCGGCTTCAGCTGCAGTGTCCAGCTCCCAGGGCTCGCTGCGGTCCAGGCCACTGTGGCCAGAGCGGCGTCTCCAGTGGGCTGTGGGTACAGCCCAGCTGTTAGGAAGGGGACGTGGCCGGGGGGAAAAGGGTGCCGCATTTTGGGGGTTCCTGCTCCACGGCAGGCCCTGGATGGAGGACTGCAGCAGAGGGGGCAGAAGGGTGTCCCCAGCCCTCGAGGACCCCAGGCTAGAGAGGACTCAACGCTGGACAGCGGCAAGCAGTGGCGCTTACAGGAGGAGCGGATGCGCCCAGGGCCTGCTTAGCGCACAGCTCCCGGCAGGTGCTTTACAGGGCCATTGACAAAGGCCTTTAAAACCAAAGATGCAACTACGCGCCCTGCTTGGGGGAAGCAGGTGCGAGCACACTGTTTGCAGCAGTGTTTGTAATGGCAAAAAAAAAAAAGGTGAAAGCACCAGTCTCCAGTAGTACTTACTACAAAGCACTGAGCAGCACTGAAGAAGAATGAGCTCGAGCAATACATAGCAAAATCATTCGTTTTCCAAGACACGTTATTGAGCAAAAAAAAGTTACCGGCATGTGCAGTGCATTTCTTGTGTTAGTCACCCACGAAGTTTTTTATTTTTCTAAGGAAAATATATTCAAGTAGTACCAGAAAATAAAGCATAACTAAAGAATTGCAAGCATCTATCTCAGGGAGGAGATAGATACTAACCCTGTGGCTGAGACTACAGATCTCCAGGAAAAAGCCAAATAGCACATAAAACATGTGCCTAATACCCGGAAGTTATGTTTCCTTTCTCTCTTTTTTTTTTTCTTCACCTAGAAGTTATAAACCTCCCCTTCCCTGCCCTCCCCAGTTCCCAGAAGGAATAATGTCCGAGAGTGGTGTGGAAAGGGCATGGCTGGGACTAGGGTGAGGCAGTAAGGTGCTCACTTCAGGCACAAAATTTAAGAAGGCACCAAAAAAACCCAGTAATTGGGAAGCGGCCGTGGCTCAGTCAGTTGGGCTCCCGTCTACCATATGGGAGGCCCTGGGTTCGCGTCCCGGGGCCTCCTGGTGAAGGCAGGCTTGTGCCGCCCAGCCCGCAAGCGCCGTCGAGAACCCACTCAACAAGGTGACGCAACAAAAAAGAGACAAGCAAAAACACAGAAGAGCACGCAGCAAATGGACACAGCAAGCAAGCCGCCAGGGGGGAGGGGAAATAAAAAATTAATAAATACAGACACAGAAGAACGCACAGCGAATGGACACAGCAGACCGCACACAAAAAGCTACAAGGGGGAGATAAAAAAAAAAACTCAGTAATTAACATAAATAATATTTCAGTGCAATTTTTTTTTAGAAAAATCTAAATGAATGTAAAAGTCTATGATGAACAAAATATCAAACTGTTAAATTCAGGGTCATATTCCTGGCTGTGGTTGCAAGGGACCCTTTTCCAAGAAAGGATTTTCCACAAGCCAAAACCTGCTGAGCTGCAGGAGCTTTCCCAGAAAATGCAGCCACAGGCCGCGCCCTCAGGAAGTGCAGAGGCGAGACCACTGGAGCACAGGCGGGTTTGGTCTAGTACAGAGAGCTTGTCGGAGTGGACGAGCGGTGGCAGATCAACCTGTGTCCATCTGCTCCCCTCTTTGTAAGAGCCCCCCACATGACACGGGAGCGTACTGCCAGCCAGTCGGAGCATCTCCTCAGTGCCTTCTGCTCCTGCGCAGGATCAGCGCCGCTTCCCGCCCCCTCGCGGAGCTCCTCTCCACCTGCCGTGCGGCTGCTGCCTCATTCAGTAAACTGCTCATAAGCCCCATAGTTCATCTCTTATATAGTATTTTTAAAGAGATTTATTCATTTATTTTCCCCCCTTCCCCTCCTCCCACCCTGCTGTTTTTGCTGTCTGTGTTGTCTTCTCATTTTCTCTCCTTTAGGATTCACCAGGATTCGATCCTGGGGACCTCTGATGGGGAGAGAGGTTCCCTGTCAGCTGTGCCACCTCAGTTCCTGGTCTCTGCTGCACTTCACCTTGACTCTCCCCTTGTCTCTCTTCTGATGCGTGATCATCTTGCTGTGTGACTCACTTGCACGGGCGCTGGCTTTCTCTTCTTCTGTTTTCACCAGGAGGCCCCAGAGATCGAACCCAGGTCCTCCCATATGGTAGGTGGAGGCCTTATCACTTGAGCCACATCCGCTTCCCATGGTGTAGTATTTTATTTTACCAGTTTGGGCCCAGAAGTGGGATTTGAAGGGAAGCCCTGACGGCCCCCGGTGGTAGCGGGAAGACGGGCGAGAGGGACCCGCTGAGCCTTTGAGCGGCCGGCTCCCTCGAGGTGCGCAGAGGCCGGCGGGTGAGTTCCTTTCCGACCCGAGCTGCGGAGGCTGCGCTGAGCTCCGCCTCTGAGCAGGGCTCATTCTGGTGACCAGACTGAGGATCCAGTTAGAGCCCGGAAGGAGCAGGCCTGGGGCTCAGACCACAAGGACTTGGAATCTCGAGTGGCCAACCTGGGTTCTTCTTTGTCAAAAAATTCAGAATCTGGGGCTCCCCCAGCTAGGACACTGACCGGGTACATGCTTAAAAACTATGGACCCCGAACTTGTCTATTTTTACGAAAATAGTCAGACTTTACTAAGGATCATTTAGAATTGCAGTGACCACGAAGGGGTCGATTTAGTTTAGATTAAGCAATCTTCCTCAGAGGACACTGGAAAATAAGAGAACCCACATCTGTCAAAAGCCATGGGAGGCATATTTTGACTGGAATTCAGGACATCAAAAAGAATTAGTGATTCCAAAGACTAGAGCTTCATTAAAAGTGTCCTTACAGTGGAGCTGGCATAGCGCAGTGGCTGAACACCTGCTGTGCATATACCAGGTCCTGGGTTCAATCCCCAGTACCTCCTAAAAAACCAAAAACCAAAATAAATAAAATCCTTCAGAAACAAGAAGCCAAGACAACCGACAAGGACTGTCGACAAACCAACTTGACTCCAGCTGTGTCTTCAGCCCTTTCTCTGTTTCTTCCTTTGCCTAATTGCTCTGCATCTGCTAACGCTTTCTCATTTACCCTTGTACTCGGAAGATGAGGAAGAAAAAGGAACTAGGCAGGCGCTGGCTAAGGTCAGACCCTCCTCAGGCTCTGATGTTCCTGGCACTGCCACCTTCAGCCTGTGGGCAAAGTCGGAACACGGAGGCATAATTATTCATAAGTAGTCTGGAATTCTTCCGGATGCATAGGATGCATATATACGACTAACAGCAGCATGTACACCTGTTGGTCTGAACCTCAGATGCTAACTCCTAGAAGTCAAAAGCTGATTGGACTGGCCTGGAAAGGAACTTATAGAATCCTCTTCTCAAAATAAATTGGAGGGTCAAAGAGGCCCAAGAAATAGGGCAAAGCTTCTGTGAGATTACTCATCAGGGCAAAGAAAATCCTAAAAGTCTCCTCTAATATTCCCTGAGTTTGTGCCTAAAAATTATTGCCCTAAATATTGCAATTAAAAGAACAAATAGTTAAGTCATAAGAAATTCCAAAATTTGACATTCCCCTAAGCTAGCAAAAATAGCCCAAATTGGGAAGCGGATTTGGCTCAACTGATAGAGCGTCTGCCTGCGACATGGGAGGTCCAGGGTTCAAACCCAGGGCCTCCTGACCTGTGTGATGAGCTGGCCCACGCGCAGTGCTGATGCCCGTAAGGAGTGCCATGCCACGTGGGGGTGTCCACCACATAGGGGAGCCCCATGCACAAGGAGTGCGCCCTGTAAGGAGAGCCACCCTGCACGAAAAAGCACAGCCTGCCCAGGAGTGGCACTGCACACATGGAGAGCTGACACAGCAAGATGATGCAACAAAAAGAGACACAGATTCCAGGTGCCGCGACAAGAATAGAAGCAGACACAGAAGAACACACAGTGAATGGACACAGAGAGCAGACAACAGTGGGGAGGGGGGGAGGTGGCGGGGGACATTTTTTTAAAAAAGGAATAAAGAAAATCACAAAGAACAATTTGAAAAAAAAAATAGCCCAAATCAGCTCTTAAGGAACTCTGAAATCATATAAAAAAGTACAACCACCAGGGAAGTGCTTAATGAAGAAGAATGTGCTAAATTTCATTGAGAGTGTTGTAGCATTTTCCTTACTGCCCTGGGATCCCCATTTCCCTAGATTGGAGGAGGATTCTGGGACAGTGAATCATGTAGCTGATGTGGCTTCTTGGTGCCAGAGCAGAAAATATACATAAATCTTCTCACAAAAAAAAAAAAAAGAAAAGGAAAAGACTCCTCTACAGGTATCAGTGGAAAAGCTGATTCTTCATATTAAGCAATTTACCTCAACTTGTCCCACTGCCAAGAACAAAATCTGATAAAGATATAAGTGGGGCATAGACAGAAAGCCAGCTCTTTTATACACCCTAGTGAGTTTTTTGTTTCTGTTTTCGGTGTTAGTGTGCTTTTATGTTTGACTTACGTATTGAAGCTATAGGCTCTCTGTACCTGTCTATATGTTTGATACATGATATTTTCCTACCTCTGGATGGTATCACCAAATCAACTCATAAAACTCCTTGCAAGCATTCTATTCAAATTGGCTTAAAGATAAATAAGCACTTATATATAAATTAATACTCCTAAAGTTCCAGAAAAAATAAGGAAACCAAACCAATACGTCCAATGAAAAAAGAGTACTCATAGACTAAACCCAAATGTTTACCAAAAAATCAAGTTCCCATAATTTAGTTAAGCCTCTTGCAAACAGTATTAGTTTAATATTGTTAGTTAAAATGAAAACAGTTATGTCTCCTGAGATAGCAATGTTAAGTACAAGACAGGCATGCAATTTTATTCTACTTGGGCATGTATGTTCTTCCTAAATTTCTACGGGTTTACTGATCAAATAAGCTAGTAGCATTATAACTTCCAGATGTTGAAGATGTTGAAAAATCCAAAATTGTTTTTAAACAAAATTGAGTTATTATTCTGACAAATTTTACTTTAAGAGTAATTGTGTTTTTTAGGATATTGGCTTGAAGACAGTGTCCAAGATCTTTTTGGTAATTTAAATATGGAAGATGTACAAGATGTGTTTTTGTTAAGTAAAAAGAAAGTAATTTTGTCCTAAGGTAAAATGACAGCTTGTTGCAGAATGAAACGGGAACGTGTATGTCAAAACCCAATGGATATGGAAAGTTGTGGAAAGTTTGTGGAAAAGAAATTTTATTTGTCATGGTTGAAGTTGACTCATAGGTTTATAAAATTTTTAAGAGTTTTCTTATTAAATAGTATCTTCATGCAAAAACTGGAATTTGGCTTTATCTCTGTTAAAATCACAAAATTTCTTGGATTATTGGTCTGTTATTGTTAAGAGGTTATAAAAAGTTTTCTTAACCATGTGAGTAATCTACCTGGAAGGCAAAGGTTATGAATTTTTCTCCTGTGCTTTGTATTGATCTTATCATCCTCTATTGTTTTAGAGAACAAGTCTTCTCACATTTGAAAGAACTAAGTTTTTTTTCCTTACAGTCATGTTAACTCCTATATTTTCTTTTTAGATCTTTTATTACCACTCTAGAGAACCAAAAAGTTTCACAGAACCTATGATCCTATTTAACAAAATGTTCAAGTTTGACAACTTTTGACATTTTACCTTCCCCAAGTCAAACCCTAAATGACATCTTGATCTCAAACTTTCTTTGAGATTTTTCCACAAAGGATTTGTTTTTTCACCTTGTAAAAAGAGAGGTGCTAGAAATAGGTAGGCTCATGTGATACATTATAGTTTTCATGGAAAGGCTTGTCAAATTGAAAAGGGATTTTTCTAGGGAAACGGACTTTGGCCCAGTGGTTAGGGCGTCCGTCTACCACATGGGAGGTCCGCGGTTCAAGCCCCGGGCCTCCTTGACCCGTGTGGAGCTGGCCCATGCGCAGTGCTGATGTGCGCAAGGAGTGCCCTGCTACACAGGGGTGTCCCCCGCGTAGGGGAGCCCCACGCACAAGGAGTGCACCCATGAGGAGAGCCGCCCAGCACGAAGGAGGGAGCAGCCTGCCCAGGAATGGCGCCGCCCACACTTCCCGTGCCGCTGACGACAACAGAAGCGGACAAAGAAACAAGACGCAGCAAAAAGACACCAAGAACAGACAACCGGGGGAGGGGGGGGGAATTAAATAAATAAATAAATAAATCTTTAAAAAAAAAGAAAAGGGATTTTCTAGCCTTCTGTTGGTTCAATTTGTATGGGTAAAATGTTATTAATATATACTTTTCAGAACTTGTATAAATCCTAGAGATTTGTTCACATCCTCACTGTCCACGAGCTGTCCTAGTGCCCATCTGCCTGAAGTTAAACGACAGTTACATTATTGGTCCCCATAATTTGATTTATTCTTTAAAAACAGCCTTTAAAAAATGTTACATGAACTCTCACCAGGTTCTTCTCTTCTGTAAAACACCAGCAGGTTTTAAGTCTACAGGTAGTTTTTATTCTGATGCTTCCCTGAAGACTTGCAACCAGCTGCAGGCTGGAGTGCCTCGTCTTCAAAGCCCTGTCTCAGAGACCCAGAGTGGGGCCTGTGCCAGGTCCTCTGGGGCACGGCTTCTACCGACATTCCTTAAATAACTTGGAGACCACATCTCTGGACAGAGTGAAGATTCCAGAATTCGAGCGAAGAAGGCTATGGGTTTGTGAGATTGCAAGCAAAGACTAATTCCCTAGGACTTACTGAATTGATAAAGAATGATTATAGTTTTGTTTCGATTACTTTCCACTCTTTTCCCTTAAGCTAAGTATATTTCATAAAATCTTCATCTTTTTCTCCCTGCCTGACCCCTTCAGAATTCGGAAGCTCTTATTGCATATTCTTGTTTTTATGACAATAGAGTTAGTTACATTGGTGCAATCAGAATCTGACTTCCTCGTTAACGGGACAAAATTGAAGATACTGGTAACCTAACCATGGCTTTGACTGAAACGTCACATTTGAGAATGATACTCACTGAATTCGAAATGACCAGACTTTAAGGAGCTATGGTTGATTCCTGGAGCTGATGCTTACACAAGCTTCTGGGAACAACTAGTCTTGCGACTGGCTGCAGACTCCCCAGCCTTGCAGGTGGATAAGGAGGGCCACTTCCTGGCGGGCATAGGAACCATGTGATACTTGGGGACCTTAAGAAAGAAAGAGGAGTTCACCCAAAGCTCTAGGAACTGCAGGTGAAATCTGGTGTTGAATTCTTGGTTTGGCTTCCTGACCTTGAGAGGCTTTTAAAAGTCTAATCTGAGGTTCCTTATAAAAACTTCAACAAAGCAAACTAAAAAGGCCTATATAATAAATCGCCATTCTCGCTGCACCTGTGTAAATAAATCAGGCCAAATCTAATGAAAGCACCCTTATTTTATGATCAAAAATAATCTTTCTTGGGGTTATCTTTGATCAAAAGGAGGGTAACTCAGGATTACATTATGTTATGTGGCAAAGCGAAAAGATTTTGCTAATGTAATTAAGGTCCCTAATCAGTTGGCTTTGAGCGAATCAAGGGGAGATTACCAGGGGTGGACCTGGCCAGATCAGATAAGCCTTTGAAAAGAGGCTTGGCTTCCCCGAAGCTCAGAGCCCCTCTCCTGCTATATTTGAAGAAGCCAACTGCCATGAGTTCTGTAGCCGCAAGGACATTAATTCTGCCAACAAACTGCATGAGCTTGGAAGAGGACTCTGAGTCTCAGAGAAGGCTGCAGCCTGGCTGATGCCTGGATTGTAGTCCGGTGAGGCCCCGTTAAACCAAGTACCTAGAGCCCTAACCCATGAAAACTGTGAGATAATATGAGAATGTTTTCAGCTGCTAAAGGTTTGTACTAACTTGCTCAGTAGCAACAGACAGCTGATAACTCTTAGTATTTTTGCATTATTACATAGACACAAGATTTCTGTAATTTCCTTCCTCCCTCCCTCTGTTCCTTCCTTCCTTGTCAGATTTTGGTATTAGTGTTATACTTTTTAAATTTTATCTATTTATTTTTCTTTCTTTCTTTCTTTGATTTGTTATCTTTTTTCTTTTTGTTATACTTGTTTTGTAGAAATAATTTTGAAGTTTTCTTCGATTTTAATGTCCTGAAGAGTTTTAAAAAGCATTCAGGAAAGAAGAAGTGGAAAATTGCCATTGTTTCTTAAACGTTCGTTAGAATTCCCTTGTGGAAACTGGGACTGCTCTCTGGCTCAGGATGCTCTTTGAAAATGATCATGTTTGATTTTCTTAATTGGGGATCTGTTTTGATAAAGTATATGTTCCTCAACAATTATATATTTCATCCAGGTTTGCACAATTGCTCATATAGAGTTAAACAAAGTAAATTTTAAAATGATTCCTTAAAAAATAAAAAAGTATGGTATCTACAGAATAAAATTTTTGTTTCAATTGGAAACTATAGAATAATCCTGTGGGTGGTCAGGTTCTGCCCTTGTTTGCTGTCTGAGCTATTTTGTGTCCCCTCTGTAAACTGCAGGTAACTGCATGGTTATGTTACCTTTAAGTTGAACTGGATCCTGTGAACTTTCATATATTGTATACCTAACTGCCCATCAGAAAGCTAACCTACGATCTTGTTTTCTATTTGTTTTTTTTAATTTGAGAAGTTGTGAGTTACAAAACAATCATGCATACCCATATAAAATTCCCATGTATCACCCCGCTACCAACAGTTTTGGTGACACGTTTGTCACAACTGACAAGAAAACATCATCATATTACTTCTATGCATAGTCCATAGCTTATATTTGGTGTGTTTTTCCCACAGATCATCTTATTTTTTTTTAAGAATTTTTAAAAAGATTTATTTATTTATTTATCTCCCCTCCCCCCCACCCTGGTTGTCTGTTCTCTGTGTCTATTTGCTGCATCTTCTTCTTTGTCCGCTTCTGTTGTTGTCAGCAGCACGGGAATCTGTGTTTCTTTTTATTGCGTGTGTGCGGCGCCATTCCTGGGCAGGCTGCACTTTCTTTCACGCTGGGCGGCTCTCCTTACAGGGCGTACTCCTTGCGCGTGGGGCTCCCCTACGTGGGGGACACCCCTGCGTGGCAGGGCACTCCTTGCGTGCATCAGCACTGCGCATGGGCCAGCTCCACATGGGTCAAGGAGACCTGGGGTTTGAACCACGGACCTCCCATGTGGTAGACGGATGCCCTAACCACTGGGCAAGTCTACCGCCCATCTTATTATTAACACCATGTATAACTTAGGATCTTTTGTACATCACATCTCAAGCTGAAAAAAGAGGGATAATGCCCCCGTTTTCGTTTACTAAAAGCTTCTGGGAGCAATCCACCAGAAATGGGTTGGCTTTTACACTGGGGATTTACCAGGCTGAAGGCTGACAGTTCTGAGGCCATGAAAGTGGCCAAATCAAGGCCTCGCCCGGAGCTGCTTCTCCCCGAGCTGCAGGGGTGGTGGTCAGGTGCCTGGCGGCGTCCAGCATCTCTCCTCCAAGCCTTGTTTCTTTCAGCTTCTGGCTCCTCCATCTCTGGCTTATCTCTCCCCTGGGTTTGTTGATGTCAACTACTGGAGGCTGATCTGTCTCTGCAGCTTTTTCCTGTGACTGCACTTTTTATTCCTCCATTTATAAAGGACTCCAGCGAAAGGACTGAGACCCACCCTGGGGAGCGAAGGTGGCTCAAGTGGTTGAGCACCTGCTTCCCCCAGGGGAGGTCCTGGGTTTGGTTCCCGGGGCCTCCTGAAAACAAACAAACAAAAAAGCAAACAACAAGCAAACAAACGAAAAAACCAAGTTGGGGGAGCCCATGTGGCTTAGTGCTTGAATGCTGGCTTCCCACATACGAGGTCCCAGGTTCAATCCCCAGCCACAGCACCTAAAAAAAAAAAAGGGAAAAAGACCTACCCTGGGTCACACAATCTAATCAAAGGTTCCTAAGTGAAGTAATTTAATCAAAAGATCCCACCTAACTAATAGGCTTACATGCACAGGAATGGATTAGCTTTAAGGACGTGATTTTTCTGGGATCCCTGAAAGCTTCAACTGCCACAGCCCCCAGCCCCTTGACCTACCATAATCCAGTGTTCCGCTCTTTCATGCATACCATCAAACCTTCCCTAGGCACACCTGGCCTGGAGTAAGCATTTATAAATATATCTAAGGTCATTTGAACATCCCCCTCGATGCTCTTCAGGCCCTCCAGGCTGAAGTTGAGAGCTTAGCATCGGTGCTCTTGCAAAACAGCTGGGCTCTAGATCCCCTGACTGCCCACGAACTAGGAGCAATGTTGCATTCACGTTACTTAGTCTGGCACGATGACAGATAACCCATATGCTTAAAGGACCTAGTTAAGGTGTTTTATGATCTCAGGCTCATACATTTGAATGGATAGACCTATTTTTTGAGGAATTTGGGGACAACTAGTAAGCTTCAGATTTACGCTTTTAATTGTGGTTATCAGTCCATATACTTTTATTTCCTGTTGCACAAAGCATGTTTTAAGATTTTCTTCAAATTCCCTGTTACCCCCAAGACAGATGGTTGCTCTTAAGACAGTTAATCAAATGGAACTGAGGCTGAACATAAAAATAATAGACACCTGGGCTCAGAGAGAGAGCCATACTGTAATCTACTCAAGTGAGTAAGTCAGTCCGCCCCAAAGGTCGTAAATGTAATTGGATGGCCACCCAACAAATTTCACTGCAGTCAAGAAAGGAAACCTGAAAAATGGAAAGGGAAAAGGGAACAAAATGACTGGCTGAGGCTACTTGGCCACCTGATAAGAAAAGAAATCAATGATGAGATCACTGGAAAAAGGACCACAAGGGAAGACTGTTAATAAAGTAAAACGGCTGTTTACATTGGGTGTTGCGGGGAGGGACCACTTTCCAAGAAAGACAAAACACAAGACAAACAATTGAATTGCGGGGACTTTCTAAGAAAATGGAGCACACTCCATAGAATTGCAGATAAGTAACAGGCCTGGGATAAAGCAGTTTTGGTCTAGTAGAGTGAGCTTGGCAAAATCCCTCAGCGTACATACACCATACTAACCAGTGTTTATCAGCTCTCCCCTTTGTAAGACTCCCCCCATGTAAAATGGAAACTTGATGTCAACCAATGAGAACATTTCCTTGCTGCTCCCCCTTTCCACATGCAGACTGGATACTTCCCAATTCTTGAATCATAAACTGCTCAAATCAATTCCCATAATTAATATTTTGTCTAATATTGCATTTTAACAATGTAAAGGGGAAAACTGGAATGACCTCTGTGGTGCTGAATTCAAATTGAAGGTGTTGGTGTGTCATCCTGGTTTTCAATACATTAATTTCTCCTTCTCATTCTTCATGCTATATTTTTGTCACACTATTACTTTTGCATATGCTATAAATTACACATTGGTACTGTTTTTTGATTTAGTCAATTATATGTAAAGAGATTAAAAATAAGAAAACAATTCTTTTTATATTTACCTCCAATTTAATCATTTCCTGGGTTCTTCATTTTTCTATGTTGACCCAAGTTTTTGTCTGGTATCATATTCCTTTAACATTTCCTATAGAAAAGGCCTGCTAGCAATGAATTTTCTCAGTTTTGGGGTTTTCTATAAAAGTCTTTATTTCATCCTCATTTTTGAAAGAAGGAATTTTGGACTGACAGTTTTCTTCTTCCAGAACTTTCAAGGTGTCACTGTTTTCCTCTGGCTTGCATATTTTCTGATAAGTCTGCTTAGATTCTTATCTATGTTCCTTTGCATAGATAAGATAAATATTTTTTCCTTTTCATTCTCAGCAATTTGGATATGAAGTGTATAGTGATGTGTGTGTGTGCATGTCTTCTATTTGTCCTGCTTGGAGTTCTGTGATTTGTTATCTTTTGTTATTATTTTTGTAAAATGTTTTGACATTGTTTCTTTAAATAGTTTTTCTGCCCATTCTCTCCCTGTTCTTTTGAGACTCCTCCAGTTGTACATGTGTAAGAACCTTAAATGTTATACCACACCTCTTAGAAGCTCTACCCTGTTCGTTTTTTTCCTTTCACTCTCTTTTCTCTTTGTATTTTAGTTTGGGTGATTTGTATTAACATATCTTCAAGTTCACTGATTCTTTCCCTGACTGTATCATATCTACTGATGAGCCCATTAAAGGAATTCTTCATGTCTGATACTTTTTTTTCCCCAACATATTTGACTGAGTCTTATACTTTCCATCTCTTCTAGAATTCCCCATCTTTTCTTGCACATTGTCTACCCTTTCCACTAGATCTGCTTTCTGCAACTATTGATTTGTTGCATTTTCTAGAGTTTTATATAAATGAAACTATACAGTACATATTCCTTTTGCTCTGGCATCTTTCACTCAACATAATTATTCTGAGGTTCATTCATGTTGTTGTGTGTACATTAATTCATTTTTGTTGCCAAACATTATTCTATGATGTGATATACCATAATTTCCTTGTCCACTCATCTGCTGATGGACATTTGGGTTATTTTCAGGTTTTGGCTATTGCAAATAAAGCTACTACAAACAGGTGTGTGCAAGTATTTGTATGGACATAAGATTTCATTCCACCTAGGAGCAAAATTGCTGGATCATATAGTAGGTGTAGATTTAACTTTTAAAGAAACTACCAAAGTGTTTTCCAAAGTGCTTGTACCATTTTTAATTTCCACTGGCAAACACAACATTGTGAATGTAATTAATACCACTGAATTATATATCTGAATGTGGTTAAAAGGGGAAATTATAGGTGGTGTATATGTTGCCAGAATGAAAATTAGCAACTGTAGTACTGTGTGTATTAGTCAGCCAAAGGGGTGCTGATCCAAAATACCAGAAATCTGCTGGCTTTTATAAAGGGTATTTATTTGGGGTAGGAGCTTACAGACACCAGGCCATAAAGCATAAGTTACTTCCCTCACCAATGTCTGTTTTAACTTGTTGGAGCAAGATGGCTGCCGATGTCTGCGAGGGTTCAGGCTTCCTGGGTTTCTCTCTTTCTGGGTCTTGCTTCTCTTTCCTCTGTGTGCTTACTTCCTGGGGCTCCAGCTTAAGATTTCAGCATCAAACTCCAACATCAAAACTCCAACATCGAAAACCCTCAACTCTGTCCTTTGCCATGTCTTTTATCTGTGACTCCCCACCCACTAAGGGCCTAATGATGTGGCCAAATCAAAGCCCTAATCATAATTTAATCATGCCCAGGTACAGACCAGATTACAAACATAATCCAATATCTAATTTTGGAATTCATAACCATATCAAATTGCTACACTGTACAATACAAACAATGAATGCTAATATAAACTATGGACTATAGTTTACTGTACAATTATAATACTATTCTCTCATTGGTTGTAACAAAGGTACCACACTAATGCAAAATGCTAAAAATGGGGGTGGTATATGGGAACTCCATAATTTCTGCATGATCCTTCTGTCAGCCTACAAACTTCTCTAACAAAAAAAAAAAAAAAAGGAAAAAAATTCCCACCAGCAGTGTATGAGAGTTTCACTTGTGCCACATCCTCCCCAATGGTTAGTCCACTTGTTACAGTCTTTTTATTTATATTATTTTATTCTTTTCTTTTCTTTTTTTAAAGATTTATTTTATTTATTTACACACCCCCCTTGCTGATTGCTTGCTGTCTCCTCTCTGTGTCCATTCACTGCCCATTCTTCTGTGTCTGCTTGTCTCTCTTTTGTTGTGTCGTCTTGCTGCACAAGCTGTCCACGGGTGCAGGCCTTCAGCTCTCTGCAGGCACAGGCGAGCCTGCCTTCACAAGGAGGCCCTGGGAAGTGAACCCAGGGCCTCCCATATGGTAGATGGGAGCCCAATCAATTCAGCCACAGCTGTTTCTTCCCTCCCCTCCCCTCCTCTCCCCTCCCCTCCCCTCCCCTCCCCTCCCCTTCCCTCCTCTCCCCTCCCCTTCCCTTCCCTTCCCATAGGCATGGAGTAGTATATTGCTGTGTTTTCAATTTGCATTTATTTAATGTCTAAAGATGTTTAACATTTTTTCCTGTGCTTGCTTGTCATGTGTCTTCTTTTTCTCTCCTTATAAACTTTGTCATTATTGTCGTATATTTTATTTTTACGTACATTATAAACTCCCCCCCCCAAATTCTTACTATTTTTGTTGCAATAGGCAATTATCATATAAACTGATTTAAAATAATGAGAAAAAAATCTTATGTATTTACCCATGGAGTTACCATTTCTGAGGGACTTCATTGCTTTGTGTAGGTTCAGATTTCCCTCTGAGGTTATTTTTCATTTGCCTGAAGAACTTCCTTTGACGTGTTAGTTCCCTAATCTTTTCTTCTGCCGTGTCTAATCTGTTGGTAATCCCACTGAGTGTATGTTTCATCCCAGATATTGTAGTTTTCATGTCTTGTCATTACATTCGAGTCTTGTTTAATTTTCCATGGCTCCGTTTAACATACTCAACCTTTCCTTGAGCTTCTGGAACATATGCAACACGTTTGTAACAACTAGTTTAATGTCCTTGTCTACTCCACCTATTACCTGTATCATTTCAGGTTCAATTTCAATTGATTAAATGTTTTAATTGATTAATTTTTTTCCTCATGTCACAGTTCCCTGGTTCCTTGCATGCCTGGAAAATGTTTAATGGATGCTATACATAGTTTGTACTAGTTTGCTTTTTATAACAGCTTTATTGAAAAATAATTCACATACCATAAAATTCAACCATTTAAAGTATACAACTCAATGGTTGGTTTAGTTTGGCTTGGTATGTTCACAGAGTTGTGCAACCATTACCACAATCCATTTTAGAACATTTTCATCACCCCCAAAGAAATCTTAGTAGTCACTCCCCATTTACTCCAAACCCTTCCAGCCTTAGGCAATCACCAATCTTCTTTCTAGATGTCTCTTTGATTTGTCTATTCCAGAAACTTAATACAAATGGAATAATACAGTGTGTAGGCCTTTGTGACTGGCTTATTTCACTTAGCATAATATTTTTAAGGTTGCTCCATGGTGTAGCATGTACCAGTACGTCATTTTTTTTAAGTTGCTGATTAATATTTCATTGTATGGATACACCATATTTTATTTATCCATTCCTAAGTTAATGAGCATGTGGGTTGTTTCTACCTTTTGGCTATTATGAATAATGCTGCTATGAACATTCAAGTACAAAAGGTTTTGGGTGGACATAAGTTTTCACTTTCCATGATATATACCTAAGAATGGGATTACTGGGTCACATGATAACTCTGTTTAACTTTCGAGGAACTGTCAAACTTTTCAAAGCAGTTGCACCACTTCACATTCCACCAGCAGTGCGTGAGTGTTCCAATCTCTCTACATCCTCATCAACTCTTTATTGTTTGTATTTATGATTTTTAGCCTTCTCAGTGGGTGTGAAGTGGTATCGTGTTGTGGCTTGGTTTGCATTTTCCTGGTGAGTAATGATGTTGAGCATCTTACTGTGTGTTTATTGGCCATTTATTTATCTTTTTTTGGAAAAATGCCTTTTCAGACCCTTTGCACATTTTTAATGAGGTAGCCTTTATTATTATCGTATTATAGTAATTCTTTATACATTCTAAACAAAAATCCCTTATCAGATATATGATTTGCAAAATTTTCCTCCTGTCCTGAAGGCTGTCTTTCACTTCCTTAGTGGTATCCATCAAAGCACAAAAGTTTGTTATTTTAATAAATTCCAGTTGCTCTATTTTTTCTTTTGTTGGCTTCTATATTTGGTGTCATATCTAAGGAACAATTGCCTAATCCAAGTTCATGAAGATTTACAACCACATTTTCTTCTACGAGTTTTATGGTTTTAGTTTTACGTTTAGATCTTTGATCCATTTTGAGTTCATCAGTGTGTGTGCTGTGAGGCAGGGGTCCAACTTCATTCTTTTGCATGTGGCTATCCAATTGCCCCTGTGCTCCTTTTTTAAATAATTTTACTTTGCTTTGGCTTGTCATATTTGTATTCCTATAAATATTCCTGAGCTTTGTTCCAGTACACAGTTAAGTTCCTTGGAAACAGTTTGGTCCTTTCTGGTTTTGCTTTTAAGCTTTGTTAGATGGGACCAGAGCAGTGTTTAGTCTGGGCTAATTTTCCTCTTGACTGCGGCACAACTCTTCTGAGTGCTCTACCCAATGCTCTCTCAATTATAGGGTTGTTCCACTGAGTGGTGGGAACTGGAAAGAATCCTGGCCCCACATGCCCTATGGGGATTGTTCTGTCTGATCTTTCTGGCAGCTCTTTCCCAGCCTCAGTGGTTTCCTGACACACACGGGCTGGTCAGTGCTCGGCTTAAGGCTCAAGGGCAGAGAGCAGATCCCCCAAATGCTCGCTCTCTGCCCTGCCTGTGCAGCTCTCTCCCTCGGCAGCACTCTGCCCTGGGAACTCTAGCCCGGGCCACCCCAGGCTCTAAGCTCCCTCTCCTTGGCTCAGGGAGACCACAAGGCTCCACCTCCACTCCTCCTTTTGCACCATAGACTGGAAACACCCCTCAATCAGTAAGACAGTGCAGTTGCCTCTCAATTGCCTCTCCCTCGGGGAGCATTAGCAGTGAACAACAATGAAAAAAGTTCAATACTCAGGTATAATTCTAACAGTGTATATACAGAATCTGCAGACTGAAAGCTACAAATGCTGATGAAATAAATTAAACGAGACCAGAGTAATGGGGAGATATACCATGTTCATGGATTTAGATCATGGTTTGGAAGACATGATACAGTTAAGTTGACAATATCTCTCCAAACTGATCTATAGATTTAATACATATTTGTAGATACCAACAAGCTGATTTTAAAATGTATATTGAGGGAAAAGGATGTGGCTCAAGTGATTGGGCTCCTGCCTACCACACGGGAGGTCCATGGTTTGGCTCCCAGTGCCTCCTACAGAAGACAGTGAGCTGGTGCAAGGGGCAGGTGCGGCAAGCTGACACAACAAGATGACACAAGAGACATAAGAAGAAAAAACATAATGAGAGATACAACAAAGCAGGGAGCAGAGGTTCCCAGTGCCTCCTAAAGAGGATGAGCAGGACAATGAGCTGGCATGCCAGGCAGGTGCAGTGAGCTGACACAACAAGATGACACAAGAAGAGACACAAGAGGAAAAACATAATGAGAGACACAATGAAACAGGGAACAGAGGTGGCTTAAGCAAGTAGGTGCTTCCCTCCCACATTGGAGGTACCAGGTTCAGTTCCCAGTACCTCTTAAAGAAAAAACAGAAGACAAACAGACACAGTTAGTACAAACAACAGGGGGGTGGGAAGAGATAAATAAATATCTTTTTTAAAAATAAAAAATAAAATGTATATGGAAAGAAATGGAACTAGAGTAGGCAAAACAATTTTTTAAAATAACAATAAAGTTGGAGGACCCACACAAAGTATCTAGATTTTTAAAAAGATGAAAAGGCATTTAAATGGAGAAAGGAAGATCTTTTAAAAAAATGGTGCTATGACAATTGTAACACAAAAGAAAAAAAATAACCTACATCTCACAGATTATATAAAAATTAACCAAATATGGAATACTGACTCAAATATAAACACAAAACTCTTAAAAGAAAACATAGGGGGAGATGGACTTGGCCCAGTGGTTAGGGCGTCCGCCTACCACATGGGAGGTCCGCGGTTCAAACCCCGGGCCTCCTTGACCCGTGTGGAGCTGGCCATGCGCAGTGCTGATGCGCGCAAGGAGTGCCGTGCTACACAGGGGTGTCCCCCGCGTAGGGGAGCCCCACACGCAAGGAGTGCGCCCCGTAAGGAGAGCCGCCCAGCACGAAAGAAAGAGCAGCCTGCCGAGGAATGGCGCCGCCCACACTTCCCCTGCCACTGATGACAACAGAAGTGGACAAAGAAACAAGACGCAGCAAATAGACACAGAGAACAGACAACTGGGGGAGGGGGGGAATTAAATAAATAAATAAATCTTTAAAAAAAAAGAAAGAAAACATAGGAAAAGTTTTCATGATCTTGGGTTAGGCAAAAGTTCTTAGATAAGTCACCAAAAGCATGATCCATAAAAGAAAAATTGGTAAATTGGGCTTCATCACAATTTAAAACTTTTGCTCTGCAAAAGACACTGTTAAGAGAATGAGAAGACGAGACACAGACTGGGAGAAAATATTTATAAATCTCCTAGGCACCCAAAGGCTTGTACCCAAAATATATAAAGGTCTCTCAAAACTACCAACGGGAGTGAATGTAGCTCAACTGGTTGAGCACCTGCTTCCCATGTACAGAGTCCTGGGTTGGATCCCCAGTACCTCCTAAAAACAAAAAATAAACAAACGAAAAGTCCAACTTGGGGGAGCCGGTGTAGCTCAGTGGTTGAATGCTGGCTTCCCCCATACAAGGTTCAGTCCCTGGCCCTGGTACCACAAGAAAACAAACAAAAGCTCAACGATAAGAGGCACGGCAGGTATATGGCCGACACACTAAGGCCCGGGAAGGATGATGTAGCAATATCTCGACTGTGTACAATGGAATTGCTTAGCTCTCTTGTTCTTAAATGTGATCCAAGGACCAACGATATCAGTCAAGGCAATTGTTGAAAATGCTAACTTGGCGGGCCCATATAAGGGCTTCTGAGTGAATATTTCTGGGGATGGCGCGCGAGAATCTTCATTTTTATCAACTTCCCTGGGTGATTATTTTATATAAATGGAACCCACATAACACAGATCTTGGGGTTCTGCAGATCTAGATTGGAGTCCTGGTCCTACCACTTACAAACTTTTTCTTTAAAGATTTATTTTATTTATTTATTTCCCCCTCCTCCCTTGTTTGCTTTCATGTCTGTTCTCTGTGTCTATTCGTTGTGTGCTTGTCTTCTTAATTTTTTTAGGAGGCACCGGGAACCCAGTCTGGGAGGGAGGTGCCTAATGGCTTGAGCCACTCCTGCTCTCAGCTTGTTGTGTCTCTCATTGTGTTTCCTTCTTGTGTCTCATCATTGCGTCATCTCATTGCACAAGCTTGCCCCACCAGCCCGTCACGTCAGCTCATCACCGGCTTGCCGTCTTGCTTGTCTTCTTTAGGGGGCACTGGGAACGGAACCTGGAACCTCCCACGTGGTAGGCGGGTACCAACTGCTTGAGCCACATCTGCTTTATGGATTCAAGTCCCAATTCCTTCACTTCCCATCTACAAGATCTTGGACAATATCAATATCCAGTAGGATACATAGGAAGAGGTTTATTTCAAGGAACTAACTTGAAATAGGCTCACTCCCGTGTGGAGGCTGGCAAGTTTGAAATCTGTAGGACGGTCAGCAAGGCTGGAAACTTGGGCAGGAGTGGTGCGATCTCAAGGCCAAATTTCTTCTCCCGGAAACCTTTTTTCACTCTTTTGGTCTTTCAGCTGATTTGATGAGGTCTACTCGTATTATCATGGCTAACCTGTTTTACTTAAAGTGAACTGATAGTAGATGTTAACCATATCTACCCAATACCTTCACAGCAATGTCTAGATCAGTGTTTGAGACAATAGCCAGGTCGCCCCAGAAACCACCCGACGCAAACACGCGGGGCTTCATACACTTCAACATCAAAAGGTGGTAAAATCACTATCCTTGATTATATGAAAATACTATCTGAGGGAAGCGGATGTGGCTCAAGCAATTGGGCTCCCCACTACCACATGGGAGACCCCAGGTTCGATTCCTGGGGCCTCCTGGTGAATGCAAGCTGGCCTGTGCCATGGAGAGCTGGCAGCCCAGCTGTGGAGACCTGGCACGCAAGATGACGCAACAAAGGAGACACGGAGGAGAGACGGTGAGAATCACAGCAGACCAGGGAGCTGAGGTGGCTTAAGCAACTGAGTGCCTCTCTCCCATGTCAGAGATCTCAGGATCAGTTCCCGGTGCCTCCTAAAGAGAAGACGAGAAGAGAAGAGAAGCAGACACAGAGGAACACATAGCAAATGGACACAGAGCAGACAGGGGGTAGGGGAGAGTTTAAAAAATAACTATCTGAGACTTTTCAAAATTCAGGGAAATTTGGATATAATCCAAATAATAGATACCATTGGCCATCTCTTTTGCTTTCTCTCCATCTCATAGAGACCGCCTTCCCCCTTTTCAAAACTACCTCTCCACTTCTGAAATTGATTCTGCTGCTCTCTGCTTCCAAGTTCCCTGGTACTATGATCTATCAATTTTCTGTTTTCATCCTGGAATTGTCAGGCATCAGCTCTCTCCACCAGTTTCCTCTGCTAGTAAACATCTTCAGTTCTCTCCTATCCTAAAGCAGTCTTGAATTCCCACCCTACTGTGCTCCTTCTTTTCAATGCAAAATGTGTTCAAAATATTTTATATCCAGTTTCTACTTCTTCACCACTTCTTAATCTTTGTAATCTAATTTCTTGCTGGTGCCAGGACCTTTGTGAAACAGGTTCATCCACAGATACACAGATACACAGATACACCCAATTATTTTCTGGCCCCTTTAAAACACTCAACAGAGTTAACCATGACTTCTTCAGACTCTTCTCTCTGGGTTTCTTGTATAACCTTTAAGATTTTTTCCTTCTGTCGTTCCTTTGGTGACTCTCCATTTCCCTTTATACTATAGAATTAAATTAAATTAAACAAATATTTAACATACTAGGGACTGAGAATAGAAAAGACACAAACTTTGCACAAAAGAAACTCACCCCATCTAAGAATAAAGGAGCAAATCTCTCCTGAAGTACGGTTCCTTATAGCAGATAAGAGTGTTATTTGGTGTTTTAAAAAATGGGCTTTAGAGCCATAGAAACATATAGGAGCTTCCAGTCACACCGCTGACAAACTGTAACCTCAGGCAAATGATTTAATCTTTCTGAACTTTAGTTTCTCTACCTTTAAATTTGGATATTAATTACTTACCTTGAATTATTGCTGTGAAAGTAAATGAAATTACTTAGCCATGTCGATTATCAACAAATGGCATATCATATTTTTACCTTCTTTTTTTTTATTATATCAGTCTTTTATTTTCACTTGGTCAGCAAGAAGACAAGAGGAACATCCCTTGCTCTCATTTCAGTACAAAAGTATTAATTCATCCTTTCTTCCCCAAGGCCTGCAGATAGAAGCTTGACATTCGTACCAATTATTTACAAAAGTCATCATATTTCAATATTTGTTGATCCTCAAATTAACCCTAAGAACTTTCTTAAAATTGTTAGTAAAATATTACATAGATTTAAACCTAAGTTAAGTCTTAAGAGTTGTGACCAGTAACAATCTTTTGGGTAAAAAAGAACGTCATCTAATGGCATACAAATGGCAAATCACACTAATCTGTTCATTCAAAGATGTTCCTCTAACTCAGGATTCCCCAAAGTCCAGTCCTTAGACTCCAGCACTGGAGTCACATGAGGAGAGGCCACCCCACACTTGGGTGTCGTCATTCTCGATGCAGGGGACCCTGCTGATGAAGGAATCTGTATTTTTAAAATAATCTTGCCAGGTGATATTTTTGCTCACTAAAATTTGAGAGTCACTGTTTTAATCAGTGTTCATTTAAACTCAATTACACTGACAACATTAAGCTACCTGCGAATCGTGAAGCTGATTATGAAAATGCTTGTATCAGATCATTCGGTTCCGTTAGTTGGGATGTCGCGCTGACTCGGGACAGGCTCCCGGTGGTTCCTGTTACCACAGAATCAGCCGTCCCAGCAACGGTCCTGGCCTCAGGGTGCAGAGCTGGAGGAGCTGCTTGCTGGCCGCGCAGAGCTCTCGGCTGCTCCAGCTGTTGCAACATTCGTTTTAATAAATCATGTTGTTTCTTCTAACCCTCCGTCTCTTCGATAGGCTCCTGCTGAGGCTCCCTGGCAGGGATTTCTTGGAGAAATGTCATATATGACATTGTCCTTTACGGTGATCTGGAAGATGAGTAAGGCGCTGCACACGAGCAGATCTCTCATTTTTCTCTGCAAGATCTCCTCGCCAAGAAGCAGCCTTAGTCCCGAGGTCACGGGTTGGCACAAGCCGGCTTGCGGTTTGCCTGCTCTCCCCTCCCCTCTTCTTCAGAGACTTGGCAGTTTTGCAAAAGGCCATTGCTTAAAGCAGAAGCACATCTTCCCGTGGTGCTGCTCCATCGTTTCTCTCTTTCAAGGACTCGCGGCAGCCGCTCTGCTCCTGCTCGTAGCCCGCACAGGCGAGAAGGTGAAGGGCCTTGAGCTTGCACCAAGCGGACCCTTGCTGTGGGCGCTGTGGCTCTGCCTTGAGAGTCACGTCCAGTGCTTCTGCGATCTAAAGGACGAGGTTCATCCGCGGGTGGCGCTGCTCTGGTTCTGCGTGCTCGGGGACAGACACCCCAGTCACTATCTACTCGGTGCAAACGCATGTGGAGTCTTTGCCCTTGGCCTGCCGGCGCCTGGTGAGGCCACGGTGCTGCGCCGTCCTCGCCGCTCTCCCTGCTCCAGCTGGTAAGCCCCAGCCGTTCGTGCCTCCGTCTTCCTTTCTTTTTCCCTTGAGTAGTGTGTTACAGGTGGATTTTTATTTTCTTTACATGTTTTTGCATTTTCCATAATAAGCATTTATAATTTTGTTATGTAAAAATACAATGAAAATAACATGGGAAAGTAGCCCGGACGACAGGGTAATTATTTAGTGTTTACCTTAAAATCCTTTTTATTATTCTGACAGTTGTAACATTTGAACTACATTTGAAATTAATATCCTGGCCTAGTGTAAGTACTTTGATGTCCCGATGGGAATTTATTTATTTATTTGTTCATTTGCTTGTTTTTTGTGTGCCAGCTGGGCCCTGCGCCTCGGCAGAGTTTCCACACCTACTCTCTGGTTCGTTGGGCTTACCCAGGTCAGCTACCAGGGAGGTGAGGATGGTCAGCCACCACGCCAGGGAACCGAGAGTCTACAACTGCAAGCAGGAGAATTGCATCCATCATCCATGTGGGATCTAAGCCCCCTCTCGATACAGAGGTGGAGTGGGCATCGCCATCCCAGGGTCCACAGGTGGGAGGAATAAAATATGGATCAGAGTGGACTTACTGATATTCTACTACAGAACTGTTGTGACTAGTAATAGAAGAAACTGTAGCTTTGATCTGGAGAAAGTGACCACAGCAGTTGCTGAGGGCAGGGAGAGGGAAGAAGAGATGTGATGTGGGGGCATTTTCAGGACTTGGAGTTGTCCTGAATGATGTTGCAGGGACAGATGCTGGACATTATATATCCTGCCATAACCCACTGAATGGACTGGGGGAGAGTGTCAACTACAAAGTAAACTATCATCCACACAGTGCGGCAGTGCTCCTCACCAAATGCAATGAATGTGCCACAGTGATGAGCGAGACTGGTGTGGGAGGAGTGGGGGGGGTATATGGGAACTGCTTACATATATATATATTTTTAAAGATTTATTTTATTTCTTTCTCTCCCCTCCCCCCCTCCCGGTTGTCTGTTGTCTGTGTCCATTTGCTGCGTGTTCTTTGCATGCTTCTATCGTTGTCAGCGGCACGGGAATCTGTGTGTCTTTTTGTTGTGTCATCTTGCTGCGTCAGCTCTCCGTGTGGGCGGCGCCATTCCTAGGCAGGCTGCACTTTCTTTCACGCTGGGCGGCTCTGCTTACAGGGTGCACTCCTTGCGCGTGGGGCTCCTCTACACGGGGGACACCCCTGCGTGGCAGGGCACTCCTTGCACACATCAGCACTGCGCGTGGGCCAGCTCCACACAGGTCAAGGAGGCCCGGGGTTTGAACCGCGGACCTCCCATGTGGTAGACGGACGCCCTAACCACTGGGCCAAGTCCACTTCCCAGCTTATATTTTTTAATGAAACATTTTTTTGTGATCTGTGTATCTTTAAAAAAATACAATTAAATAAATAAAAATTGTTCAAGCCTTCTTGGAAAGGATCTCCTCCTGTGCCATCCGGACTCTGCTCCTCAACTTTCTATTTAGAAACTAGTTTTTGCAGCTCAAAAACAGTGCTGCCTACTGCAAACCCAGCTGCTCTGCCAAGGGCGAAGCAGCAGGGAGCTCCGCCGGAGAGGCTGCAGAGGAAGAGGCCACAGGGCCCTGGTGGCACCTTAGCTACTAGAGCCAGCTGTGGCCACCGCCATCGTAGGATCTCACTGTGCTGGTTTTATTTTTGAATGAGCCTTGTCATCTCTAGAATTCCCACCTTACCCCAAAACCAAATATTCCCCTTACTATCTTATTCCTATTAATGGCATCACGATTATCCCACTCTTACATCAAGTGTGTGGTCTCAAAATACATTTTGGCTGTGCCCTCTTCTTCATATGTTGTCACTGCTGCCTGCAGTCAATTATCAAGCTCTGTTTTTAAATTGACTTTTACTGTCGTTTCCATTCCCATTACAAATATAACATTTGTTTAAAAATTTGGAATAAGGGAAACGGACTTTGGCCCAGTGGTTAGGGCGTCCGTCTACCATATGGGAGGCCCGCGGTTCAAACCCCGGTCCTCCTTGACCCGTGTGGAGCTGGCCATGCGCAGCGCTGATGCGCGCAAGGAGTGCAGTGCCACGCAAGGGTGTCCCCCGCGTGGGGGAGCCCCACGCACAAGGAGTGCGCCCGTGAGGAAAAGCCGCCCAGCGTGAAAAGAAAGAGCAGCCTGCCCAGGAATGGCGCCGCCCACACTTCCCGTGCCGCTGACGACAACAGAAGCGACAAAGAAACAAGACGCAGCAAATAGACACCAAGAACAGACAACCGGGGGAGGGGAGGAAATTAAATAAATAAATAAATCTTTAAAAAAAAAAAAAATTTGGAATAAATGGATGAGTAAGTTATTCCCTTAGTGTTCAGACATTTATTTTGCCTACAGTCTTCATTGTTTTAAATATCACTGTGGAGAAGAGGTTGTGGTTCAAGTGGTTGGGCTCTGCCATATGGAAGGTCCCGGGTTCAATTCCTGGGACCTCCTGGTGAAAAGCAAGCTGGCCTGTGTGGTGTGGCGAGCTAGTGCAACAAGATGGTACAACGAAAAAGAGAGACAAAGGAGAGACAGTGAAGAGACATGACAAACCAGGGAGCTGAGGTGGCTTGGGCGATTGGGTGCCTCTATCCTATGTCAGATTGGTTCCAGTGCCTCCTAAAGAGATGAGAAGACAAGCAGACACAGAAGAACATGCAGCAAATGGACACAGCAAGCATGGAGCATTGGGGGGGGGGTAGTAAATAAATAAATCTTTTTAAAAATAAAATAAGTAAATAACACTGTGATGAACAACCTTTTTGCCAAAACTGCATTAACCAGGATTATTTCCTTAGGATAAATTCATAGCAGTGGAATTGCTGAATGGGAATATAAACAAATTTTGAGACTTTTGTTTCATGCTGTGCCAAATTACACTACCATCTACAGGGTTTGGGGAGCGTAAGTTTCTCTGCACACTTGCAAACAATGAGTTTTATCACATTTTTGACTCTGCCCATATAAGTGAGAGAGGGCATCTTCTTATTTTAATTTGGCACTTTTGATTACTATTTACCACTTATATATTTTATTCTATCACTAGTCTCCATGTGTTTTTCATTTTCAATTATTAAACTAAAGTTGGTTAATCAAAAAAAAACAAAACCAACAATAAGAAAACAAACAATCCAAGTTAAAAAACAACAACAACAACAACGATGGGCAAAAGATTTGAGTGAAAACTCCAAAAAGAAGATAGGAAGATGGTCCATAAGCACATGAAAAGATGCTCAACATCGTTAGTCATTAGGGAAATGCAAATTAAAGCCACAAGGAGATACCACTTTGGACCCTCTAGGATGGCTAAGATGGAAAAGGCTGAGTGTGCTTAAGAAGTGCTGCCAAGGATGTGGAGAAACTGGATCTCTCATCCACTGCTGGTGGGAATGCAAAATGCTACAGCCACTCTGGAAAACAGTTTGGCAGTTTCTTATAAAATTAAACATTACACTTATAATTTGCCCCAGCAATCCCACTCCTATGTACTTACTCAAGGAAAATGAAAACTTACATTCACACAAAAATCTGTGTGTGGATGTTTATAGCAGCATTATTCATAAAGTAATAAATTGGAAGCAACCAACACCTCTCTAGGAGAATGAGTAAACCAAGTGAGACACATGCAGGCGTCGGACGCCTTCTCAGCAATGTACAGGAATGAACTGCTGGTTCACAAGCCCTGAATGTCGCACAGAGGCATTCTGCTAAGTGTGAGAAGCCAGCCTCTAAGGGCTACATACTGAATAATAATTCCAGTTATATGACATTCTAGAAAGGGCATAGGGATGGAGAAAAGATGGGTGGTTCCCAAGGTTTGGGGATTGGGGGATGGTTTGCCTTCACAAAAAGCGGCGTGAGGGATTTGGGGCGGTGTGGGAACTGTCCTGTGTCCTTGTGGTGGTGGTTTCCCACGTCTACGCGTGCGGTAAGACTCGGAGAACTGCACACCCATTTTAAAAGTCACCGCCTCTAACGAAAAAAAATCTCAGCTAAAATGATCTTTGCTATTATTTTGCTGTTTTACCCAGCCTTTCCAGGTGTTTGTAGCACAGGGGTTCTCAGGTTCTCTTACCCTGCCTTCTCATCAGAGCTGGGTAGCTTCCTGATACTTTGAACTCTTTATCTCCAGGGACCTTTTCCTGCCCCCAGGTCAGCCACACACTCCCGTGGCCACACCCTGGACTTCCCACCCCAGGGACCGCTCAGCCTCTGAAACATGTCCTAACTCAGCCAAACCACTCTCTAAGCCAGTTCTCCGCGGGGCCATGTTGCCCCCAGGAGACACTGGCAGGGTCTGAAGACGTTTTTATTGGCCATAGCTGGGACAGTGCTACTGGCCTCTGGTGGTTAGAGACCTGGGGTGCTGCTAAACACCCTCAATGCACAAGACAGCCCCAACCCCCGCAAAGCATATTATTATCCAAATGTCAGTTGCACCAAGAATGAGAAAGCCTGTTTTAGGCCAGTGTTTCCTCCTTCCAGCTCCTTCACTCCAAGGACTTCCCTGAAACCTTTCCAGCTAACCCAGACCATCCCCTTCTGGTCTTCCGTTCTCTTTCTGTCCGGTTTACAGTTCATCCTTGGTGAATATTCTTTTCTTAGTCAAAACTCTTTTTTTTTTTAGGTACCAGGCGTCTGGGATTGAACCTGGGACCTCATATGTGGGAAGCCGGCGCTCAATGACTGAGCCACATCAGCTCCCTGAGTTGTTTTTTTTTTGTTTATTTTCCTTGTTGTTTGTTTTTGTTTTTCAGGAGGCATCGGAACCGAACCCAGGACCTCTCGTGTAGGAGGCGGGCACTCAACCACTTGAGCCACATCCACTCCCTAAACTTTTTATTTTTAGATCTGTTTTTTCTCATTTTTATTTATTCCTCCCACACACCACCTGCACCCACTGTCTGGTCTCTGTGTCCATTTGCTGCTCATTCTTCTGTGTCTGCTTGTCTTCTCTTCCCGTCTTTTCATTAGGAGGCCCCAGGAACTGATCCTGGTGTGGTAGATGTGGTAGAGAGGCACCCAGTCGCTTGAGCCACCTCCGCTCCCTGGTTTGTTCTGTCTGTCATTGTCATTCCTTTGTGTCTCTTTTTTGTGGTTGTTGTGTCATCTTGTTGTGTCAGTTCAAGGCACAGACGAGCTTTCTGCAGCCTGGGCCAGCTCTCCGTGGCATGGGCCAGCTACACTTCACCAGGAGGCCCCGGGAACCAAACCTGGGACCCCCACCCCCCATATGGTAGATGGGAGCCCAATCACTTGAGCCACATCCACTTCCCCCAAAACTCTTTTAATTACCGGAAGCATGAGACAAAAATAGTACAAAGGGGGCTTTCATAGAACAATCCAAGGGTAAAACAATGATAGCTAAAAAAGAGCTGACATTTGTTGAGCACTTAGGGTGTGCAGGAACATGCTAAATGTTTGACATGGATTACCCCAATCTTCACATTCACCCTTTGAGGTGAATCTCGTATGGAGCCCCCTGGTGGGAAGAGTCCTAGAGTCTGAAACAGGAAACCGGAAAGATGTAGCAACAAACAAAGTTGCTTTCCCAGTCTCTGGCTGGGGGCCTGTTCGCCGCTTTCTGCCTTTCTCTGCAAAGAAAGAAAGCTCTCCTCTCCCTGTGGACCAGCTTGTCCACCTCGTGCTGGGGCACTGCAGCAGGCAGCTGGCGACCTAAAAGCTCCTGAGTCCATATGACCCTATTTCAGGGTACCAGTTGGGCAAAATTGTCATTTCTGATTGGCAAGTTCAAATCCTCTGTTCATTTAAAAAAAAAAAAAAAAGATTTCATTTTTTAGATCAATTTTAGATATACAGAAAAATGGAGCAGAAAGTAAAGAGGGTTCCCATATGTACCCCCCATGCACACACACAGGGTATCCTACTATTAGCATCTTGCATTAGTGTGGTACATTGATGAACCAATATTGACACAGTGTTATCAACTAAAGTCTAGAGTTTACAATACTCTGTGTTGCACAGGTCTTTGGGTTTTGACAAATGTATCATGTCATGTATTCATCTCACAGTATCATACAGAATAGTTTCACTTCCCTAAAAATGTCCTGTGCACCACTTAGTCATCCCCCCACCTTCCTCTGAGCCTGTGGCAACCACTGATCTTTTTACTGTCTGTAGCAGTTTGATATGGTTATGAATTCCAAAAATAGATATTGGATTCTGTTTGTGATCTGGTCTGTACCTGGGCCTGATTGAGTTATGATTGGGGCTTTGATTGGGTCACTTCATTAGGGTGTTGAGTCCCCACCCACCAAGGGGCATGGCAGAGGACAGAGTTGAAGCTTTTGATGCAAGGGTTTTTGATGTAGGAGTTTTGATGTTGGAGTTTGATGCTGAAGCTGGAGCCCCAGGGAGAGAGACAGAGCTGTTCACTTGATTGTCTCCAGCTGACCTTGTGGAGAAACCATAGCTAAGCCCAGAGGAACCCAGGAAGCCTGAACCCTCACAGACGTCGGGAGCCACCTTGCTCCAACACGTGAAAATAGACTTTGGTGAGGGAAGTAACTTATGCTTTATGGCATCTGTAAGCTCCTACCCCAAGTAAATACCCTTTATAAAAACCAACCAATTTCTGGTATTTTGCATCAACACCCCTTTGGCTGACTAATACACTGTCTCTATGGGTTTGCCTTTTCCAGAATGCCATAAAGTTGGAAGCATACAGTTTGTAGCCTTCTCAGACTGACTTCTTTCACTCAGCAATATGCATTTAAGATCTCTCCATGCACTTTTGTGGCCTCATAGTTCATTCCTTTATCTCTGAATAATACTCCATTGTGTGGATGAACCACAGTTTGTTTTTCCATTCACCTATTAAAGGACATCCTGTTTGATTCCAGATTTTGATGATTATGAATGAAGCTGCTCCAGACATTTATGTGCAGGTTTTGCAGGGACATCCGTTTTCAACTCAGTTGGATAAATACCTAGAAGCCCAACTGCTGGATTGTTTGGTAACGCCATGGTTAGTTGTACAAAAAACTGCCCACCCGTCTTCCGTAGTAGCTGTACTATCTTGTGCTCCTACCGGAAATGAGTGGGCGTTCCTGCTGCTCCCTATCTTCCCCATTATTTTATGTTATCAGGTTTTTGGATTCTACACATTCTAATCGGTGTGTAGTGGTATCTCATTATTGTCTTAATTTGCAATTCCTTAATGGCATGTGATGTCAGACACGTTTTCATATGCTTATTTGTCATCTGCTTATCTTCTCTGGTGAGGCAATTGTTCAGAGCTTTTGCTCATTTTATATTAGATTGTTTGTTTTCTTCTGACCTATAAATATGGCCTGTCTCCCCATTTATCTTTAATGTCTCTCAGATGTATTTTGTAAGTTTCAGTATATAGGTCTTGTATATCTTTTGTTAAACTTATTCCTAAGGGGGCTTCTGGTTGACCAAGATACTCCAGGGTACCATTCCTCCACAGAATCTTTGAACAACTAGCAAAAACTGACAGAGCCATCTTCCTCAAAACTCTTTTTAAAAAGTTAAAGGGGTGTGGGAAGTGGCTGTGGCTCAATCGATCGGGCTCCCATCTACCATATGTGAAGGCAGGCTGGTCCACACCCGCGGAGAGCCGACCGGCGCCCCACGGAGAGCCGACGGCCCGCTCCCCACGGAGAGCCGACCTCCCGCGCCCCACGGAGAGCCGACGGCCCGCGCCCCACGGAGAGCCGACGGCCGGCACCTGCGAGAGCTAGTGCAGCAAGATGACGCAACAAAGGGAGACAAGCAGACACAGAAGAATGAGCTGTGAATTGACACAGAGAGCACACAGCAAGCAAGCTGCAGGGGGAGGGAGCAATGAAAAAAAGTTAAAGGGGGAAACGGACTTTGGCCCAGTGGTTAGGGCGTCCGTCTACCACATGGGAGGTCCGCGGTTCAAGCCCCGGGCCTCCTTGACCCGTGTGGAGCTGGCCCAAGCGCGGTGCTGATGCACGCAAGGAGTGCCCTGCTACACAGGGGTGTCCCCCGCGTAGGGGAGCCCCACGCGCAAGGAGTGCACCCGTAAGGAGAGCCGCCCAGCGTGAAGGAGGGAGCAGCCTGCCGAGGAATGGCGCCGCCCACACTTCCCGTGCCGCTGACAACAGAAGTGGACAAAGAAACAGACAAAGAAACAAGACGCAGCAAAAAGACACAGAAAACAGACAACCGGGGGAGGGGAGGGGAATTAAATAAATAAAAATAAATCTTTAAAAAAAAAAAGTTAAAGGGGTGTAATAACTGGACAAGGACTAACTCAAGAAAACAAAACTTGAAAAAATAGTAGAAGAAGCTCATGGGATGCTTGCTGCCCCTGCCCACGCCACCCTTGGCACAGCATGAACCCAGCCTGGGCTCCCCTTACGCACCAGCCCCCCTGTTCTGGAGAGAGCAGAGTAACCCCTATGCTAATACTGGGCTGTCTGTATGTCTATACCAATCTATTGGTGGCAACCTGAAAGACTGAGCCGGGAAACTCATCTCTGGCTCACCCTCCCAGAACCTTCCCTGCAGAAGCAGCTTGCAGGCAGCCAAAACAGTGAAAGAAACAATTAAGTCAAAGCACCCAGGGCAAAGGATCACCTGCTTCAAATCATACAAGTAGGAGGCAAAGCAAGTCTCTTTCCTGGGGAGTAGAGAGGGAATTCAAATTCCTGTAAATCTGTAAAGGGAGGATTCAAGGAAAGAGTTCTAAAAGCCGTGAGAAAAGCAACATGTTATATATAAGGCAGTTCAAATAAGATTAAGTGCCAATATTTCATCAGAAACTGTGGAATCAAGAAGGCAGTGGGACAAAATATTTAAAGTGTTGTAAGAAAACCATTGCCATCCAAGAATTTTGTATCCAGTGAGACTGTATTTCAAAAATGAGGGATAGATTAAAACATTTGTCACCACTAGAACTGCTCTACAAGCAATGCTAAAGGGAGTTCTTCAGACTGAAAGAAAAGGACAGTAGACATTGGATCAAAGTGGCAGAAAGAAATAAAGACCTCTCTGATAAAGGTAACCATTTGGGTAAGTATAAATGCCAGTATTGAGTATTTTTGGTATGTAACAGCACTTTTTACTTCTTACAGTTTCTAATATACAGATACATAAAAAGCGATGAGGCGGTGGACTTGTTCCAGTGGTTAGGGCGTCATCTATCACATGGGAGGTCCGTGGTTCAAACCCCGGGCCTCTTGACCCGTGTGGAGCTGGCCCATGCGCAGTGCTGATGCGCACAAGGAGTGCGGTGCCACACAGGGGTGTCCCCGTGCAGGGGAGCCCCACGTGCAAGTAGTGCGCCCCATAAGGAGAGCCGCCCAGCATGAAAGAAAGTGCAGCCTGCCCGGGAATGGAGCCGCACACACGGAGAGCTGACACAACAAGATGATGCAACAAAAAGAAACACAGATTCCCGTGCCGCTGACAACAACAGAAGCGGACAAAGAAGACGCAGCAAATAGACACAGAGAACAGACAACTGGGGTGGGGGGGGAGAGGAGAGAAATAAATAAATAAATCTTAAAAAAAAAAGCAATGATAACTCTATGGTTCTGGACATACATTATGTAAAGATACAATTTGTAACAAGTGCAACGAAAAGGTGGGTGGACAGAGTAGACTAGGAAGTGAAGGTGGTATCAGAACAAACCTGATTGTTACAGAATGGGGTTGTTAAATTTAAGCCCCTTGGTAACCCCAAAGAAAATATATAAAAAACATATGCAGAAAGAGATGAGAAGGTACTAAAAATGGTACACTACAAAATAGCAGGGAAGCGGATGTGGCTCAAGTGGTAGAGCTTCTGTTCACCATATGGGAGGACCTGGGCTCAATTCCTGGGGCCTCCTGGAGAAAAAGAAGAAGAGAAAGCATGGTGGTGTGGCAAGCCAGTGCCCATGCAAGTGCCTGTGTGCTGAGCCAGAGCCCGCATGAGTGCCTGCACATGGTGAGCCAGTGCCCCGCGCAAGTGAGTCATGCAGCAAGATGATGACACATCGAAAAGAGAGGCAAGGGGAGAGTCAGGGTGAAGCACAGCTGAAACCAGGAACTGAGGTGGCGTGATTGACAGGGAAACTGTCTCCCCATCAGAGGTCTCCAGGATCAAAGCCCGGTGAATCCTAGAGGAGAGAAAATGAGAAGAGAAGACAACACAGACAGCAGAAACAGTAGGGCAGGAGGAGGAAGGGGGAAAATAAATAAATAAATCTTTTTTTAAAAATAGCAAATAAATATGAAAGTAGGCATTAATGGAAGAATTGACGGTCAAAAAGGCATAAGGTTTACAAAGACCTGCATTATCAGTAGCTACTTTAAAAGTAAATGAATTAAACTCTCTAGTCAAAAGGCAGAGATTGGCAGAATGGATTAAAAAAAAAAGAGGCATGACCTAACTATATGCTAAATACAAGAGTCTCTCCTTAAACTCAAATATAAGAAGGTTATAGGAGAAAGGATGGGAAAAATATACCATGTAAATAGTAACCAAAGGAGTGCTGGGGTAGTTATATTAATATCAGATAAAACAGATTTTAAGTAAAAAACTGAGGGACAATGAAGGACAGTATATACTGATAAAGGGGCAAATTTGACAAGAATATGTAACTATAAATATATATGCATCTAACTGTAGAGCCCCAAAATATATGAGGCAAACACTGGCAGATTTGAAGGAAGATATATAAAGAACATTTCACCCAACAGTAGCAGAATATGCATTCTTCTCTAGTAGACATAGATCATTCTCCAGGATAGACCATATGTTACATAACAAAACAAGTCTCAATAAATTTTAAAATATTGTAATTACACAATGTATCTTCTCTGACCACAATAGAATGAAGCTGGAAATCAATAACAAAAGGGGAACTGGAAAATTCACAAGTATGTGGAAATTAAACAATGATGCTTAAGCAACCAGTGGTTCAAAGAAGAAATCACAAAGACAAAAGGAGAGCAGACACAAATAACTAATTCAGTTATGAAAGGAGGGGCATTATACTGACCCCATGGAGGTGAAAATAATAATAAGAGGATACTAATAACAACTGCATGCCATCAAATTTATAACCTAAATGAAATGGACATATTTTTAGAAACTCACAAACTACCTACACTGATTTTAGAAGATCTCAGCAGACCAATAACAAAGAGATTGACTCAGTCATCAAAAACCTTCAAACAATTGTGGCTGAAAAGAACAGTCTAAGGATGTAAACGTCAACTGAAAGAAAGCTAGAGAATAATCTAGAGACTGAATAACACAGTGAACCCAGAGGTGGATATGATTTGTGGTTGATGATGCAGATGCAAGAGTGTCCTTCTGTGCGGTAGAGTGGATGTACATCACTATTGCAGGGTGGTGGGAATGTGGAGAAGCATGGGAAAAATACAATTGGTGTGACCTATGGACTGTGGTTAACAGCAATATTATAATATTCTTGCATTAATGCCAAAGATATACTGTGTCGATAATGGGGAGTATGGAAAAAAAATTGAGGCGCAGGGACCACTTCCTAATACATTCTAAGAGGTCAATGTCACCCTAATGTGAAAGCCAAATAAACATACCAAAAGAAAAGAAAATTACAGACCAATACCCCTTAAAAATAGTGATACAAAATGCCTCAACAAAATACTAGCAAACCAAATTTAACAGCATATTACAAGAATTGTGTACTATGATCAAGTGGGATTTATCCTAGGTATGCAACATAAGAAAATCAAATAGGGAAGTGGGTGTGGCTCAAGCGACTGGGCTCCCATCTACCATATGGGAAGTCTGGGGTTCAATTCCCAGGGCCTCCTGGTGAAGGCAAGCTGGCCCGAGGGGAGAACTGGCCTAAGTGGAGTGCTGGCCCACACAAAGAGCTGGCCCAAGTGAAGTGCTGGCCTGCTGGCCTGAGCAGAGAGCTGGCACAGCAAGATGGCTCAACAAAAAGAGGCACAGAGGAAACACAATAAGAGACGCAGCAGACCAGGGAGCTGAGGTGGCGCAAGAGACTGAGCACCTCTTTCTCACTCCAGAAGATGCCAGGATCGGTTCCTGGTGCTTCCCAAAGAGAAAACAAGCAGACACAGAAGAACATACAGTGGATGGACACAGAGAACAGACACTGGGGCGGGGAGGGGGGGGTAAATAAATAAATCTTTTTTAAAAAATCATATAGTGCAATACATCACCTTAATAGAGCAAAGAAAAAACCCACATGATCATCTCGATTGATACAGAAAAGGCATTTGACAAAATCCAGTGAATGGGGAGCCAATGCTTAATTGGTACAGAATTTCTGTTTGGTGAGATAGAATAGATGTGGTATTCGTTGGTGGTGATGGCAGCACAATAATGTGAATGTAATTAACACCACTGAATTATATATTTGGATATAGTTAAGCAGGGAAATTTCAGGGTATACATGTTGCTAGAATTAAAAATTTAAAAGGATAAACAACATAGGCCTGTACAACACAAACAGTGAACCTGAATGTAAACTGTGGACTCTAGATAATAATACAATTATTATAATATCCCCTCACAATTGTAACAAAAGTACCACAGTAATGCAGAGTTAACAATAGGGGGTTATTTTCTGCATGATTTTTCTGTAAATCGACAACTTCTCTAATAAAAAACTGTTTTGAAAATTATTTCTAAATATTTTATGTTATTTAATGGTACTGTAAGGGGAATTGTTTTTCAATTTCCATTCCCAATTGTTTGTGGTTGGTATAGAGAAATACATTTTATTTTTTATGTTGGCTTTGTATTCTGAGACCTTCCTAAATTCACTTATTAATTCTATTTTTTTCTTTTAAAGATTTATTTATTTCTCTTTTTACAATTGAAGAAATTCCCCTGTATTCCTAATTTGATCATAGTTTCCTTCTTTTTTTAGTCAACCATGTGTTGAATTTTGTGAAATGCTTTTTTTGTTTTGTTTTGTTTTCTTGTGAAATGCTTTTTAAAATACACCTATCAGGGAAGCGGACTTAGCCCAGTGGTGAGGGCGTCCGTCTACCACATGGGAGGTCCGCGGTTCAAATACCGGGCCTCCTTGACCCTTGTGGAGTTGGCCCACGTGCAGTGCTGATGCGCGCAAGGAGTGCCCTGCCACGCAGGGGTGTTCCTGAGCAGGGGAGCCCCACGCGCAGGGAGTGCGCCCCGTAAGGAGAGCCGCCCAGCGCCAAAAAGAAAGTTCAGCCTGCCCAAGAATGGCGCCGCACACACAGAGAGCTGACAGAACAAGATGATGCAGCAAAAAGAAACACAGATTCCTGTGCCGCTGACAACAATAGAAGCGGACAAAGAAGATGCAGCAAATAGACACAGAGAACAGACAACCGGAGTGGGGGGGGGGAAGAGGAGAGAAATAAATAAATCTAAAAAAAATAAAAATAAAAAATAAAATACACCTATCAAGGGAAGCAGATTTGGCCCAACGGATAGGGATTCCACCTACTACATGGGAGGTCCAAGGTTCAAACCCAGGGCCTCCTGACCCGTATGATGAGCTGGCCCACGCATATTGCTGATGCACACAAGGAGTGCCGTGCCACGCAGGGGTGTCCCCGCTTAGGGGAACCCCATGTGCAAGGAGTGCACCCCGTAAGGAGAGCCGCCCAGTGGGAAAAAAGTGCAGCTTGCCCAGGAGTGGTGCCTCACACATGGAGAGCTGACACAGCAAGATGATGCAACAAGAAAGAGACGCAGTTTCCTGGTGCCGCCGAGGGCGCAAGCAGACAAGAAGAACACATAGTGGACACACAGAACAGACAATGGAGGGAGGGGGAGAGAAATAAATAAAGTAAATCTTAAAAAAAAATTTTAAACATTTTTGCATCAAAGGAAGTTATCAAGAAAATGAGCAGACAACCTACAGAAGGGCAGAGAATTGTTGCAAACCATATATTACATAAGGGCTTAATATCTAGACTATATAAAGAACATTTACAATGCAACAAGAAAAAGATAACTCAATTTTAAAAGCAAGATTGCTCTTACTCTTTGGGCACGATTGCTCTTTAGGCAAGAGAAGGAGAGGGAACAGACAACCGAGGCGGGGGCGGGGCAGGGGGAAGGGGAGAAGAAATAAATTAAAAAAATAAATCTTTAAAAAAAAAAGAGGAGAGGACATCAGCAAGTGACACAAGGCAGGCATGCTATCCAAGGAGCACCAGAGATTGCTGGCAGCCAGCACCAGAATGTCACAGATTTGGGGAGAAAGCATTATTTTTGCTGATGTCTTTGATATTAGATTTCTCCTGGCCTCAAAACTATTCTCCGGACTCTCCATCAAAGGATATCATCAAAAATGGTTTAGTGCAGAAAATAAATACATAAGTAAATAAAAATAAAAAATGGCTTAGTGCAGACAGAAGCTTTGAACAACCAGCAAAAACTGGCAGAAATATCTTCCTCAAAGCTCCAGAAAACAGTTAAAGGACTACAACAAAAGGTGAGCAGCCAGTCAAGGAACAAGGCTCTTCAAAATTGGTAGGCCCTCGCGGGGCCTTGGCTGGCTCCTCTCTCTGGCTCGGTTCCAGGGGGAGCAGAGCAGGCTTCGTGCACTGGCTGGGGGCATGGGGGCCTGGCCCAGTCTGTCTGGGGGTGGCGTGAGGGACTCGCTGTCCCAGCACCTGCCCTGTGTGGAGAGGAACCATGGGAGAGCAGTCAGGTCCTGCTGCCTGCGGCAAGGGGTTGCTGGGGTAACACACAGTGCAGTGCCCAGCACCGGAAGGAAATGATTCCTAGGAAAGAGGGATGTTTGGAACCATGTAACCTGGGGGAGTCTTAGGGCTAAAGACACATGTGCAGGAAGGATCAGGGAGGCCTTAGGCTTCAGCTGGGAGGATATTCTCTAAAGTCATTGCATGGATCAGCTTGGAAGGAGAGCACGTGCACAGGTCAATCGACATAAAGGGCCATCTTCTTTTATTGAGTTGGTCTTTGCTCTTGGCATTCAAGGAAAGCTCTGTCCTAACAGTAGCTGGATACAATCTTAAGGAACAGATGCCTCAGAGTCTAAATTCCCACAATAATACCTTAAAATATCAAAACGTCTAAGTTTCAACAAAGGGTTACAAAACATACAAGGAAACAAGAAACAAAGGCCCAGGCCAAAACCATCAGTGAGGAGGATCAAACCTGGGACCTAGCAGACAAAGACTTTTCTTGTTTTTAGTTTCATGGGGGTTTTTGGTTGGTTGGTTGGTTGGTTGGTTTTGGTTTTTATAAGAGAAGTTGTAGATTTACAGAAAAATCCTGCAGAAAATACAGAGTACCCAGATACCCTCCTCCATTAACAGCAGCGGTAGTGTGGTGCGGTTGTTACGACTGATGGAAGGCTGATATTATGACTGTACTGTAAATGTAAACTGCAGTCCATGGTTTGCCTTAGGGTTCCCTGTTTGTGTTGCACAATCTTATGGGTTTGTTTGTTGTTGTTTTCTTACTCTAGTAACATATGTACAACCTAAAATTTCTCCTTTTAACCATATTCAAATATACAATTCAGTGCTTTTAACTACATTCACAAAATTGTGCTACCATCTCCACCATCCATTGCCAAAACTTTTTTTATCACCCTAAATACAAGCTCTGTGCAATTTAAGCATTAACTCCCCATCCTCTGCCCTACTCTGGAACTAGTAACCTATATTCTAGTTTCTGACTCTATGAATCTGCTTATTCTACTTATTTCATTTAAGTGAGATCATACAATATTTGTCCTTTCGTGTCTAGCTTATTTCATTCAACATGATGTCTTCAAGATTCATCCATGTTGTATCAGAATGTCATTCCTTTTTACAGCTGAATAATATTCCATTGTATGTATATACTGCTTTTTTTTTTATCCATTCATCTTTGATGGACACTTAGGTGTTTCTACCTTTTGACAATTGTGGATAATTCCATTATGAACATCGGTGTGCAAATATCTGTTTGAGCCCCTACTTTCAATTCTTTTGGGTATATGCCTAGAAGTGGCATCATCAGGTCTTATGGTAATTCTATTCTTAGCTTTCTGAGGAACTTCCAAATTGTCTTCCAGAGTTTTACATTCCTGCCGACAATGAACAGTGTTCCTATTTCTCCCCATCCACTCCAGCATTGTTATTTTCCGTTTCTTAATTGTAGCCATTATGGTGGGTGTGAAATTGTATCTCATTGTGGTTTTGATTTGCATTTCCCTAATGGTTAATGATGTTGAGCATCTTTTCATGTGCTCTTTTGACCATTTGTGTATCTTCTTTGAAGAAATCAGACAAAGACTTTTTTTAAAAAGGTCCTAAATAAGTTCAAAGGAAAGGGAAGGAAAACATGGACAAGGAACTAAAGGAACTCAGGAAAACAATGGAGGAACACAAAGGGAATATCAATAGAGAGATGGAAATTATGAAAAGGAACCAAACAGAGCGGCAAATTCCCAAGAGGGTTCAACAGAGGATTGGAGCAGGTAGAAGAAAGAACCAGAGAACTCAAAGAGAAGACACTTGAAATCATACACTCTAAGGAACAGAAAGAAGAATGAAGAAAAGTGAGGAACCTGTGGGACACTATCAAGCATCCCAATATTTGCATTGTAGGAATGCCAGAAGGAGAAGAAAGGAAGAGAGGGGCAAAGAGAATATTTGAAGAAATAATAGGGCAAGATGGCAGCCACCACGGGCTTGGGAGTAAAAATCCCTCGCAATTTCCAACTGTTGGAAGAACTCAAAGGAGGCCAGAAAGGAGTAAGAGGTGGCAGAGTTAGCTGGGGTCTAGAAGTTGATGATGACAAGATGGATAGGGATGATAATTGGGCCTCCAAGAGTAAGGGTTGAGCTACGGCTATAAATCCATTGTGCCTTCTTTTTTAAAAAAAAAATTAGCCTTATTAGAGAAAGTTCACCAATGGTATAATTTCTGAAATGTGGCTATTCTTTTTTGACCAGTATCAGTTTATATAGTTGAACCTCCTCTGATGCTATCTAATCCCCCTAAATGACAATTTATGAAAACTGAATATACAGCTTTAAAATAGACTGTGGACCTAAGTACCCAGAAACACCCCTCTTTGTAAGATTTATAACAAAAATTATTATGAATGGAGTTAATAGTTCTAAAGGAGTGGTGGACCCAAGAGCCATATCACTGCTAGTAAAATGGCAGAATTCATATAGCATCAAAGTTGTCCTGCAAGAGCTTTGGTGCCTAATGATGTTTAAAGAAAATATGAAACTCCTCAGCCACCTGAAGGACAGTGTTACAGCAATTAATCCAAAAGAAAAACCACAGGCCCTCACCACACCCCATTCGATTTAAGCAGCCTTCATTTTCCAGAGTAGTAAATTTTCTAGATACATCTTGTAGACCTCAAAGTACTGGAAAGGAAGCACCCATTCAAAGGCATTTTATCTTAATATACTGTAAATACTAGTAATTTTTTATCCATTTGAAATATTTAAGTTGTGCTATAACCAAAAAAAGGCTGAAAACTTCCCAAACTTAAAGAAAGACATGAATATACACATTCAAGATGCTCAACAAACTCCAAACAAGATAAACCCAAATCGATCCATACTGTGGCATAATATAATCAAACTGTAAAATGAAAAAGATAAAGATAGGATTCTGAAAGCCACAAGAGAAAAGCAACATGCCACATACAAGGGAGTCTCAATAATATTAAGCACTGATTTCTCATCAGAAACTGTAGAGGCAAGAAGGAAGGGAGGTGACATATTTGAAGTACTAAAAGCCAAAAATTGCCAACCAAGAATTCCAGATCCAGCAAAACTGTCATTTGAAAATGAAGGAGAGATTAACACATTCCCCAATACACAAAAGCTGAGAGGGTTCAACACCGCTAGGCCAGCCCTAGGAGAGATGGTAAAAAGAGTTCCACAGGTTGAAAGAAAAGGACAATAGACAATAGATCAATGCTGTGTGAGAAATAGGTCTCTGGTGAGAGTAATGATACGGTGTTTGGTTTTCCTCGGCTGCCTAAAGCAAATACTATGAAATGGTTTGGCCCGCACAATGGGAATTTATTAGCCTACAGTTCTGAGCCTGAGAAAATATCCAAATCAAGGCATCATCAAGATGAGGCTTTCCTCCCTGAGACCACCTGCCAGGAGGCCTTGGCTCCGCTGCCACATGGCAGGGCCCATGGCGGTGGGCTGCTCGTCTCTCCCTTCTCCTCCAGGTTTTGCTGATTTTACCTTCTTGTTCCGTGGCTTTCTTTTCTCTCTGTGTCTCTGTATTCATTCTGTTTATTAAGGACTCTAGTAGTAAGATTAAGTCCCATCCTGAATGGGTGGCTCACACCTTAACTGAAGCAGCCTCATCACAGGAGCCTACTGGCAAATGGGTTCACACCCACAGGAATGGATTCGATTGAAGAACATGTTTTTCAGGGGCACGTGCAGCTTCAAACCACTACACGTGGGTAAATATAAATGCCAGGACTGTCGTATTTTGGGTTTTTAACTCCACTTTTTACTTCCTCCAAGATCTAAAAGGCAAACAACATAAAACGTAAAATGCATAAAATACAATGAGAAGTCAATGGCTTTGGACTCAGAGTGTGTAAACTTGTCACGTGTGACAAGAAATACATGGAGCTGGGGAGCTGGAGGGTCACGGGAACATAGTGTCTGCACACTAATGAAGTTAAGCTGGTATCACAACAGCAAGATCGTTAGAGGTTTCGATTATTAAATTTAAGACCCATGTCAACTACAAAGAAAATGTCAGAGAATATGCAAGCTCACAGAGACAGAAATTAAAGGACATTTGCCAGGATTGGGGGTCTGGGGGAATTGGAAATTGAAGTACAAAAAATATTATTAGAGTTTTTGTTGGGGAGAGGGGTAAGTTTTAATAACGGAAGGTGGTGAAGTTATCACAATAATGTGAGTGATTCATTGCATTGAATGGTATGCTTTGATACGATTGAGATGAGAAGGTTTATATTGTATATATGTTCCCACAATTAAAAAAAAAAGAAAGAGCAACCAAAGAGACAATAACAGTTAAATTAAGTCCATGATCCTGAATGAGATCTAGCAAGGGAGGAAAAAAGGCTCAAAGGGACATTATTGGGACATATGGAAAAAGTGGAATATAGGCTGTGAGTGTTTAATTTCTTGAACTTGATAACTGCACGTAAGGGGGTTACCTGAGTAAATATCCTTGTTCTTAGGAAATATACACGGCCGTATTAAGTGTTCAAGGAGCACTGAACCTACGCTTTAAGTGTTCATGTTCAGAAAATAGATTGTTAAATAGGCAGACGGATGGATGGGTGGAAAGAAAGAGGAAGGGAGGAAAGGAGAAAGGGAGGGAGGGAGGAAGGAAAAGAAAAGAAAGATGTGGCAAATGTAGCAAAACGTTGAAACTGGTGGATCTGGGAATCTGGGTATCTGGGAGGGTAGAGGCGTGTTGGAGTTCTCTGTGTAAGGTCTTGGAAGTATGAAAGTATTTCAAAATAAAAAAAAATTGTTTTAACTGGGCAAGGGACTTTTTTTTTTTTTTTTAAAGATTTATTTTTATTTATTTAATTCCCCTCCCCTCCCCCGGTTGTCTGTTTTCTGTGTCTTTTTGCTGCGTCTTGTTTCTTTTTTCTTTGTCCGCTTCTGTTGTCGTGAGCGGCACGGGAAGTGTGGGCGGCGCCATTCCTCGGCAGGCTGCTCCCTCCTTCGCGCTGGGCGGTTCTCCTTATGGGTGCACTCCTTGCGCGTGGGGCTCCCCTACGCGGGGGACACCCCTGCGTGGCACGGCACTCCTTGCGCGCATCAGCGCTGCGCATGGGCCAGCTCCACAAGGGTCAAGGAGGCCCGGGGCTTGAACCGCGGACCTCCCATGTGGTAGACGGACGCCCTAACCACTGGGCCAAAGTCCGTTTCCCTGGGCAAGGGACTTAACAGACATTTTCTCCAAAAAAGATATATAAATGTACAATAAGCATATGAAAAGATGCTGAACATAATTAGCAATTAAGAAAATGCAGGGAAGCGGACTTGGCCCAGTGGTTAGGGAATCCGCCTACCACATGGCAGGTCCGTGATTCAAACCCTGGGCCTCCTTGACCCTTGTGGAGCTGGCCCATGTGCAGTGCTGATGCGCACAAGGAGTGCCCTGCCAAGCAGGGGTGTCCCCATGTAGGGGAGCCCCACGTGCAAGGAATGCGCCCCATAAGGAGAGCCGCCCAGCGCGAAAGAAAGTGCAGCCTGCCCAGGAATGGTGCCGCACACACGGAGAGCTCACACAAGATGATGCAACAAGAATAGATTCCCAGTGCCACTGACAACAACAGAAGCAGACAAAGAAGACGGAGCAAATAGACACAGAGAACAGACAACCGGGGCGGGGGGGGCGGGAGGGGAGAGAAATAAATAAATAAACCTTAAAAAAAAAAAGCATTATGTAAAAAAAAAAGAAAATGCAAATCAAAACCATAATAAAATACCACTTCACACTCACAAGGATGATATTATTTAAATAAAATTAAAAACAACAACAACGGAAAATAACAAATGTTACAGAGTATGCAGAAAAATTGGAATCTTCTTCCATTGCTGGTGGGAACGTAAAGTGATGCAGCCACTGTGGAAAGCAATATGGTAGTTCCTCAAAAAGTGAAATACAGAATTACCATATGACCCAGCAATTCACTTCTGGGTATACACCCAGAGAAAGAGAAAAGAGGCTCTCAAATAGATGCTTGGACACCATTGTTAGAGCAGCATGAGTCATAATAGCCAAAAGGTAAAAATAATCCAAGTGTCCATCAACAAACAACTGCATAAACAAAATGTGGTACACAGACAAAATGGAATATTATTTGGCCCTAAGAAAGAAAGAAGTGAAGAGACCTGCGGCAACACGGAAGAACCCTGAAAACATAATGCTCAGTGAAAGAAGCAAGACACACAAGGATAAACATTGTGTGGTATCACTTAGATGACTAGAAATAGCAAATCTGCAGAGACAGAAAGTAGATTAGAAGTTACCAAGGGATGGGGGGAGAGGTGATGGGGGAGTGTAAAAAAAAAAAAAAAAAAGAGAGAAAAGTGCCCAATCATTAGTCACGAGAGAAATGCAAATTAAACCACGAGATACCATTACACACACAGAGGAATAGCTAAAATTAAAAAGACTGACAATACTAAATATTGGGGGAGGGGGCGGGGATGTGAAGGAAATTAAACTCTCACATATTTGCTGGTGGGAGTATAAAATGGAGTAGCTACTTTGGAAGGGAGTTGGTGGTTTCTTATAATTAAACACGCACCCACCCTTTGACTCAGCCGTTCTACTCCTGTGTATTTACCCAAGAGAAATGAAAACATTTGTCCACACACAGACTTGTGAAAGAATATTCATAGTAGCTTTAGTCCTCTAATAGCCCCAAATTGGAAACAACCCAAATGTCCATCATAGGAGAATGGACAAACAAATTGTGGTATTCATCCTTTGCCTTCATACAATGCTATACTTCTCAGCAGTAAAAACGAGCAAACCCCTGATAAATTCAGCAATGTGAATGAACCTCAAAAACATTATGCGCCATTTATATGAAGTTCTAGAATGGGCAAAAATAATCTAAGGCGAAAAGATTCAAAATAGTGGTTGTCCCTGGGACAAGAGACTGGAAAGAGAAACGAGAGAACTTTCTAGAGAGGATGGAAATGTTCCATATCTTGATTGGGGTGTGAGTTACATGGGTCTGTCTATTTCTCAAACCTAATTGAATTGTACACTTAAGAGCTGTGTATTCCAATATGTAAGCTTTATCTTAAAAAATAAAAAATAAGAGGAAGAAAAACTGTAACCCAAACACTGAACTCCAGTTAGAAGGCTGGCTTTGCCTAGTGAAATGGGTAGTAACTTTGAAACTGTAGAATCTACAGTAGATTCTAGACTGTAGATTCTAGACTTGAGCAAATGAGGAAATCTATCAAGATGAACGAGTCAAGTCTCTCATTGCTGGGGAAGGGAGTTACAAAGACGGGAAAGGATAGCCTGGAACACACCTCATGGTGCGGGGTTGGAATTGGAGGCATTGTATGAAGTCAGGATTTTTTACTGACAGATACACAGGAGTCTGTGCCTGTGCCTGTGTGTATGAAACGCGCACGGCGTGTGTTTTCCAGCGTGTCTGCCGAGACAGCCTAGAAGCAGTAATGCTCCAGTGGGGATGAGCAGACCTGGCACCACACTCCTGCTTCTAAGGCCACTCCCCACCAAAAGGAAGAAGGTTTCTTAGAGAATGGACCGACGCCAGGCCTGGGGGAGAGGGTTCAAGGGCAGGGGGTGCACGACTAGTTCATCCGAGGAGTTCCTGAAGCTTCAGAGGGTAAAGGAGTTAGACTTGTGGGAACATGTCCAAAGAGACAAGAGCCGGCTTGAGGGAGCTCCCACTGGCCAAATTTGGGGCAATTGGAGCATAAATCAGCAATGGTAGTAATGGATTATAATCCATCGAATAAAGTAGGAATCCATGAGTCCATGCTGATATAAATAATAACAAAAGAATTAGATAAATAAATGGAAAAGAAAGGACAGCTCTTCCTTACAGTAAAATGCAAACTACTAAATACAGAAAGATGATGTTAGAAAATCACCAGTGGATACTAAAAAGTGGGTAAGTTTTCATGAGAAATATGATATTTACACAGTCTCAAAGTGTCTCCCTCCAAATTGCCTATTAATTACACAGTGGGGGAAACATCCTTTAAGAGATCACGCCTGGCGGGCACCACTTTAACAGGTCTTCAGAGTTCCCAGCATCATTGCAGGGACAAGGAGTTCACAGGTCTCTTTTTTTTTTTTAAGGGTTGTTCTCTCCCCTTCTCTCCACCCCCAGCTGTCTGTTCTCTGTGTCCATTCGCGGTGTGTTCTTCTGTGTTCCCTTGTATTCTTGTCAATGGCACCAGGAATCTGTGTCTCTTCTTGTTGTGTCATCTTGCTGCATCAGCTCTCCGTGTGTGCGTCACCACTCCTGGGCGGGCTGCGCTTTTATCATGTGGGGTGGCTCTACTTGAGCGTGGGGCTCCCCTACGTGGGGGACACCCCTGCGTGGCATGGCACTCCTTGCATGCATCAGCACTATGTGTGGGCCAGCTCATCACAGCGTCAGGAGGCCCTGGGTTTGAACCCCGGACCTCCCATGTGGTAGGCAGATGCTCTATCAGTTGAGCCAAATCCGCTTCCCTCCACGGGCCTCCTGATACAATGCACTGAGAAGCATGCAGAGGTACTTCTGACTCTTCCTGCCAAAAATGCCTAACTTAGATAAAATTGCGAGGGCCGATCACAAGACCCACACCAAAGGGAATGGTATAAAACAAAACCACAAAAGACGAAGAAAACAGCAACTGAAAATACATGACAACAAACTACAACATGTGAGCTTAGACTGGCTGCTGCCCTGGGGAATAAATGGCTATTAAATAATAGCGTTTTATCACTTGTAAGTTTCCGGCTTTGATAACTGAGCTGTGGTTATGTAAGAGACTGCATGCTTTGGAAATACACAATGAAGTACTCAAAGTTAAAGAGACATGAGGTTTCCAACACCCTCTCAAATGATTCAATAATATGTACGTGTATCCGTGTGTGTGTGTATATATACACATGTACTATATTTGTGTGTATATAAATATCTCTCTCAGTGTGTGTGTGTGTGGATTGGGGGATGGGAGGGTGTATGGAGAGAGAGGGAAGGAATGATAAAGCAAATGGGGTAAAATGTGAATAGTTGGGGGATTTGAGTAATAGATACATGGGAATTTCTTCTACTCACTCTTGCAATTTTTCTGTGTTTGAAATTATATAAAAATAAAATAAATGCTCCCTCCCCCAAAATTGGATCCTGTCACTCTTGGTTTCTGGCTGTAGTTTGGATAAAGTTCGGGGTCTTTTTCAAAACTTAGAGGGTCCCGTGTGATGGAGCTGCCCTTTCTCCGTCTCTCGTTTCCCCACCCACCGCGACAGCCCCCTCCAGCACCCAGCGTCCCCCGCCATGCCCAGGAGGCCGCGCTCAGCTCCCTCTCACCTCTGGGCCTTTGAGTTTACTGGTCTTTTTGCTCAGAACAATTTTTTTTTTAACAGTTTTTCGTTATGCCGTTATTCCCCTTAGTTTGTTAAAAATGGCCTTGTTTTAAAGATCCTATAACTAAAGAGACCCGCTAATGTGGGGGAGAAGTCACCCATCTGAGCCTGGGATTTTTGTCTTTTTTTTTAAGCCATTATTTCTTACAGGAATCTTACTGTTAACACAGTTCTTTACAAGAATGTCAGCTCTAACGACACACGCAGTGTGAACAGGACAGGCTGCTTGAGAATGTATGTAATGGGGTAAAAATACACACATTCAAGGTGAGCAGGGCGGACAGAGGCACGTGGCAGGAGGAGGCCAGGAGGCTGCGGGTCCTTTCCAGGCTGGACGCAAGCGCCCGCGGCAGTGTCCCCCGCGACGGCAAGTCACTCACTAGTGACACAGGCAGGGCACTCATCGCCACACGCGGAGGAAATGCTGACCTGTCCACGACAGTCTACACCGACGTCGCTGTGATGGCTCTGTGTCCTCCCACGGAAGAGCGGCGAGCAAGCCCCGTGCAAGTAGCTGCGAGCGGCAGGTCACGGGTTGCACGTGGAATCTGGGAGAGGTTTCACTCTTGACATTAATATTTGTAAAGAGCTGTCTCCTTTTTTACATTTTCTTCACAATTGTCATGCGTTGAAGAGCAGGGAACTTTTGAAGGTTGTTTCACCTAACAGAGGTAAGAGTGAAAAGTACTCTGTGTTGATTTAGGAGAATTTTGTGATTATCATTGATTAATTGTCTTAAATCCTGAATCTCTTTAGGATATTTGGTTTGTTCCTTTGGCTGGATCATCTCTTCCTGTTTCCTAGTTTGAAATTTTGGAATAAAGGTAACACATAATGTTGTAAATAGTTCAATCCACCTAAAATAATGCTAAACTAAACAAAGTTTGGCTGGAGTAATACCTAAAGTCTAACATTGTCTAAGAAGTACTTGCTTGAGCACTGAGGCAAGAACCAGATATAAAAGGCATTCAAATTGGAAAGGAAGAAGTGAAAATATCTTTATTTGTAGATGACATGATCCTATACATTGAAAACCCTGAGAGGTCTACTCTTAAAACTGTGAGAGATATTTAATAACATTTTAGCTGCTCACCTAACAGATAACATGTATCATCTATAGCTTTAGCCTTAAAGTAGAAGAGAGTACATCTGAATTTTTTTTAAGAGGTACCAAGGATTGAATCCAGGACCTTGTATGTGGATGGCAGGCACTCAACAACTAAGGTACATCTGCTCCCACATCTGAATTTTTAAAATTCTTTTTCTTCCCCCCCCCATATGGCTCCCTCATCTGTCTACTCATTGTCTGCTCTTTGTGTCTGCTCGTTGTGTCCTCTATTTGTCTCCACTCGTCTTCTTTAGGAGGGACCTCGCATGTGGGAGGCGGGTGCCCAACTGCTTGAGGCACATCCACTTCCCCCACATCTGAATTTTAATGTTTGAGTTTTATTTTCTACCACTGTCTTAATCAAAGCAATGCAACTGCTAATTTATTTACCAAATCAGGTACTAGTTTGAGTTCTCAGAGAAAATCCAAAATAATAAATGCCACTCTTTTTTCTCTCAGGTCTTTTTAGAAGATACTATAATCCTCAGTTACTCAAGATGCCTACAGTGCTGTGGTGTTTTCCTGCTGTCCGGAGAACAAAGCAAGGTAGCAGTTTGGTGTTCTTTCAGCTTCCTCAAGCTGCAGGAGCCCTGACTTGGTATCCGTCCTGCTAGGAATTGGGACCATGACACGGCAGCTCAGAGTCAGAGCTGTTTTTCTACAGCCCCATGTACCCTGCTTTGCTCCAACTCTTATGGCAGATGATTTTCGGAGTGAGGGGGTAAAGCTTGACAACACAAGCTTAGAGATCTACCCATGGAGATTTCTCTAGCTGAACAGAAAGCCTCTCTGAAAACCTGGCACTTCCATGAACCTCCAGAGAGGACAGCGTCCCCTGAATGCCTTTAAGTTACTGCTCAAATTGCAAGTTCTACTGAGAAAAAAAAAAAGTGCTTTAAAAGAATGCGAAGGTCTCTTTAATTGGTAACTTAAAATGCCAAGTATATTATTTTAAAACTTCTAAAATTTGAAAGCAAGATGCTCTAGTTAAATAATACAGTTTTCCGAAGCTGAATGTGCCCATTTGAAGCTCAGTTTTTCTGCTTGAAACACAAAACCACCTTCTAAGACTCCTGGGGGCAACAGCGCTCTCTCATGCCCTGAGATCACGTGACCCAACGCTCGCACTTGGTAGCACCTTTTTTTTCTTTGCCTCAGTGTAAGGGCTTTAAAAATTCTAATGTAGATACATCTGCTAGGCTTATACCAGCAACTTCATTCCCAATGTCTCTCTTTTTTAAAAATTTTATTCATTTATCCCCCTACCCCCCTCATTGCTTGTACTTGCTGTCTGCTCTTTGTTCATTCACGGTGTGCTCTCTGTGTCTGCTCGTCTTCTCTTTGGGAGGTGCCGGGAACTGAACCTGGGACCTCCCATGTGGGAGAGAGACACTCAATCACCTGAGCCACCTCAGCTCCCTGCTTTGTTGTGTCTCTCATTGTCTTTCCTCTTTGTGCCATCTTTTTTTTTTAAAGATTCATTTTTTATTTATTTCTCTCCCCTTCACCCCCCCCCCCATTGTCTGCTCTCTGTGTCCATTCGCTGTGTGTTCTCTTGTCCACTTGCATTCTTGTCAGCAGCACCAGGAATCTGCATCTCTTTTTGTTGTGTCATCTTGTTGTGTCAGCTCTCCGTATGTGTGGCACCACTCCTGGGCAGGCTGCGCTTTTTTCGTGCATGGGGCTCCCCTATGCAGGGGACACCCCTGCGTGGCACGGCACTCCTTGGGCGCATCAGCACTGTCCGTGGGCCAGCTCACCACGTGGGTCAGGAGACCCTGGGTTTGAACCCTGGACCTCCCATATGGTAAGTGGATGCTCTATCAGTTGAACCAAATCTGCTTCCCCCTTTGTGCCATCTTGTTGCTCATCATGCCTGCCTATCACGCCAGCTTGCTATCTTGCTCATTTTCTCTAGGAGGCACCAGGGACCGATCCTGGGACCTCCCATTTGTTAGGTGGGAGCTCAATTGCTTAAGCCATCTCTGCTTCCCCAAAAAATCTCTTGAGAGGCATACACCATGTGTAGGAATCCATCTTCATCCTTCTTGCTTTCTTACACTTCAGAAATAGGTATGGAAACGCTCCTCCTGCTGTGTTCCTTCACCAATAGGAAGAAGGCTTGATGAGCTTTGACCTGCAAGCGACTTCTAATTATTTCGATTATTTCACTCATGTTGACATGATCTGGTACAAGGTAGTTGGTTTTATACACACGGGAAGCTGCTTCTCACCCTTGTATCCTTCTCTTATCACTGGGCTTTTGGTAGGGTGCTGCTCTTGGATAAGTCAGACATCTGCTCTTTGTCTGAGGTGTGGTGCTGCTGGAAGGTCTTCCCAGAAGTTATGAAGGGGTAACGACACACAGCGGCGACGCTGAGGGGCCTGGCTCTGGTGACAGCCCTTGCATCCAGAACAAGGATCGAGTTTAAGTCTTCACCATCAAACTCCAAAACCAAAACTCCAACGTTAAAAGCCCCCAACTCTGTCCTCTGCCACGCCTTTTATCTGTGAGTCCCCACCCTCCAAGGGGCGGGGACTCAACGCCCTCCTCATACCTCCATCATGCCCAGGTACAGATCAGACTACAAGCATAATCCAGTGTCTGTTTTTGGAATTCATAACCATATCACGCTGCTACACGTGCCATCTGCTCTGAGCCCTCGAGCCCGGCCTCCCTGGAGGCACTTCAGCGTCATTCCCCATCACCAGGGCCGCTGGCCTTTCCATCCGCCTTAACCACAACCTGTACTTGCTTTGTTTTGTTCTTTGTTGAGTTATTTAACGTATCTCCCACCTTGGGCTGTCAGCTCCGTGAGGACAGAGGCCTGCCTCTCTTGGTCACTGTTATCTCCCCAAGGCCAGCTCACTGCCAGGCTCATGACAGGAACACAAAGAGGCCAGAAGAAAAACCGTGAGCTGATGACACTGTGTTCCCCACCCCGGAACGAACGGCACTGAGCAGCCAAGGGAGAGGGGAATGGTCATATTCCTCCCTGGGAGGAGGGAGGGTACATTCTGCAAATGTCCCCGCCTTAGCTGGAATCTCTGGCTCAGGGGGGCGAGTCAGAGGGCCCTGAGGGGCTCCTCTGGGTGGAAGGGCTTGCTGAGGAGTGCCACCTGCTGGCCACCAGGAAGTGAGGGACCACAAGGCCTGCCTCTCCCGTTGGCTTCCCAGGCACTGATAGATCAACTCACTGTCCCGTTAGTGGCTCCCTGCCCCTGTTTTGACAACTTCAACAGGGAAATCTTAAAGTTTTAGAAAAAAGTTGAACCAAAAATCACAGAAGAGCTGTGAAATAAAACCACTAGGCAAGAGAGAGACACTGATCATTGGAGTAAAATCACCAACATAATCAGTTGCCCGGCCATCAATAAAAGATAGCAAGACGTACTAAGAAAGAGGAAGACAAAGACGCAAATTAAAAATCCAGATGAGACACAAGAGTTAAAACAACTAATCAATGATGTTCATACCAGCCTCCTTAATCAATTTAAGGAGTTGAAGGAAAATAGGACTAAAGAGATAAAGGATATTAAGATGATACTGTGTGAGCATAAAGAATAACTTAAAAGGCTGCAAAAAAAGTAACAGCTTGGGAAGCAGATGTGGTCTCCCGCCTACCACATGGGAGGGCCCAGTTTTGGTTCCAAGTGCCTCCTAAAGAAGATAAGCAAGACAGCAAGCTAACACAACAGGCTGGTGTGGCAAGCTGACACAACAAGAAACACAAGGAGGAAAACATAATGAGAGGTACAACAAAGGAGGGAGCAGGGGTGACTCAAGCTATCAGGCCCTCCCTCCCACATGGGAGGTCCCGGGTTTGGTTCCCGGTGCCTCCTAAAAGGAAGACGAGCACACAGTAAACGCAAACAACAAGGGGGTGGGGAGAAATAAACAAAATAAATCTTAAAAAATGTAACAGCTTATGGGAATGAAAGACACAATGCATTGGGTTAAAAATACATTGGAGGAAGCAGAGGTGGCTCAAGTCTTTGTGTGTCTCCCTCCCACATGGGAGGTCCAGGGTTCGGTTCCCAGTGCTTCCTAAAGAAAAAATTAGCACATAATGAACAGATGCAGGGAGCAGACAGTGAGTGCAAAGCAACGAGGGGGGTTGGGAGAAATAAATAAATAAATAAAATATTTTTTTAAAAAATGCCCTAGAGTTCCTTGGCCTTTGTCAAAAGTATAGTGTGTATTTGGCAAATACTTACTGAATATAGGCCCCAACCTGAAAATACATTGGAGTCTGGAAACTTCTCTCCACCTCCCCTGCCATCACCCTGGTCCAATCACTGTCAGTAGCCTTCCAATAGGTCTTTGTGCTTCTCTTTCCCTTCAGTCTATTCCGAACACAGTATCTAAGGTGATATTTTAAAAATGTAAGTCAGATCATGCCATTGCCCTGCTTAAAATCCTCCCCTACCTTCCCAAAATCCTTAAAATGACCCACAACTGCACCATTCAATATGGTGGCCATTAGTCATACGTTACTACTTAAACTTAATTTAAATGAGATAAAATTTAAAATTCAGTTCCTCAGTGTGCACTTGAAATGTGGCTAGTTTCTACTGAATCGGACAAAGCAGATAAGGAGCATTTCCATCAGCACATAAAATTCTTTCGATCAACTCTGATCTAACAGCTAGAAAGGTTATAAATTACCTGCAGATACTGCACACCGATGATCATAGCAGCATTATTCACAATTGCTAAAAGATGGAAAGAACCTAAGTATTGGTCACCCGATGAACAGATAAACAAAATGTGGTATATACATAGGATAGAATATTACTCAACTGTAAGAAGAAATGAATTGAGGAAGCACACAGCAACATGGAGGAAACTTAAGGGCATTATGTTAGGTGAAATAAGTCAGGCACAAAAGGGCGAATATTGTACGGTCTCACTAAAAGGAAGTATTTGTGAACTAAATACAACGAGTAAACTTATGGAGTTGGACTGTGGAGTGTAGGTTGGTGGGAGATGGAACGTGAGCTGTGAAGGGGAAGCTGATGCCAGAAGTACGTCGTGTTTAATAAGGCCAATTGTAAACATATGGTAATGGGTGGAGTTAATGGTAGCACATTACAATGAGTGTGACAAACGATTTATGGATATGATGGTGGTTGAAACTGGTAGTCTAAGGAGGTTAGTGTTTGTTGGAGGACAGTTGAAGGATAGTATCAGGAATGTGTAGCTGATTTTTGCAGTAGATGAGGATTGTGGTTAATGTAAATACAGGAATGTTCTGCTATAAGGTGTTAGGAATGTGGTGATATATGGGGAAATATAGCTAATGTAACTCATAGAATACAGCTAACAACGATATTGTAATATTTTTGTAGCAAAAGCAAAGAAGGCACAATATTAATGCTAAAGATCAAAAAGTAACACACCACGTTGATGGCACTTTGTCATCGCAGCCCGGGAAGCTACAGCCCCTGCCGCCTTCTGCACAGAGAAACCAGATTTGTCAGAAAGGAGGCGGCTGCACGGCTGCCCTACCCAGGCCGATGCCCCCTCCCCCGGGGAGCCCTTGCCCCCAGACGTCCCCCCCTCTCTTTATTCTCACCCCTTCCTCTCCACTGGGCCTGTCTTGGTGTGAGTTCCCTGCAAAAGCAGCTCCTGAAGCAAGGATTTGGGGTCTGGAAGCTGGAAAGAGCAAAGTCCCCACGAGCACGCTGGCCTGCTGGTTGGGGTCCGGCCAGGTCCAGGCCAGCGCCTTCCCTGGGGGTGTGGGGGCTCCCGGGGCGGGACCTCGGGGGCACTTCTGGGCTGGGCCTGCTGGCGAGTGGTGCCAGAGGATGGCCTCGGCCGCGGGGCGTGGGCGCTGGAAACAGGAGGCCCAGCTCGGGCATCCCCAGCTTCGGCCACAGGCGGGGGGTCACATAGGAAGGCAGGTGTTAGCCTCGCAGCCAAAAACTCACCCCCCGCTGGGCCCCCTGCCACAATCCCCACCCACTATTGCTGTTTCCCACTCTCCTGAGCCAAACGTCTCCAAAGAGGTGCCTCCGCTGACCCCGTCCTTCCCCTTTGCTCTCCCTGGAACCGATGCGATTGTGCATCCACCTGCACCGCCCCCTGAAGCTGCAGTGCCCAAGGCCAGGCCCCTCCTTGCTATGAAATCAGCGCATACTTATTCTGGTAAGTTCTACCCTACTTAATTGGCTGTTATACCCCTCCCAGCATTTGGCCACATCCTCCTAGTGCTCTTTGTTTCCATGAGACCAGATCTCTTGGGTTTCCTCCTCCCCTGGCAGCTTCTTCTAGGTCTCCGCCGTTCTCCTCTGCCCATCCGCTAGATGGGGACCTGCCTTGGGATTTGGTCCTAGCCCCTCCTCTCTGCCCGCACTCGCCTGTCGCATCATCTCATCCATGGCCAAGGTCATCCTTTGGGCATCCACTTTGTGTGGAGAGAGAAGTGGCTTTGATTTAGAGTCTACATAGACTTCTAGAATATAAATCTACATAGCTGTGGTGAGTGGTTTGGCTGGATGAACAGTGGTCAGGGAGGAGAAAGGCTGGAAGCTTGGGGATGGAGGGGTAGAAGCAGACAGATGGACACAGCGCAGAGGTCTTTGTATTGCATGTCGACACCCACCAGAGGGCATCTGCACGGAAAGACACTTGGCAGCCAAGAAGACAGCGTGATGCAGCCAGTCGACATCAGCCACCCATGAACGCTCGTGGGCCAAGAGCATGGACTTGAGCCTGATCTAGCCCCTGCCTCTGCTGTGTGTCCAGCTGCAAGCAACTAAGTCCAAAACCGAGGCCCCAGTAAAGCATCACACCTCAAGGAGACCCGGGAGCCCCGTGGTGGCTAGTAACTACCTAGGGCCCCTTCCAACCGGAAGGGCCAGGTTGACTAAGAATAGACATATATTCTGGGTATGGGCTTGCCTTCTCTGCCCGCAGGCCCTCAACTAGCCACAAGCTGACAGAGTGATCCGTTAGCTCGGGAGCCCATACAGCATTACATCAGACCAAGGGACCCACTCTGTACAAAGGCAGGCTCTGCCGCACACAAGAGAGACCACTCCACCCTGAACTTGATGGCCTGATGGAGTCGTTTAACCACCTGCTGAAGGCGTAGCTGAAGAGTCAGCTCGGAGGTGGGAACTTTGCCATAATGGGATGTCATCCTCCAGAACACAGTACATCACTTTAAGTCAATGACCTTTGGATGGTGCTGTGTCCCCGTGGGAACAATACAGGAGCTCAGTACCCAAGAAGTGGAAGCAGGAGTGGCCTTGCTTGTCACCACACCCCGTGACCACTTGGGGATTTTGTCCTTCCCACCCCCACAGCTCTGGGTTCTGCAGGGTGAGAGACTGTGATTCCCGAAGGGGAGAAGCTTCTACCAGGTGATACGGCAAGGGGCCAGGGAGCCACAGGCATAGCTGCCACCTGGACACCAGGTAAGAGTCACTGTCGTGGCAGAGGTAGTTAACCCTAATCATCAGGAGACAGAGCTGCTCTTACACAGGAGGGGCAGGGAAGACGATGTTTGGCCTCCAGGTAATCCACCTGGACACCTCCGGGTACTCTCTTTGCCCAATTTTATAGTAACGAGACAAGTCAGAAACTCAGTCTGGGAAGGCCGTAGTGACCAGGATGGCAGTCTGGGTCACACCACTAGGTAAGCCTCCAGACCCAGCGCAGCAGAAGGAGGTGTGGCTGGGGGCTGGGGCGGAAATCTAGATCAGCCACAAAGGCAGGCACGGTCGAGACCCGTGTGTCCTGAGGCCAGCCATGGTGGCGAGCGTTGTGGTCCATCCCACGCCACCATCCTCTGCCAGGCCTTCCCTGGGAAGAGAGGGCCCCCTGAATCCTGGAGGAACTCCTCCCAGAACTCATCCAAGCACAGGATCCAGGGGAAGTGGGGGAGCTGTGCCAGGTGCTGGGCTGCCCCTTCCAGAAGGGATGACCTGTCGCCCCAGCTGCTGGCAGGGGTGTTGGCAGACAGCCCCCTTCAGGGATCACCTCCGCCAAACGGGCCACCCCAGGGCTGCCCCACCACCAGACAGATCAGACAGGGTGGGCAGACCCAGCCCTCTCATCATCTTCAGAGCTCCCCGTCGGGCCTGCATCGCAGCTTGACTTCTCCCTCCGCCCATTCCTGCTGCCTTCCCTCCCCTCCTCGCCTGCAGGTGCGGAGCCCAAGAGCAGCCTCTAAAAATCCACCTGTGTGCCAATTCCTGAACCGAGTCTCCTTCCTGGGGACCTCAACCCGAAACAAAGACCCTTTTGAGAAATGCTGTCCATCAACATTTATGATGCCAGGAAGAAAAAACCAAGATCGTGTAAAAGAAGGTTGGATGCCAAGGACGTGGAGTTGACCAGTGACTCAGAAGAGTAGGAGCCATTTTGAAGGCAACATTTAAAAAATAATAAAGAGAGGAAAAATAAAAATAAAAATCAATAAATAAAATGGGGGAAAAAAAAAAGAAGAGCAGGAGCGGACGTGAAGGAGTCGAGAAGGCTCTTTGCTTTAAGTCAAGAGGCCCCCGGGCGGCTTTCCTCGGTGTCCACCAGGCCCCCCACCTTGCTCTAGGGCGTCCCCTACGGCTGGAGCCTGCAAGCCCAAAGCACTGCGGAGTTTAATTAACACGGGGGCGGGAGGGTGGATACCTGCGGGGACTGACTCGTGTCCCGGCACAGACACCTTCAAGTCCTGGCCGGAGTCCTGTGGGCGCAAGTTCATTTGTCAACGGGATCTTTGAAGATGCTGGCTGGGTGAGGCGAGGCTGTAGCAGGGTGGCCCGTCCTCGGGATGCCTGGATATCTGCAAGCAAGGGAAATGTGGACACACAGACCACAGTGCGAGACAGACCGACACGGACTGCCACGAGGCAGAGACAGGTTGATCGCCAGGAGGGCACCGCCAGAACGCTGGAGAAGGCATGGCCGGGGTTGTGCCCTTCCAGCCCCCAAACTGTGAGCCAACAGAGCCCTACTCTTAGCCCACCCCGTGAGGGGCGCCCGACCGCGCGTCCCCGCTGGGACGGCTCCCGAGCACTGACACGCGGAGGGCCCCAGCAGGGCTGAGCCACGGTCGCCCACAGCAGTTTCTGGCACATTACCTGGTTGTCCGGCTTCCTTCCCTTGCCGGTGTCATCCTGCTTCCCCAACATTTCCTCCCAAGGAAACCTGTGCCCTCAAGTCTTGTTCTCAGGGTTTGCTTCTGGGAGACCCAAACTGAGACGGCTGGTTTCCAACAAGGTCCTGGGAAGGAGGCCCTCGGGATGGGGTCATCTGCAGCCAGGAAAGAAGTGGGGCAGTCCTAGCCCCTGCTCCCCCGCAGCCTTACAGCTGCTTAGACTCTCACTTGTAGGGGGCGCACAGATGGCTTAAGCAAACGGCTCCAGCAGGTGAATGACAGGGAGGAGGACCGTGGCGTTGGCTGGAGGTGGCAAAATGACCTCAGAGTCCTGGGGAAAGCGAACCATGGGCCAGGCAGCCAACTCTTAACCCACGGCAGGCTGTGGGAGCTGGAAGGCCTCCAGGCAGCCTTGAAAGGGACCCCAACTTCTGCAGCCAAACAGCAGAACATGCACAAAATTTAGGCTCAGGACCTGATTGTCAGAGCGCCAGCATCCCAGAGCAGGGGCATGCAGCCCTAACAGGAAGTGCCAGCGCAACGCGGGGACTCGTCCCGCCTCATCTGCGCAACAGAAAGGCGGGTGCAGTGACCCTGGTTCGAGGTGTCCCTGGGGTTGAATTCCAGCTCTGCCACTTAGGACCGTGTGGCCTTGGCCGAGTCACTCTGAGCCTCAGTTTCCCCATCTGTAAAATGTGGGCCATAAGGCTTCCCGCCAGAGCCTTGCACAGCATGGGGCACATAAAGGAAATTCAAGTAACTGGCTGGTGGTATTATTTCCATTAAATTAGCAAGTGTATGGAGAATGTAGGTCTGCACCAAATATTGGTAGGAGTGCCCCTGCCCTCGAATACTATTTCATCATCAAAAACTGTCGCCAGAGGAAATGGAGAGGAAAAGAGCCAGAAGGGCGTGCCCCGAGCCAGGGAGTCCTGCCTCACCCAACGCCAGCAGCCGCTGGCCCCCAAGGCGGGAGGCTGGGCCCTCCGGATGGGATGGGAGCACTCACTGCTGCGTTCTCAAGCCCTTACCCAGCGCTAACTCCTGGCCTGTGCTGCCCCTGGGGTGGCGTGTTTTAATTTGACAGCTTAGCGCTTTGCCCTTCTTTTCTTGGCTGCAATTAATTTTCCTGACTTCCAGGAAGGGTTTAGAGTCAGCTCCGTTCCTCTCCCCCTTCTTAGGCCCTCCCTTCCTGAAAATTCCAGTCCAGAAAGCTTGAGGTACGTTAGATGGGTAAGGTGGGCACCCCCAGCCTGCAGGTGTCTACCTAGGGGGGCATCAAGGCCCACATGCGGAAGAGGGGGCTTGCACCGGGAGGGGGTCCCATGTGGGGTGTCTGGGCCAGAGCTGGGGGGGGGGGAATGCTCACGCAGGGAGGCAAGCAGCAGTGACACTAGCAGGTGGCAACAAGTTACATGCAGGGGATCAATCAAATGACTGAAGGGGTTAACGACAACGGGAGTCAAGTTTTGAACTGTTTACAAATATGGAAAGGGAGAAAACGAAAATGAATCTGGAATTCATTTGTTGGCCTGTGCTTGGAGGTATCTGTGTTTCAACACACATGGATGAAAAGGTGTCTATGAATCTATATATGGAGAGACACGTGTGCCTATAATAGATACATACTTACCTACCTGTCTCTCCTGGTCCTGTCACTGAGGGCAAAGCGGCCATGGGCACACCCAGCACTGCACCTTGGTTCCCCCCAAAAGGAACCAGAGCTCCTTGGAGAAATGGCCAACCCCCAGGCTAGGCTCAAAGAATGATGGAGACGTAGCAAAAGGAGACAGAAGCCACTTGGAAGAGGCTCCCCCTGGCCTGGGACAACTGGGATCAAAATAAATAAAGAGGAGACGAGGCATATTGGTTTCCTGGAGCTGCCATAGAAAAGTACCACCAACTGGGTGTCCTGGAACGACAGATGTGTCTCTTCTCCCAGTTCTGGAGGCCAGCAGTCCAAAACAAGGTGCTGGCAGGGCCGAATGGCCCCAGAAGCCTCGGGGCTCCCTCCCGGGCTCCTCCAGCCACTGGTGCCTTCTGGCCATCCTTGGCGTCCCGTAGCTTGCAGACCTGTCACTGCAGTCTCTGCCTGTGCCCCACGTGGCCTTCTCTGTGTGTCTCCTCAGTGTCCAAGTTTCCCTCTTCTTCTAGGGAAACCAGGCACATTGGATTTAGCACATGTCCCCCAATATAACATGACCTCTGGTTACATCTGCAAATAAGGGCACATCCACAGGTCCTGGGTAAACTTGGGGGTACTGCCCAAAGCAGTACCCACAATCATCTTCCTCTAGGCTGCGTTCTCACCAGGCTGAGCAACTCTTCCTTGCTCGGTTTAAAGCCCTCTGGAAAGAGACCTAGTTGATGAAGATCTGGTATCTGTGATCAGTCTGGAGGGAGATCCTAGACCATCACTTCCGCCTCCAGAGCCTCAGAAGCAGGGTGCTAGGCGCTTGGACCTAGGCGTGGCCGCAGCCACCCATGGCACCAACAGTGCGGGTGGCACCTGAGTCTGCAGAGCCATGGTGGCCTTCCACCCTGTTTGAAACCCACAAACCAGCCAACGTTCCAGACCCTTCCTTGTCCCCTCCACCCCTGGATGCAACAGCATGCTCATCCCAGCTTCCCCCTGCACACCTCCATCTCCCCAGGCAGCTCTCCGCAGTTTTCCCACCAGCTCAGTGCAACTTCCTGCGCCCAGCTCAGCTCCTGCGTGGGCCAAGGCTGGGCCACCGGAGCATCGCATCTTCTGAGGGTCCCCTCTGAGGTCTGAGCCCTGCAGTGGGAGAGGGCTGGTGGCTGGGGAGTGGATTCTGCACATAGGGATTTCGGAGACAAAGGGAAAGAAAATTCTGGTTCTCCACTGCTTGTCCGCCAGCCAGCTCCCTGGGGATTATGACATGTTCAACTTTCTGGTTAAAGAGCAAGAACAGTCACAAGGAGAGATGATCCAAGCCCTTCTTCTCCCCCGTGGTGATGTAGACCCGCGCCGCCCCCATCCTAAGACCTCCTCAAACCTCTAGCTGACCCCCACCTCTGGAGTCATCTCCATTCTGAACACCAGGGCTAAGGTCCCCTGTCACCCTTTGCCTGCCCACCCAAAATGATCTAGAAGAAAGTTGTCTACACTATTGACCCAAAAAAGCGCCATGCCTTGGGATTTACCAGCCAATAGTCCAAACGGTACCTATGAAGTATGAGTTACGGGAGGGAGAGTCATGAGACAGAGCGCCCGATGAAAAGCAATTTTGCAAAATTTACTTAGCTACCAGACAAGTCATCAAAAAAAAAGGGGGGGGGGGGGAATGCTTTTATTGAACAAACTTCTTTAGCCAAGTCAATTCAGTCTATTCCAGATTTTTCCCCCCTCGTTTGAGGTATAATTTGCATGCGGTCATTTGCACAGACCTTAAACGTACAGTGAGAGAGTTTTCACGTAGACACAGGTCATGGTTGCCCACGTACGGGCCATTTCCACCACGCCAGGAGGTTTCTCAGGCCCCCTGGTCCAGCCCACCACCTGCCCAGTAGCAGACGACTTCTGATTTCTACCCCAAAGGATTGGGTCTTTTTTTCTCTGTTCCAGGACGTCATATAATTGGAATCAAACAATTTGTGTTCTATGGTTTCTGGTTTCTTTATCTCTTTTTGAAATTATTTTATTTCTTTTTGAAATTCATCCATGTTGTAGCTTGTGACGGGTGTTCCTTTCTGTTTTTTTTAAGATTTATTTAGTATTTATTTCTCCCCTCCCCCCGTCCCATCCCCCGCCCCAGTTGTCTGCTCTCTGTGTACATTCGCTGTGTGTTCTTCTGTGTTCGCTTGCACTCTTGTCAGTGACCTGGAAATCTATTTCTCTTTTTGTTGCGTCATCTTGTGTCAGCTCTCGTGTGTGCGGCGCCATTCCTGGGCAGGCTGCACTGTCTTTCGCGCTGGGCGGCTCTCCTTCCGGGACACTCCTTGTGCATGGGGCTCCCCTACATGGGGGACACCCCTGCGTGGCACTGCACTCCTTGCGCGCATCAGCACTGCGCGTGGGCCAGCTCCACACGGGTCAAGGAGGCCCTGGGTTTGAACTCTGGACCTCCCATGAGACAGGCAGATGCCCTATCCATGGGACCAAATGTGCTTCCTGCTCCTTTCTTTTTATATCTCAGTAGTATTATTTCCGACTAGACTACAATTTGCCTATCCATTCTTTCACTGACTGACATTTGGATTGTTTTTAGGCTATCATAAATAAAGTTGCCACAGAAAGGGAACAGGAGGGGAGGGGGAAATGAAGTGACGATAACCTGTTGAATAAAATGGGAACCCATCAGTCCATACTGATGTAAATATATCAGTTGAAAATTTAATGAGGAAAGGGATGCTTGCATTACCTCACAGTTACTGTCTTCAAAATACTTCTTTATTACGAAGGGGAAAGAAGTGGCTTTCCGGTGGAGAAGCCTGGGCAACGCCCCTTAACCTTGTGAGGAAGGTGCACGGGTCACGTTGAAATCCGTCACCACCCAGTACGAGGCCGAGAAGAACGCAGCGTCACTTCTGTGAGATTCCTGCCTGAGACACATGACCTCAACCTCTTCCCGAGGAAGCGTCAGGAAACCCCTGCCAAGCCGCTGGTGTGTAGCCTTTGAAGCGCCGACGTCACGCAAACCCGGAAAGGAGGAGTGAAGAGAGCGAAGCACCTGGCAGCTCAGAGCAGCACGGGGCCGAACCAGCGCCTCAAAAGGACGTTTCTACAGGGACAAGACTTGGATGGGGTTTGAGGGTTAAACGGCAGCAACGCGTCATTGTTAACTTCCTGATTTTTATGACCATACTCTGTGTAGGAGAGTTGTCCCAATCTGAAGGAAACATGCCCTAAAAGTACTCAAAGGTAAAGGATCCTCAAGGAGTGGTGCACGCTTAAGGTGGTCCAAGAAAAAGAAAGTTCTTCGTACTGTACTTGGAACTTTCCTGCAAGCTTAACATGGTTAAAAATAAGATTAAGACTAATCGCTCCCGGCCGCCGAGGAAGCCAGTGTTTCAGCTGCTGCTCTCGGCTCTGGTTTACTTCCAGGTGTGAGTGAAAGTGCAGGTGGGGACTCGGGCTGGGCTGGTTTTGGGGGGAAGGGGAGGTGAGGGGTGGGAGAAGATAAAAGAGGATGCGTCGTGGGATCCCAGAGGAGAGACATTGCTCGGTGACACGAGTTTGCCTGGTACCATCTGATTGCCCAGGTGGCCCAGGTGGATCGCACACCCCCTCTCCATCCCAGGGCGCCTCTGGTTCAAAAGCTGGGGAGCTCCAGGACAACCTGGGGGGGGGCATGGGGAGCAGCACCCTCAGCTGAACGAGCTGGAGGATAAAAGACGGGAGAGTTGAGAGAATGGCTAGACAGCCCTTCCGCCTCCTCCTATCCTCCTGGAATCCTGGGAAGTTGGCACTCCCCTTCATTCATTCACTCACTCATTCATGTCCACAATGTGCCTTGAGCCCCAGGCGCTGTCCTGGAAGCCGGAGGCACAACAGGGAACGAGACCCAGGAAGCCCCTGCCTGCGAGGAGCCTGCCACCTCCCAGGGCGGGGCCACCAACGCCAGCAGACACGAGGGGTAAGGAAAAGCTACCGGATGCTAGACGGTGATTCACGCTGAGGAGGAAAAGAGAAAGCTGCTAAGGGAGGCCCTGAGCAGCGGGAAGAAACTAGCTCCACGACGGGAGGGCCGAGGGGGAGTGGGTTTGGTTTGTGCGCGCCCATGTGATTTTTCCCAGGTTATGTTTGCAATGCCCATGGGACCCCCACGTGGTGGCGTCGGAAGTTCAGAGGAGCCTGGGTGGAAGATATAAATTTGGGTGTCTCCCATGTATAACAATCTGAAGCCATAAATGAGATCACTCAGGCAGGGGGTGTGGAGTGCGAGGCGAGGCCAGGTGCCTCTTCCGGGTGACAGGATGGCGTGCAGACTGGCCATGCCATGCACCCCCAAATCTCAGAGCTGGTCAGTTCTGAAGCTGGGGCACAAACCAGGTCAGGATTGTGCTGAAGCTTGCCAGAGCGGCTGTCGAGGTCCTGCTGCTGCCAACCGTGTGGCCTGGGCATGTCACGCGAGCCTTCGGCCATCCAAGGAGGAGGGGCAGGGGAGCAGGTGGAAGGCCAGGACGCAGAAGGGCCAGCAGGGCTGGAGCCGCAGCGGAAAGCCGGCCAGCCACCCAGATGGCCGCCCCGGCACCACCACCCCCCCCCCCGCCCCACCCCACCCCCAGGTCCCAGGCACCTGCTCTCATCTCAACAGTCTTGTTTCCCGGACAGGGCCGGAGACCAGGAGAGAAGCGTGTGCAGAGCCTGGACGCTTCCTGAGGAGCAGGTCCCGACCCGGGACCCTGGGGCAGTGCGACCTGCAAGCCCACCCTGCGGGACGGACCCCAGCAAGCAAAATCTCTGCCAGCCAGTTGCCGGGTGCACCTGGCACTCGAACCAGGCGAGGTGCTGGGACCAGGCTGGGTCTGTGGAGTGCTGCTGGGCGCACGGGAGCTGGCCCCGCTGGGAAGACACAGCTGTCTCAGTGGGTACCCAGGGCTGGCACGGTGGGCCTGGCCTCCCAGTGCTTCCGGGCTGGCTGGGCCCCTTCTGCTGACGCAGGCTTTCTTTGGAGACATTAATACATTGGATGGTGGGGCCCACTGCCCCTGTGGCTTAGCGCTTCCACTTCGGGGCATCCAGGGGCTCACAGTGCCAATACCAATGACCCTTGGCAAGTGGGGCCTGGGCAGGTGCCTGGCCACCCTGCTTCCTGCCGCCCCCTCCCCTGCCAGCTGGCAGCTCTGTGAGGAAGTCCAATTTCCAATCTCCCTGAGGAGGGCTCCTCCTGGCCTCTGCCCTCTGCCAGCTCAGCCTCCCCGGGGTGGGAAACCACTCGCTAAGGACCCAGGCCTTCAGCACAGCTCAAGGCCTGGAGCCCCACCTCAGCTCTGCCAGGAGCCCCCAACCCATCCTGGGCCTCTCAGCTGAGGCTGGAACTGCAGGCAGCAAGGCAAGGGGGTGGAGGTGGACCGAGGACTGGAGGCCTGAGAGGAGGTGTGCTTGTGTCTGCTCGCCTGCCTTGGTCTCCTCACCGGCCTGCGGGCCCTGCCTGTTCCCTTGCAACTCAATGCCCAGAGCACTTGGCCTGGCCCTGGGCAGCAAACAAATCAAGTGCTGGTAACTTGGGAGTCTGGGGCTTTACAGGGCTGGAGTTTGGGCATCAGCCTGAGGGGTCCATGGGAAGCACCGCTGTACTGGGATGGGCTCTGGAAAGCTGGCCCTGGGGAGGACACTGCCTGGACATGGGGCCCTTGGGGTCTGGGCCAAGACCCCAGGAGGTCACCCAAGGCTTGGCTGCCCGTTGGTGCAGACGGCATTTCCCTGTTTGCTCGCCTCCCCAGTGGTGGGGGTGGTGAAGGCAGCCTCAGTGTTTCTGGGATGCAACTTGAGTATTTGGAGCCAAGTTCTCTGAAAATCTTGGAAAGAAATTTTAGTGATAAACCAGAAATGCATAAAACCAAAGCACTCATTTGTCGATTGTGCCTTCAAAGAGGAGCTGTAGCAAGGCAAAGTCTCCTGCCACAGGTGACCCAGTGGCTTTTTAGAGTGACAGAGCAGGAAGCAGAGAGCAGGGACCTTGGTCTGCTTTCCCTGCTCCCCACTCCCCCAGCGCCCCGAGCCCTTCTCTGCGGGAGGAAGCAGAGGGCAGCAGGAGGTGAGGGCAGCGGCAGGGGTCCTGGTTTTGAAGCTCTAGACCTGCCCCCACTGCAGCTGGCCACGGTCCTCGGTGCCTCAGTTTCCCAACTGTGAAAAGGGTTAATGAGCATCGTTAGCTCCAAGGTCAGCGAGGAGAGAAAATGAGAGGAGCTGTCCTGTGCTGGTGTTGCTGGGGTTCAGGACAGTCCCTGCAGGTGTCCTTCCTTGACTTGTCCTTTACCGAGTGCCAGAGACGGGCACGGGGCAACAGCGCGGGGCTTCCAGAACCCGCCAGAGCCGCCTCGTGGTCTCTTTCCCCCTCCCAGGGCCCTTGCACAGGTTAGTCCCTCCACCAGTACATTTCTCTCCCCTTTCCCTAACACATTCCTATTGACTTGCCCCGGGCCGTCCTCTTGTCTCCCCAGATTAAATCTGGGGCAAGTTTGGGACCTCTGCCCCGGTGGCGATCCCGGTTTTCTCCCTGGAGATACTCAGTAGCTGCTTTTATTATTTACAGACCGTATTCTTCACTAGAGTTCGGGTGATGACCGACTGGCGGTCACAGAGGTCATCTAACCGCTCTGTGCCTCAGTTTCCCCGCGTGTAAACTGGGAATAACCATGATCGCCGCTTCAAGGGGTGGTCGTAAGGAGTAAACGCAAGCAAAGGAGAGTCCCACACCAGGGCCCGGTGGAGGGTAGGGACTATACATACCCTCATTATTGTTGTTTTGTCATTATTGTCACGTTGCAAGATCCCAAAGGGAGTGGCCCCATGCCATCCCGGCAGCGGCAGCTCCTTGCGCACAGAAGCTTCTCAACAATCTGCCTGCACTAACTACACGTCTGGAGGAGGAAGCTGCTTCTTGGACGCTTGCACTTCCCAATTACAGAGCGAAGGAGAAATCTCCCCCAGCCCCGGAAAGCGCCACCCCAGTGCCGGGCACACAGTAGGTCCTCAATAAATGGTCGGTGATACGAGTGACCCGATTCCTGCGCGCTCACTACCCTCCTCCCTCCCACACGCTTCGCGCTGTAATGCTCAGGCTGCCCACATGGTTTTTAAGGGTGTATCTGCTGCCAACGACACCCATTCCCACAACAAAGAAAATCGCCTCCAAGGGGCCACCTCCCCTCGGCGCAAGCAGCAGGCACGGCGGGCGAGGCTTCCCCCTCCGCCGACCGGCCGCCCCCCGCCCCGGCGTCCCCGGCTCGGGAGCTGTCCCTGGTAGGTGCAGGTGTGCGAGGATCCCCAAGCGGGGAGGCGGGCGCGCAGGGGCCCCGCAGGGACGGCCGGACAGCGGCCTCGGGAACTAGGTGGCGCCCGCGGGCGCGCGGCGACGCCGCCTCCAGCCGCGATTTAAAGGGCAGCGAGGGGCGGAGGGATTCCTCTTCGCCGACTGGCCGGCCCGCGGATCCCTCCGCCGCGAAGGTGAAGCGACGGCAACGAACCGGCTCGTTTGCTCGAAAGTCGCTTTTTGTCCCTCCGCCCTCGGGAGCACCCGGTAGGGGACCTATTTTTTCCTCGGGTTTCTCCGCCTCCCCCGCCACCCTCCCCCCCCCCCGAGGGAACCCGAACAAGAACCCGAGGCGGCCGGGCCGGTGACTTGGGATCGCGAGGACGGGGAGCGGCTGCACGCCCGTGGGTGTCCCTCCGCCGTTGGACGGCCGGTACGGACTTCTTTTCGTATCCTTCCACCGTTCCCGGGCGGCGTCCGGGTGGCTCACCGGGGACGGCGACGCATCTGCGGGTGCGGACGGAGAGGCTCGGGGCTATGAGGTGAGGCCGCCCGGGGGCCAGAGGAGGCACCGCGCGGCGCGAGGACCCAGGCCGCGGAGCACCACCTGGCAGATGCCTTTCGGACCCCGCGGCCGCGCGCGAGCCGGAGGTGAGGCCCGAGGGGTGGCGGGGCGGCAGTGGCCCGAGGCGGGGGGTTACGCTCGAGGCGGGGGGGCGCGGCGGAGGCGGTCGGGTGGGGAGCGGGGGGGGGGCTTCGGCCCCGGCTGGGACTTATTTTTGCCGTCCGCGGAGGGGGCGGGCGGTGCTGCGGTCAGCGCCGCCATCTTGGATTTTACTCTCCATTTTTCTCTGGAATTATTTTTTGGTGATTAATTTTCGGGGGGGACAGGAAAGTGTCGCCCGGCAGCGCGGGTGCCCCATCCCCAGCGGCCGGACAGCGGGGCCCGCGGACGCGCCCCAGGAAGGAGCCGGGCGGCGCCGGGCGGTGAGTCGGGAGGCGGGCGGACGCCGGCGCGGGGGTGTGCGGGGGCCGGCCGCGGGGCGCCGGGCGGGGGCCTGTGGGGCCGCGGGTGGGCCCGACCTGAGGACCCGCCGGCGCGGGGCGAGGCCGCGGGCGGGGGGGAGGGGCGGCGCCGCGGGCGGGCGGGGGGCCGAGGGGGCCGGGGCCGGCGTCGGGGCGCCCCCCTCCCGGGCGGCCGGGGCGGGCCCGCGCGCGGCCGGGGCGGGGACGGCGCGCGGCGCTGCAGTGGTGGCCGCCGCCGGAAGGGAGCGGTAGCGGCCGCCGGGCCGGGCCGCGGCCGCACGAGGGGAGCAGCCCGGCCGCTCGCGATTGGCGGACTCTGTTTTCCCTCTGCTCCAATGGGCGCCCGCGGCCCGGCTCGCCCAATCTGCGGCCGCCGCCGCGCTCGGCCCTGCGCGGTTGTTGTTGTGGCCGGAGCCTCCCTCCTGCTTCCTCGCGAGCGCGTCCTCCGGCCGGCCCGGCTCCGCCAGCCTCTCCGGCTTTCTGGCCCGCTCGGCCTTGGCTGCCGGCTCGGTGACGAGAGCTCCCCTCCCCGCTCGGCGCCCCCTTCGCCGGCATCTTTGGGTCCCGAGAAAACTTGGGGGGTCCTCCGAGAATGGTTGTGCTTTCCATGTATCCAGAGATGAGGTGTGTCCTTGTCATTCGCGTCTCGGAAAGGAAAAAGGAAACAGCTCGACCCAGCTGACTGGAACGAGACAGAACCAAGTTGGACCCGGAGAAATGTATTTTCTCTTTATTTGGGTTCCTTTGACGCCGTTCTGGACCTATTACTTAATGATCCACTGAACGGTGAAACTTTAGGAGTAACGGGGGAGGGGGCAGGGGTGTCTGAAAATGTGCGCTTTGAAGTTAATATGTTACAACTTGCCGAATGTGATTATTTCTGGGGGAAGTTTTTCCTCAAGAATAGTGGCTGGATTGATTATTGTCGTTGGGATTCTTTTTATCTGGACGTTTTTAGATTTAAACTATTTTGGAATAAAGAGTAGTTAAACCTGGCCTTAGAGGTCTGAAGACAACTGCGAGGAATCGTCAGAGGAAAGTGTGCCGGCTGTAACTTCCCTTTAATCTTTAATATTGAGAGCACTCCTTTGGTTTTTGTTCACTAATAGCCAAAATAAAATATTTTTTAAAATGTGGGGGGACATCCTTTTGCGTGAAATAATTTCAGGTGATTAGAGCGTGTTTAAAAGAGTTGCTGTCATAGATACAAGTTTACTTTGTATCTGAAGGTTTAGCAGTGTGAACCACAGGTGTGAACCCTGTCACTGTTTTACTTTAAACTACTCTGGGGCTCCCTATATACCAAGTTTAAAGTCCACAAACGCTTACCCAGCATGTGTGGAAACTCCAGGGGTTTGCTTGTTTGTTTGTTTGTTTTTCTCTCAATTTTCAGTTTCCCAACATTCTATTCCCCCTTTCCCACCTCTAGCCCCACTAGTTTCCCATGCTGGATGCATTTTGGCCATGTCCTGTCTAGCATCCCCACACCTTCTCCTACAACACATACTCATCCCTTAACCTCCTGGGTAAAACTTTCCCTCAAACACACACATACGTATATACATACATATTCAGGGCCAGGCCCAGTCAGGGGAATCTCTATGCTCTCCAGATTACTATATTGTATTACATTTGGCCTTTACTTTCCCATCCCTTCTACTGACTAGTGAGCTGTTGGGACTTAAGTTATTTATCTTGTACACCCAGTGGCTGGTAAAAATAGGTGCTGTCAGTTTATTAATTTCCAAGTTATTAAGCTTAATTAATTTTTTTCAAAATACGGCTATTCTAATGTAATTTTTAAAACATTAAAATAGCACAACTGAATTTCAGAGTAAGATTGATTAAAACAGAGGAGTACTATGGATACCCATTCTTTAAGAAGAGAGGAGAGTTAGGCTGGATTTTTACCCTTAAACTTTGAAACCAAGCTCTTCTTTTGAAATCATTTCCAACAGCACTCGTACATATATTTTCATTTCCCTTCTCTTTATCCATTGCATTGCTTTTGCTTTGAATGCCCCACACTTGTATGAAATACTGATGGGCAGGACTGGGGGAAAGGTGACATGGTGTGTGGGGGGTGGCAGAGTATTCATGTAGGGGAAAGTGTATATACACATGAAGGAACTTTAGTAGGTTTTTGTCTCAACAGGGAGAAGTTTTATAGGTGGGGGTGTTTGTAAATTTTCCCTTGGGTCATATAAATCTGATTTTTCTTTACGTGAATACCTGTATATGGGTTTATAGAATATGTGTGTGTGGCTGGGTTGTGTTGTGTTGCAAAGAGATTTGTGTATGTGGCATCAGTGAGCAGCTCCCGGTCCCCAAGAATGTCCTACCCCCTTCTTACCAGAGTGAATCCTTTCAGGTAGTCAACTTTGATGTTATCTTATGCCTCTATACCATAGGAGCTTTCTTTTCTTTACTCACCAAAATCCTTCTCATCCATGGGAGAGAACTGCAGGACTGTACCAGCCCTAGAACACTAGTTCTTAAGAGTTGTTCCTACCAGTTACTAATAACATATTACGGAGACAGAACCATGTGTCGTCCATCCATACACACACACCCATGACACTGTTCACCGCGTGGGCTATGTTAAGTGAATGCCAGGAGACACCCTTGATGTTTGTGCACCGGGCGATTGCATCTCAACTACAGCTCTATGTGGCAGGAATTAGTTTTATGGATAAGATGATCTTTCCTTTTTCAGCCTGAATTTTGATTACTTGTTATTTTAGGGGTTAAAAAAAACTTGTTTTATAAGTCTTGATGTAGAAAATGGTTTTAATTGCTATAAGAAGTACAAACCAAAATAAAGATAAAACATTTTAACTAGCCAGTGAACAACTGCAAATGTTAGGGAGTTAGAATACAATGATTTGGAAAGCAACATTTTTTTTTTGGATATACTCCTACATTGATATCTTAAAACACATTTTCTGTTAGAAACTCTTTAAGTATTAAGTATGAATTCAATACTGCATGTTTAATGGCTGAGTTCCTTTGAACTATGCAAAGAAGCATTCTCATAAGCTAGTAGAGAATATCCTAGGGCTTTTCATGGGGGAAAGTTTAACAACTTCCTTTGAATTCTTTCTGACAACTCCACACATCCCACCAAAAATCCTACAAATCTATTTTTACCTTAGTTCTTGCTATAATGCCTTTTCCTCCCCATAACTGGTGTTTCCTAGAAAATTAGAAATATTGGCTGAGAGGAAAGATCATGCCTGACCAATAACTAACCCCATATCTGGCTCTTAATTTGACCTGAATTTCTCCTTGTCTTAGTCAAAGTATATTTTTCACTTACAAACATATCTTACTTTATGCAACAGTTATGTTCCCAAATTTAGGTCATGCACATCTTATTTTAAGTGTATTACACAATTTTACTATTTAAAGGCATGCTGTAGAGAGAATCCATCTGTACAGTAAAGACTTACTACCTGATGTATTTTTGCAAATCCACATTGACTTTTCTTAAATTTCTAAAAATTTTTTGAAGTATATCACACATGCATGAACATACAGGAACAATAAGTATATAGTAATAGTTTGAACTTAGAAAACAAACATACAAAACATCATGCAGGGCTTTCATGCCTCACCCTGCCACCAATATCTCACATTGTTGGTAACATTTTTAACTAATGTTTAAAGAGCATCCTCAAAATACTACTACTGACCAAAGTATCTTACATTTGGTGTACTTTTTCCCCCACGTTGCCTTTTAACATTAACTTCAAAAAAAAAAAACTTTTAACTTTTATGTTTTTCTTCTCTTATTGCTTAGAGGCAGTGAGTTAGGGTAGAGGATATGTTATCTGTGTGCGTTTGTGAAAGAACCAGGAACCATTTGCATCATAGTACTGACCTTCATGCTCTCTGAAAATACTCTCCAAAAAGTCACAGAGTCTATAGTCACTAAATTAGAATGCTCTGCCACTTTCCTTCCATGGGGCCAGAGGGCTGCTAGGACTGCCAGGCCAGTTTGGTCACTCACTGCCTCTGCCCCAGGCTCCATAGTCTACCCATTGGGCCTGGCTGGGGTCTCTGAGATAAACTCAAAACACGGAGCTGTCTTAGAGGGCTGCCTGTAAATGTATGGCTCCCGAATATAAATATAATTCTGGGGATAGAGGAAGGTCCAATAGAGTAAGAATCAGTATCTGTGTTCCACTCTGTGCTACTCTTTTTGTGAAATGAGACATTGAAGGGTTAGGCTTCAGTGTTTTCTTTTTTTTTTTTTTTTAAAGATTTATTTTTATTTTTATTTAATTCCCCTCCCCTCCCCCGGCTGTCTGTTTTCTGTGTCTTTTTGCTGCGTCTTGTTTCTTTGTCCGCTTCTGTTGTCGTCAGAGGCGCGGGAAGTGTGGGCGGCGCCATTCCTGGGCAGGCTGCTCCCTCCTTCGTGCTGGGCGGCTCTCCTTATGGGTGCACTCCGTGCGCGTGGGGCTCCCCTACGCGGGGGACACCCCTGTGTGGCACGGCACTCCTTGCGCGCATCAGCTCTGCGCATGGGCCAGCTCCACACGGGTCAAGGAGGCCCGGGGCTTGAACCGCGGACCTCCCATGTGGTAGACGGACGCCCTAACCACTGGGCCAAGTCCGTTTCCCGGCTTCAGTGTTTTCACCTGAAGTCACTTCCAACCCTAAATAAACCTCTTTCTCATATCTAAGAGCTATTTTAATCATATTTTGACATTTCTTAATTGGTTTACACAGTTCCTCTGTGTATTTCATGTAGTTTTCCCTATTTGGGGAAAAAGTTATTAAATTTATGGTATAGCTTACAATCAGTTGGGGTTTTTTTTCATATATGCACCTTTTTTTTTCTTAGATTTTTAAAATATATTTCTCTCCCCTTCCCCTCCCCCCCCCCCCCCCCCCGCCACCATTGTCTGTTTTCTGTGTCCATTCACTCTGTATTCTTCCGTTTCCACTTGCATTCTTGTCAGCAGCACCAGGAATCTGTGTCTCTTTTTTTGTTGTTGCGTAATCTTGCTGCGTCAGCTCTCCATGTGTGCGGCGCCACTCCTGGGCAGGCTGCGCTTTTTTCACGCAGGGTGGCTTTCCTTGCGGGGTGCATTCCTTGCGTGGGGCTCCCCTATGCGGGGGACATCCCTGCGTGCACGACACTCCTTGTGCACATCAGCTCTGTGCGTGGGCCACCTCACCACACAGGTCAGGAGGCCCTGGGTTTGAGCCCTGGACCTCCCATGTGGTAGGCGGACACTCTTATCAGTTGAGCCAAATCCGCTTCCCCAGTTGGGTTTTAAAATTGAAAAACTAGGGTATGTCAGTGGTCCCACAGGCTTGGTTCTTAAGATCTATGTGGCGCCCATATGCCAGTTGCATCTCCATCATGTCTTATTTTCTGTATTATTTTAGAACAGTGAAAACAAAGTGAACAGCTCTCAGGAGTGCTCACTAGTGATCGGCATCTTCAGTTGTGGCTCCAGAGTAAGCCCAGACAGCAGCCAGAACACTAGGGCCTTTGAGCCAGCCTCACTACTTAGCAAGTTGACCTCAGGAAAGCACCTTCATTTCTGTACTGCGGTCTTCTCGTTTTCAGTGATAATACCTGTTCCACCTACGTCGGGTTGCTGTGCTCATGAACCCTCAGTTATGTCTCATCAGGTGAAACAAACAGATCTCTGTTCTACCTTATGCCACCCCTGAAGGAACCCCTGTTCTGCGGATCTCTAATGGCCCTGGGGTTGCAGAGTCCCCTTCATTGTGCTTCCTATCCTGCCCCCTACTTTCCTGATCTTGAAATACCCGTTTTTCTCACTCTTCCCCTTTAGTTTCTGCCAGGTACCACGCCCCCTGCCCGCCTGTCCTGAAAATGGTAGCTGCTGTGCGCCCTCTAGTGTTCCTGTACACAACCAATATTCCAGCACCACGAACAGTGCCCGGTGGGACCCGGAAGGTTCTTAATAAATATTTGCTGAGTTGAATGGTTTCCAGGTCTGCGAAATGATTACTATTATTTTTCTGATTGATATAGCAAGATTGAAGTATTTGATACAGTTTCATCATCTGAGTAATATTTTTGTTTTCAAAGAATTGCGTATGCTGCATGGTGTGGAAGGATATATATATTTTAGCAGGAAAACTCTTAAAAGGGGAGCTTCCCTTGCTGAAGGGTAAAAGAGAGCCTGATCCCTCAGCCAGTGAAGTCTGGGAGTAGAAGAACCCTAAGGAAACCTCCTAATCTCTCCTCCCTAAAAAAGAGAAACCCAAAAAGACCGCAGTCCATGTCCTAGAGGATTTAGACAAAATTGGTTGCCTCAAAAAGTACTTGTTTGAAAGATGTAAATTGATGTCAGGAATGTTTTGGGCAAAAAGAGGTGAGCTTTTCTTATGTTTATGTTTTTATTTTCCTACTCATCTAATATAAAATCTACTCCCATTCTTCTCTCTCCTGGCATCCCATTAGTTTCCTTTATTGCTTTTACCAAAATTTCTACTTACATATTTATTTCTCTTTCCACTCTGTGCTATGAGATTTGTGAAAGCAGGAACCAAATCTGTTTTGTTCTAGGGACTTACTCTTCAAATACAGGACAGAGTGTGTTTAAAAATTTATTGGGGTCAGCACTGTATTGCTTTCTTATATGGTGTTAAGAGTATACAGTCTGTCCACTGGACTTTGGCTTAATTTATTCTAATGCTGTAAGCGTTGATTTCCTCCTTTGTAAAAAGGGAGTGGTAGTCCTTGTATTGTGTGTGTGTTCAAGGCCTGTGATGTGATGCATATGAAGTGATGAGCACAGTTTTTGGATCATAGTATGTAGTAAGAGCAACAGTGTAGAATGGTGCCCAGAAAACTCTTCTGCCCTGTATGGCAAGACTTTCCTTGGGGCGCTCAGTTCCTTGTTCACAGCCTGAGCAGGTGTCTGGCTGTGCTAGGCTCTGAACAGCACAAAATGCTAAAAATGGGGATGTCTATTTTGCAAGACTTATCTGTCTCTCAGAATGTTTTGTGTGTCTCTTTCTCATCTTTTTATTACCTTCTCTCTTTCCTTTTCCTTTCACTTAATTGCCCATGATAAAGATAAACTTTTTTTTTTAAATTTACTGGAGGCACAGTACCAAGCTGTTTGTTTTCAACTAAGACAGCTTTTTGCTCTGAAATTCTGTGATTCTTTGAATTTAGATAATGCTGAAGTGTTTGATAAACAGTGAAGTCCCATTGTGTTGATCTGTTCTTGAGTTCTGACATTACAGCTTTATCTGTCAAATTTATCTCCCCTTGTCAAATTTAGCAAATCTAAACTTTCTCCTCTTCCCTGCAAACCTGTTCTTTCTGTATTCCCTAACTCAGTTAATGGCAGGCTTGCAGTCTCCCAAACAAAAACTCTTGCCCCAACTAGATTTTTTGACTCATTTTGAGTTCCTTTCTCTTCCTTGCCACCAGTATCTAATTTGTTACCAAGTCCATATCTTAAACGCCAAAGCTTTCCTATCTTCCCATTCACTGCTCTTTTTTGCTGCTAGCTTCCTAATGATCTGCCTGCCGCTAATCACATCGTCTTTTACGAGAGTGATTCTTTCTAGAACACGACTGAGAAAATTCTCAAAAGAAAAGTTTGTCAGTTACTTTTACAGGGTTGTGAGTATTAAATGATGAAACAATATAGAAGCTCTAAATGTAATTGCAGCCATTGTTTATTTTTGTTGTAAAAAGGAATGGAGTTACATTTAGAAAATAATATTTGATTTACCGGATACAGCATACTCTCTTCCACTGTAACAAAACTTATAGCCCCTTGGAATGTTGGTAGGAGGGGGTGTAGCTTTGTATAAGCTTTAAGTTGTGCACTGCTGCCAGAAATTGCATTCTTTCTCTTCAGGAGCCATATGAATACCAAAACTGATGCTCAGTTCTATCATAAATTAACACTCCCAGTCCTTTTTTATTCTGTTGAAAATTTGTAAATACTTTTTTTAATGGGTGAGGTTATACGATTTTTTTTCTTGTAAGGGGTTAAGGTAGGATGGGGAATGGAAAAGAACTTTCTGCTTGATTGCTAAAAGGTCTGTGAATGATAGATCCACATACCTGGCTTTCTCTGTTTCTGCCTTAGTTACTTGGAAAGAGGAGACCATTGGAAACCTTTATTTTATTAGCAGCATCTGCTCTTCGTTAGCTTTTCTTTCTCCTGTTGATCCAGTGACTCTAACCAGAACCTTGAGAATCCCTTCAGAAACCTTACCTGCTGCATCTTCCTGGTCTCCCTCAGAGCCATCTGTAGGCTCTCCTCCTGTTTCTTGAGATTTTCCTGTCCTTTACATCCTCTGACCATTGCCTTAATTCCTCCACCCAGCACTGCTTACTTGGAGAGGTGCTGCAGCTTCCTGATGGCACTGCCTGCCAGCCCCCAGGGCTGCCGTTGTGGTTCAGCCTCTTCAGCACTGTCAGAGAATGCGTTCTAAAGCACACATTGGATTCTCTACTTCCCTCTTTTAAACTTGAGCTTCTAGGTACCACTCTTTTTTTTTTTTAAGATTCATTTTTTATTTACTTCTCTCCCCTTCCCTACCTTCTCCCCCCCAGTTGTCTGCTCTCTGTCCATTCGCTGTGTGTTCTTCTGTGTCCGCTTGTATTCTTGTCAGCAGCACCGGGAATCTGTGTCTCGTTTTTGTTGCGTCAGCTCTCGGTGTGTGCGACGCCATTCCTGGGCAGGCTGCACTTTTTTCTCACTAGGCGGCTCTCCTTACGGGGTGCACTCCTTGCGTGTGGGGCTCCCCTACACGGGGAACACCCCTGCGTGGCGTGGTACTCCTTGCGCACACCAACACTGCCTATGTGCCAGCTCATCACACGTGTCAGGAGGCCTTGGGTTTGAACCTTGGACCTCCCATGTGGTAGGCAGACGCCCTGTCCGTTGGGCCAGCTCCACTTCCGTAGGTACCACTCATGATCTGACTCCTACCTTTTTCTTCAACCTCACAGTCTAGCCAGGCACGCTTTTTATACCTTGTATATACCCCTCTGTTCCCTCTACCTGGAAAGTCTCAGTCATTCATTCAACAAATATGTTTCCCTATTTTGAGTCCTGGGAATGGAGCAGTTAATAAGAGACAGTCCCTCTTCTTGAGGAGCTTCCATCCGGTGCGAGCATATCCACAGTAAACATTTTGTACTGGGGGTGGAGAGTACCTCTGTGTTAGAGGTGTTTTCTGGTGAGAAGAGGTGGCTGCTGTTTAGGATTATAAGATGACATTTGAGCACACATCTGAGTGAAGGGGGGAGGAGTCTTGTGGATACCTGGGTTAGCGTGTTCTAGGTATTGGGGATAGCAACTGCACAGAATTTTCAAGAAACTTAAGTAAGGAAGCCTTTCTGTCTGAAGCAGAGTGAGTGAGGGGGAAAGGGCAGGCAGTGAGGTCAGTCAGGGAGGTAGCTCCCATATAGGGGGTGCTTCCCACGTGTAGGAGGTCCTTTCGTGAGAACTTATAAAAATGTAGTCCTCATAACCACCGTGGGATATAGTACTCTTGTTAACTCCCTAATAGGGTTTTATGTCATTTAATCCTTGTGCCAAACCTAGGAGGTAGGCCCTGCTCTTTGATTTTCACAGGAGGGCTTAAAGGAGCCAGATGACTTCTCTGTGGTCACATAGCCAGAGAGTAATGTGTGGAGCTAAGTGGGACCCAGGCACTTTGCCTCCAGACCCACCTTCTTAACCACTGCAGCAAAGTGCATGACCTGGAAGACGCAGGCTTGGCCTGTAAGACCCGGCCCAAGATTACCTTTCGGAAGTTGTTCCTGGACCTTGTCTTCATCCAGGAAGAAGGGATTGTTCTTTAAGCTTTCCTGGCTTCTAATCGAGGAACTGTTGAGCTGGAAGGCTGTATTTACAGTCTTTTGACACTAGGCGGCACCTGTTTATAGAAAAATGAAATGCTGAATTAGGTCCCAGAATACAGCCACAAAGGAAGCATTCTTGATTTCTTTATTTATAGACACTGCTAGGCAAGCAGATGGATCATATGTGGAAAGGCTGGGGAGCACTGTTGGTTTTTCCAGAATTTCCCTCAATAACCAGATCAGCTAAAACCTTTTCTTTGGAAATACTGAGAGAGTTGAAGATAGGAAATGTCTTCCTAATCAAATTCTTCATTGTAGTACATATTCATCAGTAAGCAATATTTTCCAAAATAGGGCCGTTAGAGAGGAGTTATTATTACATTTCCAGCTGCAGACCAGTGGTCAGATAAGTACGTGTAAGTTTTGCAAATGTCTGATCATAGGCTTACCTCTAGTGGTTGCTTTGCTGTTCACAGTGTTTTGCTAAAGTGCAGAGGTGAAAAATTCTGTATAATGGTTTTAGTTTTCATTTTTATTATGAATTAGTTTTTATTTAAATAGAAAAACGTTCTGTCTTACATTTCTAGGGGAGATCTTGGTTATCTGGCTTAGCATAGTGCTTGTGTGATTGGATGTGTAGTTGAGAGGCAAGATTTATCTTTAAAATCCTCATCGCTTTCTGTAACCTTGTTTCATACCTGTAGTTGAAGGAAAAATATTTTTTTTTAAGTTTATATAACCTAAGTGTCCAGAAACAGATGAATGGATAAATAAAATACAGTATATCCATAAAACAGCATATTATTCAGCCATAAAAAGGAATGAAGGAGAGTAAGATGTGGCTCAGGCAGTTGAGTGCCTGCTTCCCACGTCGGGGATCCCAGGTTCAGTTCCCGGTGCCTCCTAAAAACAAAGCAAAATAAAAAAACAACTTGGGAGCTGAATGGGCTCAGTGGTTGAACGCCAGCTTCCCATATACTAGGTCCCAGGTTCAATCCCTGGCCCTGGTACTTCAAGAAAAAAATGAAGTTCTGATACATGCTACAACATGGATGAACCTTGAAAACATATGCTAAAGCAAAGTATACCAGATACAAAAGGACACATACTGTATGATTCCACTTATATGAAACATCTAGAATAGGCAGATCCATAGAGACAGAAAATAGAATAGAGGTTACCAGCAGCTGGGAATACAGGGGAATGGGAAACTATCACTTAATGGGTACAGAGTTTCTGTTTGGAGTCATGAAGAGTTTTGCAAGTAGTAATGGTGATGGTTGCGCAACATTGTAGATATAATTAATACCATGAATTGTATGCTTAAAATGGTTCAGATGGCAAATTTTTTATATAAGTTTTGTCACAATAAAATTTTTTAAATGATGAGAGCTTGTCACAAGGATAGAGGAGCCAATTTGAAGGAGCTCCCAGTGGCTAAGTCTGGAAAAATACTTTTAATAGTGATGGATATCAGTAATCTATATAAATACAATAAAGTCAATATTTATAGTAATAGATTGTGGTCCATTTTTTAAAAATGTATTTAAAAACAACTTTTTGAAAAATTTTAAGATTTACTTTTTAAAATTATTTCTACCGCCCCTACCTTATTGTTTAAGCTCACTGCTCTGCCTTTTTGTTGTATGTTCTCTGTGTCTGCTCATCTTTTTTTTTTAAGATTTTATTTTTATTTATTCCCCACCCCCCCAATTCTCCCCATTGTCTGCTCTCTGTATCCATTCGCTGTGTATTCTTCTGTGTCTGCTTGTATTCTCATTAGGCAGCTCCAGGAACCAATCCTGGGACCTTCCAGAGTAGGAGAGAGGCGATTACTCTCCTGCGCCACCTCGGCTCTCTATTCTGCTTTGTCTTCTTATTTTCTCTTCTTTGTGTCTCTTTTTGTGTCATCTTGCTGTGCCAGCTCTCCACATTGGCCGGCCCTCCTATGCAGGGCAGCACTTCTGCGTGGGGCCACATTCCCACATGGGCTGGCACTCCACATGGGCCAGCTCGCCCTCACCAGGAGGCCCTGGGCATTGAACCCTGGACCTCCTATATGGTAGATGGGAACCCAATTGGTTGAGCCGCATCTTTTTCTCTCATCCTCTTTTTAGGAGGCATGGGAACTGAACCTGGGACCTCCCATGTGGGAGGGAAGTATCCAGTCCAGGACTGCCATCTCCAGTCCTTTTGTTCTATCTCTCGTTGTATTTCCCCATGTCAGCCCGCTGTGCAAGCCTGATGTCTTGCTCATCTTCTTTAGGAGGCACTGGGAACCAAATCTTGGACCTCTTGTGTGGCAGGCAGGTGCCCACCTGCTTGAGCCACGTCCAGCTTCCCTGGTTGTGTTTTAAAAAAATGTTTTTTGTCTGGCTGTTTTCTGTGACACATTGGAATTTATTGTTTTTGTTTTGTTTTGTTTTTTGACCCATTGGAATTTTACGTATTTTTGGAGTCCGATAACTATAAAGTATTTAGCTGCCATTTAAGTGACCACACACTTGATGGCTGGAAAGAAGTTTAGTTTCTTATGTTCTGGAGGCCAGAAGTTCAACATCTGTTTCACTGGGCTGAAATCAAGATGGTAGCAGGGCTAGGCTCCCTCCATTGCCTCTAGGGGAGAATCTATTCCTTACCTTTTAGCTTCTGGAGGCTTCTGGCTTTCCTTGGCTTGTGACCATATCATCACCCCACTCTGCTTCTGTCTTCGCTTGCCCATCTCTGTGTGAGTCAAATCTCCCTTTGCCCTTTCTCATAAGGACACATGTGATGGCATTAAGGGCCCATCTGGGTAACCCAGGATAATGTTATCTCTTAAGATCTTAAATTAATCACTTCTTCAAAGGCACTTTGTTTCCTTATGAGGTAACATTCACAGGTTCCAACTATTAATATTTGATATCATTGGGGAAACATTTTTTCAGCTTCCTCCTGTAAAAAGCAATTAACTCAGCCAGTCTGGCTTGATGAGTAGTTTTAAAAATTTAATGAAGGTATCTCCAGCATCATTTTATCTGAAAAAATGATGGAGTGGGAAGCATTGGAAGCATTATTAAGCATTGGTGGGGAAATCCTTGGTTTAGGCTCCACTCCTTGGCTGTCCAAATTGGGCATTGCCGCTTGAGGCTGCTCAGAGAAAGCTGTTGAATCTGCTGAAGCAGGATGTCAATGTGCTTGACTCTACAGAAGCTGGAGAAGGAAAGCAGAAAAATACTTTTAATAATGATGGATATCAGTAATTTACATGCATAAGGACTTACACTTTGGCAGCTCCAGTTTATAACAGCAGTTTTGCTTTAAGTAAAGGCATAATTGTGAATTCAGAGAAACACAAATCCCCAAGGCTTTTCTTCCTTAGCACTAATAAGAAATAAACTACTCTGACAGGTCATCTAGCTTCTCAAGAAACAAATTTTAAGGTTACAGGTTTGATCATGAATTCATGATAGTTTTTTATTAAACCGGCAACAGTGCAATTGTTCCATCAAACTGTAATTGTGTCTTCTGATGATACATTGATTACAAATACTTCTGACCACTTTGCAGTGTTTCTTAGATTGGCCTGATCTCAAGACTTACTGCTATAGGATTCCATCGAGTCTTTAATATGTATTGATTGCAGATGGATTTGGAATAGTCACTCCTAAAGACTAGTTTGGAATTCTTTGGTGTATTGTAGAGTCCTTTTGAAAGTCTTGGGTTTTAGGGGAAAGGCCAATAACTAATGGGGCTTATAGGAAGTAGTTTGAAAATAACTTGCTATTGGGTGTGATTTTCACATGTGAGATAGGACGTGTGAAGACCTAAAGGGGAAATTGATTTTTCCTTACCATGGGGCATTGTTGGAACTGACACTAAAACTGAGTCTGTTGATTTCTGGTCCATTGTGGGTTTTTTTCTTATTTGCTTTTTCCCTATTCGAACAATGATTGCTCTCTATTTGTATGCTTTCATATTTTTATTTGCCTTTCTTGTGCTTATTTTAAATTTAAAGCTCCTGGGAGTGCAGGATTGTGACTCTTTAGCATCACAAAGTGCACAGGTGAAAGTATTTAAAATTTGTGAAAGTATTTTAGTAACTTATTAGACTTGCTGAAGAGTGTATAACATTTTAGAAATTGATGACTTTAACTTACAAATAAATAATGTAGAAAGGCTTTTGTGTAGTCTGCTTAAAGTGATTTTTTTTCCTTTTATTCATCTTCAGTTTCTCCGATTTCATAAGTAATATTTGTTCATTTTGAAATGTTGAACCTTTTGAAGAATGTGTCCTATTAACAGATAAAAGTTGGCTTGTAATCTCATTTCCCAGATATAACACCATTAATCTTTTGATGTATCGAATTGTTTTCTTACTAAATTGTTGTTGAAACACTTGAAAAATGTTCACTTTGCTTTTCTGAATAAAGATTTCCAAAAGTGCTCTGGCAGGCTATAGCCTTTTTTCTTTTTCTTTTTTTTAATGTGTGCTAACTTTTCAACAGCTTGGGGATTGTTTCCTTGTACTGGATAATTTCTGTAAGATAAACTATCTGTAGACAAGTTCAATATGTGGACTGGTTAGGGAGTTTTTGGTAATGTCACAGGAGTTACGTTAAAATTCTTGATAGTCATTCAGAATCGGTGTGTTTATTTTTCGGGCAGATTTTTTCCAAGTCCTGGCTTGTGTTTAGGACATTTAAAAGGAAAAGGGAAAAAAACAACTCCTAATAACTTCAAGTAAAATAAGGTTGGAATCAGAGTTCTCAAATTGGGCAGGAGCAGTTAATTCCAAAGATGCAAAGCAGTTTGTGATCCCACATGTGTCTCTACAGGGACTGACTGGAAGGATGGAAGCCATTGGCAGTTATTGAGGCCCATCCCTGCTGGACAGAGAGCTGCCCTTTATGGGAAGTGGGTACATCCCCCCCCCCCACTTTTTTTTTTAAGTAACAGGCTTTGTATTTTTGTTTTATCCTCCGATAATAAGTAAATAGGTTAGCTGTAGATACTTTGGGGGGAAATAATACAAAGGAAAACGTTAATACCATTCCTCCATAGATAACCATTGTTTAGCAATTTGGAATGTATCCTTTTAGGCTGTATGTGTTTGGGGAGGTGCTTTTTACCTTAGTGGTAATTTAATAAAGTTGGGGGTTTCCTCTTTAAAATTCTTTGCATTTTAAACAGTTTTCCATTATGTTTTTATTGAAATGTCCTCTTGACTTCAGTGTCTGGCTGAATTGGGTGGGATAAATCTCCTAGGGAAGTTGTAGGGCGGGATGGGTGGAAGCAGGGTGCTGACCCTCTGCGAGTGAGTCCTTAGAGCCTGCCTCTGGCTTTCTGTGAATACCTACACATAGAGGGAGCAGAGCCTTCCACGGTACCCCTTAGGACTGCCCTGTTATTCAGATGATCTTTATTAATCCATTCCACAAAATTATCTGATTTTATCTTGTTTTTAAAAATTTTAACCAAGAGCCAGTAAACCCTCTCAAGGCATACTGCTCTCGGATTAGCTGATGTATTCCTGTTCTCTCCCACCCCCACAATTTAATTTACATAAATATTCTTTTTCTATTTGAAACAATGATATCAGAACTATGGACTCTTAGTCATTATTCCTTCTGTTCCCCTTGTCATCTGTTACACCACACTGGCCCCCTCTGTCTTTCCATGCTCATCTTCCCTGTCCTGCCCTCCTGCACGCTTCTGCCTGGCTTTCCCCTCACCTCCCTTAGCTCTCTTAGAAAGAACCACCATCGCCCACCCATCACCACATTCTCTGTGCCCTTTAAATTGCTTTCTTTTCTCCAGGGTCTGACATTTATTTGTTCATTTGTGATTTCCTAGTGCTTTTGTCCACCAGAATGTAAGGATGAGTGAGGACACAAACCGTATCTAGTTCTCTGCTATATCCTCAAATGCCTGGAATGTAGTAGATGTCTAATAATTATCCTGACATTTTTATATTGGGAAATCAGAAGAGAGAAAGATTGTAGCTATTATGACATTTAAGGGGTGACCAGTATTTCTTTTTTGAAAAAATTTGAGGGGAAGGTATAAATTTGAAGTAATTTTTACTTCTGAATATAGTCAGCAGCCACTTAGCTCAGATACTGTTAAGCAAGCCAACACCAGCATGGCGTTTCCCTGTCAGCTGGAGGAGTTGTGTGCTGGAGGAGACCACACTCTCTTTTTTTGGTTGGGCCGGGGCTTCTGTGGTGGGCTTGAAGCCTGCAGGCATTGCTGCCACTTCGTGCCTTCTACCCTGTTTCTCCATAGTTGCCTACCATGCTGGCTTGTGTTCACATTTTGAAATTCTGTCACCATCTTTATTATGTGTGTCGCCAGCTATGTGTTCCTATAGGAAAGATAGCACCAAGAAGTGCAGACTCCACATTTGGGAGGGCAAAACAGTGAACTGATACTTAGCATATATACGTTCATTTTGAGCTAAAATTTTATAAATAACCCCACAATTATTGATAGCTTTATTAGAACTGCTTTACAAAATGTTCACTTGTAAATTAAGGTCTTTTGCCTTAATGACAGCTGCCATTATGTAGCCATGCACATTGTTGGAGCCTCTGCTAGAATATATTCAGCATGTGCTTTGCACCTTGGTAAAGTTCTCCCACCTGCTGTGATTGGCAGCAGTGGCTGTCATACTAAGGTACTTCCAGTTCAAACAAAATAATATCAGTTGGCCACGATTAAATGAGACTTGAGGTCACAAATTTGTTCTGGTTGAATTCATTGACCCACATTTAGTTGAAGTTATACGTAAGATAGAGTGGCTCTCAGTTTGTGTTCCATGAACTGGGCTGAAGTGTGCTACTGCTAAAATGATTTTTTGGTGAACTTTTCTTAATCCTCAGGAAAAAAATTAAATTGATAGGTACAAATTTCCTCAAATTAAAATTTTTCATAGTTTTTAAAAAAATGTTAGTGTCTGTTCTTAACAGATGATAAGTGAATGAGTTTTAAGTAACTTAGAGTAATAGTTCTCACACTGGAACTTGCATGAGAATCACCTGGAGAATTTATTAACACACATATTATGAGCCTCACCCTAGATTTTCTGTTTTGTTGTTTTTAATCTCCATTTAGGGTGTTGATTTCCTTATCTCCTCCCAATACATATTCTTCATACATTTCATGTGGAAATCTGAGTTGGGGCTTACAGGTTCTCCATACAGATATAACTTGCTATTTGTTGTGTTGATTAATTCTATCTAAAGCCAAGTTTCTCTCTTCTGTATAGTTATACTTTGTCTTATCAGTGAGGAATATCAGGGCTTCTAAGAGTCTTAGAAACACATTCTTCAGTCATCTCTAAGTTGTGGTAGCTGACCATTCTTGGGATGGGTTTCTTAAAGGACCAAAGCTCCTTGTTCTTTTCCTGAAAAATGCCAACAGCGAACAGTAGGAAGGTTAGCACCTATGATTCTTGCCATGTCTGTACCTGTGCGATTTGCCACAGGATCCTCTCTATCCACGTGATCTGATAGAATTGTCTCTCTCGCTGCCTTTGACACCACGAACATTTTGAGAAAGAAGAGGATTTGAAGAGGTAGGGATAACAATTTTTATTTACAGGAAAATAATGATACAGAAAAAATTTGTTAAGCGGTTTAGACTACAACCTGATTTATTTATTCTCATCATTTGTGTGCCTCTGATCTGTTATGTGCTAGATTGTGGGGTGAGAGATAAGAGAAGATTCTTGACCTTAGGGGCTCTCAGTCAGTTAAGAAGGCAGACATGTAGACAGTTAACAATAAAGTGCCAGAAGGGCTTTCACAGAAGTTTTATAGCAGGGGTATCCAACTGGATTTGGCAGTGAGCATCGAGGAAGGCTTCCTGGACAAGAAATTAGCCAGACATAAGACATGAGTGGTAGTCTTCCAGGCAGAGAAGCAAGGTTAAGAGAGTCAAGTTCTCTTCACCTTTATGCTTTTAAAGTATACTACTTTGAGTTCTATGACTTTTCTCAAGTATAAATATAGTTTCTTCTGATAATTAGCAGAAGAGCAAGTATTAAATTTGATTTTTTTTAATTTTAAGTCTTTAGCTTATGATTGTGATGCATGAACAGTTTTACCCATCCTTTCCATTTATTTAATCAGCATTTCTCTAGGTTTCATGAATCCTACTAAAATAATCAGAAGTTCACAAAGTTAAATTCTGTTAAATAGTGAAGGAACCAGGAGAAAAGGAAATCTTAGAGAGCAGTTATAAAAGTATCTTTAGTCAGGTGGTGGTGTTTTTTTCCGTTTACCTAAACATGTCTGTCACATGCACGTCTCACCCAACTGATTCACACAAATATTTCTGTCATTTGAAGGAGACCTGAGGTCAAGTAGAAATTAGTGTTTTGCATTTGTGTTGGATATCATAAGGGTATGTCCAAATACGCATTTCGGGGGGTGGTACTTACAAGTAACTTAGCATTGGTGTTTTTTCTGTGTGTTTGTGAAAAGGGAAATTAAGCCTTATCTCGAGTGCTGAGAAGTCTAGCCTTGATTGTGCTGCAGACTGATTGGGTGGCGTTGGACATATTCCCACACCTCTCTGGTCTCAGTTACCTTGGCATGCTGGAGTGCTCTCAAAGTCCCTTAGGCTCTGAAGGTGTATATTTTTAACCCTTACTTAGGATTTTTTTTGTCTGACTTATATACTATTAAAATGAAGTTCTTTACTTTTCTTATTCTTGTCCCTCTCCTTAACTTTGTTTTTAAATTTAAGCTATGGCTAGTGAATACATAGCAATGAATAAATAGCATAACAGGTGTCCCTTGCTGTTGGGTACAAAGATTAATCTAGTGGGGTATATGGGAACCGCTTATATTTTTTAATGTGACATTTTGTGTGATCTGTGTATCTTAAGAAAGGTAATAAAAAATGAAAAAAAAATTAATCTAGTTGCCTTCTCTTAATCTTTTCTTGAAACAAAAGAGATAAATAATGTCTTTGTAGTTTACTCACGGAATTGTTAGAGCTTTACCAAAATGTGTAATTTGAGCAGGTTATATAGAGAGAGCTATACCTAGCTGTCAGCACAGTGAACAAGCAATCTTGATTCTTATTAAGTAAATATAAGTATTGAGCACATACTGTTTTATAGTCACTATTCTGAAAACAGGAGCCAAACAATACAGAATGAGTCCCTGCCTCATAGAGTATAAATTCTGATCAGAGTCAGGAGGCACCTTAGTCCTAATACACAGGACTTAGTGTTTTTGGGAGGGGCCAAGATTGTATTAAAGAGTGGCAACATTACTTACTAAACTACTTTTTAATACTTTGTATCTTTCTCAAGTATCTGTTTAGCATGGTATTTCCTGTATTTACCTATTTGGGTTTTTTTGTTTTGTTTTGTTTTTTCATATTTTGTTTCTGTTAGGAGAGAACATTGAAATTATTCTCTAAGCTATTTGAAGAGAGTGACTAAATGCACCTGGGTCAGGCTGTCTGTGGGTATGAAGTGGTTGGGAGAATCCAAGAACATGGTGGTGAATGGCAGGAGAAATGGAAGCAAGTTATCTAATGACCATCAGCAGAATCAGTCAAAATTACAACACGTGGGAAAGGACACCCTGAAGACTGGCAAAAGTGCACTTGAGAGGAGGTCAAGCAGATGTATGTACATGATTAAACTATCAATGTTTTGATTGCAATATGGGGTAAAAATTCTTTTCAGTTTGTAATGCGTATTCTGTCTTCAATTTTTAACATTCTTTCCGTTAATGGTATATAGTGTAACTCTTTCAAAGTTATGTCAATTTTTATTCTTGTCAAACATTATGTAAAACTTAAGGTTACTGTTTAACATGCTTTTCTATGCACAATTTTAAATTATATTTTGTACTATTTATACCTCAATGATTATTAAAGTACTGCTACTGGGTTTCTTACCAGTTTAAACTTTTTTTTTTTTTAATATTTGATATTACTATAAATGTGTATTTCTTTGGTAACTTCCATAATGTTTCATGGAGCAAGAGGAATCGCGAAGTCAACTCTAATTTTTATGATTAAGTGAAATGGAACGTAGACAGAACTGATTGCTTTATGGCAGGCGTGACATGTAGTAGCTGTGTATTCTGTTAAACAGTGAGCAGTTGTTTATCGCTACTGTGAAATAATGCTGATTATTAATAAGTTATTACTTCTATACCTCTTGGTAAGAATGGGACTACTTTTTGAAATTTCATGATTCTTAAAATTGTAGATTTGGTACATATTTCCTAGTTCTAAAAGTAGTAAAATATCTGAGATAAATATAAACCTAAGTAGGCAGCTATATGAAAATTGTCCAAAGTGTATAACCATGTTAATGAAAACAACTTTTCAGGTTTTTGTTTTTCCTAAGGTTAATCTAGCCATTTTTTAATATCTTTAGTTTGTGTTGAAAATCTGTCTGTTCCAAATAGATTTGGATAACTTGGGAGTTTTCTCCAAACTCAGATAGATTGAACCAGTTATGATTCATTTCCTTTCTCTTACCTTTTAGGGGTTTATGCTTGTTCATTGGGACCAGGTTTCCCTTAACTGTTCCACGTCAGATCAAGTCATTGCTTCTGTAGAAGACCAGGCAGAAATCCCTGCTTAGAATAGGAGTAGGGAGTGAGTGCAGGACTGAATGAATTGTCCTCTGCATGGATACCTCCTTACTCTTGAAGGTGCTGCCAGTACGCACCCTTATTCTCTCACCTCTCAGTATTTCATGGGAGCCTGAAGGAACTGAGAAATATGTAATGAGATGGTACAGAAATGTAATACAGGTGGTAGGTTGAATCGTGTATCCCAGCAAAACCAATGCTGTCATTCATAATCCTCATCACTATGCATGTGAGCCCATTGTAAATAGTACTTTTTGAAGATGTTATTTTTAATTGAGATGTGGCAAACTGAACCAGGGTGAGTCTTAATCTGGAATTCTGGAGGCCTTATAAAGATAATCTGGAAGTCAAAGGAATCAGAAAGAGCAGAAAGGAGAGCACATCTCCATGGGACCGGGCCAGATATAGAAGCCAAGAAACCCTAAGGATTGCTGGCAGCCAGCACCAGAAGGCTACAGACTCTGGAAGAAAGTTATCTTGATTTTGGACTTCTAGCCCTCAAACCATCAGCCATTAAATTCGTGTTGTAAAGCCAGTTCTTTGTGTGATATTTGTTACAGCAGCTTGGCAACCTAAGATAGACTGTTTTCTACTGTATGGGTGCTCTGGTCAGTAAATAGGCATGTCCAACTTTTAAGCAAATCCCTATTGTTCTCCTTAAATACTACAGAAAGCTTTCCATTTGAGGCTACAATCTGCTTAGTCACAAAATAATTAGTTTAATTGTTGGAGATACATATGAATTTAGAAAATGACAGCTGTATAAATAGATTAGAGTGTTTTTGTTTGCCAAAGGGATGCCGATGCAAATTACCAGCAATTTATTGGCTTTTATCATGGGGATTTATTTAGGGGTAAAAGCTGACAGTTCCAAGGCCATGAAATGTCCAAATCAAGGTATCAGCAGAGATGCTTTTTCACCAAAGTTAGCTACTGTTGATCCTGGTGTGTTGCCACATGGTGAAGTTAGATGGTCACTGATCTCTGCGAGGCTTCATCCTTCCCATCCAGGCTCACAGTCTCCTCTTTAGCTGCTCCATGGTCCCAGCCTCCTAGGGCTTCATGCTTAAGTGATCCTGTAGTCCTCTGTCTCCTGGCATAGGGCTTGTCCCTTAGGGCTTCAATCCTTGCAATTCCCTTTTCCTCTGAGTGTCTGTTTATATTAAATCCAGAAAGGGGGTGGAGACTCAACCTGAGTCATGCCTCACTGACACAGTCCAATAAAAAGCCCTGCAGCAGTCTTAACAGGTAATCTAATCAGAGACCTCTCAACTGAATTTAATGCAGTCAAAGGGTATCACACCCAGAAGAATGCATTAGTTTACAAACATGATCTTTCTCTTTTGGGGATTCATAAAATAATCTCGAACTGCCACAATTAGGAAAACCCAGGGAATGTGAAGATGGACAGCATCACATTGAATGTGACTGGGCAAGAGTGGTGCAGAAGAGGCAATGATGAAAAGAAATGGAAGAGTACAACATAGCGCTACAACTTAGATAAAATGCAATGACTTCACTTATCAAAGGATTCCAAAATTCATGAATCAAAACTGACAGAAATGAAGGATTAAATAGTCAGTTCAGCAGTAACTATTGGAGACTTCAATCCCACTTTCAATAATGGATACAAGATCCCACTTTAAGTAATAGATAGACCGAAGATCAACAAGGAAATAGAGGACTTGAACAACACCATAAACCAACCAGATTTAACAGACATTTGTACAACACTCCACCCAACAACGGGAGAATACGCATTCTTCTCCGGTATACATGGCACATTCTCTGGGATAGAGGGTTCAGGGTTTGGTGCCCAGGGCCTCCTGGTGAAGGCAAGCTGGCCCAAGCGGCGAGCTGGCCCACGTGGGAGTGCTGACTGACGCAGAGAAGCTGGCACAGCAAGATTATGCAACAAGAGACACAGAGGAGAGACAATGAGAAGACACAGCAGAACAGGGAGCTGAGGTGGCACAAGAGGAAGATTGCCTCTCTCTCACTCTGGAAGGCCCCAGGATCGGCTCCCAGAGACGCCTAATGAGAATACAGGCAGACCAGGAAAGAACACACAGCAAATGGATGCAGAAAGCAGACAGTGGGGACGTGGGGGAAGAAATAAAAAGTCTTTTAAAAAAAGATTGAAATGATACAAAGTATTTTCTCCAACCACAGTGAAATGATAATAGAAGTCAGGAGCAGAAAGAAATTGGGGAGATTCAGAACTATGTGGAAATAACTTCTAAATAACTGGTGGATCAAAGAAGAAATCAAAAGGGGAATTAGGAGATACTTTGAGATAAATAAAAATAAAGACTCAGCATACCAAAACTTATGAGATGCAGCTAAAGTGGTGCTTAAAGGGAATTCTATAGGGGAGCAGATATAGCTCATTGGTTGAGCACCTGCATCCCATGTACGCGGTCTCAGTACCTCCCCAAAAAAGGAAATCTATAGATGTAAATGCCTATATTTTAAAAAGATAAATGTGAAATAAGTAACCTAACCTTCTATCTTAAGACATCAGAGAAAAAATAAACCCAAAGCAAGCAATAGGAAGAAAATTATAAAAGTTGGAATGGAAGTTAATGAAATAGAGAATAGAGGGAAACGGACTTTGGCCCAGTGGTTAGGGCGTCCGTCTACCACATGGGAGGTCCGCGGTTCAAGCCCCGGGCCTCCTTGACCCGTGTGGTGCTGGCCCATGCGCAGTGCTGATGCGCGCAAGGAGTGCCGTGCTACACAGGGGTGTCCCCCGCGTAGGGGAGCCCCACGCGCAAGGAGTGCACCCATAAGGAGAGCCGCCCAGCACGAAGGAGGGAGCAGCCTGCCGAGGAATGGCGCCACCCACACTTCCCGTGCCGCTGACGACACAGAAGCGGACAAAGAAATAAGACGCAGCAAAAAGACACAGAAAACAGACAACCGGGGGAGGGGAGGGGAATTAAATAAATAAATAAATAAATAAATAAATAATAGAGAATAGAGGACTAAAGAAAATGAACAAAACTAAAGGTCAATTCTTTTAAAAAGTTATAAAAATGGACAAACCTGCACGAGGCTAACCAAGAGGAAAAAGAAGATGAATTACTAAAATCAGGAATGAAAGGGAGGGCATTACTACTGACTTTATAGAAACAAACAAGTTAGCTAACTTAGGTTAGATGGACAAATTCCTAGAAAGAAACAAATTACCAAAATTAACTCAAAAAGAAATAAAAAATCTGAATAAACCTAAAGCACATAAAATGATTAATTCTGTATTCAAAAAAACTACCCACAAAGAATATGACTTCACTGGTAATTTCCACTGAATGTGTAAAGAATGACTACTAGTAGTGGTAAGTTTGTGGTAAGATCATGTGCTTAGAGCTAATCCATTCCTATGGGTGTAAATCTTTTGTGGGTGGGACCTTACTTTTGATTAGATTATTTCAGTAGGGCATGACCAGGGTGGATCTTAATCTTCTTATTTGAGTCTTTTATAAATGGGATGAATATGGAAAGGGGAGCCACATAAACAAAAAAGACACCAGAGCTCAGAGAGAAACCTCCGGAATCTAAGAGATAAAGCCCCGGATGGAATAGCCAGAAGCTGAAAGCAACAGAGCTTGAGGAGAAAGCAAATACCAGAGCCTGGAGGAAAAGGCAGAGACCAGCAGACACTGCTGTATGCCTCTCTGTGAGACAGAGAAGTCCATAGATTGCCCTCAGCCAGGTCTTGGGAAGAGAGCATCATCTGATGCCTTGACATTTTTCTGAGCCTCAGAACTGTAAGCTTTCAAGCTGATAAACTCCTGTTGTAAAAGCTAACACACTTCTGGTATATATTGCTTTCGGCAACTTTTAGTATACTAAAACACCAGTTCTTCACACACTTCAAAAAAGAGAAGAACGACTTCTCAGTTCATTGTGTGAGGGCAGTATTACTTTGATACCAAAACCAAAGACATCACAAGAAAACTATAGACCTTATGAATATAAATACAAACATCAACTACAAAACACTAGCAAATCAAATCCAGCAACATATGAAAAGAATTCTATACTGTGACCAAGTGGGATTTATTCCAAGAATGCAAGGTTGGTTTAACATCTGAAAATTAATTAATGTAATACATCCTTCAGTCAAATGAAGGGCAGAAACCATGTGATCATCTGAATAGACAGAAAAAACGTTTGACAAAGTCCAGCACCCTTCCATGATAACACCAGCAAACTAGGAATAGAAGGACACTTCCTCACTATATGCAAAGAAAACCCCATAGCTAATATCTTAATGGTGAAATACTAGATTCTTTTCCCCTAAGACCAGGAACAAGACAAAGATATTTGCTTCTCATTTCTATTAACATTGTACTGGAATTTCTGACCAGAGTGATTAGGCAGGGGAAGAGGGGGGCATTCAAATTGGAAAGAAAAAGTAAAACCATCTCTGTTCTCAGATCCCATATCTCAGATCCCAAAAATCCGCAAAGAAACTACAAGATTGAATAAACAAATTCAGCTAAGTTACAGGGTATAAAGAAAAACAAACAAAAAACACTTGTGTTTCTATATACCAGCAGTGGACAATCTGAAAAGGAAATTAAGAGAACAATTCCATTTTCAAAAATATAAAATTCCTATCAATAAATTTAATCAAGGCAATGCATAGCAGTTTGATATGGTTATGAATTCCAAAAATAGATATTGGATTATGTTAGTAATCTGGTCTGTACCTGGACGTGATTGAGTTATGATTGGGACTTTGATTGGGCCACTTTATTAGGGCATTGAATCCCTTGGTGGGTGGGGACTCAGATAAAAGGCATGGCAGAGGACAGAGTTGACGCTTTTAATGTTGGAGTTTTGATGCTGGAATCTGATGCTGAAGCTGGAACCCCAGGGAGAGAGACAGAGCCTCATAGTCTATAACTGACTTTGTGGAAAGGAGCAAAGCCTAGAGAGCCTCATAGTCTACAGCTAACCTTGTGGAGAAAACAAGAGGAACTGAGCCCAGAGGAACCCAGGAAGCCTGAACCCTCTCAGAAGTCAGCAGCCACCTTGCTCCAACAGGTGAAAATAGACTTTGATGAGGGAAGTAACTTATGCTTATGGCCTGGTATCTGTAAGCTCCTACCCCAAATAAATAACCTTTATATAAACTAACAAACTTCTGGTATTTTGCATCAGCACCCCTTTTGCTGACTAATACAAGATGAAAGACTTGTACACTGAAAACTATACAACATTACTGAAAGAAATTAAAGAAGACCTAAGTAAATGGAAAGACATCCTATGTTCATGGATTGGAAAAGTTAATATTATGATGGAAGTGCTACCCAAAGCAACATATAGAATCAGTGCATTCCATATCAAAATTCTAATGCCGTTCTTACGGAAAAGCTCATCTTCCAAGTTCATAATGGATTTGCAAGGTACCTGGATAACCAAATATTGAAAAGAAATGAAGTTGGAGGATACACACTTTGAATTTCAAAACTTGCTAACAAAGCTAGAGTAATCAAAACCACGTGGTACTGGCATAGGCCCGGCATAGATGAATGGGATAGAATTAAGAGTCCAGAAATAAACCCATATATCTGTAGCTATTGGTTTTTCACAAGATGTATCTGTGGCTATTGGTTTTTCACAAGAGTGCCAAGACCATTCAATGGAGAAAGTGTAGTCTCTTAAAAAATGGTGATGGGACAGCTTAATAACCACATGAGAAAGAATGAAGTTGAACCCCTACCTTATACCATATACAAACACTAACTCAGGATGTATCAACCTAAATATAAGAGCTAAAACCATAAAACACTTAAAAGAAAACATAGTAGTAATTTCTTTATGACCTTGGATTTGGCAACAGATTGTTCAGTGTAACACCAAAATCATGTGCAACAAAGGAAAAGAAAAAGTAGGTAATTAATTCAGTAAAAGTTTAAAACTTTTGTGCATCAAAGGACATTATTGAGAAAATGAAAAGATACCTTACAGAATGTGAAAGTTTGTAAACCATATACCTGTAAGGGTTTAATATCCAGAATATATAAAGAAAGCAAAGCAATTCACTAACAAAAGGACAACCCAATTTAAAGATGATCAAAGGATTTGAATAGATTTTTCTCCAGAAAATATATACATATGGCCAAAAAGCACATGAAAAGATGCTCAGCATCATTAGTCATTAGGAATATGAAAATTAAAACCACAACAAGGTACTATTATACTTCATATCCACTAAGATAGCTATAATTTAAAAAATGGAAAATAACAAGTATGGTGAGGAACGAAGAAATTGAGGTCCTCTTGTACCTTGCTGGTGGGAATATAAAATGATTTAGCTGCTGTGAAATATAGTTTGGGGGTTCCTCAAATGTTTAAACATGGAGGGACCAAGATTCAGCAAATATGCCCAAGAGAATTGAAAATATATCCACGTAAAATGCACAAATGTTCATAACATCATTATTCATAATTGCCAAAAAGCAGAAACAACTCCAGTTCATAAACAGATGAATGGCTGAATAAAATATGGAACATATCCATGCTCTAACATGGGAAGCTTGAAACATGCTAGATGAAAGAAGCTAGTCATAAAAGGCCACGTCTTACAATTCTGTTTATATGAAATGTTCTGGATAGGAAATCCATAGAGACAAAAAATAGATTACTGGTTGCCAGGGTCTAGGGGTGGTGGTGGGGGAGTAAAGGAGACTCCTTAATAGGTACAGAATTTCTTTTTGGGGTGATGAAAATGTTCCTAAGTTGATTGTGGTGATGATGGTTGCACAACTCTGTGAATATATTAACTCATAGTATGGATTATATAGTACGTATAGCTCAATAAAACTTATTAAAATATAATAACTTAAATTTTTCACATACTTGTCTATAGGTAATTTGCAAAATCATCAATGTACATGTAAGTTTTATTTGTCTTTTAAAGGAGTGGATGAAAATGTTAAACCTCTCACTGTGTCTCATTCTTTCACATCTTAATTTCAAGAGCCTTAAAGATATACTGCTGGAGTACTCTTATTTTAAATACGTGTGCTAATTCTACAGAAGGATTGTCAGTGACATACACATCAGACTTAATTGGCACTGATGCTACATCATCCCCATAGATTAGGCCTTCCTTTCCTTTCTTTACATTGTTTTTCTTCTGTTCAGTATATTTCATTCACTTCCCTGTTTGTAGCCATTCATTCAAGATCAGTTTGAAACAAGTCATTTAGAATTAGACCTAAATGGAATAATAATCATTCATCTGTCCAAAGCAGGAAACTGAAGAACCCACTCCTTTTGAGGCTCTTTTTTGGACTTGAGAGCTAGAATTCTAGCACTAAGTTACAGGAAATATTTTGTGTTCTTATTTCCTTCCTCAGCCCTATCTATAATGGTCATTTATGCCATCTTATTAAAATAATACGCTTTTCTCCCATCCTGTTTCTTACCTATTTTTTGGAGGGTAAAGAAGCTGAACAGAGATTCTCACAACTACCAAGACTCCTCTTGGGAAACAGATAATATTAACTGTTAACCAAAATACTCGGAATAATTGGGTTGGTTTACTGCATTTGGGTTTCTGTTTATGTTAAAAATACTAAATTAATTTCTTAATTAACTAAATCCGATAAGTAATTTCTGTTCTTGATTACTGATATGAAAGGGCAATGAAGCTAAAGGTTTTTAAGATTCAAGTCTTTTCAGTTTGAGTTACTTTATTAATTTGCTTTTCACAGGTAATGGTCATTCTGGATTCGAAGGACAGAGTCGATATGTACCATCTTCTGGAATGTCTGCCAAGGAACTTTGTGAAAATGATGACCTTGCAACCAGTTTGGTTCTTGATCCCTATTTAGGTTTTCAAACACACAAAATGAATACTAGGTAATTTTAAGTCTTTATCCTGAATAGAACAGATGATGTATTGTTGAGTTTAGAAAATAGATGGTTTAGTTTACTTTTATGTTAAAGGAAAATTCTTTGCTCTACAAAGAATAAAGATTTTCTGTATTTGAGCCGGGAAAAGCAACAAAAGCTTCAGATTTATTTTTAACTGTTTTATTTTATCTGAGAATATTTCTATTATTAATAAAATATAAAGCTGGAGGAATGTTTTCATTTTCTATATTAAATGTTGATGATAATGACCATCCTAGCTGAAAGAAAATCTTAACAAGCATCCTTTAAAACTTGAAAATGTGTATGATAGTTTTCTCCTTAAAGTAGGTTATGTCAAGTTTTTTCATGCTTTTCTTTATTTTTTTTTAAGTAATTCTATTTTTAACCAGAATTCTTTAATATCACGACAAGTAATTGTCTTTGTATGTAGGGAAATTTGCCATCAGGTTAAATCTTTGAGATTCACCTAATCATTAAAAGTGAGAATATTTTTAAAGACGTGTTTATATTCAGTATGCAGGTAAGAAAAAAGGTGTGTAAGTGCTTTATTGAATATCACATACCATATATATAAAGTATTGTTTCATTGATCTTGAAATCTGTCATCCCTTAACATCAGAGGTCTCTACTTCCTCTGTTCTATTCTCTTTAACATTATCTTCCCCCCACCACCAGACACACACACACAAAAGACCCTTAGGTAATTTCATAATTGTCTCTGCCAACAAACAGGAAGTCAGGGCCTTGTTCCTTTTATCTTTTTTTTTTTTTTTTAAAGATTTATTTATTTATTTAATTCTCTCCCCCCCCCCCCCCCCCCCCCGGGGGGGATCTGTTCTTGGTGTCTATTTGCTGTGTCTTGTTTCTTTGTCCGCTTCTGTTGTCGTCAGCGGCCCGGGAAGTGTGGGCGGCGCCATTCCTCGGCAGGCTGCTCTTTCTTTCACGCTGGGCGGCTCTCCTCACGGGCGCACTCCTTGCGTGTGGGGCTCCCCCACGCGGGGGACACCCTTGCGTGGCACGGCACTCCTTGCGCGCATCAGCACTGCGCGTGGGCCAGCTCCACACGGGTCAAGGAGGCCCGGGGTTTGAACCGCGGACCTCCCATGTGGTAGACGGACGCCCTAACCACTGGGCCAAAGTCCGTTTCCCTCCTTTTATCTTTTAACTTCCATGGCAAAGAGTTTTTTCAGTGTGGTAGAAAATACTAACAGCAGGGATTTAAAACATATAGCAAGCTCTGAGCCACTCTTTATTCTCATCTCCATCACACACTCACTGTTTTGTAGCTACAGCTTCACCAGATGGATAGTTACTTAGTTGAGGGGAGGTGGGACTTGGTGAGTAATTAGTTTGATAATTAGTTAAGGGGAGGTGGGACTTGGTGAGTAAAGGTGGTAGGAGGAACATCTTTGTGTCTATTTTTTTTCCCTTTCACTTCTATCCTCTGCTAGAATTAAAACAAGAAACTGTATGGTATATTTATCAACTATATTCTAAATTCAGAAGGAGGTAACTTAGTTAAAAATGTGCCTTTGATATTTTCATGTAACTTTGTCATCATATATATCCTTACTAAAATGAAGTTAAAAGTTGGAATATATGTCTAGGACTTAAATAGTTTCCTGCTATCATAAATGCAGGTGCCTAAATTTTCTGAATCGGCAAATAGGTGGCTGTTCTCTGGAAAATCAGCAGGATTAAATGTCCCAATGTCGAGTTAAGATCTTGTTTGCATTATTTTAAGTTTGTTTCCCTTCTTTTCCCCAGTGAACAGAAACCAGCGCTCATTCTCCCTGGAATATCCTGATAGTATTTAGGTCATCCACTAGCCTGTCTCTTTGCTGGGTTGAGAAATGTGAATGTGGGCATCACTCTTTCACATAGCAATCTAGTGGCATTCAGGATATCACTATAAAAACTGAGGTCCATAATTATTACCTGGCATCATCAAGAAATAATTAAATTATGTTTGTTTTGTCTTGTTTACTGAAACAGGGAAGCATTTAAAATACTTTAGGAGAAGTTCTGTAAAAATTACAATGCAAGTTTTAGTGGCTTCTGAAAGAACTTTATGCACTCAGAAACTCCCATGCTTTTTTGGTGAAAGGTTACCTGTTACTGACTTCTGCAATATGAAATAACTCTGATTTTCCATAAAACTGCCCTCCTAGACCTCTGCTTCTCAAAATTAGTTTATATATGAGTCACCTGGGAGTCTTACTAAAATGCATGTTTGATTCAGTAAATTTGAGGTAGCACCTGAAATTCTGCATGTCCAACAAACTCCCAGGCTACTCTTGGAATAGGAAAGTCCTAGAACCATCTGGCCTACTGAGTTTTGTTGTGATACTGGTAAGTGTTAAAAAGTTCCCCACCAGTAGTTCCCTAGGGCTTACTTAAAAACGTAGTCATAAAATGTAAAGTTCAGGATTACCACTCAGATGTTACTAAAACTCAAGAGCTTGCGGGGAACACTAAGAACAAAAATAAGAAATTAAAAAGAACTTGCAAGAGACAAAAGGGAGAGTCAAAGTGAAGCGCAGCAGAGACCAGGACCTGAGGTGGCTCAAGTGACAGAGAACCTCTCTCCACATCAGAGGTTCTCAGGATCGAATCCCTCTGAATCCTAGAGGAGAAAGATGAGAAGACAAAAAAGAGAAATAGATACAGAAGATCAAACAGTGAATGGACACAGCAAAAACAGCGGGGTGGGGGTGGGGGCAGGGGCAGGAAAAAAATAATATAATAAAATCTTAAAAAAAAAAAAACCTTGTGAGGAGCAGGTGTAGGTCAGTGGTTGAGTGCCTGCTTGCCATGTACGAGGTCCCAGATTCGATCTCTGGTACCTCAAAAAAAAAAAATTCTCGAAAACTTAACTGTATCTTGAGGAAGATCCCCAAGTTAAAATGCAAACATTCCATAAAATTTTTAGACATGGAAGCATCTAAAATTAAAAACTGGGAAGCAGACTTGGCCCAAAGGATAGGGCTTCCACCTACCACGTGGGAGGTCCACGGTTCAAACCCCGGGCCTCCTTGACCCGAGTGGAGCTGGCCCATGCACAGTGCTGATGCGCGCAAGGGGTGTCGTGCCACGCAGGGGTGTCCCCCGCGTAGGAGTGCGCCCCGTAAGGAGAGCCGCCTGGCATAAAAGAAACCGCAGCCTGCCCAAGAATGGCACCGCACACACGGAGAGCTGACACAACAACAAGATGATGCAACAAAAACAGATTCTGGGTGCCGCTGATAAGGACAGAAGCGGTCACAGAAGAATGCACAGCAAATGGACACAGCAGACAACTGGGCGAGGGGGGCAGGAAGGGGAGAGAAATCAATAAAAAAACTGACTAAACAACTTAAACATGCAGAAGAAAACATATTTTTCAGTGCAACACTGAATTCTACTCCTGTGGCCCCTCCAGTAGTCTTTGGTGGAGCTAATGCGCCAGTTCCTCTCTTGGGGACCAGGCTAGTTTTGAAGCATTGTTGCCACTCTAGGTCAGTGCAGGGGTACAGTTGATGTCACTTTTGCATAAAGGCCTTTCTCCATTTCACAAGGGACCTTAATATCAAAGGTATTTTAATAGACTCTTATAAACTGACATTTGGGGAATGCACAGAAATTTTATTAACAAGGCTTTGTTAATCTTTATGAAGAGTATACATTTTCATGTAAGCTTAGCTTTTTTGAAAATAAAACTATTCCCTGTAGTCCTTTATCTTTTGAGCAAGAATTTACTAGTATACTGACTTTCATCATTTTCAAAAATATGTTATAGAGAATAAGGAAAATCTATGGTACTTTGTTGGAATAGTAGATAACCATAAATGTTCTTTAAATTAGTTTATGGAATTCTCAGTCTTTGAGGTGTAAAAGAGGCACCCCAAAGATTTTAATTCTCCAAGCTATCTGCTTATCACTTTGTATAAGTAGTCTCTGTTCATGCAACTATAATTTGTCATTTTTTGTTTCCCTTTATCCTATCTTGCCTCCCTTCTACTTGTTCAAATGTACCATAAGGAACAGAGTTCTGAAACACTACATATTTAATGATTTTGAGAATTTTCAAAATTAGTTCTATTTTAAATCTTGCCTTTTAATCTTAATGAATTTATTACATTTACTAAGAGTAAGTCTAGCATGAATGCCTAGAAACAGTATATACAAAAGAGTAATTCCAATTTATTGGGAAGAATTTGGATTTAATTAACTTTTGTCAGTTAATGAAACCTTTATTCCTTTTAACCAGAGAACAAAATTGTTTATAATACCTCTGATTTTAAAACATAGGGTGGTCAGAAGGATATTGTAAAGCTTGGGTGGGTGCTTTCAGTAACACCCTTTGAACCCTGAAATTTCAGAATATCCTGAGGAATTGGGGGAGACTGCGAGCAGTGAGCTGAATGGGAAATAGCCTGTGAAGAAATGAAAAGCGTTACCTCAGGGCAGGTTTTCTCTGGAGCGATTCTTAATTTTTCTAATCCAGACTTCAGCCTGTACAGTCCTTACTCCTCTCCCACCCCTGCTGACATCTAATGTTTGTCCTGTGTATTTGATTATTTGTGTCCACTGTTGATACTTAGGCGTTTGACTAGTATGTAGAAAGAAGCTCCTTAGACCTACTAAAAGTCATCAAGGGTAAAGTTATGTCATATGAGAAAGAAAATTTTAGCAGATTGACTAACCTTATCCATGGCTTAATAAAGTTCTTGACTATCACAGTATTCTAAGGCTCTGCTACAACAGTATTATAAATCTGGTTAGAAATGATGAATACAAATTGCACAAATAGTTTTTTATTGATGTTTGTTTTTGCATTTATATAGCGCCTTTCCTTCGAGGAGCTCAAGGCATTTCTCAAAGTCTGACAGTTTTCCTCACAACAACCCTGTGAGGTAGGTAGAGTGCATTACAAACAGTAAGATCACTAATTAGCCTGTTGCAGTCATTATAATGTTCTTTTATGTTGAGTAGCTTGAGGTGTCAACATAAACACAAGGTTGAAAACATTTTGCAAACCTTTTAAAATAGTTTGATTTTAGTAATAGCTCTATTTTAGAAAAAGAAAAAAACTTGTACTCCATCATAACAGGATAATTTTAAAAGAAGTCATTCATGAAAAGATTAGGAACCACTCCATGGAATAGCTGAGCACTGATTGCAGGACTCAGCCAGGTATGTTTTGATTCTTGCTTTATTTTCAGGTGGAAGAGAGAAGAGTTGTGGTTCTAGCATGACTCCTCCTCTTCATATCTACAAGCCGTCAGGTTGCGTTAAAACTCTTCAAAAGGAGATATGTGTTCACTGTGTTGCCTCTTGGTTTTCTTATTTTATATCCTAAATATTTGAGCATTTTTCTCTCTCTTGCCCTCTCCTTCCCTCTCCTCTTTTTTCTGTTCCCTTTCCCCCCTCCCCTCCAGTCATCTCTTGATTGTACATGCTAATGGAAGGGCACAGTAGTACAGCTAATAAAAATCTACACCTTTTCTTCATTGCAACAGTGGTCTCTCGGGTTTGGAAACAGAGAAACCAAATAGCAAGAAAACCTGGGAAGTCAGTCTCTGGAAAGAGTGGGGAACAGGTGTGTGGGAGTGTGAATTCATTTTTTCCCCCTGCTTTTTTTAATAATAGCCAATTGTAATTGATATCTTTTATTTCTTACACATTTTCATCAAAGGTATGGGAAGAGAAAAAGATAAGCTCGATTATTTAAAGTAGCAAATGTTGTAATAAAAGGGAGGTGGGCATATTGATTTGGAAATGCCACATATCTGTTTCTCTTGCCTTGCCTGCCTTCTTTCCTCCCCTGCAATTGCTAAGTCTAAAAATATCTGTCTACATCCATCCCTTTCACTGTACTACTGTCAGGATACAAACCACAGCTGCCTCTTGCTCAGTGCTGATGCTGGATGGCATGCACAAGTCAAATCCTGTTATAATCATGAAACACCAGAGTGCACATTAAAGGCCACTGACCCATAATAATGGGTTTTTATTTTTCTGTTTACAGTTAAATTCCCAACTACAAAATATTTTGTACAATAAACAGATTTTTCTTTTCTGTATGTTTTTCTTTTAGTAAGGTAACAAGCATTTAATGTAGTGGGCAAAAAAGCACCCCATCTGATCGTGTGGCATAATGCAAGGAGGGGAACATAAGGAAATCAAATCCTTTAGTGACGTCTAACAAGAAATAAGAAACATGAGCCTTTTGGCTTAACTAACTTTTTAAAAAGCTGCTAGTTGCTGAAACTGTGAATTTAAATTTATGGAGCTATTGTCAAATAAATACATAGTAGGAGATATTGTGGGTTTGGTTGGAGATCACTGCAAGTAAAGTGAGTCGCTCATATTTGTTGGTTTCCTAGTGCATATAAAAGTTATGTTTACCTAAGGCGAGCTCAGGGAGGACAGAAACCTCCCGTGGAGCAGAAAAGCAAAAGCTTGCTTGATCTTGATTTTCAGTATGAAACAAACCATGAAAGCGGGACCTCAGATCATTCTGACCTTTTGGATTTTAAGCAGGAGGTATCAGAAAAGTTACCACAGGGTTTTTTTTGTTGGTATTGTTTTTAATTTAAAAAATAAAGTTATGTTTACACTATTCTGTAGTCTGTTAGGTATGCAATAGCCTTATGTCTCTTTTTTTTTTAATGTATATGCCTTAATTAAATGTGACACAGACTGAACGGAGCACCTGCTGTTGGAAAAACGGTGCCAGTAGACTTGCTTTGTAAAGCAAGGTTGCCACAAACCTTCAATTTGTTTAAAAAAAAAAAAAGGTTATCTGTGGAAGTACATTAAAACGAAGCACAATAAAACAGGGTATGCCTGTAATTTCTTGCTGAGTTATGACTGTTCCACCCAAACTTTCATTGTCCAGGTATTAGAGTAGGAACAAGAAAGACGTAAGTAATAGTCCTGATTCTTCCATTTAATTAACTCTTAAGTCCTTGGGCAAACTGCTTGACCTCCATGGCCCTTGTTTCCCTCATGTTGAACAAGAAGGTTATATTAGATAATCTGTACGTTTTCTTCCAGCTAAGGATGGCTTTATGCCATTTGTATGGGAAATTTGGAGGGATTGTTGTTTAGGAAAGTAAAGGTTTTTTTTTTCTTTTCAATAATAGAGAATTATTTTTTTCTAAGGTCCTCAGTGGCTGTGACTCTGGCCCTAATAGATAGATGTTAACAGTCTGTGTGTGTGTGTGTGTGAGAGAGAGAGATTGTTTTTATTGGGATATAGGAGGTGGCATGGGCGTAGCCACCCAGGGAATGTCCATTCTGATCTTCCTGGGATAGTTTTTGCAACTTTAATTTCCTATCTCATAGAAAGACAACTGCTCCTCGACCTGCTCTTGAAACGTCTCCCCAAATAAACTGGTGGGCACCTCAGAAAAGCAATCAGTTCGTGAGGCAAATACTGCATTTCTTTGCCAGGTATTGGGAGATGCAGGCTTTGTTCTTGGTGCTTGCTCAGCCAGTGAAAGTGGAGTGGAAAATGAATCCATATTTGGGGGTGTTTCTCCTTTTCTTCAAGGCTTTGGAAGCTTGAGCCCTTTGCTGAGCCCTAGGAATCACTCACACCAGGACCACTATAAAGTCTTTTGTTATTCAACAGTTTTCATTTCCAGCAATATTTATTAAAATGGGATTTGACCTGAACTGTCAGCCAGGTGATTTTGATATACTCTTATAGGATTATTGTCCTGTCTCTCCTCCTGCCTGTCTGAACCCATCACCTTTTTCTTCCTTCTTTTCCTCTCTAGCATTTCATGCCTACAGCTGCCACCTGTGATAGTAACTTTTAACAGTTTGGGGACAATAAATTACATTTTATGTGAAATGGAGGTTCTTGCCAGCAGTAGCAAAGCACAGTAAAGAGTTTTGTTTGTGTTTGAAGCAATAGAAGTCACAGAAGCAGAAACAAGAGTCACCACTGAAAGGTAGAAGACAGAAGACTATTACTAAATCAAAAATTGGGTGTTTTTTAATGTGTTTGTTTTTGGTTTTAGTATATAAATTGTTTGGCATGATGACTAGATCGTAAAGAAAACTAAGGCTTGACATAGGTGTGCAATGGACACAACCAATCCAATCCACAGAGAAAATGTGGAATGGGTGTGGGAACGGTAGCCATGGGGGCTGCTGGGTGTGGGGAACGGGAGGAAGAGATGAGATGTGGAGGCGTTTTCGGGACGTGGAGTTGTCCTGGATAGTGCTTCACGGACAATTACGGGACACTGTAGATCCCCCCAGGGCCCACTGGATGGAACGTGAGAGAGTCTGGGCTATGATGTGGACCATTGACTATGGGGTGCAGTGATGCTCAGAGATGAACTTACCAGGTGCAATGGATGTATCACGATGATGGGAGAGAGTGTTGCTGTGGGGGGAGTGGGGGGCGGGGGCGGTGGGGTTGAATGGGACCTCATATATTTTTTTTAATGTAATTAAAAATAATAATAATAAATAAATATTTAAAAAAAATAAATAAAAAAAAAAAAAGAAAACTAAGGATACTTGACAGGCATTTCTAGATAGGAAGGGACATGTTTCAGAAAGGGTTCAAAACATATAAGACCTGTCAAAAGTAATTAATATCCACAGGGTTTCATAATGATTCATACTGTCTATGGCTTATTTTTTGCAGTGTTCTTAGAGCCGTAAGTGAATTTAGCCCTGGCTCTGACTCGCTGGATAACATGTTGAGCCATACAGTTATTTTGAAATCGTCACCACTGGTCAATTCCACATTGAACATGTAAAGATTGTTTGGCTCTTTCTGTCATTTGTAGTTCTGCCATTTAGCATCATGGATTATTCACTGCATTTGCTCAGAGTGAACCATTGATTTTCTGATTACCGCACAAAACACCGTTTATCTGTTTCCCACCATTTCATGCTTTTTGCTTGAAGTGTTATGCCTTCGCCAGCAGCTGCTTTGTTGTCTTAGCGATCCTTCATACACAGATAACCCAGTGGTGCAGGGCTTCAGCAAGAATGGTTTGAATCGGGTGTTTTAGAGATCCTATCTTGATAAAATTGAGATTTTTAAATCTTGAGATTTTACTGGTGGTTTTCTGACACCACATCTTGACAATCTAGTTAAAAGACATTCTAAGTTGTTTAAAGGACTTCCATTTGTCTATGAGAACCCGTATACTATAGATTGAAAATGAAAAGTAAAAGAGGGCCTCATCCTTTTCTTCATATATCTTTAGAAAGTGTTTGAACTCTTTCACATGGTTTTATTGAATAGTAGTTGTGAGAATTCAGGTTACCAAAACTAGTCTTTAGCTAGTAAGTTCCTTGTCATGCCATTATGCATTAATATATCTGAATTCCTCTCAAGATCCTGGACCTCTTATCTTCCCTCTTCCTTTGTTCTAGTACTTTCCTTGACTATCGCCAGCCAGCTTACTTGCTCAGCCCTTGTAACTGTTTGAATCCAATCTTAAGATCTTCTATTCCGGCCTTTCTTATTCTCACTGTACCCTCATTCTTTTAATTTCTCTCTGCCTGTAATAATACCCTGCTACTTCATAAGTGCTCTAGGAATGTCATTTTTACCATATTAATGTACATTTGCATGTTGATGCCTTGTTTATCTGTTCGATGCATATGCATGTTTTTTATTCACAATTAAATTTTCTATTCAAGAACTGTGGCCCTGTTTTCAGGCTCTTATATTTTTCACCATAGCACCTCCAGTGATGATGTGTCCATAAAACCTAATGAATAATCTTACTGAAATTTTATGAATACACTTGTGAGAGCTTGTCTAGAAGAAAAAATTCCTGCTTGAATGCTTCCTTTGCTGAAGATTGTCCTAGATCCCATCTTAAAGTTAGCATAATCAGGTTTATGAGATTTGCAGTTTTAAATGTTAGGTACATAATTTAAAACTTTTCCTCCTGAGCTGCTACTAATATTTTTTCTTAATATATTTTACTTGAATGACAGTCTGTAATTCTTTTTTTTTGGGTGTTTTGATTTGTTTTGGAAAATAAAACTTTATTTGGGAAAAATAGCATTAAAATTGACCTGAAAAGAAATTTTGAAATTAAGATCCAAATTCCTTTACTCATAATACACGTTTTACTGAGAAAATAGCAGTAGGGGAAAAAAAACACAAATCTATGTCTGTCTTGGACCACGATTGCATCATGTGTTACTATATGCCTTGCAGTGTAATATTCCAAATCATTATAACTGATTTTACAATAGAAACCTTTTATAGTTCTACCCAGTATTTTTCCCTTATGTCACCAGTGATGTAATTTCACTGCCAGAATTGTACTTTTTGCATTTCTTTTTGTTCTCTGAATGCAGTTATCGAAGAGTAAATTTGATATGGATGGCATGTACCCATTTGGATACTTAGTTTGGGGTTTTTCTAGTTGTTTACGTAGAGAATGTTTTTTGCTTATGGCATGATTTTGTTTGCTTCATTATTCTTTTAGAACTCATTTCCTTGCCCTTTCAGCTTGATTCTGCATGTTTTAAAAATTCTTGTCATTCTCTCAGACTCTATTGTAGGTTTGTTATTTTATACCTTCCAAAGTAGATGACTAGTGCAGTGCTGAATCAGACATCCTTTGTTGAATTATCTGGTCACCTCACAATTAATGTGATAACAAATAAAAATATTTAATTATGTTTTGAAGAAAAAAAAGTTGTGTTTCCTGTTGACCACCGTTACTTGCATAATAATTGTCCAGACTATTAATTGTTCTCTTGTTAGATCTGCGCACTGAAAACCATGGCAATATTTAGGGTACTATGTTTTGTTCATGGTCTCTTAAGATGGATCAGTGGCCTAAAGATGGTGGCAAATAATTATTGTTTTGATTTCTTTCAGATTTCGGCCCATTAAAGGAAGACAAGAAGAACTAAAGGAAGTAATTGAACGTTTTAAAAAAGATGAACATTTGGAAAAAGCCTTCAAATGCTTGACTTCAGGCGAATGGGCACGGCACTATTTTCTTAACAAGAACAAAATGCAAGAGAAATTATTCAAGGAACATGTAGGGTTTTTTTTTTTGTTTTAACTTCAAAAAATAAAATAGACAAGAGACAACAAATTATAAAAGCATTACTTAAAAAAATTCTGTCCAGGCACATTCATCCCATTTAATCCTAAAAACACACTCAGTTATTTCTTTAGTGTTTATAAAGATGCATAAGTGAGCACAGATTGTTTAAATGACAAGACCAAGGTCTCCTTGTTAATGAAGAATATGAAAGGGGAAAAAATGCTGGATCATATTCATGTCTCATAAAACTAAATCCCATATTCTTTTTTTTACCATTAGCATTAATGTAATTCCTTCTTTGTCTTTGCTACAAAAATATTGCAATATTACTCTTAACTTTATAAGTTGCATTAGTTGTATTTTTCCCATGTATCACCATATTCTTTTTTTTTTTCTTAAGTTTTATTTTTTATTTATTCCCGCCCCCCGCTGTCTGCTCTCTGTGTGTTCTCTGTGTCTGCTTATATTCTTGTCAGTGGCATTGGGAATCTGTGTGTGTTTGTTTTTAAAGATATATTTTTTATTTATTTCTCTCCCCTTCCCGCCCCCCCCCACAGTTGTCTGCTTTCTGTGTGGATTTGCTGTGCGTTCTTCTCTATCCACTTGTATTCTTGTCAGCAGCACCTGGAATCTGTGTCTCATTTTGTTGCATCACCTTGCATCAGCTCTCTGTGTGCGGCGCCATTCCTGGGCAGGCTGCACTTTTTTCGCACTGGGTGGCTCTACTTACAGAGCACACTCCTTGCATATGGGGCTCCCCTACATGGGGGGACACCGCTGCGTGGCACGGCACTTGCGTGCATCAGCACTGTGCATGGGCCAGCACATCACACAGGTCAGGAGGCTCTGGGTTTGAACCCTGGGCCTCCCATGTGGTAGGCGGACACTCTTATCAGTTGAGCCAAATCCGCTTCCCACCATATTCTTAACATCTTGTAAAAGAGAAACACTCTTGTGTTATTAACTACAATCTTCATCTACCACCAAAATCACTGTTATACAGTCCCTAGATAATCCTCTAGCTGTTTTTCAATTAACATTAACCTTCCTAGACTGCCCCTTTCAGCCACAATCATGTTTATAAGTTAGCAGTGTTAGTTATACTCATTATAATATGCTGTAATTAACTCTGTCCATTTCCACATACTTGCAGTCAACCTTACTAAACATTTTACGTACATTCAGTATCAGCTCTCCCTTCTCAACCCACATTGTCTCCTACAAACCTATATTGTATATTTTATAACCGCCTTAAGTTTACTCATCATATTTAGTTCATATCAGATCATACAGTGTTCATCCCTTTTGTGTCTGGCTTATTTCACTCAGTATCCTTGAGGTTCATCCATGTCATGTGCTTCCCCAGTTCATTTCTTCTTATAGCTGAATAGTAGTATTCCATTGTATTTTGTTTATCCATTCATTGGTTGACAGGCATTTAGGTTGTTTCCATCTTTTAGCAGTTCTAAATAATGCAGTATGAACATTGGTGTGCGAATGACTGTTCACGTCCTTATTGTCAGTTCTTATGAATATATTCGTGGTAGCAGGATTGCCAGATCATATGGCAGTTTTATATTTAGCTTCCTAAAAAACTACCAAACTGTCTTGCCATGGAGGTTATACCATTATTACATTCCCACCAACAATAAAGGAGTATTCCTATTTCTTCACATCTTCTCCATTACTTGTTTTTTATGTTTTGTTATTTTTTTTAATGGCCATTCTGTAAGGCAAACATGTAAGTTTAATAAGCAGTTAGGATAAGAGTAAAGGAAACTAAAGCCTAAATTTTAGTAAACACTAAAACTTTAAAGTAACTCTTCATAAAATTAACCAATATGTAGATTTTACAACACATAAGATCATTTGGATGACTATCTGAACAAGAGACTTTGTCATCTAGAAGTGAAACTCAAGATACTTCAAAATTTATGAAATTTAAAAGCCATTATAAAGTTTGTTACTTAATGAACTTATATTTTTTACATTGTTTGCTTTTATAATTCTAAAAGTCTAGCAGATAAACAATTTGGTATAAAGTGTTAACATCAGATTCTTTTTCCTGTTTTAGGTATTTATTTACTTGAGGATGTTTGCAACTGACAGTGGATTTGAAATACTGCCCTGTAATAGATATTCATCAGAACAAAATGGAGCCAAAATAGTTGCAACAAAAGAGTGGTAACTATTATACTAATACAGTCTCTTAAAGTAATTTTAAAGTTCACTCTTAAATTTCTGTTACAATACCAGAAAGTTCACAGTGAGGTATGAAGACAAAGCTTACCATAACTAAAGGAGCCAATGCAGTTCTCTCACCCAGGCCTGTTGACTGGTATTAGGATGGTGAAATAAGTCTTTGAGTGGAACCAGATCCCGTCTCTAGGCCAAAGCATGTTTCATTTTTCCTTTTACTAAGACTGGATGCCTGTTTAATAAAGAGGCTGCTGGCAAGATAAGGATGCAAGGGCTTGATAACCTGGCTTCCAGAGTTAGTCTGTTACTGGCCTAGAAGAAAGGTTAGGGATGAAGTTTTAATGATCCTAGGAACTTTACTGGTAAAAACTTCTTAAAATCATTGTATGTGTGAAAATATACATGCACCAAGTTAATGAAAAGTAGTCAAGTGTCATCATCCCAGCAGGAGGGATGAAAGCCATAGGTAGAAAAAAGAGTGTGTGCCTTTATCTTCTTTCCTTTAATGCCTTTTACCTGCCTTATCTCCCAAAAGAGAAGCATGTAATCCTCTTCACTTAGTCCCTGTCCCATATTTCTTAAAGCGTAAATTGTAGGGGTCAGGTACCTAAAAACAGAATGGGCAAAGTATTACTCCCAGACTTTGTGCAAGGGTGTGTGTTTGAGTGTACCTTTTTTTGCCTTGGGTTGGTGTCGAATCTGCTGATTGGGTCTTTCCGTTCTCTGTGTTGTAGATGGGTATATAGGTTTGAGATCTGGATTCTAAAGCTGTACTAGGCTACTGTTACAGTACAACAGCACCAGCTATATGTACCTATTGAGCCCTGGAAATGTGGCTAGTCTGAATGAAGAGTGCTGTAAGCCTGATATACAATCAGATCTATTAAATTTTATTTCTCACTAGTATTTCCTATTTGTTTATATGCTGCAACAATATTTTGAATTATGTAGGGTTAAGACATAGTATTAGAAGTAATTTACCTGTTTACTTTCTACCTTTCTAGTGCGGCTGCTAGGAAATTTTAGATTCATATGCAGCTCACACTGCGATTTCTTTTGGACAGTGCTACTCTCAAGGGTGGCATCATAAGTCTGGGTCCTCATGATCCTTTCCTGCCACTTGTCTCTGTCTCCTTTTTTTCAGTGGTCAGCACGTTTAATTTAGTGCAGTGATTATTTGAGTGCTTTCTGCCTGAAAAATGCTATGCTAGGTGCTGCAGAGGATTCAGAGACATATAAAACACAGGTCCTGCCCTTGAGGGATTTCCAGTCTCCTGCAGGGAGAAGGCAGATATGTACAAGTAACTGTAGTACAAGGCTATGCAAGGCTTCTTCCAAGAGGGAAGAGATGTCCAAGTGAGTAGGCTACAATAGACAACGCTAGGTCTTCCCAGTTCCTGGTATTGATTGGCAGGCTTATTTTATGAAAAGAAGCCTTATTATTTATAATTACTAGTAATTTTTAACACATAACATATTTTAAATAGGAAACGAAATGACAAAATAGAATTACTGGTGGGTTGTATTGCCGAACTTTCAGAAATTGAGGAGAACATGCTACTTAGACATGGAGAAAACGACTTCAGTGTCATGTATTCCACAAGGAAAAACTGTGCTCAACTCTGGCTTGGTCCTGCTGCATTTATAAATCATGGTAAGCTCCATTTCTGAGGTGTTAGCACTAATATTGCGCTGTCTTGCTAAAAATTAGAAGGACCTCATCAAACAGTAAAAATTTTATCTTACATAATTTTAAAGGAATTGGAAATATTTCTCTTAAAAGGGTTGAAATATGGATTTTTTCCCCCACAAACTTATTAAGATAAATACTCTTAGTTTAACTTGACACCTAAACTTCTATCAAAAGTGGTCATATTATATGGAAAGCTTATTTCAGATTTCTGTAATTGTTCGTGTTTCAGATCTTATCAGCAGTTAATTGACTTTATCTTTTGGACATTTTTCAGATTGCAGACCTAACTGTAAGGTAAGCATAAAAGAATTATCTCAAGTGTTTTGTTTCTGCTTCAGGTATGAGTGTCTTAATGAGTGTCTTTGTTTCAGTTTGTGTCAACTGGTCGAGATACAGCATGCGTGAAGGCTCTGAGAGATATTGAACCTGGAGAAGAAATTTCTTGCTATTATGGAGATGGATTCTTTGGAGAAAATAATGAGTTCTGCGAGTGTTACACTTGTGAAAGGTAAAGTATTAAGTAAGATTTTCAGCTTTTACATTCTTTTTCCTATTTAAATGCAGGGATTAAAAAAAAAAATCAGTGATAGTCTTCCGTGTTCTGTAGCATAACACCCAACACAATGTACATAAACAAAATCAAATGATATGTAACTAGTTAGGCTCATTGGCACCTGACCTCTTAAAATCTTAATATTACCAGATACTATTCTTAGTGGGTCAAATTACCAGATACTATTCTTGTGGGTCAGAAGACACACATACTTAAGAATGGGAAATACTGCACACACGCATACCTCCACAGTATCTGAGAGGGGTTGTCCCCAAAAATTGCAAGCAAAGTTCACCACTAGTAATCATGTAAAATCCTTTAACTGGTCTTGCATATTATCAAGCAGTGTCTTCTGAAATTTTTGTTTTGGTGCACATACTCTTCCCGGGTCCCAAGTTCTGTCCTCTGCAGTCACATTTTGTAACCCATCAGGATTCTGGAGTCCTTAAAAATCCCCAGAATCTGCCTTGACAGGACTTCTTATTTCTACTCTTCATTGTAGTTACTTCTGTGTATACTAGATCCATAAAGGTAGCTAGTGAGCAGTGAGGGAAGCGCTGCAGGCAGGCTCCCAGGACAAGGTTGTGCACACATACTTAGGGTCCCCAGGGAAGGGAGCCTGCGTCGAGTGAGCCTGTTCTGCGTGCTTTGAACTGTACTGGGCACGTCCCTTACCCTTACTTGGCCAGTCCTCAGCAGCCGTCCTGTAAGAGGGAACTAGTAATGTGCCCACATTGCGAAGTGCAGAACCTTAAATATCTGAACCCAGGTCAAGATCAGGGTCTTCACTTCTTCCACTTCATGTTGCTTCTGCAGATAAGAGCAAAAATGTCAGTCTGCCACTTTCCCCCTTAAAATATCCAACAAACAACGAGGATAGGAGAAAAAAGGGTGGGTTCCCCAGAGTCACCGTCTCTCTCTTTTCTAGGCAGCCACTGGGGCCCTTGCTGTTTGGGCTGGCAGAAACCTGTTCCTCGTGCTAAGGAGTTTTTGTGCCCTTTTTTTTTTTTTTTTTTTTTACATAAAATTTATTTCCTGCATAAAAAATGGTTTAAATGTTGGTCAACCCTTAGTCCAGTCCACCAAAAAGCCCTTTAATCTGGGAAATAGTTTAGATAGTTGAATCATAGTACTTTAAAGTTGTTTATAGAGACAGCATCGTCTATCAGTTAAATCCCTGAGATCTGGGACTGTTCTGCCAGGGTTTGAGTCCTATGACTCTGTTTACTACCTATGTGATATTGGGAAGTTACTTAGCTACTTCGTGCCTTATTTTCTTCAAATGATAATATTAGGAGCTATCTCATAAGGTTGCTGTGAGAATTCAGTTTATTTCACAAAAAGTATGTAGAATAGCTCAAATATTAGTTACAAAATTATTTTGTGGTTTCTGGATTTTTTTCTGTTAGAAAATAAGCACCATGATAGCAGGAACTTCAGTCTGTTTATTTGCTGCTCTATCCCAGGACCCAGAAGCAGTACTTGTGCATATTATGCATTTGACCAATATTTGTAAATAATAGATGGAGCAAATGATATAATGATTAAGTTTTTGGAGACTGTCCAAAATAATCTAACCACATACTTAGAATTCCAAAGCAATACTGACTGAAACAGCGTCAATTGGTTTAGAATCCTGTTCGTTGAGTACCTCAGTTCTCCTCCATTACTGTTCCTTATTTTCCTCACTAGGTCAAATTGCTGTAATTGCACCTACTCCCAGGTTAGTGTGAGGAACAGCTAGAAATGTCAGCAAATCCTGTGAATATTCTTGAAATTCTCAGGAGCCCCAAATTGTTTCTGCCTTAGTGAAATTACTTGGGTGGATGAGACTAGTCAGTGAAACTCATTCAGTTGTTCATCAGATATTAACTGAAGTTACTTTATATTGGGCCCAATACATATAAGATAAGGCCAGCACAATGCCTGCTACCAAGGCGGTGCAATGAAGGGGACACACAGTGTGCTGAGAGCTAACGGGAGAGGAAGAGGTGGCTCAGTGAAGAAATGAGAGTGTACAGAATGTTTTTTTATGAAGATGCTGAGATCATAGATGAAGTCTCCAGGATATATTTGACATGTTTCTGGAACCATCTTGATGCATTAGCATTTTAATTGTAATACATTCCTAAGTAAGCATTGCCATATCATAATAAATACTTTTTATTCTAGAAAATCTAAGGGATAAAATCTAATGAAGGTTATCCAAAGAAGATAGAAAAATAAGTGTTGGAGAGGATGCAGAGAAATAGGAAAACTCACACATCATTGGTGACAATATAAAATGATGCAGGTGCTATGGAAAACAGTTTAGTAGTTCCTCTGAAAGATAAGTATAAAATTATCATAGGATCCAGCAATCCCACTTCTAGGTATATACATAAAAGAATTGAAAGTAAGGATTCAAACAGCTAGGTATACAGCAGTGTTCATTACAGCATCATTCACAATAATCAGAAGGTGGAAACAGCCCAAGAGTACATAAATGGGTAAATAAAATGTGATATATTACTCAGGTGTAAAAGGGAATAAAGTTCTGATATATGCCACAACATAGAAGAACTTTGAAAACACTATGCTCAATGAAATAAAGACACAAAAAGACAAATACTGTATGAGTTCACTTATAAGAAATAATTAGACTATGCAAATTTATAGAGATACTAGACTACATGGTACCAGGAGTCAGGAGTAGGGGATGGGGAGAAGGTAGAGAGTGGGAAGTTAATGCTTAGTTGCTACAGAGTTTCTCTTTGGAGTGATGGGAAAGTTTTAGTAATGGATGGCAGTGATGATGGTACAACGTTATGAATGTAACTAACACCACAAATTGTGTACTTGAAAATAGTTAAAATGAGAAGTTTTTGGATATGTGTTCCCACAATAAAAAGTAAAAATCTAATGAAGGCCCCCAAAATAAGACTTAAATGTTCCAAGCTGTGAAGACTTAAAATCATAAAAATATTACTCTTCCCCCAATTAATATATAAAATACTTGGGACTTCTTTTATTTTAGTTTTGGAATTGATCAAAAAAATGTTTTAAGTGTATGCAGAACTATGTCTGATGATAACCAAGAAAAAAATTCTAAAGAATAGTGTGGCAGACTGCACTTAGCAGAGAGTAAAAGTTTCTATGAAATAATTGGATCAAAACATGATGATACCTCTAGGAATGAACAGATAGATTACAGGCCATGAGTAGAGGCCTGAAGTATACACCCAAGTATATACAAGGTCATAATACCACCTATTTGGAAACAATGATTTTTTAAATAAATGATTCTAGTATAATTCATTGTATATCTGGAAGAAAGCCTGAGCAGGACATCTCATGCCATATATACTGAATATATTCTACATGGGTTAAAGATCTAACTTTTTAAATTAAAGTTATGATTCAGTGGCATTTAGAGCGTTCGCAATGTTGTACGACCCACAGCCTCTCTCAAGTTTCAGATATTGTCATCACCCCAGAAGGATACCTGTATCCATTAAATAATCACTCCCCATTCCTTCCTCCCTCCCTCCATTTCTGGCAACCACTAATCTGCTTTCTCTATGGATTTGCTTATTCTGGATATTTCATATAAAAATAATCATAAAATATGTAAAGATCTAAATTTTAAAATACAATACAAACCTATTAGTAAAATAATTAGGAGAATATGTGTTTAACGTAGGGTTGGTGAAGATCTCAACTAAGATGAGAAATGCTAAATCATTTTTTACTAGACAAAAATTTGCCTTTTGAAACCTCAGGTATTTTCTTTCATACTAATATATTCTATAGGCAAATAAAGATATATGTTTTCTGTCAAAACTTTTTTTCATTTGAAAGTCAAAAGAAATACTGAAGGGGAAAAAATTACACATACAGCATAGACCAGTATAATAGAATTGAGGATCCAGAAATCAACCCTCACATCCATGGCCATTTGATTTTTGACAGAGTTGCTGGGGCAGTTGGTATTGTTTATGAATCCCAAAAATAAATACTGGATTGTGTTTGTAAACTAGTCTGTTCCTCTGGGTATACTAGATTGGATTCCATTCAGAGGTTTCACTCTTACTTGATTAAATTATGATTAAGGAAAAGGCCTTGATTGGGCCACATCAGTAGGACTAGGGGGGCAGGGACTCACAGAGAAAACATGGCAGAGGAGAAAGTTAGAGTTTTAGATGCTGGAACCCTGGGAAGTAAACACACAGAAGATAACACAGGAATAGAGATGGCTCCATAGACATGGCAGAGGCCCTGAGAAGCAAGAGAGCCTGATAGTTAACAACTGACCGTACAGAGGAAAGAGCCCCGGGAGAGAGATGAGACTTATCCCAGCCTACAGCTGATATTGGAAGAAGCTGGAACTGGTGCCTTAATGGGAAGAGGAAGCCTGAACCCTTGCAGATATCAGCAGCCATTTTGCTCCAACACAAGGCAACAGACTTTGGTGAGGGAAGTAATATTAAGCTTTATGGCCTGGTAACTATAGGCTTCTACCCAAATAAATACCCTTTTATAAAAGCCAGCAGATTTCTGGTATCAGCACCCTTTTTGGCTAAATAATACTGTTGCCATATTCATGCATTAGGAAAAGAATAGTCTTTTCAGCAAATGGTGCTAGGAAAATGATTTCTACATGGAAAGATTGAATTTGGTTTGGACTCCTGCCACACACTGTGTAAAAAAATTCAAAGTAGATCAACAACTTAAGAGTTAAAATGCATAAAACTCTTAGAAGGAAAAATAGGGGGAAATCTATATAACCTTGGATTTGGCAATGGTTTAAATAAAGCTCAACAAAAACTGGAAAATGAGCAAAAGACTTCAATAAACATTTCTCCAAGAAGGTATACAAATGGCCAATAACCTCATCAAAAGATGTTCAAAATCATGAACCATTAGGGAAATGCAAATCAGAATCACTGTGAGATAATACTTCACACCCTCCAGAATGTCTGTTATTTTAAAAAATGGAAAATACTAAATTCTGATGAGGATGTGGAGAAACTGGAATCCTTGCACATTAAAGTAGAATGGTTCAGCCACTGTGGAAAATAATTACTGTATGACCCAGAAATTCAGCTGCTGAGTGCATACCCAAAAGAATTCAAATCAGTGACTAGAAGAGGTATTTGTAATAGGCAGAAAGTAGAAATAACTGAAGTATTCATCAATAGATGAATAAACAAAATGTGGTGTGTGTGTGTGTGTGTATGTATGTGTATGCATTGTAATATTTTTTTAGCCATAAAAAGAAATGGTGTTCTAATACCTGCTACAACATGGATGAATCTTAAAAACATGATAGGTAAAGTAAGCCGGATACACAAAGACAAATAATATATGCTTCCCTTTAGATGAAATATCTAGAATAAGCAAATTTGTTCAGACAGTAGATTAGAGATTACTTAGGGCTGGGGAGAGGGAGAACTGGGAAGTTAACTGCCTAATGGGTACAAACTTTAGTATATTGAGTTTTGGTAATGAATGGTGGTAATGGTTACACATTGTAAATGTGGTTAATGCCATTGAATTGTATACCAATAAAATAAAAATTACGGGTTGCAGATGAGGCTCAAGCAGTTGGGCTTCCATCTGCCATATAGGGGGTCCAGGGTTCAGTACCCAGACCTGCTGGTGAAGGCAAGCTGGCCCATGTGGAGTGCTGCTCCACACAAGGAGGACTAGCCCACATGGAGAGATGACGCAGCAAGATGACACAAAAAAAAAAGAGACACAGAGGAGATACAATAAGAGATGCAGCAGACCAGGGAGCTGAGGTAGCACAAGAGAATGATCACCTCTCTCCCACTCCAGAAGATCCCAGGATCGGTTCCTGGAGCCTCCTAATGAGAATACAAGCAGACACAGAAGAATATGCAGCAAATGGACACAGAGAGCAGATGGCAGGGGGGTGGTGGATAAATACATAATAAGATAAAAATTACACATGGCAAAGAGGTAATATCTTAATAACAACCTACTACAAGCTGATAAGGAAAACAGTCTAACAGATAAAAGGGGAAAGGAAGGAGAGATTCTTCACAGAAAAAAGGTGGCCATATATAAGGAAATTAAAACAGTAATTAGGTACCTATTTTCACTCTGTCAAGAACTAAAAGGTGCTAGCAAGGAGGTGGAGTAACAGGTGCTCATACTATGCTAACAGGGCCAAGAATTGTTAAAACCTTTGGGAATGCCATCTAGCAATATGTGTTAAAAATAAACATACCGGGAAACTGATTTGACCCATTGAATAGGGCATCCACTTACCACACGGGAGGTCCAAGGTTCAAACCCAAGGCCTCCTGACCCGTGTGATGAGCTGGCCTATGTGCAGTCCTGATGCGTGCAAGGAGTGCCCTGCTACACAGAGGTGTCCCCCCACATAGGGGAGCCCCACGCACAAGGAGTGCGCCCCGTAAGGAGAGCTGCCCAGTAATGGCGCCACACACACAGAGAGCTAACACAACAAAACGAGACACAGATTTCAGGTGCCGCTGACGAGAATACAAGCAGACACAAGAACACAGTGAATGGACACAGAGAGCAGACAGCTGGGGGAGGGGGTGGGGAAGGGGAGAGAAATTTTTAAAAATTAAAAATAAAATAAAAAACACTTTGGACTTGGCAGTCATATGTGAAGGAATCTGACCTGGAGAAATAAAAGCGCCGCTAATGAAAGATACAGTTTCAAGAGTTAATATAGCAGCCGTGTTTGTAGTGGCAGAAAAACAAAACCTTCAGTAGTCACCATTAGGGAATGACTGAATAAATCATGAGCTTTTATTCTATGGAAAATACAGCTTTTAAGGCATATTTGTCCATGATATAACATCAAGAAAATTGGGCCTTCTGGGAACATGATGGACTAGAAAGCCTTGGGACTCTCTTCTATCCCAGAAAAAATAGGTAGAGGACAGGCAGAAACAGCTTGGAAAAAATACCATTTAAGGGTTAGGACACCAGGGGAAGGCTGAACACAGCCGAGAAGAGAGGCAAAAAGGAAGAGAATTGCAATGGCAAATTCTTAGTTAAAAGTGGGAGTTACAACTGCTGTTATCCTCCCCTACCCTATAGACACTTTTGAATTCTCAGGTCTCAGGGCCAGCAGTTTGGGACAGCAAGGGACGAAAGAGATCCTGTCTCCTGACCAGGACTGGTTGTTTAAGACGCAAAAGGGAATGGGATTATTTCCTACCCAGGAGAAGGGAGGGAACCGCTAGCAAATATTGGAGAACTGCCTCTGAGAAAGTTTCAGTTACAAGACTTTTAGCTTCCAGACAGGATCTTCAATCACATTGATGTGGTCTGTGTTGCAGCAAACACATTCCGACCAGGCTTTAAACTGAGAAGGCTGCCAAAGAGTGCCATCTGTTGGCAGACCAAGAAAGTGCATGTGAGAAAATGAAAAGTAAACAATTGATAGGCTTTTTTTCTGGCCTTTACAGCCTCACTTCCCAATGCCCTTGGAAGCGAAGTGCAACCCAGGGCCCAGATTTGAGCAACAGGGACAGTCCTAAAGACAGAAAACAGGTTGAACCAAGAATCAAAAAACAAAAGTAACACAGCATGCTGCCACTAAATCCCTATGAAAGAGAGAGAAATTGAGCAAATGAGTAAACTCAGCATCCTAATTAGATGCCTAGACATCAGCAAAAAATTATAAGCCATACTAAGAAAATGGAACAAATTGCCCAAGCAAAGGAATATCAAAACCCCAGAAGAGACAAAGGATTTGAGACCACCTATCAATGATATGCACACAAATTTCCAAAACCAAATTAATGAGTTGAAAGACAATATGGCTGAAGAAATAAAGGACATCAAGAAAACACTGTTCTGGAAGTTCTACTAGGGCAGTTAAACGGGGGTAGAAAAACATCCAAATAGGGAAAGAGGAAGTAAAGGTCTTACTATTCACAGATGACATGATCTATATTTAGAAATTTCTGAGATGTCTACAGCAAAGCTGCTTGAGCTAACATGAATTCAGCAAGGTTGCAGGATACAAGATCAAGCAACGATCAGTAATATTTCTGTACACTAGAATTGAACAACTGGGGGGAAAATCCATTTGCAATAGCAACAAAAAGACCTCAGATATCTAGGAATCAGTACCAAAGAAATACAGGAACTATATGAAAAACTACAAAACAATGCCAAAATAAATCAGTGAAGACTTAAATGGAAAGACATTGTGTGTTCATGGATTGGAAGACTAAATATCATGAAGATATCAATCCCATTCAAACTGATCTTTAGATTCAGTGCAGTACCAATCAAAATTCCAACAGCTTGGGAAGCAGATGTAGCCCAAGTGATAGAGCTTCTGCCTACCATATGGAAGGATCTGGATTCAATCCCCGGGGTCTCCTGTGGAAAAAAAGAGAAAGTGTGCCCGCACAGCAAGCCAGTGCCTGTACAAGTACCCGTGTGGTGCCTACATGGTGAGCTAGTGCCCCATGCAAGTGAGTCATGCAGCAGTGGTGACACATCAAAAGAGGCAAGGAGAGAGTCAAGGTGAAGTGCAGAAGAAACCAAGAACTGAGGTGGCACAATTGACAGGGAATCTCTCTCCCCATCAGAAGTCTCCAGGATCGAATCCAGAGAAGAAAAAATGAGAAGACAACACAGCAAAAACAACAGGATGGAGGAGGGGAAAGAGGGGAAAATAAGTAAATAAAATAAACATCTTTTTTTTTAAATTCCAATGGCCTACTTTACAGAAATATTAATAGAAAAAGCAATTACCAAATTCTTTTGGAAGGGAAACTGAACCCCAGTAGCCACAAGAATTCTAAAAAAGAAGAGTGAAGTGGCAGGAATTTCCCTCTCTGACCTTGAAACATGCTACAAAACCACAGTGGTCAAAACAGCATGGTAATGGCATAAAGGTAGACACATTGATCAGTGGAACAGAACTGGGAGTCCAGAAATAAACTCTCACATCTATGGCCAACGGTTTTCAACAAACCTACCAAAGCCATATTATCAGGACAGAAACAACCTCATCAACAAATGGTTCCATGAGAACTTAATGTTCATAACCAAAAAATGAAAGAGGACCCCTGTTTCACTCCCTACACAACAGTCTAGTCAAAATGAAACAAAGATCTAAATATAAAAACCAGGACCATAAAAGTACTGGAAGAAAACATAAGGGAACTTCTTAAAGGTCTTGTAGTAGGTCGTGGTTTCTTGGATTATACCCGAGGCACAAGCAACAAAAGAAAAAATAGATAAATGGACCTCCTCAAAATTAAACACTTTTGCACCTCAAAGGACTTTATCAAAAAGATTAAAAAGCAGCCAACGCAATGGGAAAAAATTTTTGGAAATCACATATCCAGTAAGGGTTTAGTATCAGTAATACATAGAGACTCTACAACTCAACAGTAAAAAGACAAATGGCCCAATTTAAAAATGGGCAAATGACTTGAATAGACATTTGTCCAAAGAAGAAATACAAATGGAAAAAGAAAACATGAAAAAATGTTCAACATCACTAGCGATTGGGGAAATGCAAATGAAAGCTACAGTGGGATATCGTTTCACACCTACTAGAATGGCCACTATTAAGACAGAAAACCACAAGTGTTGGAAAGGATGTGGAGAGATGGGAACACTTATTCACTGTTGGTGAGAATGCAGAATGGTATAGCCACCGTGGAGGACTGTTTGGTAGTTCCTAAAGAAATTGAATAGAGATACACCACTACCGGGTATACGCACAAAAACTGAGAGCAGTAACATGTACAGACATATGCACACCCATCTTCCTAGCAGCATTATTCACAGTTGCTAAAAAAATGGAAACAACCTAGGTGTCCATCAACCAGTCAATGGATAAACAAACCGGTGTTAGAATATTATGCAGCTGTAAGAAGAAATGAAGTCATGAAGTTTATAACAAGATGGATAAATCTGGAGGACATTATGCTGAGTAAAGTAGAGCAGACAAAAGAACAAATAATATATGATTATAGTACTATAAACTAAATATATTGTGTAATCCTGTGGAGTTAATAACTTGAATATGGGTCATCAGAAGATAGAATGAGGGAGCAGATGTCGCTCAAGTAGTTGAGCGCCTGCTTCCCATGTACAGGGTCCCTGGTTCAATTCCCAAAACCTCCTAAAAACAAAACTGAAAGAAAAAAACACTCTTATTGGGGAGCAGATGTAGGTCAGTGGTTGAGGGCCTGCTTCCCACGTACCAGGTCCTGAGTTCAATCCCCGGTACCTCCTTGAAGAAAAAAAATTAGGGAAATGGATGTGACTCAAGCACTTGGGCACCCGCCTAACATATGAGAGGTCCTGGGTTCAGTTCCCATCGCCTCCTAAAAAAGACGAGCAAGACAGCAAGCTGGCGCAGCGAGATGACGCAATAAAGAGACACAACAAGTGGGAACGGAGATGGCTGAAACCATTGGGTGCTTCCTTCCCACATGAGAGGTCTTGGGTTCGGTTCCCAGTGCCTCCTAAAAAGAATATGAGCACACTGTGAACACACATAGAGAGCAGGCAGTAAATAATGATGCAGGGGAGTGGAGAGAAATACAATTTTTTTTTCCCAAATAGAGTGAGTTTAGAGTATGGAAAGCTGAGGTTAACTTGTGCAGAATTGGTAAAAAGGATGTGTATTAATCTTTGGGAATGAATAGAAAAGGTGAAAGTCCAACATAATGTTTGTAACTAGCAGTACAATTATATGGGAATGACAGTGACTTAAAGGGAAAGGGAAAGTCTTTGGTCATCATTATTACTAAAAAGACAGCTAAAAAATGTAACATGGGGCTGTATAGCACAATAAAACTGAAATATGAATATGTGTAAAATTGTACATATAAGACCTTTTTTCTTTGAAACTGAACTAATGTGTGTTAATGTTACAGAATGTTGATATCAGACAGAAAAAGAACATGTGCTAAGTGAAAGGAATCAGACACAGTGCTACATGTTGTATGATGCTGTTTATATAAAATGTAAAATAGATGAATTTATAAAGTTGAAATTAGATTAGTGGTAATGTAGGGCCGGGGGAAGGGTAACAGGATTGAGAGATAACTGGTAAGAGATGTGAAGTTTTTCTTTTTGGTAATGAAATTGTTCTAAAATTTTTTGTGGTGATGAATGGACAGCATTGTGATTATACTAAAGCCATTGATTATAAACTTTGGATAGATTGTTTGGTATGTGATTATATTTCAATAAAACTGCTTTCAAAAAACTGGTTGCTGAGTAAAATGAATGTTACCCTCTTTTTTGTTTCGTTTGCTTGACAGAAAACAGCACCATAAACAGGAGGCTGGACCATGGTAGGGGGAGCGGGAACAGACACCATCAGCAGATGGCTGACAGTGGTGTCACAGGGTACTGTGGATGGAGGGTGGCTGGGAAATACACTTCTGTTTTGTGTATAAATACCCTAGGATTGTTGCACTTGTAGCAAGCATGAGCATACATTACTTTTGTAAGTTTAAAGGAAAGGAAGTAAGCAGAAGAAAGAATGGGGTATTATTAAAAGAATTCTAGGTGGGGTTGAATGGGACCTCATATTTTTTTAATGTAATATTTATACAAAATCAATAAAAAAATAAAGAATTCTAATTTCAAAATAAAATATTTCTACCATGTTCATTTATTTTGTGTTTAAACATATTTAAAGTATAGTCAATCTTTCTAGAAATGAACCTAAAATGTTACAAGTAAGGGTAGTGCCACAACTAAGTTTCTTGTTTTTTTTACAATTACCTTTATAAAAATAGAATTCCAGAAGCATTCTAGGAAGGTGAAAAGCAAAAATACTAACTCTTAAAGTAAAAAAAAAACTTCCTGGGACTACACATTAGACTTAGGGCTGTGCTCTTAGGACTAAGGGATGGGGAAGAAAGAAGTTATGTTGTCCCTTGCTTAGCAAAAGATAACGCACACTAATGACTTGGGGGAGAGATTTCATTTAAATCTTGAAATTTCTCACATGGGATGTTACAGAGAGTGTTGGTAAACTTCGTTATACAGGTGTGCAGTATTGTCAAACATTCAGAAGCTGCTGTTACATGACTTTTAACAAGTTAAAGACTAATAAAGGCAAGTCAAGTGAAGGCAGTTTTGGATGAAGAAAGTTTTTTTTTTAATGCAATATGTAGGGTGTTTTTATCTCAATTCAAAATTTTCTTACCCTTTTTAATAAAACTGAGTAGAAATTCACCTTTCTACTGCATAAAGCAAAGATTTGCAAAGCTAGATTTGTTGGGGAAGTTTAGGAGAACCTTTTATTAAATGCCCCTCATTTATTTCAAAAGACTTCATGTACATTATAAATAGTTAAAACAGGTCGCAAATCATTCATGCCCAGTGGTAAAAGCAAGTTGTTCTGGTTTGGTTTGGTTTAACAGGAATTTCTTAGCTTTTAGGGTTTGTGTCTTCTGGCTGGCTGGCAGTCTTTGGTGTTTCTTGGCTTCTGCCTCACATGGCAGTGCACATGGTAGCATCTCCTTTCTCTTGTGAGTCCCATGGACTTGCAGTTTCTGGCTGCTCTCCATGGCCACTTTCTCTGTGGCCTTCTCTGTAAGAACTCCAGTATTGGGATTAAGACCCATCCTGATTCAGTTGGGTGACACCTTAACTGAAGTAACCTCAGCAAAAGGTCCTCTTTACAGTGGGCTCACGCAGGAATAGATTAAGATTAAAAACCTGTTTTTCTGGGGTACATACACCAAGCCACCACATAAACATATCTCATAGAAGCTGAAAATTTTCCGTAGTCCTTCTCACTGGTACTGTTTTTCTTTGAAAAACATCCAGAATATATTATTACTTGTTTTATTTTTAGTTTTCCATTGTCTTCAATTTCAGAATGAATATCTATAAATTGTGTTTTGTTTTAAGATTTATTTTTTAATTTATTCCCACTCCCTCAGATGGTTCTCTTGTCTGTCTGCCTTCTCCAGGAGGCACCACAAACCAAACCCAGGACCTCCCACATGGGAGGCAAGTGCCCAGTGGCCTGAGCCACACCTGCTTCCTGCAGGCCGTGGCATCTGATGGCTTGTGGCGTCTGCTCGTTGTGGGGGGGAGTGTTAAACTCGTTGCCGCGGGGTGCGGTGTATAGCTAGTTGCAGCGGGATGCGTGCATCTGCTTGTCTTCTTTAGGAGGCACCAGGACCCAAACCTGGAACCTCCCAATGTGGTAGGCAGGCACCCAACTGGTTGGGCCACAGCTGCTTCCCTATAAATTGTTTTGGTTTTTCCATATTTTTTTTTTTTTTGAGAAGTTGCAGGTTTACAGAAAATTGGTGCAGCAATTACAGAGTTCCCATAATAAATTGTTTTTAATTTAATTTTTTATTATTTAATACCTGAAGATTATTCTTTTAGTCAAAATTTTGTCATTTTGACCTGGTGTATTAAACATCATTATTTAAAGATAAACATTATTTTCTCCATTTTAGGACAAGAAACAAAGTCTATGTTTAAACAAAAGAATTCATCTCTATTTTCTGCCACTAATTAAAATGGAAAGCAAGTCTTTTAATTTTTAATGCTTTTTATTTAGTAATACTTTGTTAATTTAATTATTTTTGTGTTTATTTCAGAAACTTTAATAGGAATTAAACAGTTTTTAATGCCCCAAGAAGTCAAATTTGCACAGATATACTTTAGCCTTCTTCTTACAGAGTTCCAATTAAGATTTGTTGGTATCTAACATTATTTTGTCTAAGTAATGATTTAAGGAAAATATCTGGTTGTTTTTTTTGCTGTTTTGTTTTGGTATTTTTTTTCAGTATTCCTTAATCTTCAGCATTCAATAATGTAGTATTAGATAGTGCAGAACAAAGCTAGAATATAATTAGCAGGTGAATTTTTTAGAACCACAATTCATACATAAGTATTCATTGTACCAGGCAGTTTTGAAATTGGAGAATTATTTATTTTTATTTACAAACGGAATTTTACAAAACCAATAGTTTCCCATAGACAATTAACAACTGATGGACAACCAAAACAAGTTATTTTGTTATTTTTAATCTAGAGTTTTTGTTCTATATATAAATATTTAATTTCTTTTGAGAGTCCTAGAATTGGCAGGTTTCCGGCCAGTGATTAGAGCCTCATCAGTTATTATGTCTGTTGACCTGATGTGTTTTAAGTACCCTCAGCAATCACTTACTGTAAATAAGTGTGTTCTGTTTGTGTAATCTGTGCAATTTTCTCTTTCAGACGGGGAACTGGTGCTTTTAAATCCAGAGTGGGACTGCCTGCGCCTGCTCCGGTTATCAATAGCAAATATGGACTCAGAGAAACTGATAAACGTTTAAATAGGCTTAAAAAGTTAGGTGACAACAGCAAAAATTCAGACAGTCAATCTGTCAGCTCTAACACTGATGCAGATACCACTCAGGAAAAAAACAATGCAAGTAAGTAAGGGAAGGGAGATTTGATAAGCATACTTTTTTAAAGTGTTTTCACACAGTTTGCTTTCTAAAGCATGCTTCAATAGTTTTGAACTTTTAAATATTGAAACTGGCACTCGTGAGCTTCAGCAACACTGAAAGGTTCTAGAAATTATGAGTACAAAGGCACAGTCTATGTCCCACCTCCAAATTCAGTACCATATTCTAGACTGAAATGTGTGGGTTTTTTAAATACTTGGTAATTGAATATTGAATTCTTCACAGTTGTAGAATCGTCGTATGTTTCAGAATCATTTCACGGTGTTAGTGACTCGAATGATGCCGTCAGGCCCTCCAAGAAGACAAAGGATAAGGTAGTATCCTAGAGGCACTAGCCATGGTATAGTGCCTAGCCAGGTTGTTTTGAAAAGATGATGGACTTGGGGGAGTTCATAGCTTCTGGCCTTCCGCTTTCCCCTTTTTTACTGCTTATTTGCCTTTTTAAAAATGAACTGGTTCAGTTCACCAAACTACCAATTACTAGACTCAGCATTGTGGTATAGGAGCATTTATATTGTCACCATATTATGGTGCACTGACTTGGCCACAAAGAAGGTAGCAAAAAAAGAGATGAAAAGGAGAAAGAAGCAAGCTTTGAGATAACCATTTGTGTGTGGTGGCAAAATCTAATGGAAACTGGAAAAAAGAGAGAATGAAGAATAAACAGAAAAGAGAGAGAAAGCCTATACAGGCAAAAGAAAATGCATCATGTTGTGGAGCTTTGAAGTACTGGAACCATTCTAATTGCTACTGCATTTCATATTGCTAACACCAGTTTTCTCTAGTTGCCACTAAAGCAGTAGACTCTTTAGTGTCACTTGTCTGTTACAGACATGAATAAAGTTAAAACCTTTAATATGGTAAACCCCAAAATATGCCTGTTTTAGTGCTGGAAGGATGCAGGTGGGACGACTTATGACTCTGAGCACTTAGAAGCCCTCCAAGATAATGATTATTTTAGGCTCCTCTCCCCATCTTCAGACTTTTCAGCGCAACGCTGGATGCTCTCATGCCCTACAAAAAATCATGAAGCAAAGGGGAAGTGTCTCCTCCCTGTATGGTAAATGTCACTGCCATGAATTCCTGAGAAACTACCTGCTGCTGGAAGTCAGGAGCCAGGCATAACCTCTGTGGCATAAAAACAATATTGTATTCCCATTCCAGTCTTTAATGTTCACCATGAACAAGAGAGCACAGTTAGTCAATCATTCAACGTTGACTGCTGGTTCTGATAATAAATGCAGTGTAATGAACGATTGTTCTCTGAGTCTGGCTCCTTGGTGAAACTGGAGACTTGTGAAGCTCATGCTGTAAGTGCATACCCATACTTAAAACACTTCAGGCTGCCCATATGCATTGAATGGCTCTGTGATGTACAAGGGGGTGTTTTTGTATTCTTTGTGCATCAACTTTTTTATAACTAGGGTGTATGAATGAACTCAGTACACCAATTAGTTTAAAGATCAGAATACACATTTTTTGGAAGGTGCTGAGTATACTAGTTAATATATAAGCATCTAGGAAATATTTACAGATAAACCAGATAATTTATTTTAAAAGTCTGCTACTTGCTAAGGAGATAAAAGATGTCTGAGAGTCAGGTCCCTACCTCAAGGAGCTTATGTTCTAGCTCCAAGATAAGACAAGTACACAAGTCCTTTACAGAGCAGACTATTAAAGACATATTTGAAGTTTAATCCTTTTTAGTTATAGACTCAGCATTACAGAATAGAAATAGCACCTTCCAGTGACTACTCATATTAGAATGTTTGGTTTGTTCAAATTGCCTTTCTGCAGAATAATTGTTTTGAGTAATTCAAGGCTTGGTGTAACTGCCTTTGCAGGCTGGCTGCCGTCCTCTCTGCAGCTATTGTCCAGTCATGTTCACATAAAATTTCCTCAAATTCTTAACGTATTTGTTCAGGCTGTATTTCTTTTGATGTTTATCCTTCTACCTGTTTGAAAGAAAGGCATTTTTAAACAACAGATGGTAGAAAAGCCAGTACTGCCAGATATTCTCTCCCAAAGGAAGTGAATATGCATTGATGTGTAGATTTGGAGTGCCTTCTCTTTTCTAGGCTGCCAATCTTTATCCCGCACCTCACCATTTAGAATTTAGCAACTGATAGAGGAACTGCTGCTTAGAACAGCCTGTATGTTATTTTTAAAGATAATATTTCTGCCTGATTGGAGGAGAAATTACTTCTTCCTTCTATGCAGGTCCTTTTTTGAAAGGTGTCTGAAGAGCCACAACTTGACCTGTAGTTTCCCGGGAGAGATGACATTATGCCCATTTTCACAAATTCAGTCCACAGATCTGAATTATGAATGCCATTATTGAAACACATTCTAGTCTTTCAGGCCTGTCGTGCTGCGTTGGTTGGGCTGCCTACTGTAGTTAGTGCTGCAATGTGGTGAGACCCCAGAGAGCCCAGAGATCTTCAAGTACAATGTAGGGATATGGTCACGGTGACTGCCAGCACTGCCAGTCAGTGCAGGAGCCGCTAGGGAGTGCCTGTTGCAGAGATAGCATATTGGATCTCCACTTCTCTTTCTCACCCATCACAGACATCACTAATTGATCTTAACAGTCCTTTCTGCTGAGTCTTTGTGCTGCCTCAAAGTCTTGTCCAACACGGCTCTCAGCAACCCTAACGAGTCTGTGTCAGTCATGTGGGATGAAAGCCGCTGGCTATACCTGCTAAACTCCTCAAGACTAGGATCTTTCAACTCCTACTGAGAGTTTTCTGGATCATCCTGTCCTGAAGATGGAAAAGAGTGTGGCCCTTGTATTATCTTGGTTCACGTTGACAGTGTGAATTTCCAGTACTGTCCGTACAGAGCCATGCTCAGGAGGCTTTTACTTTATTTTGCTGCTGTCATGTCTGTCACTGTCTTGGTGGGCTGTAAGTTTTGATGTCCATACAGGACTGCCTTCTGATTTTGAGGATGGTCCGTACCCATGCGTAGGACTAACAGCATAACTCCTTGTTATACTCTACGGGCAGTGTAATAGAGTGGTTCAGAACTGAAGATGTGGAGCCACAGACCTAAATTCAGAACACCTCTCTGCCACTTAATGCGTACCGATAGCATCTCAGCGAGTGCTCATGAGGGTTGAGAGAATACTGAGTGGGCCATTCTGCCCAGCATCTACTATGTAATGATTGCTAAGAAAAAGATCTATTTCCAGTTGAAATTGCTGTCTTAAGTTTATATGCATTTGGGTTCATCTCAGCTACCAGGCAGGCGATGATAGTCACACATAATATTTGAAGTAAGGATGGCCATGGGTATATCTTAGCTACACTTCTATCAGAATCTAAATTTCCTTTTTTTTTTTTTTTTGAGCTACTGGAGGCCTGGAATTGAACCCAGACCTCATATGTGGAAGCCAGCGCTCAACCACCGAGCCACATCAGCTTCCCTGAATTGGTTTTTTCATTTGTTTTGCTTGTTTTTTCAGTTTTGGTTTTTTTCAGGAGGCACCAGGAACCAAACGTGGGACCTCCCATGTGGGAGTTCCATCTGCACCCTAAATTCTCTCTCTTTTTTTTTTAAGATTTATTTATTTCTCTCCCCTTCCCCCCCACCTCACTGCAGTTGTCTATTCTCTGTGTCTTTTTGCTGCATCATCATTGTCCGCTTCTGTTGTTGTCAGCAGCACAGGAGTCTCTGATTCTTTTTCTGTTGCATCATCTTGTGTCAGTTCTCCGTGTGTGCGGCACCATTCCCGGGCAGGCTGCACTTTCTTTCACGCTGGGCGTCTCTCCTTACAGAGCACACTCCTTGCGCATGGGGCTCCCCTACGCGGGGGACACCCCTGCATGGCAGGGCACTCCTTGCGTGCATGAGCACTGTGCATGGGCCAGCTCCACATAGGTCAAGGGGGCCCGGGGTTTGAACCGTGGACCTCCCCTGTAGTAGACAGATGCCCTAACCACTGGGCCAAGTCCGCCGCCCCCCTAAATTCTCTCTTGATATACTCTTTTCTAGTTTGTCATGGCCATGGTCTTCCTTCCTTAGCATTATTGTCACTGAAATTATCAAACCCCCAAAGACAGTGTAGCATCTTCTTAGAACAGTGAAGAACTCTTGACACATTGTCAACTCTGGTCTTAAGAATTGTCATTTTTCTTGCCTGGTGACTTGCTTTCTACTTTTTTCAGGGCTTTTGGGTTGAGATACTGCTTTTCAAACAACAGAATACATAAATGAATAAGCTGTAATGAAATCTGTTGAAATACTATGTAGCATTTGTTTTGTGGTCAGCCTAGAATAAAAAACACAAGTGCTTTGTCAGTGATTTGCTGCTATCAGCTAACAAGGAATCTATTGGTGGAGGGTGGAAAGGGAAGGCACAGATTCAGAATCATCATAAAATGGGGATTCAACTAATGAATTCCAATAAGAAGTGCCTGAGTCGGGGCAGCCTTGGGTGCTGTGAGAGAACATAGGAAGGGCAGCCTGTCTTGCAGAGGGACTCAGGAAAGGCTCTTAGAAGTTTTTCCAAAGTTGAGACTTAAGGGGGTAAGGAGTTGGCTAAGTGAAGCACACGCAAAGCAAAGGCAGTTTCATAAGTGAAGATACGGAGATGAGTATAGGACTTGAATAAGTAATGTTTGTCATACTGGGAGTAAAAAATGAGAAGAGATGACACCTTAGTTTAAAATTTTTGAACTTTATTCTTAGGGCATTAAGTCATGGAGAGATTTAAAGCCTAGAAATGACATTAGGTGCTAGGAAAATCATTCTGGCTACATAGTAGAGAATGGATTTTTGGGAAAGCAAGAGGAGAGATGGGGGCAAGGTGGTAGGTAGGTCAGGCAAGAGATTATGGTAGTGGAGAGGGAGGGAAGTAGACAGGTTCCAGTGACATTGCCAGGTGGATTCCACTGGACCCAGTGGTTAATTGAATGAGGCCATTCGGGAGGGAAAGCAGGAATCCAGGTGACCTCCAGGTCTCTGACATGGGCAGCTGGGTGGAGGTTGGTATTATTGACCAGGTCAGATAACACAGAAGGGGAAGCAGCTGTGGGGTGACAGGGTGAGTTCAGATTAGACAGTGTTGAGGATGAGGGGTTTACGGGGCAGCCTGAGGAAGACCCACATTCCCATCCATCTCACATTTGGTGGGATCAAGAGAGAGATCAGGCTAGAGGGTGGTTAGGGCCTTTTTGCATGTAAATGGGAATAGCCATGGGGGAGTGGATGCTGACCACCCCAAGAACATGTGAAGTTTCAAGAAGCCAGGAAGTAAGCACTGCCTCAGGGCAGGGAGGGGAGGAGGAGACCAAAGGACAGCATCCCCCCAAGAGGGTGGTCTTGCAGGCAGTTGAGGGAAGAGGGTTTTTTCAAGAAAACACAGTTGTCAGTGTCACATCTGCAGAAAAATGAAGACAGATAAGGGCTGAAAAGTACTGGATATCAGGGCAAAGAGATTGGCAAAGGCTATGTCACTGGAGTGTAGCCTGGCTCCAGATGCAGCGAGGACTGCCGAAGGGGTGACCACAGGTCTCATGAGAATGGTGTGGGGAAAGGTAAGATAAAAGCAAGAGGACCGCTGAGAACAGTCAGGCGGTGGTTCTGGAAGAGTTACAGGGTGAGCAAAGGAACATCGGGCACATCTGAGAAAGCCGAGCAGATGCTGTCTTGTCTTGAATTTTGCATGGAAACCAGGAGAACACTAGTGTATTTACATCAACAAGCACATCTCGTTAGTCCCTGTACACCTAAAGGAATTCTTTAACAAAACAGTTCCTTGAATATCCTTATATTTTCTAGATACAGTCTAGCAAGTAGTTCTGCATAAAATTGTGTAGTATCCAAACTTCACTATTCCTACTAGTCTAAACTAAGTTGCCACTTCAGCAGCAGCCCCCACATCTAAATATGCTCTTGGTTCAATCAGTGGCTCTCAGTCCTCTGAATTCTGCTGGTTTGGGTACCCTGAAGCCATTTATCAGCCACTCCTTGAGTACAGGGAATTGGTGGTTTGATATTTTTGGAATGCTAGTTGTACATTCTTGTTTCTTTTTTTACAATAAAAATGAATAGAAACTTCCTTAGCCATGCAGAAAAAGTAGAAATTGCCCTGGCCCCTCTCACGCCTGTAACAAGCAGTGGAGACTTTGTCTGCAAGATTCCCGTGCTCGCTGCGGCAGGCAGTGCCCGGCGCTGTCCCTGGGCGCTGTTCTTCCTGTTTCTAGTGAGAGAGGATTGTTAGTTTGGTCATCTCACCTCAGCTTTCCCAGTGAATGACTTAAACAGGTGTGTTGATTGGGAAGAGGTTTTTCAGTTGGGGTGTGGGGGTAACTAAGTAACTGAGAAATTGACTCAGTTATAAAACTGCATAAAAGGTCCAGAATGTAAACACAGAGAAAAAATAAAGATGGCAGTTAATGGCAAAGTCAGAGGCTCGCTGTGGGAGCAGATGATTTAAACTCAGGTTCCATACAAGCCTTCTGAGACATCCTGGAACTGTCACCTTAGTTCTCCACAGGGGTTATTACCATGAGGATTGCCATAACTGTCCTGTGTCCTTGCCTTGGAGGATAGAATTTTGAATCCCTCCTTGTTCTGAGAGCGTATGATTTTAGAGGCGTGCTTCTTTCCTCTTTCAGTTTGATTTTTGGCATCAGGCAGTTACTGAAGGGATAAGGCCCAGTAAGTTCTGCAGCTTTTTTATTTTATTTTATTTTTAGATTTTTTCTCTCCGCCCCCCCCCCCCATTTGTCTGCTCTCTCTGTCCATTCGCTGTGTGTCCTTCTGTGACTGCTTCTATCCTTATCAGAGGCACCGGGAATCTGTGTTTCTTTTTGTTGTGTTGTCTTGTTGTGTCAGCTCTCCGTGTGTGTAGCACCATTCCTGGGTAGGCTGCACTTTGTTTCGTGCTGGGTGGCTCTCCTTACGGGGTGCACTCCTTGCGCGTGGGGCGCCCCTGCATGGGGGACACCCCTGCGTGGCACAGCACTCCTTGTGCACATCAGCACTGCGCATGGGCCAGCTCCACATGGGTCAAGGAGGCCCGGGGTTTGAGGCGCAGACCTCCCATGTGGTAGACGGATGCCCTAACCACTGGGCCAAGTCCTCTGCCCCTCCCTGCAGCTTTTTTAAGTTGACAGCCCCCCAGTTGTACAGTTCTGGCCCTTGCAGAGTTGGTGAGACAACTTAGAAACAGTGTAGTTTCTTTTTATTTTGTTTTGTTTTTGATACAGGTCTATTGGAAATAACAATAAATGATACTAAGGGCCGTTTTTCTTGTTTGAAACCATTGTGATAGAATTTGTTTCTGAGATTCCATTAGAAGTATATTCTGTTTTTCTGGCCAAGATAAGTAATAATACTTCATGTTAATTGGGTAATGGATTGTGGAATCATATTTAAAATGATGGTAAAGAAGAATTTGGAGGCTGGGAGACTGATTTTTACTTAGTTTTCCTCCAAATCTTTTAAATGGCACAATATTAAATCAGGAAAAATACTTAGTTTAGACCCATGTCATGATAGATTAAGGACAAGCTTAGAGTGAAATCTAGGTTCCTGGGATGCTAAGAGCTCTTGAACTATAAAATTACTTACCTCAAAAATGAGTAGAGGGAAACGGACTTGGCCCAGTGGTTAGGACATCCGTCTACCACATGGGAGGTCTGCGGTTCAAACCCCGGGCCTCCTTGACCCGTGTGGGGCTGGCCCATGTGCAGTGCTGATGCGCGCAGGGAGTGCCGCGCCACGCAGGGGTGTCCCCGCGTACGGGAGCCCCACGCGCAAGGAGTGGGCCCGGTAAGGAGAGCCACCCAGCGCGAAAGAAAGTGCAGCCTGCCCAGGAATGGCGCCGCCCACGCTTCCCCTGTCGCTGACGACAACAGAAGCGGACAAAGAAACAAGACTCAGCAAATAGACACAGAGAACAGACAACCTCGGGGGGGGGGGGGGAATTAAATAAATAAATCTTTAAAAAAAGAAAAAAAAGAATAGATGCTCCATTGATTAGAGGTAGAAATTAGAACTTAAAAGCCGCACAGGGATGCTTATGTACTGGCAAAAGCTGAACTGGGTGGTCTATGTCCTTTATCAGTATGATCTTAATATTTCATAGGTCATAGTTGGCTTTTTTACTTTGTTTTGTTGAACACTATTGTGATACCATGCCTGTCGTTTATCTTTGTTTTCTTTTCTTTTTTTCTTAACCTCACAGCTTCTAACCGAAAATCTTCAGTTGGTGTAAAAAAGAACAGCAAGAGCAGAACATTAACAAGGCAGTCTATGTCAAGAATTCCACCTTCTTCCAACTCTACCTCATCTAAACTAACTCATATAAATAATTCCAGGGTACCAAAGAAACTGAAAAAGCCTGCAAAGCCTTTACTTTCAAAGATAAAATTAAGAAATCATTGCAAACGACTGGAGCAGAAGAATGCTTCAAGAAAACTTGAAGTGGGAGACTTAGTACTCAAAGAGCCTAAAGTAGTTCTGTATAAAAATTTACCCATTAAAAAAGATAAGGAATCAGAGGGACCAGCACAAGTTGCAGTGGGTGCTAGTGGGTGCTTAACTAGACACGCAGCAAGAGAACACAAACAGAATTCTGTGAAAGGTGCTCATTTGCCTGGCGAGGGCTCGCCCTGCACATACACAACCAGGCGGTCAATGAGGACGAGAATGAATTTGAAGGAGGCCTCTGACATCCAGCTGGAACCAAATACTTTGGATAGCTATAAAAGCAGCGTCATGGGACCTTGCTCAGACAGTGACCAGCAGCCAAGTCCTGTGGTGCAGGAGGAAGAACTGGCTCGTGAAATTGCACAAAAGGGGGAAGCAAAGTGTCATAAGAGTGACACTGGCTTGTCAAAAAAGAAATCACGACAGGGAAAACTTGTGAAACAATTTGCAAAAATAGAGGAGTCCGCTCCGGTGCACGGGTCCCCTGGAAGAGACGGCGTGGTGCCAGACGTGGTGGGTTCACACTCTGAGCAGGGTGGGCACAGTGGCCCAGGCGGCGTGCTTGTGGGCTACCCGGACTGTGCCCCTTCACCTGTTGGCTGTTCAGTTGTTACATCTGATAGCTTCAAAACAAAAGACAACTTCAGAACTGCAAGAAGTAAAAAGAAAAGGCGGATCACAAGATACGATGCACAGTTAATCCTAGAAAATAACTCTGGGATTCCCAAATTGACTCTCCGTAGGCGCCATGATAGCAGCAGCAAGACAAATGACCAAGAGAATGATGGGATGAATTCTTCAAAAATAAGCATCAAGTTAAGTAAAGACCATGAAAATGATAATAATCTCTACGTAGCAAAGCTTAATAATGGATTTAACTCAGGACCAGGCAGTAGTTCTACAAAATTAAAAATCCAGCTAAAGCGGGATGAGGAAGGCAGGGGGTCATATGCAGAGGGTCTTCATGAAAACGGGGTGTGCTGCAGTGACACGCTCTCTCTCCTGGAGTCTCGAATGGGAGTCGATGACTATGGTCAGTACGAGGAGGAAAGTACAGATGATTCCTCCTCTTCGGAGGGCGAGGAAGAGGAGGATGACTATGATGATGACTTCGAAGACGATTTCATTCCTCTTCCTCCAGCCAAGCGACTGAGGCTAATAGTTGGGAAAGACTCTATAGATATTGACATTTCTTCCAGGAGAAGAGAAGATCAGTCTTTGAGGCTTAACGCATGAGCTCTTGGTCTGAATTTGACCCGGGATGACTTCTTTAAAGAAATAAAAAATTCCAGTCGATTATTCCTCAACCGAAACATTTTAGTGGCAGCACCTCTATTGTCTCTTCACTTATCAGCAGAATAGTGTAGAAAGTGTACAGCGTACTGACTCTTCAGTCTGATTTGTGCAAATTTTTATTGTACTTTTTAAATAGCCTTCTTATGTGCAATTCTGAATTAGAGATAAAGCCCTGTTGTAAAATAAAGGCTCAAGCAAAATTGTACAGTGCTAGCAACTTTCCACACAGGACAATGAGAACAATAATGTGGCTACACAATTTTTAACTTCAAGAGCATCAACTGGCTCTTTAATATATGACTAAACAATAATTTAAAACAAATCATAGTAGCAGCATATTAAGGTTTTCTAGTATATGCTAATATCACCAGCAATGATCTCTGGCTTTTTGATTTATTTGCTAGATGTTCCCCCCTTGGAGTTTTGTCGGTTTCACACTGTTTGCTGGCCCAGGTGTACTGTTTGTAGCCTTTGTTAAAGTAGCGAGCCATTGGTGGGAGTCAAATTGGTTTCTTAAAGAAAAAAAAAGTAAAATTACACGTGTGGCGGCTCACTGTTCAGTACATTACATGTATGAGGGTAGCAGTGTGCGGGATGTTTCCATACAGCGTATTTATTGCTTGTCATGTAAATTAAAGGCCTTGTATTTAACACTTTTCAATCCTTTTAGATAAAATTGTTCTTTGCAAGAATGATTGGTGCTTATTTTTCAAAAAATTGCTGTGAACAATGTGATGACAACAAGCAACATTTATCTAATGAACTACAGCTATCTTAATTTGGTTCTTCAAGTTTTCTGTTGCACTTGTAAAATGCTACAAGGAATATTAAAAAAAATCTATTCACTTTAACTTATAATAGTTTATGAAATAAAAACATGAGTCACAGCTTTTGTTCTGTGGTAACCTATAAAAATGTTTGTCTTTGAAATTCAATGTAAAGAATTGAAAACAATGTACATGTTGTAAATATTTGTGTGTTGTGAGAAATTTTTGTCATAAGAAATTAAAAGAACTTACCAGGAAGGTTTTTAAGTTTAGAAATATTCATGCCAATAAAATAGGAAATTATAAATATATAGTTTTAAGCACTGCATCAGTGGGAGTTCTTGGCTTTATGTTAGTTTAGAAATGAAATATCAAAGATACTTTGACTATTATCAGTTAAGAGTCAGATTTAATTTTTTTTAAAGCACTTTGAGAAAAAAAGTTTAATGAGCAAAGTTTTGATTACTACTTATGTTCGATACCAGGCTCTTTCAGGATTTCTCTGGATTAATTTGCAAATTATTGAACAAAGAATTCGGGAGTGTAAATCTGTGACAGGTGTTTGACACCAGTGGGTCTTTTTGTTTCTGGGAAATGTGAATATGTGCTTTCAGGTATACAGTGTTCTAAGGAAAATCAATTCGATAGAAAAGTAGCCCAGGTCTTCAAATTTTGAAAGGATCTGCAGACAATGTAAAGGTCAGTGGAGAAAACCTCAGTGCTTACTGCTATTATGGATTGATTCCTACAATTTTCCAGGTTCTGGGGACAATTGAATTAAGTTCTTTAAAACCGTTGCCATTATCTTCCAAATAGAAATTAATGATGTTCATAAAAGTTTTTAAAATTTAGTGTTTGTTTTTTTCCCTCCTGTGTTCCCTAAGAAATTACTTCTGTACGTGATGTGACCTTGTCCTCATTTGTGCGGTGCCGTTTCTCCCCTCAGGAGTTGGTATGGCAGCACATGGCAGGCGTCCCTCCCCGCCTGCCCATGCCCGCTGCTCACGTGTAGAATTCTTGCCCTCACACGGCGGCCGCACAGTCTTGGCAGCGTCTCCTGTGGCACTCGGAGCACTTTACAGACCCGTTGGGTCCTCTGGGTCCCTGTGCAGGAAGCCTGTGAGACACACGCGGCTAAAGGAAGATAAAGATTAGACTCTCAGTCTGGAAATTACCAGAGAGCAGTGGGTCACCTCTTCCATTCCTACCTGAGCTTGGAAGGTTTTGAAGAGGTTCAGAGACTAAGTATTGAAATGTTTCTTTGAATACCAACAATAGCCATTTCAGTCTTAAAAAGTAATAAAACGTCACATTTCCCACTTTTCTCCATTTTTTAGCTTAATTTTAGTAACTTATTTATGTTTTTTTAAATTTTATTGGGTCCTCAACTTTTGAGGCTGACTTTCCCATGGGTCTTGGAGCAGTGACATTTGGTGACAAATCACTGCCTCTCAGGAGTTGGTATGCACAAGCACTCAGCAGCCACTGTTGATGCCTTCTAAGGAAACCTAATTTCCGTTTGTTTTACAGGTAGGGGCCTCGGAACTGTTCTAGATCTGCTGTAGAACTTCAGTGTGTGGAATGGCAGCATCCACGTACTGTAGACCAGTTTGGAGGAGGTTGCATTAAATAAAACTTAGCTTGAGCTTATGCAATGATTGGTAAAGATTTTGGCATTGTAAGAATTAGGAAATGATCATAGAAATAAATGTAAAGTATTCAATTTTCAATCATTTTTCAAATCACTGTTTTAAATTGTGTTGCTGAGTTGTAATACTTTTGAGATAACAATGTATTCCTTGTACTGAAAGAATGAAAAAGGAATTTTTCAGCATTTGAGGTAAGTTCTTTAACGTTTCATTAAAAAACATTTTTTACAAATATTTTGTACATGCACTTGCAGTATTGAGGTTAATCATTTTAATAAATTCGGAAATTAAAACATGTTGGCCGGTGTTCACTATCTGAGGGAAAAGGTCAAAGCAATGACTTTCTCCACAAGATTTTCATATAAAGTTGAATTTGTAAGATTGGGAAGTTTGTTAAAGCTTCTCAAATCTGTGAGTGTTGAGTTACTTTCTAGGCCCTGGTTCCCCTTCTGGTGCCAGAGTGGAAAGGATGAGTCTCGAGGGTAAGTGTTGGCTCGCCAACAGGAAGGCTGCGTTTAAACCACAGAACCACCAGCCCCTGAACCCAGCAAGTGCCCTCAAAGTGGAAGAAAGTAACATTTGAGAGTTCTTGCAACCCAATTATTAATAATTTCTGATGACTTGGGAGTTTTTGATCACCAAACTGGACAAAACTGGCATATCCAGAACTGACATGGGTCCTTTTATCTCCCAGTACTGCCTCTTAATCCTAATTGGAAGAGGAAATACACTGGCTCACGGACAAGTCAGGAAGCCTAAGTTGGCCCCGCTCTGCAACAACTCAGTGACCCTGAGCAAGCGCTGAATCTCCAGATTTCATTTTCCTAGCATCTAGCACGGTTCTCAGAAATCGGTGTAGCCACCTGGGGACGCCTGGTCTGGCTGCCAATTAAGTTTCAGGATGTAGCGTATCCACTCTCGATGTGCGCAGGCAGGGCGAGCAGTGCAGACCAGAAGAGAGAGGCTTTCACTTTTCCTAGTTAACTGAAATACCAAACAGGATGAAGAAAGGTTAAAAGATGACTGTTTAACATGACAGGTTTAACATGACTGTTAAAATCCTCGGCCTCTTAACTCAGAGTCTGGTTTTGTCTCTCCTCTGAAATGAGCTATTCCTTCCCAGTAACCTGCGACAGCCAGCTTGCAGCATAGCATGCTGCTCAGAGCCCTTGTGTGATCATTGCTTCCCAAAAGGCGAGCATTCTGTTGCTCACTGGTGGGCCCACATCATGTTCTGCTGCAGAACCCAGTGACACCCAGCAAGATGCAAACATGCTGCCAACGTTGGGGACACCAGTAGCCCCCCAGTTGTGTTAAGGGTGGCCTTAGCATGCAAGGGGAAGGTGAGAAGGTCACCAGCCTCTCTCGCGTGAGACCTGAAAGCACAGGCTCGGTTTGTGTCTGCTAATGACCGGCCCAGAGGAAAAGTGAATTTTTATTATTCTGCCTGAGGGGAGAGAGAGGACACAGATAGGAAGGTGGGCCCCGTGTGAAGAGGTTCTCCCAAGAAAGTCAGCTCACAGGTATGCTTAGAAACAGTTGGAAAGCTGCTGATCTGGAGGGCAGAAGGCAGAAAGCAGTGTCGTAGAAATGGCTTTGGTAATGCTCCTAAAAGGAGTCAATCTGTTATCAGACCCTGTTTTCTCCTTGTCAGGTTTGTGGGTTTTCTGATAAGCTGCGGTAGACAGGGACTTTCTGTTCTTTGGGGCCGCTCACCCGTTTAGTGTTCAGCTAAGGGCGTCCTTGCGTCCATGGCGGCAGAGCGGTGGCGGGCACTGCAGGACTGGTTTCCCCAGGTGACCCAGAGCAGACAGGATCTCCTGTGGCAGGAGTAAACTCATTTCTTCAATAAAAGAAGGTGGCAGACAAATTGTTACGTGTTAAGGAAGGCAGATCAGTGTGTGCTATAATTAAAACTACAGAAGGAGTTAAGAGAACTTCAGGGAAGGGGCCCCGGCATGAAGAAGGAAGATCGGCCACAGCTGCTGTGGTGGGAGGGGACGGCAGCAGAGAATACCACTCTAAGGTCAAAAATACTCTCTTGACATTGGTTATTAGTGGACTTGGAGAGCGCAACTTGGAGGGGAACCATACTAGCCGAGAAGGGAGCAGGAGGAAGTTCGGCTGTGAAGGGGGAAAGGGTAGCAGCTGGAAGAGGAGGTGGAGTTAAGGTACAGTGGTAGATTCTGTTTTAACAGAAGACACAAGTTTAACTGTTGAAATAGGAAGCTTCCATAGGGGATTAGGCCTGCAAGCGTTCCTGAGAAAGGAAGTAAAGGAATTATTCAGCCCAGTGGGGATGAAGTGGGAGTACATACCCATCTTCCTTGTAACAAAGGAAAAGAAGGTTGTGGATGCAGGAAGTTCGTGGATGCAGCGAGGAGCCAGCTGCTGTATCAAGGGTTTCTACCTTGCCCGGTAAGTAGGAAGCCAGGTCATCACCTAGGAGTGAGGAGAAAAGGACAGGCCCCAAATTTGAGGAGAACGAAGTTTGGATTTTTTTAGTTTGGGTGGTGTTTTTTTCAAATCATAAAATATGTTACATTAGTTGGTTTTGCAGTATGTTTTTTGGAAGACTTTGTCAAAATGCACGGCCCTTTCATGAAGTATTTAACAAGAGGGAGGTAGAAAGGAGGTGGGACATGGACAAAATCTCACGGGAATGTAACTAACTATAGAAACCAAGGTCCCACACTGTGTCTTAGGTGTCCCAGGGAGTGAAGGCTGACTGCTAAATTTTGAGCAGGAAGGATCTGTGCAGGTGGCAGTCTCTGCCTGACAGAAAACAACAGTCAGGAGGAAGCCACAGGCTGGCATCAAACCAGTAGGTGCAACAGAAGATCAAGGGTTGGAGAATATAGGGTTCAGATTGGTAGGGAGGGGTTGAAATAAAGAACCCTCGAGTGTGTGCAGATTAAGTAAGAGAAGGCTACGAGCTAGAGCAGGCTGTTGGCCAAGGCCAAAGTCAGGGAGACAGAGACCTGGAGGCTCTCCGGTGGTCCAGGTCTGGTGGAGTGGTGGTAGCTGTTCCACTACTACTGGGACCCTGGTATCTATAGTTAGCTTAGATTCCCAAGTGAGCCTTTGTCCATGCCTTACCTCCTTTCCACCCCCGTCGTCTCAAAATACTTAATGAAAGGGCTGTACATTTTGACAAAACCTTCCAGTAAATGTATTGCAAAACAAACTAACATATGCTGTGATTTTAAAAATGGGGAGGGCCAGAGACTGGTGTCAGAAAGTAGAGACTCTGACCTGTGGATGGATTGCATTTTCAGGTGCTTAACAGGGCTATGAGAGTCAGCAGCTAAAATGCCTGGAGGAGAATGTCCCTGGAGGTGAGAAAATCATGGTTCTGAGCAATCGGGGCATTGGACGTAATTAAAAGTCATTCAAATCCAAATAACAGACTGAGACACTCCACAGGAATTTAGGCAAGCAAAACCTGGCAGAACTATCTTACTCAGATCTCTGGAGAACAGTTGAAGGATTCCAGTAACTGGGTGAGCACCAAATCTAGAAAAGGCAACTGAAAAATGGTAGGAAAGCCTCATGGTGACTACTTTTGCCTTTGCTCCACCCCCCTGGAAAAGGAACCAGCCTAGCTATCTTTGTAGGTCACAGGTCCTGTTCTGTAGGGAACAGAGTAACCCTTATGCAATAATGGGGTGCATATATGCCTGTAACAATCTATCTGGTGACAGAAGGACTAAACCAGTTCTAGCTCCCCACCCAAAATTTGCGCTGCAGGGAAAAGCAGCTGATGGAGCAGATAAAGGAGTGGAAGAATCAAATCACAGCTGCCTGTGGCAATGAATTACCACCTTTTAAGACGTGCAACGGAATGCATGCCATGGAAGAAAGACAGCTTCTCAGGAGAAAAGGGGCATTAGGATCTGTGTAAACTAAGGCCACTTATTAAATCTAGAACAAAACACACGCTCAGAAAAGGCCTAACCCTTTAGCCTTGGGCTGTTCTTCAGGCTCATTGTTAGCCTGGCTAAGGTCTGAAGAAGAGCACCAGCCAGCACAGAGCCAATCTGCAAAGACTGTAAAGTGTTTCCATTTTTCTTTTCTCCCTGCTTCCATCTCTCTCTCTCTCCCTTCCTCCCTCCCTTCATTATTTTCTCCCTCCCCCCTCTCCTCTCCCCCCCCTCCCTCCCTCAAAGTTTTGAAAATTTTGTCATACCTGGGTACAAGTTTAAATAACAGACACCTCAGTAACTATTCTAGAATTAACATATATATAAAAACATCACAATGTCCAGTGTGTAACAAAAGATTACAAGGCATAAAAAGAAACAGAAAATAATGGCACATCAAAGGAGCAAGACAAAACATCAGAATCCTTCAACAAAGAAGCCCAGACTCTGTCACACAAGACAAATTTTTTTAAAATTGTCTTAAATATTCTCAAAGAGCTAAAGAAAAGCACAAAGAACTAAAGATACCAGGAAAATGATATATGAATAAAATGATAATTTCAGTAATGAAATAGAAATCTTAAAAGCAGACTATTATAAATGATGGACTATAGTTACTAGTGCAACTATAGAATGTTCTTTTTTGAATTGAAACAAATATACCACATTAAGGCAAGGTATTAATAATAGAGGTACATGGGAACTGTATCCATGATTTTTCTGTAAACCTACAACTGCCCTAATTTTTAAAAAATGGTAAAAAAAATTTAAGAATTGGAAACAAAAAGGAATAAACAGAGCTGAGGATGACAATAACTGACACAAAAATTCCCTAGAGGGGTTCAGCAGCACTTTGGACCTGGACAAGAAAGTATCATTGAACTTGCATATAAGACAATTGAAATTATTGAGTTTGAGGAAGAGAAAAAAATAATAGAAGTGAGCAAAGCCTAAGAGATCTGTGGGACAACATTAAGCATATGAATATATGTATAATATGTATAAGCATATGAATATAATGTATAATGTATAATGCTCACTTGAGCATTTGGCTTCCCTGGGGGACCAGCCAAGGTGGGATCTTTACCCCCTGCTTTTTTGGACCATTTGAGCTATGTAAGCAGTAAAGCAGCTACTTGCTGGGAGTCTGTTGTGCCTGAGCCTGTGTTCTCACGATGCACCATATAGAAACTTACTCCACAGAAGGCGAAGAAAGAGAGAAAGGGGAAGTAATAATGTCCAATGAAATAATGGCCAGAAATTTACCAAATTTAATGAAAGACATGAAAATTCACAAATCCTATAAGCTCAATGAATTCAAAAGTGATAAAGAGATCCACACCAAGATGTTTTTTAATCAAATTGTTGATTGCCTAAGACAAAGAGAATACTGAAAGCAAGAGAGAAGCAAGTGTAATGTACAAGGGAGCCTCAGTAAGGTTAAGCACCAATTTCTCATCATAGACCATGAACGCAAGAAGGCGATGGGATGACATATTTAGTGAAAGAAAAAATGCCAATCAAGAATTCTGTTTTGGGGGGTCTTTCAGGAAGATGGTGGACTAGAAAGACATGGGACTCTTTTCTCTCCCAGAAAAATTGCTAGAGGACAGGCTGAAACAGCCTGGAAAAAGGTCTTCTAGGATTTAGGACACCAGGAGAAGGCTGGACACTGCCCAGAGGAGAGACGAACGAAAAGGGGAATCACAATGACAGAATTGTGAGTTCAAACCAGTGGCTGCTGCTGCCGGTATCTCCCCCTCCCCTGACACTAAAGACATTTTAAAATTCCCAGGGAAGCAGATGTGGTTCAAGCAATTGGGTTCCCGCCTACCATATGGGAGTTCCCTGGTTCGGTTCCCAGTACCTCCTAAAGAAGACAGCAAACTGGCATGACGGGCAGGTGTGGCCAACTGATGCAACAAGAGACACAAGAAGAAAAACGTGTGTCTCTCAACATAACAAAGCAGGGAACAGAGGTGGCTCAAGTGATTAGGTGCCTCCCTCCCACATCAGAGGTCCCAGGTTTGATTCCCAGTGCCTTCTAAAGAAAAAAGGAAGACAAACAGAAACAGCAAGTGCAAACAATGAGGAAGTGGGGAGAAATAAATAAATTAAATCTTTTTTTTTTTAAAAAGGAATTCTCAAACTGCTGGGCCTACAACTACAGACAAAGGGGGCTCCAGGAATCCACCACCCCAGGAAAGAGAGAAAGAGGGACACAGCCTAAGGCTGACTCAGCTTTCGACTCACAGATTTGGTCTGCTGTGTCCCAGGACCTCTTCCAGTCTGGATGGGGCCACACCTTGTTTGCCTTGGGAGCCTGCAAGGGGCTAAAGATATACAACCTTCCCACTTTCCTTCTTTACTAACGTGGGCTGACTGATGAGGACTCAGAGGGGAGTGGAAATATTTCCTACCGAGGAAAATGTTGGGGAGGGGGAGGCTGCCAGAGAAGGCTGGAGAACTGTCTCTGAGAAAGTTTGAATTACAAGGCTTCTTTTTTTAAACAAAGATGTATTTTATTTATTTCTCCCCCCACCCTGATTGTTTGCATTTGCTGTGTCTGATCATTGTGTGCCTGTTTTCCTTTTATTTTTAGGAGGCACCTGGAACCAAACCTGGGACCTCCCATGTTGGAGGGAGGTACCTAATCACTTGAGCCACCTCCTCTCCCTGCTTTGTTGTGTCTCTCATGTTTTCCCCCTGAATTACAAGGCTCTTAGCCTCTAGACTAGAAGCTCTATCACACTGATTCAGTCTATGTTGCAACAAATACACTCCCACCAGGCATTGAACTGAGAGCTGCCAAAGAGCGCCATTTGCTGGCGAACCAAGGAAGTGCATGTGAGAAAATTAAAAGTAAATAAGTAAGAGAGGCTTTTTCTGGACTTTGTATCCTCCCTCCCCAAGATCCTAGGAAGTGCGTCTGCAACCCATCACTGGGTCCAGAGCCCATTTTTGAGCCACTAGCAGGGACAATCCTAACGATGCAGGTTGAACCAAAAATCAAAGAGCAGCAGTAACACACAGTCTCCCACCACTAAATCCCTACAAAGAAAAGTAAATTGAACATCTGAGTAAACTAAGTCCTAATCAGATACCTAGACATCAGTAAAAAATTATGAGCCATACTAAGAAAATGGACTACATGGCCTAAGAAAAGGAATATAACAAAGCCGCAGAAGAGATGCAGAATTTGAGAGAACTAATCAGTGAGATGCGCACACATTTTAAAAATCAAATAATGAGCTGAAAGACAATATGGCTAAAGAGATAAATGATGCAAAAAATTGAGTGAGCACAAAGAAGTATTTGAAATCCTGAACAGAAATGTAGAATGAAAGACTCAATAGGTGAGATAAGAAACACATTAGACGCATACAACAGCAGATAGAAAATGACAGAAGAATAAATGATACATAAGACAGAACAGGTGAAATTGAAGAGAGAAAAGAACAAGAGAGAAAAGAATGAAAAATTAAGCAGGGGCTCAGAAAGTTGAATGACAACACAAAATGCAACAATATCTGTCATGGGAGTTCCAGAAGGAGAACGAGAAGGGCAAAGGGGCAGAAAGAGTATTTGAGGAAATAATAGCTGAAAATTTCCCAACTCCTATGCAGAAATGAACTTACATGTCCAAGAAACATGTTGTATCCCAATCAGAATAAATCTGAATAGGCCTACTCCAAGATGCATATGGGAAGTGGATGTAGCTCCCATGTGGGAGGTCTGTGGTTCAGTTCCCAGTGCTTCCTAAAGAAGAAAGCAAGCTGGCATGATGGGCAGGCATAGCAAGCTGATGCAACAAGAGACACAAGAAGGAAAACATAATGAGAGACAAAAAAAAAGCAGAGAGCAGAGGGTCCCAGTGCTTCCTAAAGAAAATGAACAAGACAGCAAGCTGACACGATGGCAGGCCCTGCAAGCTGATGCAGCAAGATGATGCCACAAGAGACACAAGAAGAAAAAACATGAGAGACACAACAAAGCAGGGAATGGAAGTGGCTCAAGTGATTAGGCACCTCCCTCTCACACTGGGAGGTCCTGGGTTCAGTTCCTGGTGCCTCATAAAGACACAACACATAGCAAGTGCAAGCAACAAGGGAGTGGGGAGAAATAAATAAATAAAATGAATCTTTAAAAAAAGACATATACTACTCAGAATGTCAAATGTCAAAGATAGAGAAAATTCGGAGAGCAGTAAGGGAGAGGCAAACCACCAAATACAAGGGACACCCAGTTGAGAAGACAATGGTATGATACAGTTAGGATACTGAAAGAGAAAAACTGCCAGCTGAGAACTCATTATCCAGCAAAATTGTCCTTCAAATATCAAAGTAAGTATAAAATATTCACAAACAAACAGAAACCTGGAGAGTTTGAAAAAGAATCCATCTTTGAAGGAAATATTAAAGGAAGACTTAGAACCTGAAATAAAAAGATATGAGAGAGAGGCCTGGAGGAGAGTATAGAAGAAAGAATAGCAGAAAGGATAATCAAAAGAGTAAAAGATAAGAATATAATATGGCATATGAAATCCAAAGAATAAAATGGTGGAAGTAAATAGTGCATTTACAGTAATATCATTGAATGTGAGTGGATTAAACTCCCCAATCAAAAGATACAGGCTGACAGAATGGATGAAAAAACATGAACATTATAAGACATACAGAAGGACATTATATTAATAAAGGGGACAATCCACCAGGAAGAAATAACTGTCATAAATATCTTTGCACCTAACCAGGGTGCCCCAAAATACATGAGACAAACAGGCAAAACTGAAGGAGAAATAGACATCTACAATAATCATTGGAGAGTTCAACACACCACTCACATCATTAAATAGAACAACTAGACGTAAGATCAACAAGGAAACAGAGATCTTGAACAATATGATAAACGAGTTAGACCTAACAAACATATACAGAACATTGCATCCAAACTCAGCAGGTTATACATTCTTCTCAGGTTCCCATGGATCTTTCTCCAGGAGAGATTACATGTTAGGTCACAATGCAGATCTCAATAAATATAAAAAGATGGAAATTATACAAAGCACCTTCTCAGATCAGAATGGATTGAAACTGGAAATCAATAACAGGGAAGAGGTAAATTTGCAAATATGTGGAGGCTGAACAACACACTCCTAAATAATCAGTGGATCAAAGAAGAAATTAAAAGTGAAATCAGTATATATACTGAGACAAATGAAAACGAGAACACAACTTATCAAAACTTATGGGATACAGTGAAGGCAGTCTTGAGAGGGAAATTTATAGCCCTAAATGCCTATATTAAAAAAGAAGAGCTAAACTCAAAGATCTAACTGAACAATTGGAGAAACTAGAAAAAGACCAGGAAACCATTCCCAAAGCAAGCAGAAGGAAAGAAATAATAAAGATGAGAGAAGAAATAAATGAAATGGAGAAGAAGAAAAAAAAAACAGAAAATCAACAAAACCAAAAGCTGGTTCTTTGACAAGATCAATGAAATTGACAAGCCCCTAGCCAGACAAAGAATGAAAGTGAGAAGATGCAAATAAATAAAATCAGAAATGAAAGGGGGTAAGTTACAACTGACCCCACATAAATAAAAAGGATTATAAGAGGATATTAGGAGTAACTGTATGCCAAAAAACTAGACGACCTAGATGAAATGGACAAATTCCTAGAAATGTGCAAACAACCTACCCTGATGCTACAAGAAATACAAGAACTTAACAAACCAATCACATTTAAAGAGATTGAATCAGTCATCGAAAATGTCCCAAAAGGGATAACCAGCAAGATGGCAGCAGAGCAAGGCACTCCTAGAGTCAGCTCCTGCTACAGGGCAGTTAGTAATCACCCAGAGCTATCTGAAGCACCTGTTTGGGGGCTCCAGGAGACCAGAAGAGCCTCCTGCAACATCCTTGAAAGAATGCCCATCTGCAGAGAAAATCTGTGAGTAGAGCACTCCATGCCATGGAGGCCAGTGCCCATCCTCTGTTGGAGGCACAAGCTGCTTCAGGAGCTATTCTGCAGCTAGAATTGGAAGCTCCACTACCCAAAAACAGGGGAGGAAGAAACGGTTGAGTGCCAACTTTAGCTACTAATTAGTAAATTCGGCAGGCTGAAGTATAATCCTAAGAACAGCTAAGTTTGAACCTGTCCAAGTCAGAAAGAGGCAGTAGCCGCCACCTTAACTCCACCCCTAGCTTGAGGGGAAGTGGGGCGACTGAAAATCCCAGTGCTGGTGGAGACCGGCTTCTTTCCATTCAGGTCAGATGGCAGCTCTAGCCTAAATCCCAGCCCCACCTCTGGCAGGGAGGAAGCTGGGGGCACCTGCACCAGCCTCTCCAGGAAATTACAGGCCAAGCTGAGGCCAGTGATGATCCTACTTTGGCAGTGAAAGATTCCCCAGGAACTATTCTGTGGCTGCAGTTAGAAGCTCCATTTCTCCAAAACAGGGGAGGAAGAGGCAATTACCTACTGAGTTCAGCTAGTGATTAGTAAATTCAGCAGGCTAAAGTATAATCCTAAGAACAGCTAAAGTTTGAAACTGTCCAAGTTGGAAAGAGGCAGGTAGCTACCATTTTTACTCTGCCCCCAGCATGAGGGGAAACTGGGCTGAGGGAAAATCACAGTGATGGTAGAGACCCATTTCTTTCACCCAGGTTAGCCTGCAGCCCTAGCCTAAGCTTCAGCCCCACCTCTGGTGGGGAGGAAGCTGGCGTGCCCTGAACCAGTTTATCCAGGTAACTGCAGGTACAACTGCTGGCACAGACTGAATAATTGGAAGTCTACCAAGGGAACTGTGGTCATCTTGGACCCGCACTGCATAGATTGCTGCCCACACCTGCAGCTCCATCCCTGCCCCAGGCAAGGCGGAAGGGGGCAGGAAGCTCCATCAGTCTCTCTGGGCAACTACAGCTTAGGACTGAACAACTTGGATTATTCCACACAGCTGTGGCTCTGTCCCTACCCCTGGCAAAGAAGAAAGTTGGCAGATGCTTCATCGGTCCCTGGGACGATAAGGAGAGCTTGAGCCTCCACAGCTTACAGCACCAACTATACGCTTGACTCCTACTGCACAATCAGCAAGAAGAAAGGTCAGGAAGCCCTAAACTAAAGAGAAAAACTGCACCCAGAATAAATATTCTAGTAAGCCAGATGCCAAGACACCAACAAAAAATTACAATCCACACCAAGAAACAGGAAGATATGGCCCAGTTAAAGGAACAAGATAAGCCTCCAGATGACAAAAAGGAGTCGTGACACTTAATCATAGATGTTCAAACAAATCTCCTTAATATACTCAGTGAAATGGCTAAAGAGATTAAGGATATTAAGAAGACATTGGATGAACACAAAGAAGAATTTGAAAGCATGCATAGAAAAATAGCACATCTTATGGGAATGAATGGTGCAATAAATGAAATTAAAAACACTCTGGAAGCAGTTGTGGCTCAATCAGTTGGGCTCCCGTCTGCCATATGGGAGGCCCTGGGTTCGAATCCTGGGGCCTCCTTGTGAAGGCAGGCTCACCCACAGATGCCGCAGAGTGCCACAGACACCACAGAGTGCCGCTCAGCCTGCAAGCACCATGGAGAACCAACTCAGCAAGGTGATGCAACAAAAAAAGGGAGACAAGCAAAAACACAGAAGAGCATGCAGTGAATGGACACCGAGAGCAGACAGCAAGCAAGCCACAAGGGGGGAGGAAATATAAATAAATAAATACAGACACAGAAGAATGCACAATGAATGGACACAGAGAATAGACAGCACGCAAAAAGCCATGGAGGGGGGGTAAAAAAAAAAAGAAAAAACACCTGGAATCATATAATAGCAGATTTAAGGATACAGAAGAAAGGATTGGTGAACTTGAAGAGATGGCCTCTGAATATGAACATACAAAAGAACAGATGAAGAAAAGAATGGAAAAAATTGAACAAGGTCTCAGGGAAATAAACAACAGCAAGAGACACGCAAACATGTGCGTCATGGGTGTCCCAGAAGGAGAAGAGAAGGGAATAGGGGCAAAAGGAATATTTGAAGAAATAATGGTAGAAAATTCCCCAACCCTATTGAAGGACATAGAAATCCATGTCCAAGAAACACAATGCACTCTCATCAGAAAATATCTGAATCGACCAACTCCGAGACACATACTAATCAGAATGTCAAATGCCAAAGACAAAGAATTCTGAGAACAGCAAGAGAAAAGTAATGCATAACATATAAGGGATACTCAATAAGATTAAGTGCTGATTTCTCACCAGAAATGATGGATGCAAGAAGACAGTGGTCTGAAATATTTAAGATAATGCAAGAGACAAACTCCCAGCCAAGAATCTTATATCTGGAAAGACTGTCTTTCAAAAATGAGGGCAAGTTTAGAATATTCACAGATAAACAGAAACTGAGAGAGTTTGTAACCAAGAGACCAACTTTGCAGGAAATACTAAAGGGTGTGCTACAGCCTGAAGAGAAAAGACAGGAAGGAGAGACCTAATAGAGAGTCTAGGAATGAAGATTATATCACTAAAAGTAACTAAAAGTATCAAAAGAGTGGTGAGAATAAAATATGGCAGATAAAACCCAAATATTCAGGAATAAACTTAACCAATGATGTAAAGCAATTGTATTCAGAAAACTACAATTCAGTGTTAAAAGAAATAAAAAAAGACCTATGTAACTGGAAGAACATTCCATGCTCACTGATTGGAATGCTAAATATCATGAAGATGTGAATTCTTTTCAAATTGATATACAGATTCAATGCAATTCCTACAAAAATTCCACCAGCATTTTTTAAAAATTGAAAACATGATTATCAAATTTATTTTGGACTTGGCCCAGTGGTCAAGGCATCCGTCTACCACATGGGAGGTCCATGGTTCAAACCCCGGGCCTCCTTGACCCGTGTGGAGCTGGTCTACACGCAGTGCTGATGTGTGCAAAGAGTGCCGTGCCCCACAGGGGTGTCCCCCGCGTAGGAGAGCCCCATGCACAAGGAGTGCACCCCGTAAGGAGAGCCACCCAGCACAAAAGAAAGTGCAGCCTGCCCAGGAATGGCGCCGCACACATGGAGAGCTGACACAACAAGATGACGCAACAAAAAGAAACACAGATTCCTGTGCCGCTGACAACAACAGAAGCAGACAAGGAAGAACACGCAGCAAACACAGAGAACAGACAACTGGGGCAGGGAGTGGGGAGAGAAATAAATAAATACATACATACATACATACATACATAAATCTTTTTTAAAAAAATTTATTTGGAAGGGTAAGGGGTCCTGAATAGCCAGAAACATCTTAAAAAGGAAAAATAAAGTTGGAGGACTCTCATTTCCAGGCTTTAAAATCATGTTACCTAGCTACAGTGGTACTGACACAAAGACAGACACATAGACCAAAGGAACCTAATTGATAGTTCAGAAACAGACCCTCACATCTATAGTCAAACCTACCCAGCTCGGGCAGAATAGTCCATTCAACAAACGGTGCTGAGAACAGGATATCCATAGCCAAAAGAAGGAAAGAGGACCCCATCTCGCACCATATCCAAAAATTAACTCAAAATGAGTAAAAAAAGCAAGAACCATAAAACTTCTAGAAGAAAATGTAGTATGTAGTAAAATATCTTCAAGACCTGGTGGTAGGTGGTGGATTCGTAAAGGAGATAAGAGGAGGACTCAGATGGACTACTGATGTGTAATGTATGTAGAAGTTTTAATTAGCTTCACTATAAAAGTGTGGAAATGTACAGAGTTGATGGTAACACATTAAAGTGAGTTACAGCTGGTTTATAAGTGGGGATATTGCTGGAAATGGTAGTCTAAGGATATAAATACCAATTGACAGAATGCTAGAGAATAATCTAGGGACTAAATAGCACACTAAACCCAGAGGTGGATGAGAATTGTGGTTGATGGTACAGATGCAAGAGTGTCCTTTGTGAGCTAGAGCAAATGTACATCACTATTGCAGAGTAGTGAGAATGTGGAGAAGCATGGGAAAAATACAACTGGAGTGATCTATGGACTGTGATTACCAGTGACAATGTAACATTCTTGCATCTATGCCAAAGATGTACTGTATTGATAATGGGAGAGTAAGGAAAATGTGTGTCAAATGTATGCTATGGACCTGGTAATATTTGGATGATATTATCTCATTATCTGTAACAAATGTTCTACCACAGTGTGGTGTGTTGATTGAGGGGTGTTTTTTTGGGAATTCTTCACATGTGCATGATTGTTTTGTACGCTTACAACTTTTGTCACAAAAATATATTTAAAAAATAATAATAGGGTGTGTCGGGAGAAAATATACTAAATGTAAGATAAGGGCTATAATTAGTATCAAAAGTTTGAAAATATTCTTTTATAATTTGTAACAAATGTCTCATGACAATGCAAGGTGTTGGTGGAGGGTTGATGTATGGGGTCCCTGTATGATGTTATACGTGTTTGCTTTGTAAGTTCACAACTTTTACTATACACTTATCGTTTATGTATGTTTGTACATAAATGATATAAAAATAATAATAATAATAGGGTGGGTGGGGGAAAATATTTCTTAATCATTAGTTAAAAATGTTTAACAATGTTTAACAATGTAAAGTATTGGTGGTAGGGTGAGATATGAGAGCCCTGTGTGATGTTATATGTTTGTTTGGGAAGTTCACAACTATTACTACACACTTATTGTTTTGTTTTGTTTTAATTAATTTTTATTTTTTATTTATTTCTCTCCCCTTCCCCGCCCCCGCAGTTGTCTGCTCTCTGTGTCCATTCTCTGTGTGTTCTTCTGTAACCGCTTCTATCCGTATCAGCGGCACTGGGAATCTGTGTTTCTTTTTGCTGTGTCATCTTGTTGTGTCAGCTCTCTGTGTGCGGTGCCACTCTTGGACAGGCTGCACTTTCTTTCACGCTGGGCAGCTCTCCTTACAGGGCACACTTCTTGCACATGGGGCTCCCCTACATGGGGGACACCCCTGCATGGGCACACTTCTTGCACATGGGGCTCCCCTACGTGGGGGATACCCCTGCATGGCACGGCCCTCCTTGCACGCATCAGCACTGTGCACGGGCCAGCTCCACACGGATCAAGGAGGCCCGGGATTTGAACCGCAGACCTCCCATGTGGTAGGCAGATGCCCTATCCATTGGGCCAAGTTCGCTTCCCACTTATTGTTTATGTATATTCATGTACAAGTGATATGTTTCAATAAATTTTTAAAAAGTAAAAATAAATCTTGCAACAAAGAAAAGTACAGGACCAGATGGTTTCACAGGTGAATTCTACCAAGCATTTCAAGAAGAAATAACACCAATCCTATTTAAACTCTTCCAAAAATTTGAAGAGGAGGGAAAATTACCCAATATATTTTATGAAGCCAACATTACCCTAATACCAAAGCCAGAAAAAGACACTACAAGAAAAGAAAATTACAGACCAATCTCTCTAATGAACATAGATGCAAAACTTCTCAACAAAATACCTGCAAATAGAATCCAACAGCATATCAAAAGACTTATACATTACAACCAAGCGGGATTTATTCCTGGTATGCAAGGCTGGTTCAACACAATAAAATCAGTCAACATAACATATTAACATATTTCCTTCATATTAACTAACTGAAGGAAAAAAACACATGATCATCTAGATGGATGGAGAAAAGGCATTTGGCAAGATCCAGCATCCTTTCTTGATACAAACCCTTCAAAAGATAGGAAAAGAAGGAAAATTCCTCAATATGATAAAAGGCATATATGAAACCCACAGCCAATGTCGTACTCAAGGGGGAAATGTTGAAAGCTTTCTATCCAAGATTGGGAACAAGACAAAGATACTCATGTCATCATTGTTATTCAACATTGTGCTATAAGTTCTAGCTAGGGCAATTAAACAAGAAAAAAAAAATTTTAAGGCATCCAAATAGGAAAAGAGGAAGTAAAAGTCACTATTTGCAGATTACATGATCGTATATTTAGAAAATTCTGAACTGTCTATGACAAAGCTTGTTGAGCTAATAAATGAGTTCAGCAAGGTGGCAGGATACAATATCAACATGCAAAAATCAGTGGTGTTTTTGTACATTAGTACTGAACAATCTGAGGAGGAAATTGGGAAAATTCCTTTTACAATAGCAACAGAAAGACTTTAATACCTAGGAATCAATTTAACCAAAGAAGTACAGGACATTTATGCAGAAAACTACAAAGCAATGCCAGAAGAAATCAATGAATACCTAAACAAATGGAAAGACATCCCATGTTCATAGACTGGAAGACTAAAAATCATGAAGATGTCGATCCTACCCAAACTGATTTATAGATTCAAAGCAATCCCAATCAAAATTCCAACAGCCTACTTTACAGAAGTATTAATAGAAAAGGCAAGTACCAAATTCACTTGGAAGGGAAAGTGCACCAAAAGTACACCCAGGGGAATTGGACATGGCTCAACTGATAGAGCGTCTATCTGCCATATGGAGGGTCCAGGGTTTGATCCCCAGGGCCTCCTGACCCATGTGGTAAGCTGGCCCACATGCAGTGCTGCAGCGTGCAAGGAGTGCCATGCCATGCAGGGGCATCCCTGTGTATGGGTGCCCCACGCACAAGGAGTACGTCCCACAAGTAGAGCCGCCCCACGTAAAAAAAGCACAGCCCGCCCCGGGAGAGGCGCCACACATGTGGAGAGCTGATGCAGCAAGATGATGCAACAAAAAGAGATGCAGTTTCCCAGCACCACCAGATAATGTAAGTGGAAGCAGAAGAAAACACAGCAAATAGACACAGAGAGCAGACAATGGGGGGAAGGGGAGATAAATAAATTAATAAATAGTAAAATCTTTTTAAAAATTTTTTAACAAGTACACCCACATAGCCAAAAGCATTCTAAAATGAAAGAGTGACATGAGAAGAATTTCACTGCCTGAACTTAAAACATATTATAAAGGCTACAGTGGTCAAAATAGCATAGTATTGGCATAAAGATAGATACATCAATCAGTGGAATAGAATTGAGAGTCCAGAAATAAATCCTCATCTCTTTAGTCAACTGGTTTCTGACAAACCTACCAAGTCCATGTTAATGGGACAAAACAATTTCTTCAACAAATGGTGCTAAAATTAGAGGACCCCTATCTCACTCCTTTTACAAGAATCAAGTCAAAATGGACCAAAAACCTAAATATAAAAGCCAGGACCATAAAACCTCTAGAAGAAACTGTAGGGAAACATCTTAAAGACTTTGTGGTAGGTGGTGGTTTCTTGGACCTTATACCCACAACACAAGCAACAAAAGAAAAAATAGATAAATGGGCCCTCCTCAAAATTAAACACTTTTGTACCTCAAAGGACTCTGGCAAAAGGGTAAAAAGGCAGCCAACTCAATAGGAGAAAATACATGGAAATCACATATCCGATAAGGGTTTACTATATGTAAAGAGATGTTACAACTCAACATTAAAAAAAGACAAGTGACTCAAATAAAAAATGGGCAAAAGACAAATGAATAGACATTTGTCCAAAGAAGAAATACAAATGGCAAAAAGAACCCCACAACAAACACATGAGAAAATGTTCAACATCATTAAGGATTAGGGAAATGGAAATCAAAACTACAAAGAGATATCATTTCACACCTATCAGAATGGCCACTATTAAAAAGACAGAGAACTACAAGTGTTGGAGAGGATGTGGAGCGATAGGAATATTTATGCACTGAGGCGGGAATTTAGAATGGTACAGCCACTGTGGAGGACTGTTTGTCAGTTCCTAAAGTTGAATCTGGATTTGCCATGTGACCCTGCAATACCACCACCGTGTGTATACCCGGAAGAACTGAGAGCAGTTTCACGAACAGATATCTGTACACTGATGATCATAGTGGCATTATTCATGATTGCCAAAAGGTGGAAACAACCCAGGTGTCCATCAACTGATGAATGGATAAACAAACTGTGGTTTATTCACACAATGGAATAATATACATCTGTAGGAAGAAATGAAGTTGTGAGGCATATGATGACATGGATGAACCTGGAGGACATTATGTTGAATGAAGCAAGCCAGACCCGAAAGGACAAATGCTGTATAATTGTGCTACTATGAAGTAAAGATATCGTGTAACATATTGTATGATTCCATTTATATAAAATATAAATATAAGTCCATTTATAAAGATGAAACTAGATTAGTGATTATGTAGAGCTGGGGAATGACTGCTAAGCAGTGTGGAGTTTTCCCTTTTTGAAGTAATAAAATGGCTCTAAAATTTTTTGTGGTGATGAATGCCCAACATTTTGATTATACTAAAAGCTATTGATTATACACTTTGGCTAGATCATATGGTATGTGAATATATCTCAGTAAAACTGCTTAATAAATAAATAATTGTGCAAGAATAGCCAAAAACCGCAGCTAAGTACAGCAGGGGAAACAGAGTTTGAGAGGTGAAGAATTTTCTTGTTTGTTGGTCTGTTTTTTGTTTATGATTATTATTATTGAAATAATGAAAAGGTTCTAATAATGATTGAAGTAATGAATGCACAACAATGTGATTATACCAAATACCATTGATTGGACACTTAAGATTAATGATTTACTTTATTAATGTATATGAATAAAATTGATTTGCTTAAAAAAATGACAAATGGAATCTGAGGGCAAAACAATAACTGTGTTTGATCAGGAAACAGTTTCTTGTGTTACTCTCTAAAATAACTGTGGATTTCCCTCGGGGCAATTGTTTTTTCTCTTGAGACTGATTCTGGAAGCTGCGATGACATGAACAGGAACCAGGGATCTATTTGCAGAAAGCTGGTTGACATCTTGGAAGCACATCTGTTACTGAAGTTTTGCTTTGCCACCATCGCTGTCTGCACACCTGGCCAGCAGGTGGAGCCATTTGGATATTTCATCCCAGCAGCCTTCCTGGAGATGGCAGGTGGATGCTGGTCAGAGGTAACTAGGAATGGTCAAGCTGTGCACTGAGCAGCCTCTAGCAGGTTGGAGGGGTCCCTTCTCCAGGGTGACTCTCCTACAAATCAGGACTATATTGATTTCCTCCTGTGGCCAGTCAAACCACATTTTTCTTCTGGGGGTAAAAGGGTGAGCCGGAGGTCTCAGCCTCTCCAGCCTCCTGGAGTAAAGGGCCAAGTGGACCAGAGCTGACCAGGAAAGGGCTCAGCCATTGGGGCCTGACCCTCCCCCAGGCTAAGCTGACCCCTTGGGCCTCAAGCCAGGCCTCCAGTACCCCACTTTTGTCCTTTACTAGCCATGTAAGTGGGGACAAAATACATCCCCACTCTGAGTCTCAGTTTCCTAATCTGAAAGGGGGATCATCACAGCACTTAACTTTGGGGACTGGTAGGAGAGTACAAGGACTGGTGGCTGTTTAGTCTCGTTGTGAGGCCTGGCCCCCAAGTCTCAGTTGGAGTCAGCTGTCCTCAGGTCTGTGCCCAGCACCCAGGTACCTCGCTCTCACCCTCAAGGGCCTCCCCATCTGCCCTACTCACAGCCTCCCTGCTCCACCCCAAATTCCTCCACCAGGCCTGCTGGAACTGGACTAGACAGTGGCCGTGGACACAACAACCCGGTTCTTCCCGCTCTGGCACGGTCAGGGAGCCCACCTCCCTCCTCTCCCCAAGGACGCTGCTCCGTCCCAGCTCCTCTCCACTTCCACAGGCTCCCTTGCTCCTTCAGTACCCTCCCCTACAAAGGGGAAGGATTTCATCCCAGCCTGACCCTCAAGGAGATCATGCCCAGGGGAGGGAGATGCACAAATACCTAGAAAGTGGGACAAATGCCCAGGCGATGTGCGTGAGGAGTACTGAGGGGGTCCCAGGGAGGCCTCTGCTTCTGCTGGGCAACCAAGGCAGGCTTCGTCAAGACGTGAGCTCTCAAAAGTCCTCCGGTATGAATAGGAGTTGATAAACACAAAAGGCAGGGCAGCAGGACACACAATGCCAAGTCCTGAAGGCATCTTCTGGGAAGAAGGATGAGGAGTTCTATGTGACAGATCGAAAAGGCACGAAGAAATAAAACAAAAAACAAAAAAACAAAAATCAGAAAAGGTATGAAGGATGATGGGTGGGCAGAGCCTGTCACCCTAAGGAAAAGGGTGGCATGGGGGCAGGCAGGGGGACACTGGGGGAGGGGTGAGGGTGGGATGGGGAAGGACAGGGGGCATTGGGGGAGGGGTGAGGGCCCTGATCAGGAGCCCTCTGGGCAGATCCTCTCTCTGGCCATTTCCTAACTTGACAGATTGGCCTGCCTGAACCTCAGTTTCTTCTTCTATAACATCGAGGTCACAGTAGAATCCAGCTTGTTGAAGACTAAATGGGACAGAGCAAAGCTGACTGTCGGTCACTATGCCCTGCGCAGGTCGGTGTTCCCTGTCGGTGGCTTTTACTCTTTCCTGGAGCTTCATTCCAAAGGCAGGGCTTTTTTCTGACTGCTGCGGGCCTGCCATCCCGGAGGCACGACCACAAGGGGCCAGGCCTCTCACTGATCAAAGAGGAAAGCAGAAGCCCAGGAAGGGGGAGAGATGTGTCACTGCACGAGCGAGGCAGAGGTGACAGGACTCGAACCCAGGGCGGGCCCTGGGCAGCCGAAGCCCCCTGTGCCGCGGGGCCAGGGGTGCCCCGCGGGCTGCTGGGGCGCTGAGGCTCAGGCCAGCCAGGCAGCTGCTGCGGGCACGTGACAAAACGGGTGTTTGCTTAGCTGGGGCCACTCGGCCAAGGCATTAATGTGCAACCAGGAGCGGGGCGCGGGGCGGGCAGCCCCGGTGTTCACGGCCTGTGTGTCCATCCACCCTCGGAGAGTGACCTGGCCGAAGGCTCGGGGGGCCCCTCGTGATGGGGGGACGCCCAAGGCCCAGGAGCTTCGGAGGGCGGGAACAGCCAGTGCCCCGCAGCCTCGGGGGCCCACCACTCTGGCTGGGCCGGGGTCTGGGGTCCCCTGGGAAGGCCTGGCGGGTTGTGACCGGGAGTATGTTGGGGGACACTGCTTGGTGGACCTGGGGCTTCCCTGGTTACGAGCATCTTCACGCTGTCTCCCTCTGCCTGGGGCCCCGCTGCCCAGCCCCCCGCCTGAGCCACTGCCCCCGCACTTGTCACTCATCTCCCTGCAACTCGCAGCTCCCCTGGACCTCCAGCCCACCCCCTTCCCGCCACTCAGCCCTGACGGCTCCTGCCAGCCCCGGTCCTTGGGGCCCTAGGGCGTGCGACCAGGGAGGCCTGGGGGGGCTGCGGGGGGCCGGGGGAAGGGGCCCCTCTGGAGTTCGGGGAACTGGGCAGGGTTCAGTTTGCCCCAAGAAGCCAAAGCCTCAAGCTGCCACCCACTTTGGGAGCCCCTGGGCCGGCCGCTCCCCTTCACCTGATGATCTCTTGGCCAACGGGGGGACGCAGGTAGGGGCAGCAGGCGGGGCCGGTGGGACGGCAGGGGACACACTGCCTCCAGCCCAGATCCGGGCACGGAAGCCGCACCCTTCTGAGGGGTTCCCAGGTGGGTCCCCGGAGCACTGAGCTCTCCAAGCCAGCCTCTCGCAGCCTCAGGGAAACGTCAGGGTCCCCGCCCTGCCCAGCCGGGAAACACGGAGGGAGAAACTGAGGACCAGGCTGAGCGCCTCTGCTGACTCCTTTCCCTGCAGGTGACAAGAGGGGAAAGTGGACGCCGCGCGAGGGATCCAAGGACTGGAGGTGGAGAGGGGGGCTGTGGGTGCCAGCCACCCAGGCTCTCTCGGCTGCCCCAGAGAGAAGGAAGAGGGGCTGGCGCCCTGGGCGGCCGGGGGGCGGGAGCTCCGGGGGCAGCACCTGCCCCTCCATGCCCTGCCAGCCTTTGGCCCGCGCGGGGCCCGAAGCCAGCACTGCCCGCCCTGCCACCGCGCCCCCGACAGCGAGGACGCAGGATGGACAGCCGGGCGGCTCGGGCTCCTGGGTCAATGCAGAGGCGGACGGCCCTGGGGGCAGCCGGGCGTGAGCAGACGGTGGCAGGTGAACGCGTCCCGGCATGCACAGCGTGCGGTTCCCCAGGTGGCCGCCAAGGCCGCGGGGTCGGTGGGGTTGAGAGGGGCCTTGGACCCCGGCCCCCGGGAGCTGTGCGGGACTGGACGCTCTCCCGCCCCCACCTTCAGCCCCCTCCCGACCGAGGCACTGGAGGGCACCCAGGGCCCTGAGAGCCCCTCCCTGTGTCATTAACGCACTCATTCACTTGCTCGCTCCCTCATTCATTCATTCATTCATTCATTCATTCATTCATTCATTCGGGACATCTGCTGAGCACTCTCTCCAGGCCCAGTTGGCACCCACTGGACACCAGGGAAGCCCCTCCCTGCTCTCAGGTCATCCGCAGTCTGATGGGGGGCCAGGGGAGACACACACCTACACACGCACAATTTGGTTGGGACCCTGATGAGGGCAAGCCCAGGAGTCAGGGAGCCCAGAGGAAGCAGTGGGGGTGGGGGTGGGGGCGTAGCAGGGCAGGCTTCTCGGAGGAAGTGTCCTTCCAACTGGGCTTTGAAGGGGAGGCCCTGCCCCTCGGCTGCAAAGGCCCTGCCCTCCTGCTGCTCTCACTCAGGTACTCACGCAGCCTTCTCCCTGGGCTGGCCCGCTGGGCCTCCCCTCTCTGCATCGTGCAGCTGAAACAGTGCGGGCCTTAACAACACACGGATGACATTTAGAAAAGAAAATCGATGGCAGTGGACTCAGCCCAGTGGTTAGAGCGTCCACCAACCACATGGGAGGTCCGCGGTTCAAACCCCGGGCCTCCTTGACACGTGTGGAGCTGGCCCATGCGCAGTGCTGATGAGCGCAAGGAGTGCCCTGCCACGCAGGGGTGTCCCCCGCATAGGGGAGCCCACGCCCAAGGAGTGCACCCCATAAGGAGAGCCGCCCAGCGTGAAAGAAAGTGCAGCCTGCCCAGGAATGGCGCCGCCCACACAGAGAGATGACACAACAAGATGATGCAACAAAAAGAAACACAGATTCCCATGCCACTGACAACAGAAGCGGACAAAGAAGATGCAGCAAATAGACACAGAGAACAGACAACCGGGGTGGGGGGGAGGGGAGAGAACTAAATAAATAAATAAATCTTTAAAAAAGAAAAGAAAAGGAAATCGAGAGGGGCGTGCTGTTGAACACTTAGGCCCTGGGAACAGACCAGCCCGGGACTGAGCCCAGACGCCGCTGCTTCCTGTTAGAAAGAACGCTGCACCTGTAAGAAAACCAAAGCTCACCTGATTGTGAAGAGAATTTTATTAACGATCTTGCAAGAACGGGCACCCAACCTGGGCAAAATGGCAGGTGCGCCCAACAACAAGAAGCAGTGACATTTACAACCTAAACCTAACACACGGGGCCCTCCCTGTTCCCCACTGATTGGGTACGTCAGGGGTTACAGTCTATCCCAGAGGTCTAAGTAACTTTCCCGGTTCCCGCTCTGAGTCCCCGCTCCCGCGTTCCCTACACCCCTGCGGGCTGAGCAGCCTCAGCGCCGCTTTCACCCCTGGCCCTGCTCCCAGCAGTCACCACTGGTCCCCCCTCATTTCAGCATCACTTTTCAAATTCTTGGTGCACCAAAGCCGCTGGATCCCCTACGCTCCCTCCTCGAGCAGCAGAGACGGCTCTGGCTTCCCTTGGTGGAAATTAAACTTGACCCTTTCCCACATTCCTGACTGTGGCTTGGCCTTTCTGAGCCTACGTTTTCTCCACTGTAAAATGGGGGCCGTGGAGCACCGGTGAGGAATAACGAGGCGACTCGTTTAACGGGCCGAGCGCAGCGCCTGGCTTTCCTAAGCTCTCCGTCAGAGCTCAGCTGTTGGAGGGGGCACCTGGGGACAGGCTGGTGAGGGCACTTCTTGCAGGGGAGGGGTGCCAGGCCGCCATCCACATCCCTCTTCAAGAGAAGACTCCTTCTCAGCTGTCCTAAAGCCAGTGTCCTCAGCCACTTTCATCTCTTCCTCCGCAGGTTCTGCCTCCGTTAAGGTTCAGGCAGGGAAACAGGGTTTCGAGCAGAAAGGGATTGAATACAGGGAGTTAGAGGCGGAACAACAACAAAAAAAGGCACTGACGTCAAGAAATTAGGAGGCTCAGAAAGTGCTGGGCCTTGCGCACTGAAGGGGTGAGTCACAGGAAGAGCACGGGGGGCACTGGCGGGGTCCCACCTGGCCCTGCCTCCCTTCAGCCTTCCAAATCTCATGCAAACGCCTGCCACCAGCAGGATTAACCAGAAGTCCTGCTGCAGGGCATTCTGGGAAATGTCATTCTCGGGCTTCCAGACCCCAGAACACGGGGCAGCCATGGAGTGGGGGACGACAAGATCTGCAAAGCGCCCTGGCACACGGGTGTCCCTCCTACAGCGGGGCATGCCGTTCGGCGCCCGTGTGGTCCCGGGCCACGGCCAAGCGTCTCCGTCCCCGCGTCCTTGTCCACACAATGGGGAGATGCCCACCCCCAGGAGTAAGGAGAGGGGTCTGCACTGCAATCCACAGAGAAAGCTCAGCACAGGGGCCCGCACCCAGGGAGCGCACGGCCACCTCCAGCCGCCGAGGTCACTAGGCGCCGCCGTTTGTTTGGGGGGAGCCCTTGGCGCCTCGGTGTTGCTGCCCCACGCCTGAGGCCCCGTCTGCAGGGTGGAGCTCCCCGCCACGGGCGTCTTGGTGGACCTGGGGACAGGAGCCTGGGTCCCTATCCCCCAGCCTCCTGCTCAGGCCTGCGCGTTGCTCAGCAAAGAATCAGGGGCCCGGGTGGCCGTGGCTGTGGCATCCCATGGTGGCACTGTCCCTGGAGGTGTCAATGCCAGGACCAGCCTGTTCCTGGGGAGACGCAGGCTATGGAGCCAGCCACCTGCCTCCTTTCCAAAACAGGTTCTTAGCCTTCCCAGCGGGCCTGGGAAGAGTCTTCCGGTCAATTGTTTTGCTTCTTAAGGTAACCTGAGTCTGTGTCTTTTGGTGGCTGCTCTGGGGCTGCCCAGTGCAGTCGGGAGGACCTGGGATCTGGCTCTAATGACAATTCTGGAAGGAGATGTGAGGACGAGTGAGAGTGAAGCACGCCATGTCCACAGCTGGAGGAAGACGTAGCCACTGAACGTGGTATTCTCAAAGAGAATTTACAGGGAATGGATGTGGCTCAATTGAGAGAGCATCCACCTACCATATAGGAGGTCCAGGGTTCAAACCCACAGCCTCCTGACCCGTGTGGAGCTGGCCCACACGCAGTGCTGATGCGCGCAAGGAGTGTCCTGCCACGCAGGGGAGTCCCCCGCGTAGGCGAGCCCCATGCTCAAGGAGTGCACCCCACAAGGAGATCTGCCCCACACGAAAAACACAGCCCATCCAGGAGCAGCGCCGCACACACGGAGAGCCGACGCAGCAAGATGACAAAACAAAAAGAGACACAGATTCCCGGTGCTGCCTGACAAGAATGCAAGTGGACACAGAAGAACACACAGCGAGTGGACACAGAACAGACAATAGGGGGTGGGGGGTGGTAAGAGAAATAAATAAAAATAATAAATCTTAAAAAAAAAAAACAGAGAATTTACAATGACTTGGGAAGATGCTCATGATAATTTTTTTTTTATTTTTTATTTTATGCCCCCCTGCTGCAAGGTGGCTCCCTCATCTGTCTGCTCAGTCTGCTTATCTTTCTTTAGGAGGCACCAGAAACTGAACCCGGGACCTCCCACATGGGAGGCAAGTGCCCAACTGCTTGAACCACTTCCACTCCCTGCTGGCTATGGCATCTGCTCATCTCCTTTAGGATGCATGGGAACCGAACCCGGAACCTCCAGTGTGGGAGGCAGGTGCCCAATTGCTTGAGTCACATCACAATAATTTATTTTTTTTGTTTTTAAAGATTTTATTTTTATTTATTTCTGCCCCTCATTCCCCCATTATCTGCTCTGTGTCCATTTGCTGTGTGTTCTTCTGTGTCTGCTTGTGTTCTCATTAGGTGGCTCCGGGAACCGATCCTGACACCTTCCAGAATGGGAGAGAGGTAATGACTCTCTCGTGCCACCTCAACTCCCTGTTCTGCTACGTCTTCTTATTTTCGCTCCTCTGTGTCTCTTGTTGTGTCCTTACTGCGCCAGCTCCCCGCATTGACCGGCATGTGCGGGGCGGCTTTCCCGCATTGGGTGACATTCCCACGCAGCGCGGCACTCCTGCACGGGGCCGCACTCCTGCACGGGGCCGCACTCCTGCATGGGGCCGGCACTCCACGTGGGCCAGCTTGCCCTCACCAGGAGGCCCTGGGCATCAAACCCTGGACCTACCAATTGGTAGACAGGAGCACAATTGGTTAAGCCACATCTGTTTCTCATGATCGTTTTTTAAAAAGATTTATTTTATTTATTTCTCCCCTCCCCCTCCTGGTCTGTACTTGCTGTGTCTGTTCATCTTCCTTGTTTCTTTAGGAGGCACCAGGAGCTGACACCAGGATCTCTGATGTGGGAAGGAAATGTCTAATTGCTTAAGTCACCTCCGTTCCCTGCTTTGTTGTGTTTCGCTTTATGTTTTTTCTCCCTATGTCTCTTGTTGTGTCAGCTTGCCACATCTGCCCGTTGCACCACCTCGCTGTCTTCTTTGGAAGGCACCATGATGGGAGGCACCATGATCCGAACCTGCAACCTCCCATGTGATAGGCGGGAGTCCAGTTGCCTGAACCACATCCGTTTCCCACAATAAATTTTTGAGTTGAAGTATAATATACCTACTTTATTGTCCTCAAATCTTAATACACAGCTCGGTGACACGGGATGATAAACAGCTGTGTAACCACCACCGAACTCAACATGTGGAACATTTCCAGCCCCCAGAGCTCCAGAGTGCCTTCTCCCAAACAATTCTCTCCGAAAGGAAACCACGATCCTGACCTCTAACCTCGCAGATGGTTTTTGCCTGTTCTAGATCTTCATATTAGCGGAGTCACACCGCGTCCTCTTCCTGCCAGCTTCTTTCACGCCACACTGTGTCGGTGCGTTTGCTCGTGCTGTGCCACGGGGGGTTCTTTCTGATTTGGGGCTCTCACGAATAGTGAGGCAAGGGGCACCGACACGCGCTCCCGTTGGGTGGACGCCCATCAGGTAGGTGTGTGTTTACAACGCAGTGGTTTCGCAACACTTGTTTAGGAAAATTTTCAAACATACAGAAAATCTGAAAGAATTCTTCAGTGACCTCCATATACCCTCCATCTGGGTGCTACAGTCAGCATTCTACCATGCTTGCTTATCTCCAGTCACCAGCCCTCGATGCGTCCATTAGTCACCTACTTTTGTTGATGCAGTGATGTAATTTTGGGAGTGGATGTAGCTCAAGTGACTGAGCGCCTGCTTCCCATGTACAAGGTCCCAGGTTCAATCCTGGCCCCTCTGAAAAACAAACCGACCAACCAACAAATGAAAGATCCAGCTCTCACTGGGGAGCAGATGTGGCTCGGCAGTTGAGCACCTGCTTCCCCTGTATGAAGTCCCAGGTTCAATCCCCGGCACCTCTTAAGAAACATACATATAAATATACATATATTTATTTATTTATATTTATATTTAAAGGGGGAAAAAAGATGTGGGATACAAAATTACAAACACAAAAACAAAACAAAACAGATACAGAGGGACTGGGAGGGAATGAAGCACACACCCAGTGATGGTGGGATGACAGGGAGAATATAAATTTTATTTTTCTTTGGACTGTTTCCCAAATTTTCGGCAGTGAACTTCTATTAATTTTTTGAACAAGAACAAGAACAAGAAAAAGAAAAGGCGGCTTTGTCTTTTATAGGATTGGGGTTTCTTTCTTTGGGGAAGGGAGACACTGGTGAGGTGGGGGGATGGGCGTGGGGTGGGGCTGAGCAGCGCCCCTTCTGAGAAGGAGCCCCGGGAAGAGCAAGTCCCTGGTGGGAAAGGAGGGGCAGCGGGGGGCGGGGGTGGGCAGCGCTGCGCTGCAGGGCCGCCCGGGCACAGGGGCATTGGGCCCCGGGTCAGCGGCCTGGCGGCTGCTGGTTAAGAGCCCACTGGGGCCTTTTGTGGTGTGGACCCCAGAGCGCAGTCCAGGAAAAGGAGCTCCAGGGAGAGGAGAAAAGGAGCGACCGGAGCAAGCAGGACAGCGGCGCGGGTCCCAGGGGCCCAGGAAGGCTGAGGGCTCAGCAGCGGCCTCCACCCCGGCGGGAATGAGGTGATAGGTAAATGGGAGACCCCGAGACGGGATCTGGGGTGAAATTATGGTGGAAGAGTCAAATGTAAGAGACAAACGTACTGTGTTATGCCTAGATGTTTCTTTTTATGGAATTCGTGGAATTTGCTGGTATTAACTGGGCTCAGCTTTTTAAATTAAATTTTTAAATTTTAAATTTAAATTTAAATTTAAATGTTAAATTTTAAAAAGTGAATGAGAAAAAAAAAGTGAATGAAGCAATGCACCATTCAGGACAAAAGGAAGGGACTGAGGCCGTTGAGTGTAGGAAAAAGAGGGACGACCCAGCAGACCCGGCAGAACGCATGGCCCCGAGACCCCCACCCCGGAAACCTCCTGAGGGATCCGCACGACCCTGGCCACTTGGCACTCTTCCCGAGGTCAAAGAGAAGCTCCGATAAACGCAAATAGGCCTCCTCATTGGGCCCCTGAGAGCTAACAGGTGGGGATCCTAAAGCAACCAACCAGAAAAGCAGACTCCTGGGGCCCCTCCCAACATCAGGAAGGGGGAGGAGGAGAGGCTTTAGACAAGGGGGAGGCAGGCGTGGCTCAACTGCTAGAGGGTCCTCCTACCATATGGAGGGTGCAGGGCTCGGTACCCAGGGCCTCCTCACCCGTGTGGTGAGCTGGCCCACGCACAGCGCTGCCTGGTGAAGGAGCAAGGAGAGCCGCCCACGTGAAAAAAGCGCAGCCCGCCCAGGAGTGGCGCCGCACATGGAGAGCAGACGCAGCAAGATGACACAACAAAAAAGAGACGCAGTTTCCTAGTGCCGCAGGATAATGCAAACTGACGCAGAAGAACACACAGCAGATGGACACAGAGAGCAGACAACGGGGAAGGAGGCAGGAAATAAACAAAATATATAAATAGAAATTAAAAAATAAAAAAGGTCTAACCTGCGCCCCCCATGAGCCACTCGTATGTGCCCACATCTGTGTCTAGGACAGCATACTCTTTTCCTGTTTCTTTTTTTTTTTCAATGATTTATTTATTTATTTCTCTCCCCACCCCCCAACAGTTCTCTACTCTCTGTGTCCACTCGCTGCATGTTCGTGTCTGCTTGTATTCTTGTCAGTGGCACTGGGAAACTGTGTCTCTTTTTTTGTTGCGTCATCTTGCCGCGACAGCGCTCCATGTGTGCAGCACCACTCCTGGGCAGGCTACGCTTTTTTCGTGCAGGGCGGCTCTCCTTGAGGGGTGCACTCCTTGTGCGTGGGGCTCCCCTATGTGGGAGATACCCCTGCATGGCACGGCATTCCTTGCGCTCATCAGCACTGTGCATGGGCCAGCTTCACCACATGGGTCAGGAAGCCCTGGGTTTGAACTCTGGATCTCCCATGTGGTAGACGGACGCTCTATCAGTTGAGCCAAATCCGCTTCCCTCTTGTTTCTTAATAAACTATTCACTGCCTTACCTACTCTATGAAGTGTCCATAAATTATTTTATGCAACATAAGACAAGAACGTAGAAGCCCAGAACCCAGAGCTTTCTGCCAACAGGACCACAAAGGACATCTAGAAGGCAGCAAGACTTCACACCACATGGGCCTGCTTTCCAATCCTGGGTTCCTAATGCTACCCCAAGTTGCTGTGGTGGCAGTCTGTGCAGACACAGAATGATAGAATGGAAATACTTGGCATTCTTACCCCTCCCCGCAATCCCAGACCAGTGCAGGCATTGCTAATCAATCACCACACTTTTTTTCACAGAGCTTAGAATCTTCCTCAGCCTCATCCTCATGGGCAGCCATTACCGGTTTCTCACAAGATGCTTGCAGTCTTCACAGCCTACTTGAGGTCCTTCCTGTGGTCACCTGGACTCGGCCTGAGGAGGCACAGGTCACACAGCCTGTCTTTCTCAGGAAGCCACAACTTCTACTCCCTTCCAGCTTCCCCTTGAGTGCCATTCCTCCCTCCCAGTGTGGGGAAAATTATTTTGTCTAGAAGTTATTGAAGCTTGGCCCTTAGTCATCACGGGTTGTCCAGGCCCTGAACTCCTCAGGCCCTTGGTTTTTGAGGCTCAAAACCCTGTTCTCCTCTGTTCCTGAGGCAAAAGGTGCTGCGGGGTCTACATGGCAGGTGGGGAGGGTCCCAAGTTCCTTACTAGCTCAAAAATCAACCCTCCACACAAAATAATTCTAGTGTGGGATGAGTTTTATGAAGAAGGCGAAACAGTGCTGCAAAAGGAACTAAAAGGGGCGCCTCCTCCTGGTAGGCTAATCAGGAGAGAGTGCTTGGGGACAGGGACGCCGAGCTTTCCCTGAAGAAACGCCAGCTATGTATAAGTCAGGAAGGAGAAACAGCAAGTGCAAAGGCCTTTGAGAGGACGAGGGTTCTTTCTTCGGATGTGACAGGAAGGGAACTGGAAAAGGAAGAAGCAGATGCAAGTGGGTCTGTTTCCTGATGAGACGCGAACAAGGCAGTTCTCTGCTGCTCTCTCTCTTCAGTGGAGTCTGGAAGGGTAGGGCAGCGGGAAGTAGGGTGTTTGACCAGAGACAAGATGGTATGAGATGGCCAGCTCAGAGGAGAAAGACCAACTTCCTGGGGGTAAGGCAGCAGGACAGTGTGAGGACTGCATGTGGCTAATGGTCATGAATTTAAAGGAAAATCAGTTGGCCCAGTTGAAGGATGTTGCTCAAGGACATTCCACTTTTTGGGGGCAGTTGAGAAGGGCAGGGGAGAAGCAGCCACTGGGTTCATCCAGGGCTGGGGTTTGCCAGGTGAATGCAGCGGAGAAAGAGAGTGCTATGTTAGGACAGGTCAGCTGCTAGAACAAATAGCCCCAAGAGCTCGGCAGCTGAACGCCGCAACGCTTTGCTTCTGGCTCCCACAAAATCCTTGCAGATGTCCCTGGCCCGGCATCTCGCCTCCATGTGGCAGCACAGGGACCCAGGCTCCCACCTCCTTGGGATGCTGCTCTCTTCACCTTGCAGCTTCCAAGGTTACCACGGAAGGGGATGAGCCTGTGGGCAAGGCCCACCCATATTTAACCTCCTTGGCCCTAACGGGACACAAGTGACTTTGGTTAATGTGTTAGTTCATTCGGGTGAAGGCAGGTAGCCTTCTGGGTGGTGCTTCAGGGACGCGGGCTGCTTGGAACTAGCGATTCTGCCCCAGCGTCTTCCCTTGCATCCTTCCCCTCTAGGTGGCGGGAGGAAGAAATTACCTCCTTAACAAGCCCACGGCCTAGCCCAACGCAGGGGCTGGGAAATGTCATTTTCCTGGGTGCCCTGAAAGTAGTCCGAGCGTGTCTGCCAGGAGGGGCAAGAGTGCAGGGATGGAACCTCCCCTGGGGGCAAGGAGAAGTGACAGCCAGTGGGGAGAAGGGATTCCGCGGCCACGAATGGAGGCAGGAAAGAGGTTGGAAAATTCTAGCCAGAGACGATCGTAAGTTCAAAGGTTAGGAGCCGGTGGACCCAAAGTGGAACCCAGATTTCCGGGCTGGTGCTAGTTCTGGTGGTGTGAAAGCACAGGGCACGGTGACAGAGGGGAGCGGTAGAGAGGAGGGTGTACAGGCAAGAGGGTCAAGGAAGAAAGAGGCGCGGTGTATGCTGCGGTCACTGAGAGATGGCCGAAGCGGGAGCGAAAGGGCTTTTCTCTTTTAGGGCTTAGGAAGCGCTTGCTTGCTCGGGTCTAAGCTGCTGGTAGCTCTGAACTCATTTAATCCTGCTAACGACCCCGGAGGCGGTGCTAACAGTCCGCACGTCCAGGTGAGGTACCGAGGCGCAGAGAGAAGAGCCCCTGCCCAAGGCCAAAGAGCCAAGAGGTGCCTCTGGGATTCGAACTCCGGCAGCCAGCTCAACCGCGCCAGCTCGGGAACCTTCAGTTCATTCGTTCATTGATTCACTGAGTCATGGAAATACCCATGCGCCCGACAGCTGTCCAGGGAAAAGGGCAGGAGAGGGTGGGGTCCCGGGCCCAAGCCCCGACGGCGCGGGCTTTGGGGGAGGGCGGGCGCAGCAGGCGCAGCCGCGGGTGCTCGGCCGGGGCGGGGGTCTTGCTCGGCCCGGGGCGTTTGCGGAGCAGGAGGTAACAGCGCGGCCGGCGCCGTGAGCCCCTCCGCGGGCAGCCCCGGGGAGGCCCCTCGGGCGCGTCCCGGACCCTGGCCCCGGCTCGCGCCCCCAGCCCCGGGCCCCCCACCCCGCGGGGCCGCCGCCTCGGGCGAGCACCGTTACCGTCCTGGGAGGAGAGTTTCTGGCCACGGGAGCAGCGCCCTCAGGCCAGGCGGCCTTGCAGCCCCGGAGGGAGGAAAGGCAAAGCCCACCGTCAGCCCCGAACACCTCGGGGAGCGGCTCCTCCCCGCGCCCCAAAGCGGGGGACTGGGCGGGCGGGCTGGGACGCCGGCAGGGGATGGGCGCCGGCCCCGCCCCCGCACAGGCCCCGCACAGGCCCCGCCCCCGCCCCGCGCAGGCCCCGCCTCCCCCGCGCAGGCCCCGCCTCCCCCGCGCAGGCCCCGCGGCCCCGCGCAGGCCCCCGGCGGCAGCCGCTGGAATCCGGTCGGACCACATTCTTAGCCCCGGAGGCAGCCGCTGGCCTTGGAATATGGCCCCGGCCTTGGTGGGGGGAGGGGTGTCTGGCCGCAGCTTCCCGGGACCCAGCGGATCCACCAAGGGTCCTTGCCGGGTCTCCCCTCCCCCTTCTTTCTTCCCCTCCCCCCAGCCACCCGGGACGCTGCCCTCTGCCCTCTTAGATGGCACGTGAGAATCGGGGGCACAGCCCAGGGCACAAAGAGGGTCGCCAGTGGGGCCCATCTGGCCTCTGGGGGGCTTCAGTGTCAGTCACTAACCGGATGGGGACAAAGCTGGGGACCCGGGCGGGGAGACAGCTGCCAGCCAGCCCCTACGCCAGGACGATGGGGAGAGGATAGGCCAGCTGCGGGCCTCCTGCCAGTGTCCTGGGCCTCAGCTTACCCATCTGTTCAAGGCGTCCTTGGGTCCTGCTAGCTGTCCTCTGCAGAAGGGTGGGCCGTCCAAGGCCAGGGGCAGAGGTCCAGCCCCAGGGCCCAGGGACGACTGAGGGGAGACGGGCTTAGTGGGGTCCAGAGTCTAACCCAGCTCCCAGCCCGGAAATCTATTTCCCAAAACATGACTTCCTTCATAACTGAAGACTTTTTAAAAATTCCATTTATTGTTTGTGTTACAAGAATAATGCATGCAGGGGAGCGGATGTAGCTCAAGTGGCTGAGTGCCTGCTTCCCATGTACAAGGTCTCAGGTTCAATCCCGGGTACCTCCTTAAAAAAAAAAATAATGCATGCTTAGGGCATCTCGCTGCAGGACATTTCCAAATTGGAAAGTGAGTTTGGGACAGTCTGACTTAAAACAGAGGTATACGGTCACAGGAAATGCACTGTGGCGTGCTCGAGGAATTGCCTCCAGATGGAGCACTACCATTGCTCAGGGTTCCTGCGGGGCAGGCCGGGGAGCTGACCTCTGTGTCCCAAGGGCCCCAGACTGAGGCTTCTGGTGTCATCTCTAAAACCAGATAATCAGATTGTCACGGAGATGTGTGGTCAGGTTTCAAGGATGGTCTCCCCCCCTCCCCCACCCCCACTTATGGAGCTCCAGAAACTTTTATTAATCCTGCCGAGAGCTTGTCAACAGCAAACATCTTAGCTGGGACTTCTGCATGTGCGTCAAAGCACTGATTTGTTCCATGTGTTTCAAATATGCCCTATTGGGGCATTTCTCCATGTTTGAAGGTGCTGGGAGCCTCAAAGAATGGAAAAGGTCCAGGCCCCACTGGGCCTCCGGGTTGCCCCTCGTGAATGGCCAGTGCTCCTGTGGGCTTTGCTTTCCCACTGGCATGGCGCCACCCTTCCAAAGGTGGGTGAAGGCTACACCCCAGCAACTTACAATCAGTAGAAGGCCCAGCTTCCCTTGGAGGGGCCCCAACCTAGTGCACAGCCCTTTCCTTGCCCTGGGGGTGGGAACTGTCTCCATCTGGTGATGAAGAGAGTCTGGCTTAGAGAGGTGGGTGCTTTGTCCAAGGTCACCTCCCTCCCCTGCTGTGGGTGCTGTCACCAGCACATGGGAGAAGGTTTGGCACCCGAATGGGTGCTGAAGCCCACACTTGGGTTTAGAGACCTCCGCGCAGGGCTGGCCTGGGGACAGCGCTTGCTGGGTGGGGGCCAAACTCAGCTCTCAGGGAAGGGGCCCGGTGGTAACCCAAGCTCGGCATGTCGGATTTCAGCTGCTGGCCGATCCGTACCACATCAATATTTTACGGCTAAGCGCAGGAGAGGGGGCACCTGGTTCTGGGTGCAGGTGGGTGGGGGGCAGGGGCTGCACAGGCTTTGCTTCTCTCCCCCTCCAAGGACCCCTCACCGTGCAACATGCTTAGGTGCTCCTTGGGCCACAGGTGCTTTGGGTGTGAAGGGTGAGCCCCCGGGTTGCATAGGCAGGGGTCCAGGGTCCAAGTCCCCTGGGGCTGCTGCAGCTGTGGGTGAGGCCCCTGCGGGCCTGGGAACCCCCCAGGCAGGCCCCTCCGGCCACGGCTCATCATGGATAAGACCCTCCCAATCTCCCTGCATCCCTCCGGAGGCCCAGCACCCACCCTCTGTGCGGCCCCTCTCACAATTCGACCTGTCGCAGAGCTTAGGGATTTTTTTTCTCTCTCAAGGATTTGCGGGATATTTTAACCATCACTTTATAAAAAGTGGACAATGAATGGTATTTGGTGTAACCACGCTCAGGGGGCGCGGGGCAGGTGGCGGTGGAGCAGGAGCCCGGCAGACCCTGCTCGGTGCTGCGTAGCACCTAGCCTGGTACATGGAACGTGCTCAGGAAACAAAGACTTATCATGTTCCTGTCAACTCCAACCTGGTCGTATTGAATTCTTGTCCATTTTCCCACCATGTGGACTCGCTTCCTTTACTGGCCCAGTGCAGGAACTGGTCAAATGTTTAGGTTCTTTCCAGCTTTCTCCAGTTACAGATGACTTAGCAACGGGCACTTCCAGGCATGGGGCTTTTTGCTTTGGGAGATTTATTTTCTTGGGAGAAAGTTCTGGGGTAGGATCATAATCAAAATTATATTCTCGGTCTCTCCTCCTGATAAGGATGTGTCAGACACTTCTCTTGGACACCTCCAGTGTGCCAAGCCGCCTGCATTACATCCTCAGTGATAATTCTGGCAAGATGGTACAATTATGCCCATTGCAGAGGTAAGCAGCTTGAGGCTGCCCTGTGAATGCCTTCCCAGCTTCCCAAAGCCCTGCTCAAACGCCACCTCCGGCCGCTCTCCCCACGGCTATGGAGAGAATTAGGTTGTCTTCTTTCATTTCAAACCGATTTAGTACTCAGTATAAGCTACGTTCCCCAAGCCTGCCTGGGTGGGTTTTGGGTGGAGTTGACCACCTCGGTGCCAGGGTGGGTCCTGACTGGCTAAACCAAGGATTGGCCACTGAGAGCCAAGTCCAGGGCTTGAGCTGGACCGTAGGGGAGGGAAGTTTGGAATTTGCTGCCACACGGGTATAGAGCCTTCTGGGGTGCCTTGGGGCAGAGGAGCTAGGAGACCCGGGCCGCCGCAGCCAAGGGCCTCTGCAGACCCCGGCCTCCGCCTGTGTATTACATAGAAACAGCAGAGGGGAGCGCTGCCTCTCTCGCAGTCACTGTGCACATCAGCGAGAAGTGTGTGTGTGTGTGCACGCAGCAGAGTGCCTGCTAGGCACTGTGTGCAAAGCTTTCATGCTGCAGCCCACTAATCCTCTCCACCCGCTCTGCAGTGACTATTATCCCATTTTCACAGACCTGGAAGCACCACTGAGGCAGCGGTGGGGGCAGGGCGCAGACCCAGGCAGGACTCCAGCCAGGGCTCCTCCCACTACCCACGCAGGCTCGGGAGGAGGCCGGGGCAGTGTGTGCAGGGCGCACTGGTGGCACAAGCAAAGGATGTGCACGCGGGGCCTTGGGCGTGGCAGTGCTGGTGAGTCTGGGTGACCTTTGGAAGCCTGCAGCCTGCACGGGAGTGGGGAGTCAACAGGGGACCCTGAGGGCTGGAGCCCCCTGCCTGAGCTGGGCCGTGGGTTAGAAGTCCTTGACTCTGGTCCCCGAAGTCCTGTGTTTTGCTAAATACATTACCGTGTGCATATGCTCACGTGTAACATGCGCAGGTGTGTCACAGGAACCAGGCCTCCCCTCAGCATTCCTGCCTGAGCCGCACCTTCCAAGGCCCCTGGCCCGTCCCCAGGGCTCAGGCAGGCGTGTCTGATCCTGGCAACCTGGCCACAGCTCACTGACCCAGGCCCCTGATTTCAGGCACCAGTTCACCGGCCAGTCACTGCCTAAGGACGGTGCCTCCGAGCTGAGCTGGACCAATCAGCTTCTCTTCTCGGGCCAGGATCAGAGGAGGCAGCAGGTGGTCAGGGCAAGCTGTGGGCGGCTCCTTTAGTAGCTCTGTCCTCAGGTGACTTATTTAGCCCCTCTGAAGCTCAGTGTCCTTCTCTGCTAAAAGGAGGTAATAGAACTGAGCCTCCTACTTCTGGGGATGACAGGGACGTTGGTGGCCAGCCTTTCTGGTCTGAGAAGGGGCTTTGGCCTGCATGCTTCATGCACCTCCCTGCTGGCTGAGGGAGGACAACCTTTGGGTGCTAAGGGTGAGGAGATGGCCTCAGGGTGCTAAAGGCCGCCAATGCAAAATACCAGAAATAGGGTGGCTTTTTGACCGGAATTTATTTTTAAAATTTTATCTGGTTTTAATGGCACTTTAAAAAACCATGGACATTTGCTGTTTGGGGTTTCAAAAAGGTTCACTTCCAATGAGTGGGGCACCCCCAAAGACCTTCAGACCTCCATCCCAGCGTGGAACCCAGGCCAGCGCAGGGCCCACGGGTTGAAGAACCGCTGCCGACCGAGCTAAGCCCGTGGTGAAAGAGACCCAGCTTCCTGGTTTCCCATGGTTTAATCAAATCTCAGTTGAGAACTCTCAGCTGGGCTCACCTCAAGGCATGAGGGATGCAGGACAGATAAGCTGGCCACAGGGAGAGCCCAGCTCAGACCCCCTGAGCAGTTTCCCTCTGGAGCAATTTCCTTGGGACCATTCCCAAGAGCAAAGCTGCTAGGTCCCAGCCCGTGAGCATCTTCGCCTCTCTGGAGAGGCGGGGACACGAGGATGCTTCCCAGAGAGTCACCAGGGGAGGCCCTCCTGTGCACCTTTCCCTGCAGCGCACCATGGGAATTTATTAGGGTAAAATCTTAGTGCTAAGACTGTGAAAACGTCCAAATCAAGCAGCAGCAGCCCCAGCGGCTGCCTCACCAAAGGCCAGCTGCTGGCCGTCCTGGGCTCTTTGTCCCCCTCCAGGCTCCCTACCGCCCGAGCTCAGGTGGGGCCACCAGGCACGCCTCGTCTCTCCCAGGCCTCTTCAGCTTTGGGCTGCTCTGCTGATCCCAGCCTCCGGCCTCTCTCTCTTTCTGCAGCTGAAGGTGATCCTGGAGTCTTCTGCCACATGGCGGGTAAAAAAATGGCAGCTCTGCTTGTCACTCCTCCTTATACAGGGCCCCAGTGAGAGGGTTAGGACCCACCCTGGGTCACTGTACTCTGATCACAGGCCCCTAACTGAATCCAGTCCAATCAGAGGGTCCCACACCCACAGGGATGGGTTAACTCCAAGAACATGATCTTTTCTGGGGTCCACAAAAAAAGCTTCAAACTGTCACAAGACGCCAACATGTGACAAAGCACCTGTAAGGCCAAGCCCCTCCCAGACACATGACTGATGAGCTCAAAGTCATATCCTTAAAATTCATCCTGGGGAGCAGGTGTAGCTCAGTGGTTGAGCACCGGCTTCCTACATACAAGGTCCTGGATTCAATCCCTGGACCTAGTGCCTCAAAAAAAAATATTTTTCATCCTGTATCCCAGGATATCAGCTTTCTCCAAATACTCAAATCATTTGATGGAAAAAAATCACCCCATCCTGCAAAGTAGGAGTTTCCCCAAGTGCCTAAGAACCATTCTCTGTTGAATGGGTGAGCAGAACTATGACTTTTTAAAAATTTATTTTTTATTTAGAACTATGACTTTTGAAGGAAAAGATAAGCAGAGGTGGGAAACTGCCTCCACTGCCAAGTTCCCACATCCTCACAGCCCAGGGATAGAGTTATACTCTAACTGAATTCCACCATCCCCCCATTTAAAACTTCAGGACTCAAGGTCCTTAATGGCTAAATAAAGCTTTGAGTAGAACCACAGGTAGCCCAGCCCACATCCCACATTTCTTTCAAGGTTTTGGCCTAGGGGAACTTGTCTAACACCTTTTTGGAGGCAACCTTTTACTCCCACAGGGAACTGCAATCCCATAAAGGGACCCATGGGTTTTTTATTTAATTTTTTAAAAAGTTTTAAATTTATCTCCCCTTCCCTGTCCCCCCCCCCCCCCACCCGCCGTTGTCTGCTCTCTGTGTCCATTTGTTGTGCGGTCTTCTGTGTCTGCTTGTATTCTTGTTAGCAGCACTGGGAATCTGTGTCCCCTTTGGTTGTGTCATCTTGCTGTGTCAGCTCTCCGTGTGTGCGGCACAACATCTTGCTGCATCAGCTCTCCCTGTGTGGGGAGCCACTCCTGCGCAGGCTGTGCTTTTTTTGCGCTGGGCGGCTCTCCTTACAGGGCGCACTCCTTGCTTGTGGGGCTCCCCTACGCGGGGGACACCCCTGCGTGGCATGGCACTCCTTGCGCGCATCAGCACTGTGTGGGGCCTGCTCATCACACAGGTCAGGAGGCCCTGGGTTTGAACCCTGGGCCTCCCATGTGAGGCGGACGCTCTATTCATTGAGCCAAATTGGCTTCCGGCCAATGGGTTTAAATCACCCAAACTAGCAGAACCAGAAAGGGTGATTTCAGATAACAGAGGCCCATCCCTTAGCTCTAGTACCCCTCTCTCCTGCCTGATTTCCGGCATTCCTCTGAGATTACTAGACTGGTGCCAGGGGACAGTGGGACAAAGGGCTGGCCACCTGGGTGGGCCATGGGCCCAGGCCCCACTTCCCTGTGGGCTGGTATTTTTAGACAAGTCCTTGGCTCCCTTATCTAAATGGCTGCCCCGACTGGAGACCTTGACTTTGCAGCCTTTCTAATTTCCTGTGGGACTCCCTCCTAAACACCAGGACCCAGCTCCCCCCAGCTCAGCTTTCAGGCCTCCCTCCAGCAGCAGCCTGTCAAAGCCCCTTTCATTTTTATCCTTTGTTCAGAAAGAGTTGTTCTTGGAGCAAGTTCAGCCGAGTACACAGTGTCTAAGAAGAGCTTTTTGCTTCCGGCAGATTTGTGTGCGTCCCCATGCAGAAAGCCATCTCTTGTGTACCAGGCGCTGGATTGCCTCAGCCGTTGGCAGCCAGGTAAGCCTCCTGACCTGGCTTATGCGCCACCAAATAAGATCCGCAATTTTTATGTTCAACTGTACCCCCACTTGCTTCCTGAAAGGACAGAGGCGGAGACGCCAAAGAGGAGTGAGGGACACCGGGCACAGCGTGGCAAACCCGGGCAAAGGTGCATTAGTCACGGCCACGCGGCGGTCACCTGCCCGGGATGGGGGCGGGGTGGCGGCAGCGCCCACACATGCCAGCACCCCTTGACACGCACCGCTGGCCCAGGTTCCACGCTGCGGAAATAATGCCCCGCCTGCCCTCGCACCTCGGTCCCGCGCGTCCTCAGCACCACGGACAGGGAAACTGAGGTTGCGGGAAGGCTGCCCACCGACGTGGGGTCCAGGTGATGCCTCCCCGCCAGGCCTTGTCCGGCTGCGTGGCCCGACATCATTCCTCCGGCCCCGGGTGGGACGCTGGGGACGGCCGGCGCGGGGAAAAGCTATAAAAACACCCTCGGGGCTCCAGGAGGCGCCTTGCCCCAAGGTCACGCTGACAGGGAAGCAGCCTCCAGCCACCAGTTTCCCGCCTGCCCCCTTCCAGGCCCCCAGCCTCGCAGGTCACGGGGTTTCCGAGGGCCCCATGGAAAGTTCTAACCCCCGAAACCAGCCCGGGGTCCTCCGGGCCTCAGTCGAGGGCCCCCCAGCTCCGCCCCGCCGCTCCCGCCGCTCCCGCCCCGCCGGGCCCCCTCAGCGCGCGGCGCCTGCCCGGCCTCCACGCCCCACCCCCTCGAGCGCGGCCCCGCCCCGCCCGGCGGCCGCAGTGCCCGGGGTGAGGGGGGGCGGCGCGGCGGCCAATGGGAGGCGGCGAGGCGAGGGCGGCGGCGGTTGTGATGCGCGCAGCGGCCCGGGCGCGGCCAATCAGCGGCGAGCGCGAGGGCGGGCTGTGACGCGCGGCCGGCGCTCCTCGTGCGGCGGCGGTATAGGAGCGCGCGCCGCGGCGAGCAGCACCAGCTCCGCGGCGAGCAGGACCAGCTCCGCGCCGCCGCCGCCCGCGCCCGCCGCCCCGCGCCGCCAACCGCCGCCCCGCGCCCCCGTCCACCCTCCGGCTGTCCCGGCAGCGCACCGGCGGGCGCGGCTCCCCCACAGTCCCCTGAGGCGGCCCGCCCGGAGCCGCGTCCTCTTGCGCCGCCGCGTCGGCCCGGCCGCCGGCATGAAGACCAAGTTCTGCAACGGGAGTGAGGCCGAGTCCTCGCCGCTCGGGCTGCTCCTGAGCTGCGGCGGCGGCAGCGCGGCGCCGGCGCCCGGCGTGGGGCAGCCGCGCGGCGCCGCCAGCGACCTCGAGCCCAAGCCGCTGGGCGGCCGGCAGTCCCCGCTCGCGCTGCCGCCGCCGCCGCTGCCGCTGCCCCAGCCGGCGGCCGACGAGCAGCCCGAGGCGCGGACGCGGCGCAAGGCCTATGTGTGGTGCAAGGAGTTCCTGCCCGGCGCCTGGAGGGGCCTCCGCGAGGACCAGTTCCACATCAGTGTCATCAGGTCGGTGGCGGCGCCGGGCGGGGGTCCGGGGGCGGGTGGGTGACGCTCGCGGGGGGCGGGGCGGGCAGGGGCGGCCGGCGGGGCGGTCAGGTGATGCCCCCGCGGGCGGGGCCGGGGGCCGGGGGCGGGGCCTGGGGGCCGGGGGCGGGGCCGGGCGGGGGGCTCGGGCGGGCGGCGTCCGGGCGGCACTGAGGTGGTGGCCCGGGCCGGGGGCCGGGGGCCGGGGACCGGGGGCCGGGGCCGGGCCTTCCCCGCTGCGCTGGGCTCCGCCGCGGGGGCGTTCCGCTTGGTCTCTCCCCGAGCGCTTGGGAGACGGAAGCCGAATCCCGCGAACCAGGCCTCGCGGCCCCCACGGTGCCTTCCCCCGCAAGGCCCGCATTGGTGACACCGTCGGTTTCGGAGGGGAAACGGGTCTCTCCTTGGAAGACAATACGTTCTGTCACAAAGTACGTTTTTTCCTGCCGCTAAAAATATGCCTAGAAAGTCCCTTGGCGACTTTGGGCCTTCAGTGAATGGAGGAGGCTTGCCGTTGGCTGGCTTTTAAAAATCCCGTGGGTAACCTTGGCTTCTAGTCCATCGAGGCCACAGTTCGATTTTTATCCTTCTGAAACCGTGAGTGGACAAGGAGTAACATTTGCTAATTCCCCATTTAAGAGCCACAGTTAAGAGATGTGGCTCCAAAAGACAACCAAAAGTAAGGTAGGGGTTTTTTCAGCTTTTTAAGCTTAAAAATTTTAACTTAATATTAAATTACAGAAACTAAGTATGTATACATAGCCATGAAAGAAAGATATGAAGATCCCTGTAACTGATAACATTTGGTGTGCGTCTTTCTAGATAGACCTTAAAAATGTGTTCAGTCCTTCTCTGCTAATTTTCTTTTAACTGGCTATCTAGAAACTGGCTGACTTCATCCTACAGATAACCCCCAAATCCAGTTTTTGTCCTTTGATGCCTTTTCTGTGCCCACAACCTTTCACCAGAGCTGCTAATGCAGAGAATGAGGTGTTTGGTCTTCACTTCCCCTTTGTGCCCTCACAGGCCTATCTTAACAGATGTGCTGAAAAGCAGGGAGAGTCAAAAGGCAGTTGGGAGGAAACAGAAAAGAACGCCAAAGATGTTTAGATTCCTTGAATTGCCCAGTAATTTTTAATTTTTTTAATGAAAGTCTCTTTTCAAAACCTTAATCCCAGTTGAGTTAGGCTTGAAGACTCTCACCTGGAAAGGTATGTAGTCATCCTCTGGAATGGGTGAAAGCCTCCAGGAGAAATGACTTGCCTGAGGCTTTGCTTGTGAAAACCTTAGGACACCCTTGATTCAGGCTTGAGATGTTCTCCTGGCCCTTTTCCTGGGAGTGGTGCTCATCAGTTGGACCTTTGTGTTTTGTTCAGAGGAGATATTATAACAACATTAAGAATATCTTTTCTCTTTTCCAGGAATTGGTAGTCCTGGAAGACACAGCTTTCCTTTCTTTTTTTTTTTTTTAAGGAGGTACCAGGGATTGAACCCAGGACTTCCTACGTGCAAAGCACGTGCACAGCCACTGAGCTACACTTGCTCCTACAGCTTACCTTTTGGACTGGAGGACCTTCTTGAATAATGTTGCATGGTTTGCATCCTTTCTCTCTGCTTTTTTTGGAATAGAAATGCAGTTATGGAGTGAGTTTAATAAGAAGAAAGGTGATGTAGGAATGAGGTGGGAGGGTTGTCTGGTTTAAAAAAAGGCAAAAGAGGCAATTCAAGGGAGGAAAAAGGATTCGCTTGTTTAAAATTCCGTGCCCTTCCAGAAGCAGTTACGTTTACTATTACTTTGTCTGTCATGTATTGCAGACACTTCTGATCCGTGTCTCAAGGCCCAGTTTTTCACTGAGTGTAGGTCCCTCTGCTGCTATTAGACTGCAGCTCAACCCAACCCTTTGGCTCCTCCTCATCCCGGAATATGCTGCTCCTGTTTTCTCCCTTTAAGTTACTAACGGGCAGCCTGGCTGAAGCCTCCCAGGATCGTTTCTGACTCTTTATTCCCCCAGAAGCCCCCCTTCCACATGTAGGGGCAGACTGCTTTTGCACCCTTATCTTCTGCTTGCCCCCATTGCTGCTCCCAACTTGCTTGGTGAACACTGCTTGGAGGCCCCTTCTGGTCCATTTTATACCCCATAGACAGGTATTTCTCAGTTATCATTACTCCTTTGTTTAACCGTTTACTGTGACTTCCTGTGGCTGGAGAATAAAATCCAAACTTTTTTGTGTGATTTAAACTTGGATGCCACCTTGCCTTTCTAGAGTGGTTCCGTTTTAAAGTCATTCCTCCTACTCTGCAGCAGCCAACATCCCGCTAGTACCGCTGGACTCCGTATTTCTCTGAGGAGGTCTGAGCTTGCAGTCGCTAGCTCCCCTCTGCTTGGCAGCCTATGCCCTCTTGTCTCCTTTTTAAATTCTGACTCTTCCTGCAAGGCCTAACTCATGGAGGACTTTCTCTTGATTCTATCAGACAGAATTTTCTGTTCATCCCCATGTTTCTTCTGTAACCAAAAATACACACCTTTTTATTATGAGCCTCACCACAGTTGATGCGCCTGACCCTTGTGTTAGATTGAATTCCTTGAGGGTGTTTCATGCTCATCTCTGTGTCCCTACCACTGGCCTGGGGCCTGGCGTGCAGTAAACACTGGCCAAGGGTTTATAGATTCACCATCTATAAAATAGAGTTTCCTTGTTATCAGACTCTTCGTTTTCTGTTCTTTCCAGTTGGGAGTGAGTGGAGAGAGAAAAATAAAAATTTCCATAACATAATTGTTACTAACTAACCACTCAAAAAAAATTTTGTCCTTCCTCAGATGTCGCAGCCTAATACTAACCTTAGTCCCTGTCCACCAAGTCAAATGCTTGTTATTATCTTTCCTTGCTGATTGATACAGGTCGCAGTCAGTTGTAAAATGAAATTGCGCATCTTGGAAAAGATGCAAGATTTCATGAAGTTTGATGAAGGAAATTTTTGAGAACTAAGTTTCTCTCAAATCTGTTGACCAACTGTATCCCACACATATAGTTGAAAAGAAAATTGATAATGAGGGTGATACCGTGGTCCCTTAAAAGTAGAATGACTTAAATATCAAAGGGGGAGAGAGCCTTTGAAAACATAGGTTAAGTCCTCAGATAGTTTTCCGGAAGTAGGCAGTAAGTCATAGGGAGTGAACTCTCATGGTGGCTTCATAGTGTTTATTGCAAAATTTATACCAAAAATCTACTTGATTTGCATTTTAAGCATTACTAAGTATATAGTTGCATCTTTTATTAAATACAAGAAAAACAATTTTTAGTTTCCTTTTCAAGATGAAATTTCTTTTAAACTTTGTTTTTATTTACTGTGAGGACTTGATCCCTTGGGTGGCCTTCTTTCACTATCACTTATCCACGGGTAATACGTGCCTCCGTCATTCTCTTCCATCTTTGTACTGTTGCTTTCAGCCCTGTCCCTTGACTTACCCAGGAGAACAGATTACTCCCTAGTTTTCCTCTCCAGTGAAGCCTTGTCAGTGAGCCTTGCCTTCCTCTCCAGACTCTGCCATCTCTTACAGCTGGCAAAGAACCTTGCCCTGCCCTGGAACAGCTTGTGTCTAGCTTTTCATGATACTGTAATCTCCAGTTCTTAACAGATTTATACATCTCAGTGGACCTCATACTCCTTTTGTTGAGTGAAGCAGTAGCCCAGGGGCTGGTGATGAAAGACTAAAAAAAATAAGACCTGGAAGGTCACTGTGGGTTAGAAGGGACGGAGCTCTTTACAGAGAAAGGGGAAATATTCCTGGGCTCTCAAAGGAGAAGGGGAGTACTCCTGGGCTCTGAAAGGAGAAAGGACCTGAGAGATAGAAACATAGAGGCCCAGGGTGCTAAAGAGATTGGCTTGAGATTTGCTTTTCACTTACTTCCTGGGGTGGCCTGGGGAGGAGGAGAGCGGAGAGGAGGACTTCTGTTTGGACAGGAGCAGTAAGAATAGAAAGGAAAAATTTTGGGGATGAGAATTCCAGGTTGTTGGAGATGATGATTTTGAGCCTGGATCAGTGGGAAAAGGGCATGACCACTAACTGAAGTAGGCACACCAAGAGGAAGAGGAAGATAGTATTTTTGAGAGAGGAAGGAGATCATGAGTCGAAAGTTTGGCTAGAGAATAAATTGATGTTCTGTTTTTTTGAGGGGAAATTAGATAAAATCTGGAGCGAGTCATCAAAAGAGTAGAGCAGTGGTTCTTGCCGGGGGGGGGGGGGGGGGGGGGATTCTGTGGGGGGGATGGGTGGGCGGGGGGCTGTTACCCAGACATTTGGTAATGTCTGGAGGAGACCTTGTCACAGCTTGTGGGAGGTTTCTGTTGGCATCTGGTGTGTGGAGGCTAGGTACGCTGCTCCCCCTTCCACCCCCCAGGAATTATCTGGTCCCAAATGTTAGTCCTCTACCTGGGGTAGAGGACTAAAGATTTAAAGATTGAGCTGTACTCTTCCCAGCAGGCGTAGTCTTAAAGGTTAACCTTTGATTTGTAATTAGTGGTGATAATGAAGAGGTGACTTTATGTCATTGTCACAAAAACCTCTATTAGCTAAATAGATACTACAACATTATTGGTAAGAAAACAGGCTTAAAAGAATTGACTTTCTTGCCCCAGGGCCGCAGCTAGTCTGGCAGAGCCAGCACCCTAAACCCAGCTCTGTCTTCAGGCCCATTCTCTTCAATACACCCTTCAGGGTCACTGTTCCTAGAGCTGGGGTTAAGGTTCCCTGTCCCTGATGCCTGCAGATTGACATTGTCATTTTACTGTGGGTGTTTTTCACTTGCCATAGTTGTTTCTAGTTGAATTTTGGATGATTAGAAGAAATTTCTTAAAAATCCACTTTATATTCTGCTTGTGTTCTAAATTCAGCAGCTGTGTTCCATTGTTCATATGCCCAAACCTGAGGACTTAAGGATCATTTTTCCGTGGACACATTGGTTGTTTGTGAATTATTTTCTTCTTTCCAGTCATTATTAACGATTTGCAGATGATGCTCTGAAACTGCCTGTGTATTTCTTTTCTCCTGGGTCCAGCTGTTGGGTGGCTGAGTTCTGGGGTCCTTTGCTTGAGAGCTTCATGGCTGTGCTACTCATGGACAGCTTTTCAGAGGTTTCAAGGGCCTTTTTGCTTTCAGCAAATACCAGTGCTTATGTGTAGACCAGATAACATTCGTAGTGTAGCAGATGAAAAGCTTTTGTGTTAACGGTTTCTCTGGAGCCTTCAGGTTCTCAGATTTATCATCTGTCTGAGTACTGTGCTGACTCACCTATAAATGAATCCAGATGATTATGTATAGTACACCTTTGATGTTAGAAATGGCTCTCGCAAAACCTTCAGGAATCCAGAGTTGCCTTGTCACTGTAGCATGGGTTTTTTCTCTTCTTGAATGCCATAGATTATAACAACTTAGCCTCTTTAGATTGAGTCTATAAATATAGAATGTAAGCTACTTGTAAAGCTATTTACATAAATGTTCCTAAAGTAAACTATATTCTCTGGTAAATCACTATCTTGTAAAGTAGTTTTATCCCAAAACTTAAAAAAAGTTTTCTGTGGGATAGAGTTGACAACCTTGACGCCATTCCTAGGTCCTGATGCACAGGAGCCCCGAGGTGCCTCCTGCAGGGAGACTTGGAGTTAAAACTGGGTCTTCAGGGAAGAGATGTGGCTCAGGCAGTTGGGTGTTCACCTCCCATATAGGAGGTCCCAGGTTCAATTCCTGGTATCTCCTATGGAAGAAACAAACAGACAACAAGCAAAAACGAGCAAACAGAGGAGGGAGCCATCAGGGGTGGGGGAACAAACAAAACAAAACAAGGTCTTCAGCGGAATTCCAGATCCCTTCCTTTCACAAACAGAAACCCTGGCTGTGCCCTTCACATGTCCAGGAGTAGCACTGTATACTCACACACTAGCTTGCAGATCCTGTGTTGTATGTTTTTATGTGGGTTACTTGGTACAGTTTGAATAAATTACCTCTGCTAGACTATTTTGCTTTATTCTTGGAACTGAGAAGGTTTTCATGACATCGTTGACTTAGATTTGACTTCCTTTTGTACATGGCATATATTTGCAACCTGTGGGAGTTTTTCAGGACCACCAAACTTGAATAACAGTTATCAGAGCCAGCACCCCATGATAGTACTCACTGCTCAGGAAGGTGGGCAAGTAGTGGGAGGATTTATGTGCTGCCTTTGTTTGCTTTGGAATTAAGGTGGCCATAAGGCTTCTGCCTCCACCTCCCATGACTGGAGAGGGGCCTGGGAGCCTGAGAGCCCTGCCCCTTGTTCAGGGGCAAGTGTGGTTTTTACACGTGCCTGGGCCTTTTGCTTCCTCATCGGCTTGGTTTTTATTGTTGCAGCAGGGAGCAGCCCTGCTCCCACTGGTCTCCAGGGGAAGTGCAGTTACTGTGGGTAAAAGGCTGCTGGGCCTTTGAAGTTAAGGCATTTCCTTACTTCAGAGACAGGGAAGTGGCCATTTCCTCCTTGAAAATCTCGGGACTGCCATTGAACCTGGAAATTAATTTTGCTTTATGGCTAGATGTTAGAGTAACTTAGTTGACCTAATAGCAGATTAGGAGGAATTTATGGTTTTTGTGCCGTGTCAGCTTTCTGTGCTTGTGGGTTCACCATTGGCGTTGGTGCTGTAAATGTCTCCAAAGGGCTCTGTCATCTGAGATGGCTGGCTTCTGTTGGAAAGGCTCGGAACAGCAGTCCTGCAGAGAAAGACAGCTGGGCAGAGGGCGCTCCGGCTGGAACACTCCAAGTCGAAGGGTGGAAAGCCACCCAAAAGTACCTAGTCCTTATTGTTACATATATGTAATAAGAAAAAAACATTTTGGCTCTTAAAGGTTTAGATCAGGAAATTCAGGCTGAAAAGGAGACCTGGGCATAAAAGTCCTGAAAAGTACCTTGCATATTATATGTTTGTCAAATTATATTAAGGTAGGAATGGAAGGAGGTACAACACAATTTTAGATTTTCAACAAGATATTTTGTTAATATTTAACTCTCTTCAGTGAGGATGGAACTGAATAATACCTAATTCACTGATTAGCCAAGAAATTCAACCAAATAGATTGGCTCCTTTCCTGAGTATTCCCCTTATTTGTAAAGTGGTAACAGAAGACACTGTGAAAAAAGGGTTACTTTAGTTCATTTCTTTTTTTTTGTTTTTTTAGATTAATTTTATTTTTTTATCCATCTCTCTCCATTGTTTGCGGAGGCTGTCTCCCCTCTCTGTCCATTCACTGTGTGCTCTCTGTGTCTGCTTGTCTTCTCTTTAAGAGGCACTGGGAACTGAACCAGGGACCTCCCATGTAGAAGAGAGGCACTCAATCACCTGAGCCACCTCACCGCCCTGGTTTGTTGTGTCATTGTTTTTCCTCTTTGTGTCTCTTGTGTCATCTTGTTATGCCAGCTCCCCTTCTCCAGTATGCCCTGGGAACCAAACCCAGGACCCCCCATGTGGTAGGCAGAAGCCTCAATCACTTGAGCCACATCCGCTTCCATGTTCATTTTGTTTTAAAATTTTTTGGATAATATGTGTATTAGCTTAAAAATGTTTCAGACGTTGTAAAAGGGTATATAAAAATAAGTTTTCACCTCTTACCCCCAGTCCCCAAGCAAGCATGGTTACTATTAATATTTTCTTAAATATTCTTCTGGAGAGATTAATATAGGTTTATATGGACATCTTCATTCCTTCATCAAATACCGAGTGCCTCCTGTGTGCCAGGCACTGTGCAAGGGGCTAAGGATAGGCTATGTATGTAGCTCTTTGCCTTTCATACTTAAAATAAATCACTTTTTTGCAAGGAGAGATTGTTTTGCTCTTGCGCTTTCTTGCCTCTGGACCCAGACTCTAGCTGCCTTCTCCCCCACTTGGATCATCACACAAGTAAAACCTGGGCATTTATAGCCTATAATGGGAAATTGTAGCCTATAAATCAGCTTGCTTTATTACTTTTCTTCCCCCTTCTCTCTTTCTAGAACCCCTGCTGTTATTTTCTTCCATTTCTCTTCCCTCCCTATCTGAATAAATTATTGGCCTAACTCAAAAAAAAAAAAAAGATTGTTTTATATTGGGACTATTGAGCCGCTTTATTCTTTCTAATGGCTACATAGTGTTTTATTTTAAAAGGGATTTAAATATTATTTTGATCAAAATAATATGAATTCATTAGATTCTCTATTTTAAGATGATCACTACAATAGAAGACTGCATTCATCGAATACCCACTATTGTCAAATGCCATCTTAATAAAACTCATCCCAGTTGATCCATGCAAGCAGCTTCAGAGAGAAGTATTCTTAACTCCAGGGGTCCAGAGAGGTTAAGTAACTCTTGAATGTAGTTTTGGAAAATGACAAAATTTACCAAAGTGTTTTCAGTGGTTTTCTTTGATAGAATTTGGGAAACTGTAGTTATCTTTTTTTATTTTGTGGGCCTTCTAGATACATCTGTACATGATTTTTGGAGAGCATGAATTTTAAAATCAGAAAATCAAATATGCTATGAGATAGCCTACTTTAAAGAGTTTAGACAAAAGCTGATAAAACCTGGTTGAGTGTTTTAAAGCCCGGGTCACCTAAGTTGTTTGTTACTTGTAGCTTTTAAGTAGCCTCCAATAGGACCGAAGCAGGACACAACTAAGAGATTGCTTTGTTGATTTAGTATTTTCACAAACTCGTCATTAGCTTGTTAACCAGTTAGCCTTTGGGTTCTTCAATTTTGGATTTGTTTGTTTTTGCATGTTTTTCTCAGATATCCTTTATATTCTATGTGTGCTGTCTATCATTTGATGAGTCTAGATATTTTCAAGATAGATAAATTGTAAGCTAATTCTTGATGAGCTGTCTGACAAGAGAAATTGAAAAAATGGTTATTTCAGATTAACAGCCTGTATAAAAAGCTCTTTATGCTGTTTTTTATTCCATTACTATTGTTTTAAAGCACCATGGGTTGGAAGTTAGTAGTGAACGCACAGCTAGATTTGGAGGATGAGGGGTGGGTGCTCCTACCAGCAGGCAGCGACTTCCGGCTCTTTCAGTTGCCTGCCTACCATGGATTGCTGAAATGTGGTGAGTGTGTAGTTTCCAAGGTCTTGGAAATCCTTGTGCTCCAGGGGTTTTACTTTGGAGGATATTCTTTCCAAATTATATCGTAAATTGTACTGTTGTATTTTTACTGCCATTTCTGTTGTATTTTCTTTCCACGGTATCTTCCTGTTTCAAGTCATATTATTTGACTCATCGATAACTGCTTTTTTTCCTAGGTAGCTTGTCATCATTTGGGCCATCTATGTTAATAACCTTGTTTCATTTATTTTGACTGTCATTAAAAACCAATTGACAGTTTACTTCCTGTCACCAAAGCCTATTGGGCAACACAGGCTACAGACCATACAACGGGCACAGGGTTTCCAGGTCGTCAGCTGGTTTCTGGCCAAGCTAGCCTGCCTTCCTTCTTTAAGAGTACGGGAATAAACTTTGAATCAAGTTGCACAATTTAGAACAGTAGTCTGTCTGTTTGCTCATGCATTTAACTGAGCTTTCAAGAGTATGTGACAGGAAGAAAAACTAGGGCTTTTAATTCTTATATAATGCCTGACCTGTTGCTTAGTAGCCAGAAGCCCTGGAGGCTGTAACTGGATTCTGCTAATTGTGAGGAAGGAGTGCTGCTCTGAGTTCAGGAGAAAAGTTAAGACTGCTTTGCCTCTCTACGCTTCTTCCATCTGCTTCACCCATGGCTTCCTTTGGGAAGATCAGAAACCTTGGGTTCCCTTTTCTTTCTCTTCTTTCTTCACTAGGGGAGACAATTACTTTGCTTTTTAGTAGGAAAATAGATCCTTCCTTTTGGCTGTAGCTCCTACATATTCATGGTTGTTTTTCTTGTAAATAAACTATGGAAAATTTATTAAATATAATTTTTATTTCAATCTGGGAAAAACTGTGTAGAAGCACATTTAGGTTTTTTAATTGGTCAAGGAAAAACTCATTACATAGGAAACAATCATTTTTCTCTTTAAAGTACCTTTTTCGACATACTCAGTGGTGCTGAAGCTTATCACATCAACTCAGAGAGCCAGTTGTTAAATTTCAGGAAAGACCAGGGAGGCCTCTGCACTTGGGCCTGGAGCTATTCCCTAAACCAAGGGTTCTTAACCAGGGGTCTGTGAGCTTGAATTGAAATTCAAAAAAAAGCCAATATTCTTGTTGGGATATGTTCGTGCAGGTGTGATATATTTATTAAACAATATACAGAATAGTGTGGACTTAGTAAGGGGTCCATGATTATCATCTGACTGGCAAAGGGGTCCATGGAACAAAAAAGGTTAAGAACCCCTGCCTTAGATCCTGTGTGTGGATAAGCTCTGAAGGAGAGAGAGGTCTAGCACTGGTCAATCTGCAGACTGGAAAGGTGTTCTCTTTTTTCCCTTCTTTTTGTTAGCTCATGGAATTCAAGGAAAGTCCTATCATAACACTAGTTGGATACAGCTTAAGAAACAGATGTCTCAGAGTCTTCAGTTCCAGTGGTGACTAACACATTGAAACATCAAAATGTCCAGGTTTTAACAAAATATTACAAAATGCACAAAGAAACATGAAGTGATGGACCAGACAAAGGAGAAGATTAAAGCATTAGAAGCCATCAATATGGAGGACTAGATCTGGAACATTCCAAACAGATATATATATTTTTAAATGGCCCTAAATATGCCCAAAGAACTAAAGGAATACATAGACAGAGAACTAAAGGAAGTCAGGAAAACTAGATGGCCACAAGGAGAATACCAATAGAGAAATGGAAATGATGAAAAGGAATCAAACAGAGCTGAAGACCACAGTAACAGAAATTTAAAATTCCCTAGGAGGGGATTCAGCAGCAGATTGGAGCTGGCAGAAGAAATCAGTGAACTTGCAGATAAGGCAGTTGAAATCTTTTAGTCTGAGGAGCCAAAAAAAGAAAGAATGAAGAAAAGTAGGCAGACCCTGAGGAATCTTTAGGATACTATCAGGTGTACCAATATACACATTGGGGAAAGGAGAAGGAGAAGAAAGAAAGGGACGGAGAGAATATTGAAAGTACTAATGGCAGAAAATTTCCCAAATTTGATAACAGAGATGAATATACTGCTCAACAAACTTCAAACAGGAAAAACCCAAGTAGAGCCATACCACAACCAAGTTATAATCAAACTGTCAAATGCCAAAAACAAAGTTCTGAAAGCTGCAAGAGAGGTGCAATGTGTCATGCACAAGGGAGCCTCCGTAAGTTTTTAAAAAAATCTATGTGTAAATTATTTTGTATTTTGATTTTGATTTTTTTAAGGTACATAGATCACACAAAACCTCAGTAAGATTAAGCATTGAATCGTGTAAAAATACATGATTAAAAAGTTTTATACATCTAATTGAGAAATGTATGTTTTTATTCAACTCTTTTCTTTTTAGTTTTTGTTTATATTTTCAATTATTAAATGTACAAAATGAAGTTTAAAAAATGCAAAAAATAATAAATGTGAATATACTTTCAAATACCCCCTCCCCCCAAAAAAAAGATTGATCATTGATTTCTCATCGGAAACCATGGAGGCAAGAAGGCAGTGGGAACACATGTAAAGTGCTGTAAGCAAAAATTACCATCCAAGAGTTCTATATCTGGCAAAGCTGTTTTTCAAAAAATGTTGGTGGTTCAACATAATGTGTAAGGTATTACATTAGTTTTCTTAATAGAACAAAGGGGCAAAAATCCACATAGTCATCCCAATTGATACAGAAAAGGCTTTTGACTATATCCAGTACTCCTTGATAAAAACACATAGAAAACTAGGAATAGAATGAAACTTCCCCAGCATAATAAAGGGCATTTTATACTCGTTGCTGCTAACAGTTATACTCAGTGGTGAAAGACTGAAAGCTTTCCCTCTAAAATCAGGAACAACAAAAAGGAAAAAAGACAAAAAAAAACAAAACAAAACCAAAACGAAGATAAAATCAGGAACAAGACAAAGATGCCTACTGTCACCACTGTTCTACATTGTACTGGAACTGGAAGTTCTAGCTAGAGCTGTTAGGCAAGAGAAGGAAAGAAAAGGCATCCAAATTGGAAAGGAAGAAGTAAAACTCTCCCTATTTGCAGATGACATGATACTCTATACAAATAATCCTGAGAAATACACAGAAAAGCTACTAGAACTAATAAATGAATTCAAAGTGCTGGGGTTCAAGATCCATGTAGAAAAATCAGTAGTGTTTTTATATACCAGTAATGAATGCTCTGGGGAAGTGGATATGCCTCAACAGATAGAGCATCTGCCTACCATATAGGAGATCCAGGATTCAATCCCCATGGCCTCCTTGACCCGTGTGCAGCTGGCCCATGTGCAGTGCTGCTGCGCACAAGGAGTGCTGTGCCACGCAGGGTGTCCCCTGTGTAGGGGTACCCCATGCACAAGGAGTATACCCTACAAGGAGAGCCACCCCACACAAAAAAAAGCACAGCCTCACTCAGGAGTGGTACCACACACACAGAGAGCTGCTATAACAACATGACACAACAAAGAAGAGACAGATTCCTGGTGCCGCCTGACAAGAATACAAATGGACACAGAGAGCAGACAACGGGGGGCGGGGAAGGGGAGAGAAATAAAGATCTTAAAAAAAAACAAAACACAAAAACCCAAAACACTCTGGAGAAGAAATAAAGGAAAATATTCCATTTACACTAGCAATTAAAAGAATCAAATATCTAGGAGTAACTCTTACCAAGGATGTAAAGGTATACAGAGAAAACTACAAAACATTGCTAAAAGAAATCAAAGAAGACCTAACTATCTCATTCTGTTGTATTATCTTGTTTTTGAGCTCTTATTTGGAGAATTTTCTTCTTCTTTTGATTGTGTTCTCTCAGACTGGGTGGATTTTTTGTTTTGTTTTGTTTTTTGCATATTCTATTCTGCTCCCTTCTCCCTTTTTATGCCTGTAACGTGTTTTCAAAGTTAAAGCATTGTTGTTTATGATTGTATTTTAGCTGCACATTTAACCTTTCTGTTCCTTTCTGTTCTGCATTTACCTCATCTGTAGAGCTGGAATGATAGCAATACTTAATTTACAGAGTTGTTGTCAGGATTCATTGAATTAATATATGTAAAACAGGATAGTGTCTGGCACATACTATGAAAAGGTAGACTGTTATTTTTTAGCCATTTCTTTTTGCTTGTGCTTAGTAGGTACATAGCTATGTCCAGATTTTGTCTTTTCACATAAGTCAACTTCAGTGAATTATCCTTGCTTCCATTGCCATTGTCTGAGACCATTTCCCCCTTAGGATACCAAGCAGGGTAGTAGGGAGGAAGTTCCACTGGAGCTGTTCGCAGCCTTTATTGGATTTCCCAAGTCCAGATCTCTTGGGAGAGTTTTGAAAGAATGATTTTTTTCAGGGCACTGTCTTACTGGAGATGCGGCCTCTTCCTGATGGGTTCCCAGCCTTTGGGTTTTTTGGTTCATCCTCCAGTCCAGTACAGAACCCTGGGAAACGGTGCTTCTGGTGTGTTTCCTGCCCTTAAGATCCAGAGATCTGGCAATGATAAGTAGGGGCTTTCTCTTCTCATTTTCTTGGTTTTCCCTGTAACGAGGCACTTGCCCTGCGGTCTAGTCTCTGTCTCTCTCTGTTGATTTTAAGAACTGTTTGAATTTTGTGTATTTATCTTCTTTTCCTAATATGGCTTCTGGAAGGTAGAGGTAAAGTTAGTAGTATACCAGGCCATTCCAGAATTTTCTTTCTTTCCTTTGCCACCATTTTTTGAAATCATGAAGTCATAACCCTTTCCTTAATGATCAGGGTATGGTAATTTTTAGCTGATTTTTACTGCTTTTCTGTTTTGATAGGTTTGGGGAGGGAGTTAGGTAGTGTGATCTTATTTCATTTTTATCCAGAAGTTTCTACCAGTAGTTACCAGCATTAAATAGCAAGGGTATATGCAGAAGACAGGTAATTAGCCTAAATTATAGCCCAGATTTATTTATATTTATCTATGCCCTGGCCAGTGTGTGATTTGGACTATAATCAGAGCTAAAAGTTACACAACTAAGAATCAGGCTGTTTTAGTCAATAAGACAGGAGTGTGCAGATGGAGCGCCAGTGATGCTGAAAGATGAAACATTTTTTACAGAATATGCAGCCACCTATGGTGATGATTTCAAGTCTGGGAAGGGCCTCCTGCTTCCAAATCATATAACTTTGATGTTTGAAATTCTCTGTTCATGGTTTAATTCAGTTCTAAGATAAAAGAGATAAGGGACAAGTTCCCCTGTTCTCCTGATTTATAGCACTGGCCTAATTAAATCTACAAATGCTGTTGAGAGGCTAACACTTCACACCTTTGGTTGAATTTTAGAAATGCAAGAGACATTAGAAATCATCTAATTAAATGTTTTCCTGAACAATGATACAGGAGATATGGAAAACATTGAGCCTGCCCAATAGTGAGAAAATTAAGGAAAGAAAAGCTTGTAAGTGAAAGGTGGAATTTTAATCCAAATTTTGATTGTTGTGGTCTGCTGAATAATGCTTGCCTCCCAGATGTCAACGTCTTAATCCCTAGAACCTTTGACTGTATTACCTTGCATGGCAAAAGGTACTTTGCAGCTAGGATAAAGTTAAGGATCTTGAAATGGAGAGATTACTCTGGATTATCTGGGTGGGCCCAGTATAATCACAAGGGGCTAACAAGCCAAAGTAGAAGGGTCAGCTGAGCAGGAAATGTGATACGGGCAAAGATACAGGTGCAGCTACCAGCCAAGGAACGTGGGCAGTTTCTAGCATCTGGAAAAGATCAAGAAACAGGTTCTCTCCTAGAGTCTTCAGAAGGAACACAGTCCTCTTGACACCTTGATTTCTGGCTGGTAAGATCTATTTTCAGACTTCCAGCCTCCAGAACTGTAAGACGACAAGTATGTGTTGCCGTAAGCCACTGAGTTTGTGGTAATTGGTTCCAGCAGCAAGAGGAAACATAGTTTTTTACACAAGTTATGTAGAGGCAGCCCTGTGCAGCTGACATAGTACCCTCTGCATGTTAAACATGGTGCCTGGTGCCCTCCAGATTGGTCTCTTATGTCCAAGGCAGTACAGCTTGTAATGGAGCTGTACACCTCAGTTAGAATCCTGGTTTAGCCACTTAATTGTTGTGTGATTCTGGTCTGTGCCTTAAGTTCCTCAACCGTAAAATGGAGATAATACTAGCATATACCCTGGTGGATTGTTGGGAGGATGAAATGAGTTAATTCATGTTGGATGTATGGAACATTCAGCACCAGGACTCAATAACTATAAGCTCTTACGATGGCTAAATGAGTTTCTCAAGTACAGATAGGGTCAGAGAGGTTTGGTAACTTGTCCAAGATCTAGTAAGTGCCAGAATTGGGATGCATTCCTTCTTTTTTCTTTTTTTATTGTGGTAAAATGTAAAAATAGAAAATTTACCATTTTAGCCTTAAGCGTACAACTCACTGACAACTAGGTACATTCAAATTATATATTTTTAAAAATTATCTACCCCCCCACTTACTGTTTGCGCTCGCTGTGTACTCTGTGTCTGTTCATTGTGTGCCCTCTTGTCTGCTCATCATCTTTTAGGAGGCACTGGAACTGAATCCAGGATCACCTCCCATATGGGAGGGAGGTGCCCAATTGGTTGAGCCACATCCACTTCCTGCTTGTGTCTCTCCTTGTGTTTCCTTGTTGAATCACTGCGTTGTGACATCTCATTGCATCATTTGTTGTGTCAGCCCTTCATATCAACTCCTTGTCTTGCTTATCTTCTTTTTTTTTTAAAGATTTATTTATTTCTCATCCCCTCCCCCACCAGTTGTCTGCTCTCTCTGTCCACTCGCTGTGTGTTCTTCTGTGACCACTTCTATCCTTATCAGTGGCACCAGGAATCTTTCTTTTTGTTGCGTTATCTTGTTGTGTCAGCTCTCTGTGTGTGCAGCGCCATTCTTGGGCAGGCAACACTTTCTTTTGCTCTGGGCAGCTCTCCTTACAGGGTGCACTCCTTGCACGTGGGGCTCCCCTACACCAACGACACCCCTGCGTGGCACAGCACTCCTTGCGCGTGGGGCTCCCCTACGCGGGGGACACCCCTGCGTGGCATCAGCACTGTGCATCGGCCAACTCCACACAAGTCGAGGCCCAGGCTTTGAACCGCGGACGTCCTATCCATTGGGCCAAGTCTGCTTCCCTTGCTTGTCATCCTTAGGAGGCACTGGGAACTGAACCTGGGACCTTCCATGTGGGAGGCGGGCACCCAATTGCTTGAGCCACAAACGTGCTGCACATTCACAATATTGTGCAACCATCACCACTATTCTCAGAATTTTTTCATCAAACCCAAACAGAAACCCTGTGCCTATTAAGTAATAAATCCTTGTTTCCCACTCATTGCAGCCTGTGGTAACCTTTCTACTTTTCTGTCTCTATATATTTGCCTGTTTTAGGTACCTCATGTAAGTGGAATCCTACATTTGTCCTTCTGTGGTTGGCTTAGTTCACTTAGCATAATGTTTTCAAGGATGCTCCATGTCGTAGCCTGCATCAACACTTCATTCCTGTTTATGGCTGAATCATTTTCCTTTGTATATAGCACATTTTGTTTATCCATTCATCTGGTGATGGACGCTTGGGTTGCTTCTACCTTCTGGCTATTGTGAATAGTTCCTGTTGACATTGGTCCAAAAGTTTCTGAGTTTTTGCTTTTAATTATTTTTGGTATATACCTAAGAGAGGAATTGCCAGGCCATATGGTAATGCTTTTTATAAATATATATTTTATTATTTTTAAAAGATACTTAGATTTCATAAAATGTTACATAAAAAAAATGTAAGGGATTCCCATACGCCCCACTCCCCTTATCTTCCACTTACCCCCACATTAACAACTTCTTTCATTAGTGTGGTACATTCATTGCAATTGATGAACACACTTTGGAACATTGCCACTAAGCATGGATTATAGTTTACATTGTAGTTAAACACTCTCTCCTACTCAGTTCTGTAGGTTATAGCTGTATATATAATGACCCATATCTGTCGTTGCAGTGTCACTCAGGATATTTCCAAGTCCTGAAAATGCCCCGGTATTACACCTCTTTGTTCCTCTCCCTGACTTCAGCACTTCCAGTGACCATTGTCTCTACATCAACGATATAATTTCTTCCATTGTTAGAATCACAATAAGTCTAAATAGAATACCAGTAAGTCCACTCTAGTCCATATTTTATTCCCCAATCCTGAGAATTCTGGGATGGTGAGGCCCACTCTACCTCTAATTGAGAGGGGGCTTCAATCCCATATGACTGATAGATGGGACTCTCTTGCTTGCAGTTGTAGACTCTCTCGGTTCCTTGGTATGGTGGTTGTCCATCCTCACCTCCTTGTTAGTTGTCCTGGGTGAGTCCAATGAACTGGAGAGTAGGTGTTGCAACTCCACTGAGGCTCAGGGCCCAGCTGGCACATGGACAGCCCAGAGATTCAAGTCTCTTGGATGTATACCTACCAACTCCAGCACCAATTATAGGATCAAATAAAAGGGACAAAAGAGGCATGTGTAGAGTCCAACTCTGTCACACTCGGGAGCACAAACTCCAAAGTAGGGCCTACTGGCAAAGCACCAGCCTCCAGAGCTATCTGCCATGACTGTGGGACCTGGGTGTCTCCAGAGCCTTCAGGAGTCCCACTATTTGGGGTAGTATCCACTTTGGCGATATGAGAACCTGCTGAGAAGTACTTAAGCATTGCCTCTGGGAAGACCTCCCAACTCACTTTGAAGTCTCAGCCATATAAACTCATTTTACCTTTTCCCCCTTTTATTCAAAGTCTTTTTCCAGTTGCATTGCTTGTTGGCATTTGGTAGTAATCCCTTGGTGCCAGGGAGGCCCATCCCTGGTATTGTCCCACACTGGGGGGAAAGTAGTGCATTTATATGCTGAGTTTGGCTCAGAGAGAGGCCACATTTGAGCAACATGGAGGCTCTCAGGCGGTAACTCTTAGGCACCCTACAGTACTAGGCTACATTGCACCTTCAAGAACAAAGGTTCATAGGGATAGTTGTAAATATCAAGGGCCATCAATGGACACTAGTCATTGTTCCACCCTTTTTTAAAAAAAATAAAGCAGTTTTATCAATATATATTCACATACCATACAGTCTGTTCAAAGTGTATAACCCGTGGCTTTTAGTATAATCACAGTGCTGTGCATTCATCACCAAAAATTTTTTGAACAATTTCATTATTCCAGAAAGAAAACCTCTATACCCCTTAGCAGTCATCACTCAATTCCTCTATCCTTCCCCCACCTTACATAACTACTAATCTAATTCCATCTTTACAAATTGATTTATATTTACATTTTATATAAATTAAATCATACAATATATTGTACTTCGTGTCTGGTTTCTTTCACTTAGCATTGTTTTTTTTGCTTGATATTAACATCTTTTAACGGCACCATACATGTTTGTTCAGTTCCAAAGGCAAACAGTCTTAATAGGCTGTATTACCCATGTTCATGTTTCACATGAGGTTTCACCAGGCTCTACAGTCCCATGTTGCATTTTTAGCTTTCCTTTTAGTATTGGCCCTCCCCTTTAAACCACTGTCATGCCCATATGATAGCACTGCTAGTTAAAAACATTATGTTGTGCTTTCACCTTTTCTAATAATTTCCAAAGATTAACACACCTCTTTTTTTACCAGTTGTGCACAAGTTAACCCCCAGCTTTCCATTCTCTAAACTCATTCTAGTTTCTGGTGACTGATATTCAAGTTAGTAACTCCATGAGATTATACAGTATATTTAGTTTGTAATAGTGAAGTCAACACAGTATTTGTCCTTTTGTGTTTGCCTTGTGTCACTCATCATAACGTCCTCCAGGGTCATCCATGTTGCCACATGCATTGTGACTTCATTTCTTCTTACAGCTGCATTATGTTCCTTTGTGTGTATATACAACAGTTTGTTTATCCATCGGTTGATGGACACCTGGATTGTTTCCAGCTTTTGGCATTTGTGATTATGCTGCTATGAACATTGGTGTGCAGATGATTGTTCATGTCACTGCTCTCATTCTCTTGGGTATATACCCAGTAAGGGGTTTGTCACTTTTATTGTTCTTTCGTTTTGTTGATTTTTCTTTTTTCTTTTTTTGTTCTCAATTTCATTTATTTCTTCTTTCATCTTTATTTTTTCTTTCCTTCTGCTTGCTTTGGGAATGGTTTCCTGTTCTTTTCCTAGTTTTTCCAGTTGTTGTTCAGTTAGATCTTTGGTTTTAGCTCTCTCCTTTTTTAATATAGGTGTTTTAGGGCTATAAATTTCCGTCTCAAGACTGCCTTCTCCATATCCCATAAGTTGTGTTTTTTTTTTTAAAGATTTATTTATTTATTTAATTCCCCCCCCTCCCCTGGTTGTCTGTTCTTGGTGTCTATTTACTGCGTCTTGTTTCTTTGTCATAAGTTTTGATAAGTTGTGTTTTTGTTTTAATTTGTCTCAGTATAGTTACTGATTGGACTTGCAATTTCTTCTTTGATCCACCGATTATTTAGGAGTGTGTTGTTCAGCCTCCATATATTTGCAAATTTACCTCTTCCCTGTCTATTACTGATTTCCACATTCTGCTACGTTCTCAGAATCTTTTTATATTTATTGAGAGCTGCATTTTGCCCTAACATGTGGTCTATCCTGGAGGAAGTTCGATGGGCACCTGAGTAGAATGTATAACCTGCTGAGTTTGAGGGCAAAGTTCTATATGTCTGTTAGATCTAGCTTATCATATTGTTCAAGTCTCTGTTTCCTTGTTGATCTTTTGTCTAGTTCTACCTAATGCTGTGAATGGTGTGTTGATGTCTCCAACTATTATTGTAGAGATATCTATTTCTCCTTTCAGTTTTGCCAGGGTTTGTTGGGTACCCTAGTTAGGTATATATATATTTTTGACTGTTATATCTTCCTGGTTGGATTGTCCCTTTCTTAATATATACTGGCCTTCTGTACCTCTTATAACTTTTTTGCATTTAAAGTCTGTTTTGTCTGTTTTTGGTATAGCTACCCCTGCTCTTTTTTGGTTACTATTTGCATGGAGTATCTTTTTCCAGCCTTTCATGTTCAGCTGTTTTGTATCCCTGGGTCTAATCCAGCCTTTCATGTTTAGCTGTTTTGTATCCCTGGGTCTAAGGTGAGTTTCTTGTAAGCAGCATATGGATGGTTCATGTTTTTTTAATCCATTCACATTCAATTACATTTCCGTAAATGCATTATTTACTTCTACCATTTTGTTCTTTGGTTTTCATATGCCATATCATATTTTTATCTGTTTTTTTTTTTTTTTCACTCTTTTGGTTATCCTTTCTCTAATTGTTTCTTCTACTCCTCCAGGCCTCTCCTGGCTTTTTATTTCAAGTTCTAAGGATTCCTTTAATATATCCTGCAAAGGTGGATTCTTTTTTGCAAACTCTATTAGTTTCTGTTTGTTTGAGAATATTTTATACTCATCTTCATGTTTGAAGGTCAGTTTTGCTGGATGAGGAATTCCTGGCTGGCAGTTTTTCTCTCAGCATCCTATTTGTATCACTGTCTTTTGCCTCCATGGTTTCTGAAGAGAAATCTGTGCTGAGTCTTACTGGGCGTCCCATGTATGTGGTGGTTTGCTGCTCCGAAAATTTTCTCTTTATCTTTGACATTTGACATTCTGAGTAGTATATGTCTTGGACTAGGTCTGTTTGGATTTATTCTGATTGGAGTATGGTATGTTTCTTGGAAATGTAAATTTACTTCTTCCATGAGAGTTGGTAAGTTTTCAGCTATTATTTCCTCAAATACTCCGTCTGCCCCTTTTCCCTTCTCCTTCTGGAACTCGCATGGCATGTATGTTGTGTTTTGTGTTGTCATTCAACTCTCTAAGCCCCTGCTCAATTTTTTCCATTCTTTTCTCTGCTCTTTTCTCTGTTCAGTTTCAGCTGTTCTGTCTTTTCTATCACTTATTCTTTCTTTTTTTTCACTTTTCTTAAAGCCTTTATTATTCTTTTGTCATTTTGAGTCTGCTCTTGTATGCCTCTAATGTGTTTTCTAAAAAAATTTATTTATTTTTACTTATTCTCCGCCCCCCCCCCCCCCCATTTGCTCTCTGTGTCCATTTGCTGTGTGTTCTTCTGTCTGCTTGTCTTTTCTTTAGGCAGCACCAGGAACTGATCTGGGACCCTCCGGAGTGTGAGAAAGGTGCTCAATCTCTTTGACCACCGCAGCTCCCTGGTCTTTGGGTCTCTTGTCTCTCCTCTGTGTATTTCTTTCCTGAGCTATCTTGCTGCACCAGCTCTCTGCTGACCAGCTTACCATGCAGGCCAGCACTCCTGCTTGTAGAGTAAAATTAATATGCAGGAAAAATGTATTTGTAAGTGAAGAGTTTAGGAGAGATGATCCATGCTGCTAAATATCGGACAAAACAGACTTCCCACTCTTCTCCTTCTGAAACTTCCTTGACACATATGTTGTGTTTTGTTTTGTTGTTCAACTCCTTGAGCCCCTGCTCAATTTTTCCCATTCTTTTCTCTCGTCACTTTCAGCTATTCTGTCTTCTGTATCACTTATTCTTTCTTCTGTCATTTCGAGTTTGCTGTTGTATACCTCTAATGCATTTTTTTAAAAGATTTATTTTATTCCCCCTCCCCCTTGCTACCTGCACTTGCTGTCTGCTCTCTGTGTTCATCCACTGTGTGTTCCTCTGTCTGCTTCTCTTCTCTTCTTGTCTTCTCTTTAGGAGGCACCGGGAATCAATCCTGAGATCTCCAATGTGGGAGAGAGGCACTCTATTGCTTGAGCCACCTCAGCTCCCTGGTTTGTTGTGTCTCTCATTGTCTTACCTCTGTGTCTCTTTTTGTTTGTTTACCATAATCTCAAGATTTTATTGTCTAAACAAAAGACAAAGCTTAGAACTGGATCATGTGGCCCTTTTTCTTCTTGTCACCTCCTAGTTCAAAGTGTTTGCATCTCTTAATGGCCAGCATCCTCTTAGATCTGCAATTGGGCTCAATGCATTCAAGCCTCAGCACAATCTTCTTTTTCTGGAACATTGGCTTAGCCTGCCCACCATAACCATTCTGCTTCCTGTCATAATGACACTTTTCCTGGGCAAATAGAGAATCCTTGCCCTTGTACTGTGTCACTTTCTGGGGTTGGTGCTTGCTGCATTTCTTACAGAAAGTCTGGCAGGTTTTAGGAACGTTTACCATCTACATGAGTGCTATCAGCACGAAAAGCAGTGTCTCTTTTTCATGGCATCATTTTGTTTCGTCAGTTTGTGCTGCAGGCCAGCTTGCTTCACCAGGAGGCCCTGGGAACTTAACCCGGACCACCCATATAGTAGACAGGGAGCCAATTGCATGAGCTACATCCGCCTCCACTCTTGTGTGTGTGGTTTTTTTTTAGATTTATTTATTTTTTAAAAATTTATTTCTCTCCCCTTCCCCCCTTCCCCAGTTGTCTGCTGTCTGTGTTCATTCACTGTGTGTTCTTCTGTGTCCGCTTGTATTCTTGTCAGCGGAACTGGAAATCTCTGTCTTGCTTTATTTTGTCATCTTGCTGTGTCAGCTCTCCATGTGTGCAGCACCACTCCTGGGCAGGCTGCACTTTTTTTGCCCGGGGCAGCTCTCCTTATGGGGCGTACTCCATGTGCGTGGGACTCCCCTGTGTGGGGAAAGCCCTGCATGGCAGGGCCTCCTTGTGCGCATCAGCACTGCACATGGGCCAGGAGGCTCTGGGTTTGAACCCTGGACCTCCCATGTGGTAGGCAGATCCTCTATCAGTTGAGCCAAATCTGCTTCCCTCTCATATGTTTTTGATCTCACCTATCTTTCATTCCCATGAGCTCTGTTACTTTTCTTTTTTATGTCTTCTGTCATTTATCTCTTTAGCCATAGTGGCAGTTTGAGATTAAAGTTATGTTTATAAACTGATCTGTTACTTGGAGTGTGATACCCTTTGATTGTATTAAATTCAAACATTTTAAATTTACTTGATAAAAAGATTAGGGCTTTGATTTGACCCTAATTTCACTTGGGATTGAGTCCCGGCCCCCTTGGTGAGCTGATATAAACAGGTACAGAAGATAGAGGAGGAGAGACAGCTCTGTAGACAGGGAAGAAGAGATAGCTCTGTCACATTTGATCCTAGGGCCGGGGGAGAGATGAGTCATTGGCTTGATAGTTTGCAGCTGAAGAGAACAGAGCAGCTGTGCAGATATGGCCTGGAAAGAAGTGGTGTGCCAGAAGGATGATTATAGGATTATAAGGGAACAACTACAGTTCACAAGTAAAGGAATGGAGATGAGCTGTAAATGAGGGGCAAGGAAAGCCTCTGGGTTACAGCAATGTTAGAAATCAATTTGCTCAGTTAATATAAGGTAACTACAAGAACAAGTAAAAGAAATAAGCTAAAATTACAAGGAAATCCTCTGTAGTCAGTGATTACACCAGATATATATTTTCTCCCATTCTGTGAATTCTTTACTGTCCCGATAGTGTCCTTTGCACAAAAATTTTTAATTTTGATGAAATCCAGCTCATCAGTTTTTTCTTTTATTGCCTATGTTTTGCTGTCATATTTAAGAAACCGTTGCAAAATCCAAGGTCAAGATTTCCCTCTATATTTTCCAAGAATTTCATAGTTTCGCTCCTTAAATCTTCAGAACCATGGCTTGCTGCTTCTAAAGCCTGTGTTCTTTATCCTAGCCTGATGCCTTCCCGCCGGCAGAATGGGCTGTCCCTTAGGAGCTTACAGTCCACGTAGGGAGCCAGCACTAGTCCACCAAGCCTATTTGAGAATAACACAAGTCTTTTATTATGTGGAATTGGGAGTTGGAAAGGGGCAGGGTGGGCCAGAGTGGTGGTGGTTATTGTTTTCAGAATATTTTTCTTGAGTCTTGAGAATTGAAAGTTAGATATTACCCAGACCTCTAAGGAGCTAACAGTGAAGATGGCCAGAGCTTCACTTAGGAGCTTGGACTTTTACCTGCCCTTAAAGGGTAGATAGTTTTTGGACAGCAGGGAGTGAGGAGTTTTCAGGTTTAGAGTAAGTAGACACGCTGATAAACTGTCAGGATTAAGTTAACTGCCCGTAACAGAAAACCCCCACGGAACAGTGGCTTAAACAGCATAGGAATTTCTTTCCTACTCATGTAAAATAAGCCTGGAAGCTGCCAGGCAGTGGCAGCTCCCTGGGTTTGATGGGGAGCCAGGCTTCTGGCCCAGTGCTCTGCCATTCGTAGGACACAGCTCCTATTCTCAAATCTAAGATGCTGCTCGAATTCTTGCCACATGTACCAGTCAAGACCTTGGCGAGAAAATGACATGTTAAAGTGGAGAACTTAGTGTAGAGTTGGTCAAATGGGTTGGAGAACTGAAAAGCACAAAAGGAACACAGGTGACTGAAGTAACTGCAGGAAGTAGGCGCCCCCCCCCCCCCCCCCGCCCCCAGGACCTGCATGCTCAGAAGAGGGAGCTGGGAGCTGGGGCTCTGAGAGGGCACCACCAGGCTGGTTTTGGAGGGCCCAAGGCAGGGGGGAGGCTGGAGCAGCTGCTGGACCTTACTGCAATACACTGGCCCTGCTTCCTCTACCCTCTTCCCCATCCTCAGTGCCCCTCTGGCACAGCACAGCGGAAAGCCAACCCAGGAAGGACAAGTGTGAAGCCGGTTCCCTGCATCACAGGTAGAGCACTGACTGGTGGGTTTGGAGTGGAGACACAGCAGCTTAATAACTGGCACAGGGAAGCGGACTTGGCCCGGTAGTTAGGGCGTCCGTCTACCACATGGGAGTTCTGTGGTTCAAAGCAAATAGACACAGAGAACAGACAACTGGGGCTGGGGGCGGGGGAGTGTGGGAAGGGGACAGAAATAAATCTTAAAAAAAAAGAAAACTGGCACACCATCACATCCTTGTTCCTCCTGGCAGGGTGGAGGAATGGGGAAGAAAGGGATAAAGGAGACAAAGTGCAGGAACCATAGGTCTTTAATTTCCGCAAGGTCACAAACCGTGCCTCTTCCATTGGCTTGACTAGCGCTGGGCAGCGTGGGCACACCTGCCTGGGAAGGCAGCTGGCAGGTAGCCTTGTCTTGAGGCACACGAACTCTGGATTCTCTCACCAAGGAAAAGGAAGAGAATGCCTGTCATCGGAGTAGAACTTTAAAAATGGGAGGTCCGCAGTTCAAACCCCAGGCCTCCTTGACCCGTGTGGAGCTGGCCCATGCGCAGTGCTGATGTGTGCAAGGAGTGCTGTGCCACGCAGGAGTGTCCCCCGCGAAGGGAAGCCCCACGTACAAGGATTGCGCCCCGTAAGGAGAGCTACCCAAAGCGAAAGAAAGTGCAGCCTGCAGTGTTCATATAGCAACATTAACAAACCTCCAGAGGAAAAAGATTCCCCCATCATCTTCCACATCAACAAATTAAGCTATTTCATTGGTCTCTCAGTTCTTGGTGGTGCTGGTCAGTATCTGCCCATAACCCTGTAACCATATCGTTGAGGTCATGATGCATGCTAGCTGTGCGTTTTAACCTCACTTTTGGAGGCGAAGAGGTTGAGCTGACTGGCATGTTCACGGATGGAACCAGGTGGAGGCTGGCGCTTTCCCATGACTGAGCTGTGTCCGTCTAGAAAGCAGTCATCCGATTTGCTGATAATTTTCTCTCCAAAAGTTGTGTGTATACTGCCGTATGATACTAATGATGTTTTTTTGGCAGGCAGGTATATACATGAAGGATTTGCTAAAGCATGTAATAGCCTCAAACACAGTCCCCTGATTTTTGAGTTTCTACTTTGTAGCTTTATGTCTGCTTTCTATGTTAGAATATTTCTTGAGGGCAGGTATGAGGGTTTTGTCTTTTATCCTGGGTTCCAACATGGTGCTTTGCTAATGAATAGCTGCATAAGATTTATTGACTAGATAAGGATAGAATTTGGGGACTTTGCATCTACTACAGTTAAGTACTTGTCTGTAATTGCTAACTGTGCAGTGTTTTTTCTTCCTTCATTTACCTCCTATCCCCTGATTTATAACCTTACATTAGACCTGGTCATTTTCTAACCCAGGTGGGTCGTTTGCCTCCAAAGCCATTCCTTGTCTGTTTAAATGGCTCTTGCAATTTATTTCTTGTCCTTGGTTCAGGGTTGAGATGAAAGAAGTTTCAGACCCTTTTCATCTCCCAGCTCCAATAGCCAGTTAATGTTGGAAGTGGTTTTGAAAAGGCTATTAGTCAAAATCGTTGGAAACTACACTTAGAGTAGAAAGCCCTGGAGAAGAAGGTTAAGTATACCCCCCAAGATTTTAACCTGGTAGTTATGGGAATGTGATGGAAATTTTGGAATGTGCAAGAACATGGACTTGAAGAACGGCAACTGGGGTTTTCCTGTACTCGCCCTGAAGAGGTCGCTTCTCTGTCCCTGTCGTTCCCCACAGGTACCTGGTGTGTGTAGATGTACATGTGCAGTTTGTTTTTTAAAAACTCTCTCCCAACTCCAATCTAGAAAAGCAGATTGGGAATTTGTTTTAATGTGCCTTTTGGAATTATTTATGTTCCAAGTTTTCTGAGAGAATAAATGTAAGACAAAGATGAGAACAAATCTTGCATGTTCCTGGCTTCTCTGCATTTCCCCAGAAGAGTGATTGATTTGGCCTTGAAAGTACAGAGAAATACTGACCTTCCTCTTTTTCCTGACAGAGGTGGCCTCAGTAACATGCTGTTCCAGTGCTCCTTACCTGACACTGTAGCAACCACTGCCGATGAACCACGGAAAGTGCTTCTCCGGCTCTATGGAGCCATTTTAAAAATGGTGAGTTCATGTGCTACTTTGGGAGTGGGAGGGGAACTTTAAAATTGTTTTCATTCTCTTTCCCAAAATGCCTGGAAAGATTTTAAATAATTTAGTGATGTTACTAAAAGTATTTAAATATATTGCTTTTATTTGAATTGGGCTGCACAAACATGGTCTATTGTTTATATTCTAAGTTCGTTTCTGCTTTTACCAATTATTTATATTAGTCAACTAGTACAGATATTCCCAGTTTCTTATCCAGAGAAGGGATGTTTGTAACATCTTTAGTTGTTTTTGATGATGAGTTAATTTTTTTAAAAGGGGAGTCTGAGCTTAATCGAAAACATAGGTTTTTAATTATAGGTTTTAAAATTTTGAAGTTCAAATTAGCATTCTAGATGTTAACTCATTAAAAATGTGTGATGATGTGAATGAACCCTTTCATTGTATAATTTTTCCTTGACGGTATCAAGCTGTGAAAGTGGTTAAGATCTGAAAATGTTGGGAAAATTTAAATGTTTGGAGGTTCCTAGCTTTTCGTAGATGCATGTATTTTGCTAAGGAAATCTGAAGTCCCTCTGCTGTTAGATTTAGGCACAGAGTCAGGGCCGTGGAGGCAGGACACTGCCCCTCAGGGCTGACTGACAGGCAGGCGGAAGACACGGCGCACTGTACCTTTCCTTTGTTTACTCGAGTTGCAGTTTCAAAAGCACAGTCTTTGAAATACTCCGAGTCATTTTGGCACTTTCAGTGATTTTAGTCTTTTTAATCATTTTAGCCATTTTCTTTTGAGGACTGTTTATGTCTGTAACAATTAAGTTCCATTTGTTCACATTTGTTTTGTGTGCTTTGTATTTAAGCAGTACTTTTAAAATACTTTTAATAACCAGCTGCTAAAATTGCATGTGATATAAGAATATTATTTAATTCTGATATGAGACTTTTGGTTTCTATTTGTAACTTAAATAGAAACTTTTGAAATATGCAGTTTGCTCCTCCATGAACTAGACAAGAGTAGGAGTCAAGTCCTACCCTCTGGAGCAGCGCTGCCAGACCTGACTGCAGTGATGAGAATGTTCTGGATCTCTGTGGTCTAGGACTTACTTAGTCACCTGGCTGTTGAATACTTGGACTATTGTGCTTGCAACTGAGGAAATGAATTTAAATTTTACTTAATTCTAACTAATTTAAATTTAAATAGTCCCATTTAGCCAGTGGCTCCTGTATTGGCCATCACTGCTCTAGATTGTGCTGTGTTACTATATAAGTAACTTCGCCCATGTCTTGGTAGTTATCTTTTTCCCTAATGGAAATTCACTATCAGTTGCTAATCTTTTGTCCCTTTTGAAATTTTAGCAATCTAGAAGTATTCCCTTACAGTACTTAAATATAAGAGAAATATCTGGAAATAGAATTTTAACTGACTATATTCTTATTTTAATTAAAAAAAAAACAAAACAGAAAGAGAGACTTGGGCAACCAAAAATAAATAGAATAATTGAAGCCAATTAAAATGGAGTTAACTCTTTGCAAATAATAGAATAGAATATGTTTTACATACAGTCTAATTTTGGAGTGGTCACTCCACATCTAGTTTCTCAATTTTTTTTAGGCACATGTTAACTTGATTCCATTCCCAAAGCTTTGTCTTCCATTGAAGAATGGAAACCGTGCTTGAAAGCATCCTGGATAGGAAGGGGGCATGATTAGTTTGCTAAATGGATAATATGAAAATGTCTAACAGTCTCACAATTGACTTTTAGACAATAGACTCATTTTTGTTGGGAAAAAAGTTCTTCCTTGATCTCGTAGGTGAAAATCTGTATTTTCAGTATAAATCACTTGGTTGAGTCCTTGGTTCAAGTGCACTCCTTTTGTCTAATTTCAAACTTAAACTCTGGAACCTAAAGCCTAAAATGTAAATATTATTTTTTAAGTCTTTTTTAAAAAAATACATAGATCACACCAATTTTCTTTTTTTTAAGCAAATATAAATATTTTTGGCCCCTGAGTTCTGCAAGGTTTAGTAGGGCATTTGTTGCCAGTTAGAATTTTAGATTAATGGCCATTGTAGACTGATGGTCATTAATGAGTACTCTGACAATAAGAGGAGGGAAGAACCAGATTCAGGTACTCTGGAAAATGACTGTAGGGAAGAGAAGGAAGAGAGAGAAGGAGACCAAGGAGCTCCTAAGATGTCAGCCAGGCCCATCCTGCCATGTGCCAGGCATCTTACCACAAATTTAAATTCCCTTTAAATACTTTCAACGAGTTTTAAAAATTTTATAATTTTTTTTCTGGAGTGAGGGTGAAATCATATTATTTGGAGTGAATCTGGCCTTTAATGGTAAGGGGAATATTTATAGTTTTCTAGAAGGCTTTTGTTTCCGTAACAACAACAAAATTACCAGGCCTTAGTAGTAAGTTGTCAGGATTATAGTATTAGTTAAGAGATAGGGCTGGGTAGATCCAGAACCCCAAATAATAAGTCACGTTACTTTCATAAATTAATGGGTTTAAGGCAAAATTAAATATAGCTTGAATCAAATGTTATGCTTTCCTTTTTTCATTCTGTAGGAAAGCGCACATACATCTGTGTACATGTATGTGTATTTAGACCTCCATAACTGGTATAACCTAAATCAGCCATATAAATACAGTTGTAGCATTCTTTAAGATCGGTTAGAATTTGCTCCTTCCTTAAAATTTTAATTGAAGATTGCACATAATGATGGGCCTATGTATTTTCTCAGAATATTTGGTGGTTTTGCTTAATTATACTATAGGTTGGTACAGTTTAGCATGTCCCTTTCCCTTTTCCAATTGTTTTGAACTTTTGAATATTTTTATCTCTCTGAGAATCACATTAAAGTAGAAATAGCTCTCGTGTTTTGATTAGCAAATGAGCTGTACAAGTGACTCAGTTTTAAAGTAATTATATGCTTTTCAACTTTCTCATTTTTCTTCATTGTGATGTTGTGCAATGTCTAACTTCCTTTATTTCCGTAGTGGCAATGAAATGACTGCTCTTTGGTGCAGTTCACTAAGGGTTAAGTAGCAGAAAGTCAAGGTAAAACCTTCTGGTTGGGTTAAGGGTTACAGTTTCTGTCCCACAAACATCTGTCTCTTCCAGCCCCTGTTTCTATAAGATGAGACATAAGCAGACTTTGTAACTGTGTCCTGGAGGCTTTGTTTAGGAATTGTGTTAATTTTCAAGGGCTTATGAAAAGTCCTGCATTTTAGCAAGGGGAGGAAAGGATCATTTGGAAACATGAGTAAGATAAAATACATACAGCTTTGAAAAACAACTATATGGTGTTACTTGTAGGACATTATTAATCATAGAATTATTGCTGTGATCTTAAAATAATAGATACCAATACAATTCATTATCTGTGTCACATGAATAGCTTTAATTTTTCATGGGGAGGAGGTTATTTTCATTAGCTGCATAAATGATGAAAAATGAAAAAAAACAACCCTCAATTGTAAAATTACCCCAAATAAAAAACTAGGTTAGTTTTATAGAAGTTTTGAGAAGAAAATAATTCAGGTTTTGCCATTATGGAAAGAGATATAATTATAAAATTAGCTATAAATGTAACTTGATTTTTTTCCTTTCTAATATTGGGAAGGAACATGAGCCCTGCAACGTCCAGTAGCAGCCTTTTCACAGGAGCAAGTTTGGCTGATTACAAATAACCAGTTTGCTTATTTATCATGAATTGTGGAAGACACAAATGTCAGTACGTATTGTTCATTCATTGTAACCCGTGCCAGTTGGCTGAAGTCTCAGGGGATTGCTTTGTCCCTTCCTCTGTCAGAACAGTGACTGTGTTAAGCCAAGTCCTTCTGTGCATGAATGGAGAGATTTGGCCTCACCGTTTCCAGCGGTCTCACAGGCATGAATGCTTATTGTACCACTCAAAGATCTCTCCTGAGTGTTGTCTGGAAAAACGTTTTTGTTTTGTTTTTTAAAAAATAGAAGGCTAATATTAGTGCTTGTTTGAGTACTAACCATAATAAAATTAAAGGCATCAAGGCACAATGCAGATATGTATTAGTAATTCAAAAGAGTAAAATTTGAGATATTGTCCTTTTTGAATTCAGAAAACAAAATATTTTCCTTATTCTCTCTTAATCCTGGTTTAATTAGAAATTAAACCACAGTAAAATATGAAATAGCCCATAGATAGTTAATATTAAATGCTTCACAAGTGAAATATTAAGTGACTGCTTAAAACCATTTCCCTGTGGAGCTGCAGTCACACTTAGGGTGCAGTCAGCCTGACTGTTCAGCTTAAAGAAGAGCCTACTTGGTCTAAGCAGCTGAGGGAACTGAATACTGTCAGTAATGGCTTTTACTCATTGGTAGTAGGGTCATTATGAGTTGTTTTGTTTACTCTGCTTTTTAAAAAACCTCTTATATCCCCTTGTACTTGAATATAGTGTAACATTTTTATTTCTAAGGTACTCAGAACTTCCCTTCTCAAAAGTGAGCAAAACGTTTTTCCTAGTGTTGCATTTTCCCATTTGATCTAACCTAGGATTTCTTTAGCTAATACTCTCCAAAGATAGTTGCCAAATTACTACCTATAGTTCTTCTGTACCTGCTTTGGTGCCTTCTTCTGACAACTAAATCACAGACTACTGTGTCTAATTTTGACATATTCAAAGTGTCTTTGTCTTGCTGGTCTTAAATGTTTGGGTTTTATAGCATGAAGCCAATCCAGATCTCTGGCCCCTGGAACGATGGTTTTGAACGCAGCCAAGCCCTCTTTGGGAAGGAATGTATTTGTGTTGGGTGGCGTGAAGGGTTTGGGGTAATGTACCACTTTAGCTGTATGTGCATGTGTTCTCTGCTGCAGGCTTGTCCATGCGATCGTGCCTAGCGCACTCTGGTTTCCAGGTGACAGACACGATTCACGGTATAGTATGAGACCTCTGAAGCTGGAGCATTCTCTACAGCTTTAATTTCTTTCTTTTAGTTCTGGGTTACAAGAAATGCTTTTTTAAAAGAAGTTGTAATGCTTGTTAAGTAGCACCAGCTACTGTTTGTGCTGTGCTTATAGAAGGTACAGTGATTACGATTTCAAAATGTTATGTATTGAATATATTACTTTTTGTTTTTTGTTTTGTTTTTGTCCAGGGCAAGTCAGATCCCTTTCTTCTGTTTCCTCAGTAGAAAATGACAAACATTTAATAATTCTAGAAGTTTATGGGCCACAACTTGAGAATTCACTTGAAATATTTAGGTTCTTCCTTCATAACAACTTTCATCATTAAAGGAACACTATATTCACATATGTACATACTGATAGTTTGGTCAGAGTTAGAAACAACCTTTCCTTTGTCCTTATAAAATGGTCCGCGTGTCTCAGCTGAGTGCGGATACCTTGATGGCGTTCAGAACTGGTGATCCGACATGGCAGTATGGCAGCATGTACAGGCTGGAGAAGAAAGGGCAGACGTCCCAGAAAGGTTGCCTGAGAGTCAGTCCTGGGGGCACTTTTGCTTAAGTATTTTAGCCCCAGAACTCTCAGGAGGTCAGTAGGTTGCCATGATGAGGGATAAATTTTGAGAAGGTCCAGAAAGGACTCTTCTTTACTGGACTTTGTCTCACCTATCCGTGTTCATGTTTTACTGGCTTATGTCTGCCTAGAGCCTTTTAGAAGCTCTAATCTCCTGTTTACTTTCATCAAGTCAGTCAATTTTTCAAAGTTCAGAAGGAATACATTAATTTCGAATGTTCTTGGGATAACTGAAAAAAATGTTAGAAATCACTAAACTCTTGTAATTGATTATGTGCTCATTAAATAATCACCTAAGCTATACTTTCAGCCATCGCTTTGTGACCTCACTTTTAATGTCTTCTCTAAAATATTTTCAGAGCATGCCATAAATGGAAACTGAAAGCTATAATAAAAATGGGATGTTTTCTTTCTTTTTTAAAATTAGAAATCAGGGAGAAGGAAAGTTAGTGTCTATGATAACACTGAAGAGAAAACACACTGCAAAATGTTAATCATCAAAAGAGTCATACAACTCCTGACCATTCTGTGGAGTCACAATTCGTACTCTTTCCTGCCCCAGCTCCCTTGAGAGATGGAGCATAGTCCTCTGAGCAGGGACCCAGCAGGCTGGGGCTCACCATAGGTGCCGCTCCACGCTGAGAATGGTTCCTCTCCTGGTCAGGCAGCACAGGCACATGGCCAGGTGGATGTTAGAACTCTTCAGCAGCCAGAAGAGTACCCCATCCTGTCCTTCCCAGGTGCCCCTTGTCTGGGCCTTGCTTGTGACGCAACTCATGGGGCTTGTCATGGGTTAGTGGAGGGAGATGGACCACAGCTTCGATGTCCTCAGAGCCGAGCTTAATTAGCATCTGGATTAGTCATTCTTAATCTTCACTTTTGTTTAAAAGAGACAATTGAACGATCCATTCAGTTCTTTTTTTGTTGGGAAGATGAGAATGTTGTCCATGATTGTGCATACATTCTTACTTGCAATACCTCAGTTTTGTGTAGCCATCATTATATTTTACATAGCATCTCTTTCCTTAATTATAACATTATCTATAATCAGTGTGGTTTTGATTACTTAAATATCACTTCTGATTTATTATACTGCTGATGGACATGTCATCTTTGTAGCTAATTCATCGCTGTTTCCACCCTGCCCCACGTGCAGATCATGCAGTAGTGGATCTTAAAAGGTAGCCCATTCAGGTACCCATTTGGGTATTACACCTGTTATAGATGACATTTAAATAGCTATCTAGAAGCACAGTCTTTATGCCACTTCCACTAACTTAATTTACACACACACACAAACTAGGGAAGACTGAGGAACTGCTTCGCTCATCTCATAAATGTTATGACTTTATCGAAAATTTTAGTCAGAAAACCGCTTTTCATTATTAGAGGAATTGTTTTTTAAGAACTAGTCAAATAGAGTTTTTTCTACCTGATGGTTTAAACAAATTTGAAGAAATAAACTTGTTATATTATGGAACATTAGGTAATTAAAAGTAGAAAATTTTCAAATCCTAAAATTGTATAAGTCAAAAATTTAATCAAATGATATTTCCTCATTCTAGCCCCAAAATGATTACCTATAGATTTTCATTTTCTTTTCAAAGCATGAAATAGAACATTTTGAAAACTGCTAGCCTGTAATACTAAAAATATAGAAATAAGGAAAGTAAAAGAGAAGTCCTCTACTCTCCCTTCTTATTTCCTAGTTCATATAATTTAGATATTTAGGAATTTAGACTTTTAATTTAAAAATTCTTGGCCAATCAAAATCTGTTTTGGGATGGCTGTAGCTTGATGTTTGAGCACCTGCCTCCATATACAAGGTCCTGGGTTCAATTTCTGGTACCCCCTAAAAAATCTCTTCCATCTTTTAAAATCTTCCCTATCAATTAAAAAAAAAATTATACATTCTTTATTACTGCTGTCAACCTTAGCTGTTTTATTTCCTCCATTACAGGTTAATGTGGTTTTTTTTTGAAAACCAAGCCAAAAAGGGGAAGAAAGGAAAGAAGGAAGGTGGGAGGAAGCCAATGGCAGTATACATTTAATTATCATTAGGCTGTTGTTGTTTTTTTAAGCTTCATACAGTGTAATTCACCCATTTAAAGTGTAGAGTTTGATGGTTTTTTAACATATTCACAGAGTTGGATGTCATCGTAAATATATTTGATGCATTCTGATTCTTTAGGTATTGAAATTTCAGTGCCCTTTTTTTTTTTTTTAAAGCTTTTCTGGGGAATTTCAGATATATACAAAAGCCTAAGGGTGTGCCACATCCCCCACACCCATTGTCCTCCCACCATGGCCAGAGTAGTTTTGAAGCGAATTCCAGATATTGCACCATTCATCCATAAATATATTTAGAAAATGATTTTAAAACAAGCATTGGGAGTGGATGTGGCTCAAGCAGTTGAGCTCCTGCCTCCCACATAGGAGGTCCCAGGTTCAGTTCTCAGTGTCTCCTGAGAACAAACGAAAAAACCAACTCAGGGAAGCCGATGTCGCTCAGTGGTTGAGCGCCGGCTTCCCACATAAATGAGTCCCAGGTTCAATCCTGATACCTCAAAAAGAAAATTACGATGATCGTCACATCAAAAATTTAATTTATTAAATATTAAATAGCTAGTCTGTTCAGATTTCAAATAAATGTAAAAAAATTTTAGTTTTATAATTTGGGAAAGATAAATTTTAGCTTCCAAGTTGGAAAAAAGTTTGTATAATATTTGAATATCTGCTTTTAGTAAATTTGTGTCTCTTAAGTAAAATCCCACAGATTCCAAAGTATATTTTACTTCCCGTCTTTCTGGACACACAAGTTCTCTGACCTCTCTTTGGTACTGAGTCTGCCACTTCCTGGCATACCTCAGGAAGGGCTTCTCTTCTCGTGGGCATCTACTTGGGTCATGATTTCCTGGTTCTTTTCTTTATGGGATTTAGGGAACCTGAACATTCTGTACTGAGGAAACAGAACAGAGGGCTGGGGTTACAGAAGTCCGTCTTCCCTCCCGATGGTGCTCCTGTGGTGGTAATGCATCATTGGCGGGAGCAGTGGCGTGGGTTGGGGACGTTTATTAATGGAGTTTACTTCCACTTACAGTGCTAGTATTTTAAAAAGGAATGGCCTTGGGAACTAAGCCAGTCTGTAATTTGGATGAAATAACTTGCTTTTGAGAGCACCATTAGATAAGGGAAAGGGACTTCTGTTGGCTAAATAACCCATTAACTGTATCTCCCTAAGAAGATACAGTTAGAGTAATAACAGTGTAGGAATAACCATAGTCATTTAGAGTTTTGTACAGGTCAAATCCCGTTACAACAAATTTCAGGAGGGTATCCAAATTCCTTCTTTGTCTTAAAGCTTTTCCTAGAAAGTATAAATATTTAATGTATCAGATTGTAGAAACTTTTTTTTCCCTCCTTCTTTAGTCTTCCTTGAGGAAAAAAGCATAAGGACTTAATGTTTTGGGGATAGTTTAGTCCTAGGGATTCAATATTCTGTTAGTCCCTTAGCCAGTCTGCCTACTGCTGGGACCAGGGCTGTACATTTTCAGCAGCTAGTCAGCTCCCCTGCTGTATATTGCTCCGCAGGTTTGCTTGCCTGTGCTCTCAGTGCAAGAGTGATCATTTATTCACGCAGTCCAAAAAAGTGTAGTAAGCCTCAGGATTTGCTTGGTACTTTGGCTGAAGACTCCGTAAGTAAAACACTTGGTCCCTTCCTCTTCCCTGAGAGCTTATGGTACTTGGGAAAGGAGTCAACTAGAGAGTAAGTCCAAGGAAGCAGTACAACCAGGAGAGTGTTGAGAGCGAAGGAGGATTCAGCTGTCATGGTGCCTAGCTGCTCCTCCTCTGTAGGGAGCAAGGTCTAAACGTGCTTCCGTGATATTTTAATGATTCTAGCTTTCTTTGTAACGGGATTTAACCTGTAACATCTTTCATCAGAGAAACTCAGTTTACATGAATGAAAATATCATATATCCCCATTTGTACTTTCTGTACTTTTTATAAAATATACTTAACTGTATGTTGAAGATATTATAGAAAATGTATAAATGGAAGCATTGAGAGCCTTTTTCAGTTAGGTTCATGAACATGGATATTTATTTTGTTTATTTTTATATTGAGTAAGATAGATTATGTATTGTTTATACAAAACATGCATTATTACGTCTGTGGAATGTTATTTCAGTGTCTGATGGATGAGAGTGGTTGCTTTAAAATCACTAGGATTTTTTAATGGTGCTAGAGTAGCTGGTGTTGCTTAACGTGGCATTTTTTTTCCTGTCCACACTTTTCACCCTTGGTACAGGTATTTTTGATAAAGCTGTGGAATGGAAAGGTATGTTTTTCATGGGATGTTCAAAGAATCTATTACCTTTAAAGTTTAAGTTTTTTAAAGAGGCTACCTTATGGGTTTCCTTTTGTGTCTGGCTTAAGCAGACTTAGTTTAATTGTAACAAATAATACATACTTTTAGAAGCAATGCTTGAATATAAAATTTTGACATGGCACTTAAGTTTCTGACACTTTCCCATTGCCTTATTAAAGATAGTATAAAGGTTTTTAAAGCACTTGGGGTGGGGGGTTGCTTTTAAAATATATGGTCTCTGTCATGAAGAATGCAGTCAAAGAGTTGCTTATGGTGGTTAATGATCCAATATGTTGTTATTCTAGAATTCTCAATTTCATTGAGGAAAGTGATGTAAAAGTCTCCCTTAACATATTAATATATAAAATAAGCTTAGGGATTTTATTAAACTCACGTACTCCTATTTTTGGTGGAGGAAGAATTCAGATTTAGCTAATGACTGACTGAACTAGAAGGGTCATTGTCTGTGAAAGTGGAGAGTTTGGTCGAGGGCACGTCAAGGTTTCCTGCCTGCACAGTGCTTTCATCTCTGTCCGAGTTCTGTGCTGACCCTGGCTTTCCACAGGCGTGTTTCCACAGCCTGTTCTTGCAGGAAGAAAACCTTCCTGGGGACAGTGTTGACTTGAAAGAACCTGTTAGCTAAATTGGTGAGAGCTATAGCTTGACCACTTTTCTTTAGAAATCTTAATTGGAAGAATGTGCTCTATTTACTTTCCTCTAACAATGAAATTGTTAAAAGTATTTGGGGATGGTTCTTGACACTTGAAGCTACTCGGTCTCAGTGACACACCCATTTTCTTATAAAGAAATGAAGCTTATTCTAAAGTGTTGGTCTGGTGTGGAGACTGGTGGTCTACTTTAGACTGCTCCTGATCGTGTCAGTGGGCTGGTAAACCTCCATTAAAGTAACCTGATGGTTTGGTAAACTCTGACTGTTCTGGTGGTTGCAGAGTTAGTGTCTGCGTTAGTGTTCCCCATCTCACCGGAAGTGTTTGCTTTTTCTCATTCATAGAGGTCCTGTAATAAAGAGGGATCCGAACAAGCTGAGAAAGAAAATGAATTTCAAGTAAGTAATGAAGCCCATTCTGCATCTTATATGAGATGTAAACTGTTGTTAGCAAAACTTGACTGGTCCATGGTTTGGCAGGGCCTCGTATCTGCCCTTGGAAAGTCCCTGTCTTTCTTAGAGGAAGGGCTGTTGGTATAACAGAGCCTTAGGAAAATGCAGTGAGAGCTTTGAGTATCCTTATTCCTTCTGAGTGTGTAGACAGTGGAACAGCACTTGGGCGCTAGGAGGCAGAAGTGTCGGCTGATGTGTGTGATGTCCTGACATGGAGGCGTCCCGGCTGACGCTGCTGCCCTGGGGCTCGTACTCCCATTAGGCAGTGGGGCCCTGTCCGGTTGTGTTGATAGCCTCCTCCTTCCATGGGGGAGGTGGTAGTGTTTTTTCTGACACATGCTCCCCAGGTGGAATCTGCTTTTTCTAGACTAGAATAGTGGCTGAAATTGCCCCTTTCTCTGCAATGCATGTGTTGAGAAGAGCTTGAGGTTGAGACCACTGACAAGTCACCTCATCCCCAGTGTGAGGTGCAGAGGTGGAGGGTCTGGATGTCTCACAGGCCCTTCAAAGTCACATGTCCAAGCCTGAACACGTGGTCTCCCCCCACAAGATGAGCTCTGGTCCTTCAGGTGTTCTCTTTCCCAAGGAGTGGGGCTCAGTCACTCAGCTCGTTAGGCAGGCCAGGAAGCACGTGTCGTCTCCACAGCCACCCTCTCCCTCACGCCCATGTCCAAACCATGAGTTCTGCTGCTGTTTCCCTTTGAGTCACCTCTTCGATCTTTCTCCTTCTCTCCATCTGTACCATCGTCTCCTCTCTGGTTTCCCACAAACCATTCCCTTCTGCGTTGCCAGCGTGATCCTTTTGAGTTACGATATGATTGTGTCACCCTCTTGCTTAAAACTCTGCAGTGGCTTACTCTTTGGTTTGAGCCAGGTGGGCTTTGTCCTCCCAGATCCTCATGGCCTGACCCCTGCCGACCTTTCTGGCCTCCTCTCACAGCACACCCCGCCTCGTTCCCTGTTCTCCAGCCACGTCGTCCTGAGCTCATCCTGCCACAGGGCTGTTGCAGATACTGTTCTTCTGGCTGGAATGCTCCATGCTGTCTCTCTTTGTCTCTCTCTGTCTGTCTGTCTGTCTCTCTCTCACGCGCATGCACACGCACATGCACACCTACTTAGGATCTCAGCTCAAAGGTTACTTTCATGGGAGTCTGTCCCGGGCATTCTTGTCTAGGGAGGGACTTGTAGTGAGTAAAGAAGGTGAGATGTGTAAGAGTGAGGAGAGGACCAGCGAAGGCTGCCTCAGGGCCCAGGGCCAACAACCTGGTTACCTTCCCTCTTGGACATTAATTTGTGTTTTTGTGTTTTTTTAGAAGGTATCAGGGGTTGAGACCAGACCTTGTACAAGGGAAACAGGCGCTCAGCCACTGAGCTACACCCACTCCCCAATTAATTTGTTTAAAAAAAAAATTGTTGTGATCTGATCAATTGAGCATAGTATTAGTTTTGCCAAAACTGGATTTGACCCCCATTCCTAGAGGGGAGGAGCTTTGCTGCCAACTTAAACAGAGAACTTGTTTTCTTCAGCAGAGGCGGAAGGGCAGCTGTGCCCTCGAGGCTGGTGGGGCCGAGGCAAGACTGGCAGTGGCCTGGACCTCCACGGCCTCTGGAGGCTCCTGGCCCCTGCATCCCCCTGGCTGGGCAGGGTGGGCTCACTCCCGCTGGGCTACTTCAGACTGTTTTTTCTCTCCATTGATTTTCCTTCTTGAACATGCTGTTTTGATGATCCCCAGGCTTCCTCCTGACTTCGGTGGGTTTCCTCTGGTTTCTGCTGGCTGCTTCAGCCTTCTCCAGGGCACAGCGTAGCGGCCCAGCTTGTGTTTACACAGGGGCCCTGCCTTCAAGGTGGTGGCCTTGGGGCCAGTGGCTGCTCTTCAGGCAGGGGCCACTGCCTGGCCAGGCTTCTGCAGCAGGGGAAGCTGAGAAGCCCTGAGGGGTGCGGTGGATGTCTCCGGTCCAGCCTGCCCTTGTCTGCTGGGGCGCACACTCTCCCTGTCCTCTCCTCTCATCATCCTGACATGCCCTCCCCTCACGGGAGCCATCGACCACTGTATACCTCTCCGTTCACCTCTGCCTGCTGGATTTCAGCTCAGGGCCTAACAGAAAGCAGTGGGTAATCCAGTTTTGGATCAAAAGGCAGGCAGCCAAATGTCAGAGTGGAGAAGTCGGTCTCATCTCCTTTGAGCCCCTGTGACTCTCCAGGCTTGGGTCTGCAGCTCCTCCCCTGACTGTTTCCTCCACCTCCTGCCCTCGTCTGAAGCCCCGCTGCCCCACAGGACCCCAACTCCACTGCCACCCTCTCCAGAGGAGGACAGTTTTTTCCCATCACCTCCCACATACTTTGGGGCCACTATTGGGGTTGATGCCTTCCTTGTCCCTTCCTTTTTCCTGCTTCCAAACCATTTATCCTCCCCTGAAAACACCCGTTCCTTTGAGGCTCTGCCACCCACACCCCTCCTGATGGCTGCCCTGCAGTTTACCCTCAAGCACTGTGACAAATTCAGCACCTGGCTTGGCCTTGAGTCCATTCCTGTCCCTGCTGGCATTCTCTGTCCTCTGTATCATGACCTCCTCATCCCCTAACCATCTTTTCCTTCCATCCTCCCCCTGGCATCCATTCCCATGGAAGCACCAGAAACTTCGACATGGGACATCCACTTTTAGCAATTCCGCCACCTCCTAAACTTCCCTCTCACTTTGGTATGCCCACCACTACCGTGCTAGGACTCCTGTGGAGGCCTCCGATCCCGCATACCTGCCTCCTGCCCTCCGCCCCCTCCCGCCTCTCCTCTGAGAGGAGCTGAGCTCGCTATCCAGCCCTTGCCCACGTTCTCAGAGCCTCTCCCCACTCTGCACTCGTGCTCTCGTAGGAAGCCCCAGCCCCTGCTGAACCCAGCTGCGTGCTTGCCTTATCTGTGCCTGCACCCAGGCAACTAAACACTGCCAAAGAGCAACGACCCTCTTTTTTTTTTTTTTTTTTTGGATGTAGATATTTTTTATTTTATTTTATTGACTTTGTAATAATATTACATTAAAAATATATATGTGAGGTCCCATTCAACCCCACCCCCCCCACCCCACCTCTCCCCCCCCAGCAACACTCCCTCCCATCATCATGACACATCCATTGGATTTGGTAAGTACATCTTTGGGCACCTCTGCACCTCATAGTCAGTGGTCCGCATCATGGCCCATACTCTCCCCCATTCCATCCAGTGGGCCCTGTGAGGATATACAATGTCCGGTGATTGCCTCTGAAGCACCATCCAGGGCAGCTCCATGTCCCAAAGACGCCTCCACCTCTCATCTCTTCCTGCCTTTCCCCATACCCATCAGCCACCATGTCCACTTTTCCCAATCCAATGCCACCTCTTCTATGTGGACATTGGATTGGTTGTGTCCATTGCACCTCTATGTCAAGAGGAAGCTCAGATTCCACATGGATGCTGGATGCAATCCTCCCACTTTCAGTTGTAATCACTCTAGGCTCCATGGTGTGGTGGTTGTCCTTCTTCAACTCCATCTTAGCTGAGTGTGGTAAGTCCAATAAAACAGATTGTAGGTGCTGGAGTCTGTTGAGGCTCAGGACCTGGCTATCACTTTGCCAGTCCAGAGATTCAAATCCCCTAAATATATCTTAAACCCCAACATTAACTGCACCTCCAGCACATTAGCATGAAAGTCTTATGAAGGGAGATCCCATCTGAGTCCAGATTCATCACACATAAACACCATTTCCAAAGAGGGGCCATCTGACCTGGTAGTTAACCCCATCGGCCATGACCATAACTCCCATGGGTCTCTTTAGCCCTCAAAGGAACCAATATCTGGGGGTTGTATCTGCTTTATCTGTCTCTCTGACTCTGCTCAGTTGTGCATAAGGGAGCAACGACCCTCTTGGGCTCTCTGGTGCCCTTTTACACCCGAGGCACTGAGCCTCAGATGGGCGCTTCCCACTGCTTGGGAGCCTGCTTTCCTGGCTGGAGATGTTTATTTCACACCTTCTCCTTTCTCTTCAGACCTCCCGCCTCACTCTGTAAGCATGTGACATACCCTCATTGTTTGGCTACCTGTTTTCTCCTTAGAGTCGCCCGTCATCTCCTCCGCCTCCGCACACATCTTCCCAATGGCTCCCTGTGGAGGACCACCTGTCCCACATGCCACGCTCCAGCAGTGCTATCTGCCACCTTAAGGACCAGGCTTCCTGGCTCGCCCCTTGCCTCCCCAGGTCTGCCCGTCTGCCCTCTTTACGGAGCCGCCATTCCCTGGGCTCCATGGGCCCCCTTGGCTCCCAGCCCACCCTCTGCTTTCAGAGCAGATTTCTGGAGAGGGTATTTGCACACATAGTCTCTGCTTTCTCACTTCCCAACCCCTCTTTATCAGAAAAAAAGTTTTCAGAGTATTGGGAAGTATAAAGAATGTGTAACAAACACCTTTATTCCCACCACCCCAACTTGGTGACTGTGATTTTGTGTTGCTCAGGTTCAGTCTCAGCTGTGTGCACTTGCTCTCCTCCAGTCCATCACAGTTCCTCTTTTTCGTATTTGCTGTCTTACGGCTTAGGAAGAGTACAGGTTCTGATCATTTTGTAGACTGTCCCCTCAATTTAGGTTTGTCTCATGTTTTCTCTGATTATTTGGGATGATGGTTTTACATTTTTGGCAAGAATACCCATAGTATTATGTTTTTTCTCAAGGTTCATGATATCAGTGTTCCTATTGTGGGGTTTTAATCTTTTTTCCAGAAGGTAAAACTTTACAGATAAAGCAAGGGGTCAGTCGCCCCTTCCCTGTACAGTCCCTTTTGCCCACTTTTGACCTCTGCACACTCTTAGCCCCAGTCTGGCACCTCCTGCTGTCACGCCTCGATTCCGTTGCCAGCAGCTTCCATGTGGTCAGACGCCACAGGCGCTTTCCTCTCCTCCTCCTCCACCCTGGGCAGCCGCAGCACGCCTCCATGGGCCAGAAGCCCCCTCCACGACGCAGCCAGTGCCCTGCTGCCCCTTGCTTCTCTTGCTCAGCCTCCTTTCCTCCTGCCCCAGATAAATCTGTTTTCCAAGTGGTGGTTTGTAAACCTTGTAATGGGGCATGAAATGCCAGCGTTTTTGTTGCCTTTATTGAGCACTGCACAGGTGTGAGGGAAGGTGTTGTCATGTGCAGCTCTTACTGGAAGCCGTTGCTGGAAGTGTCGCGAGTTCTTTGGCCTTTCCTGCTTCTTCCTCTTCATCAACACTCTATCCTCAGGTGACCGCATCCAGTTCATCAGCTTTAAACATTGCCCCAGACCTTTCCATAGGCTCAGCCCTCTACTCATGTTGTGGCTCGACAGCACCCTCTGCAGGCTCACTGGCTTTGCCAGACTGGTCTTGCACCCTTCTCTTTTCTTGACTACCCTGCTCCAGCTGTACCTCGGCCTCCCAGTTCCTCGGACGAGCCAACCCTGTTCCTCCCTTCCTCAGGTCTTTTTCTGGCTCCTTGTCATTGCTCTTAGGTCAGCGTGGCCTTGGGAGAGGCCACCTAGTTGCACTGCCGTGTCCTCTTCTGTTTCCTCTGTTGCAGCTGTCCCAGGTCTGTCTCTTCAGTAGATTGGCAGCTCCATGAAGGCAGGGCCTCAAAGTATTTCATTCTTGGAGCATAGAGTCAGGTAGGCAGTAGACAGTTACTCATTGTCTTTTTGGGTGAATGGATGAATCCATCTTTATTTCCGAAGGCAGATTAAGTATGCTAGTCTGTAGACAAACCAGGCTGAACCAGGCACAGAGTGGGGCGGCCCACCACAGCCATGCTTGTCTGACCCATTTTTTACCTGCTCAGTTTCCTTAAGGAGCACACAGGACGGTGTTGAGAGACGGTGGTTGATGTCTTCCTTCTAAAATTCTTCTTAACCTGGCCATTTTTCTTACATGTGCTTTGGTGTTCCACTCGTGTTTCCTTCCTCTCCAAATTCTAACCCCCACACGCCCATTCCTGCCCTTCTCCCCACTATTGAATATTGAACTGGAGCATTACCTAAGAACATAGGTATCTTTTGTTTACAGTGCTCAGAACGATGTTAAACAGAACCGGAAGGTTCTTGAGTCTCTTTTCATCTCCTTTCTCACTTCTGGGAAGGGATTGTTTGAGCTCCAGAGGCGCTGGTGATGTGTTCACTCCAAGGACCAGGGACAGTGCCACAATGAGTCAACTCCCCATCTGTGGTTCTGATGGGTGTGCTGTGCAAAATGGTAAACAGGTGATGTAGTAAAGGGAGGTTCAAATCTGGATATAAAATTTAAAATATCAAACGCTGGGGGATATTTAGGCTCAGATATGTGTATATGTTGTGTTTTATTTTATTTTATTTTTTTAGAGATTTATTTATTTATCTCCCCTCCCCTCCCCCTCACCCCAGTTGTCTGTTCTCTGTGTCTATTTGCTGCGTGTTTTCCTTTGTCCGCTTCTGTTGTTGTCAGTGGCATGGGAATCTGTGTTTCTTTTTGTTGCGTCATCTTGTTGTGTCAGCTCTCCGTGTGTGCGGCGCCATTCCTGGGCAGGCTGCACTTACTTTCGCGGTGGGCAGCTCTCCTTATGGGGCGCACTCCTTGCGCGTGGGGCTCCCCTATGTGGGGGACACCCCTGCATGGCAGGGCACTCCTTGCACGCATCAGCACTGTGCATGGGCCAGCTCCACACGGGTCAGGGAGGCCCGGGGTTTGAACCGTGGACCTCCCATGTAGTAGACAAATGCCCTAACTGCTTGGCCAAGTCCGCTTCTAGATATGTGTATATGTTTTATGCGGTGCCTTCAACTTAGTCATTCTACACAGGGAAAAATTGAAAAACAATTTTTTTTTTCCAATAAATTATTTATTGAGGGTCTGCTTAGTCATGTTGCAGGGGATTCAAAGGAAATAATTACAGGTGCTTAGAGGTTCATCTCTGAATGGACATGAGAAATCAAGGTAATAATACAAGATTTCATTCATCCATCAAATATTTCTTCTATACAAAACAAGCCATTGAGAATCTTGGTCTGAGGTAGATGGACAAGGAAACAAAGTCTGGCCTCGAGGGGGCCCCGAAGTGTGAGCTGAGACTGATCAAGAGCTCTACTTACTTTTTGGTGTCTTGAGAATGAGTGTGAGATGTACCAGAGATGACAAGCAAGAATTGCTGTTGAGACTTTGGTAACATACTAGGTAGTGCTAGATGGTTGAGAAGGCTTTAAATGCTAGGATAATATAGCTTTAATCTGATAATGGGGACCTTTTATATTTTTATACCACCCCATCCATTAAAACAGATTCATTATGTGAATATGGAAGCCATGCCATTGATAATATATTTTTAAAGTTTCTTTTCTGGGGAGAATAAAGGAATTACATTTGACCAAGGTGCAAGGCTTAGTATTCAGCTGCAAAACAGGATTCATACCTTTGAAGCTATCATTTAACATTCAGCAGCTACTATGTGAGAGCCTACTATGTGCCAAGCACTTGCCATTACACAGTAATAAACAAGATGAAGGGTCTGACTCCCATGGAGCTCAGGAGTCTAGTAGAGTTGACCACTATTTATGTACTATACTAAGCAGTTAGTACATTTTAATTAGGATAAGCTTGAGGGTATTATCCCTGTTTTATGTGAGATTCAGAAAGTTGCCTAAGGTTAGGCTGGAATTACCTGGAACTTCTGTATCAATCTAAAACCAGAGCTTTTGAGCATTTGGTTATCCTGCCTCCAGTAGCACTGTCATCTCAGAATCTCCTGGGAATCCATCATCTTCGTTATTTTTTTAACAGAGTTAATCTATTAAAAATGATTTAGGCTAGACCCAGTCTGTATAAAAACATAGAAAAAAATTAAAAAAAAAAAAACATAGGAAACTGTTAGGCAGTAATTCTTTCAGAACCTGGCCAAGTAGGGTCGGGTAGGGGTGCTAAAAAAGAGTTTTTGAATACACTCCCTGTGGTGGTTTAAAGCTCTGTGTACCCCTAGAAAACCATGTTTGTAAATCTAATCCATTCCTGTGGGTGTGAACCCATTTTAAGTAGGACCTTTTGATGAAATTACTTCAGTTAAGGTGTGACCCACCTCATTCAGAATTGGTCTTAATCCTATTGCTAGAATCCTTTATATAAGAATGAAATTGAGACAGCCATGAAAGCAAGAAACTGAAATCTATAAAACCTGGAAGAGAAGGGAGAGATGAGCATATGCTGCATTGTGCCTTGCCACATGGCAGAGGAGCCAAGGATCTCTAGCAGCCCACCCTCAATAAGAAAACATAGCCTTGAGGATGCCTTGATTTGGGTATTTTCTTGGCATCAAAACTGTAAGCTCATAAATTACTGTGGTGTAAGCCAAGCCTTTTCATGGTATTTGCTAGAGCAGCCTAGGAAACTAGAACAATTCTCTTATATAAATTCAGTAACTATCAACTGTTTCTTGTGTATTATAAGGATTTTCTATACACATACAAGCATTCACATGTTTGTGTGTATATATACACATGTGTGGTGAATTAAAGATGGCCGAATTCTTTGCCACTCCTCTCATCAAATGGTATAATCTGTCTTCCTTCTTGTATCTCGGAGGTCTCTGATTAAGAGACTACAGAAGAGACACTAACTTTTAAGATCTGCTTTCACCCACTTGGAATCCAGTTGCCGTCCTAGGTTTCAAGCCATATGAAGAGGCCCTATGGCAAGAGAAGTAAGATGCTCCTTCCAGTCATCATCCCAAACTTAGCTCCCAGGTGACAGCCAGCTCCAAGTGCCAGCCAAAGCAAGTCATTAGTGACATCATCAATATGGTGGGTTCCATCTTCCCAAATATTTTTTTAACAAGCAAAAACTTGCAGAATCAATTTTCTCAGAGCTCTGGGAAAACCAGTTAAAAGGGCTGCAGCAACTAGGTGAGTTTCAAATCAAGAAAAAGGCCATTTAAAAAAAAAAAAAGGAAAAACTTGTGACATTGTTGCTGACCTTAGATAGAAGATCAAAACACCACTGTCATGAAGCGGACTTGGCCCAATGGATAGGGCATCCCCCTACCACATGGGAGGTCTGCAGTTCAAACCCTGGGCCTCCTTGACCCGTGTGGAGCTGGCCCATGCGCAGTGCTGTTGCGCGCAAGGAGTGCCCTGCCACGCAGGGGTGTCGCCCGCGTAGGGGAGCCCCACACGCAAGGAGTGCGCCCCATAAGGAGAGCCGCCCAGCATGAAAGAAAATGCAGCCTGCCCAGGAATGGCACCACACACACGGAGAGCTGACACAAGATGACGCAACAAAAAGAAACACAGATTCCCAGTGCCACTGATGAGGATAGAAGCGGTCACAGAAGAGCACACAGAGAGCAGACAACTTGGGGGCAGGGGGGAAGGGGAGAGAAATATAAAATAATAAATCTTAATTAAAAAAAAAACCCACTGTGGAGGAATGTTTGGCGGTTCCTAAAGAAGTAGAATATAGATTTGCCATGTGACCCAGCAATATCACTGTAGGTGTGTACCCAGAAGAACTGAGAGCAGTGATACGAACAGACATCTGCACACTGATGTTCATAGTGGCGTTATTTGCCAAAAGTTGGAAACAACCCAGGTGTTCATCACCTGATGAATAAACACACTTATCTATTTGGTTTTCAAACTGTGTTCCCATAACTCTGTCCTCTTCTCTACACCCACTCATGTTCGTGTCACAAATTACATCTTCATACACGGTGTGCCAAGTACCATGGATCCATCTGCACTCTCTGTGTACCTGCACCCTGGCCTCTGCAAGAAGCAAAAAGTGCAGCCACAAACCAAAAGTACAACAGCATCAGTACCTCTTTTACCCATGTAATCCATCACGTGATGGAATGTAATGCAGCTGTAAGAAGAAGAAATGAAGTCGTAAAGCATAACATGGATGAACCTGGAGGACATCATGTTGAACAAAGCAAGTCAGACATAAAAGGACAAACACTATATGACTCTGCTACTATGAACTAAGTAATTGTGTAATGTGGCATTAATAACTGGAATATGGGTCACCAGAAAATAACATCGAGGTTAGAGAATAGAAAGCTGAGGGTTAACTTGAGTAGAATTGGTAAAAAAGGATGTGTATTAATCTTTGGAAATGAATAGAAAGGAAGAAAGCCCAACATGATGTTTGTAACTAGCAGTACTATTATGTGGGTATGAAAATGTTTGAAAGGGAAATCTAAAGTCATGTATATTTCTAAAAGGAAAGCTAAAAAAGTTAACATGGAATTGTGTAGCATCATCAAACTGCACTGAAATATGAATATGGGTAAGATCACATACAAGACTATTCAAGATGTTAATAGCATACAAAATATTCTGTGAAAGAAACCAAAGTACTACATATTGTATGATTCCATGTTTATAAAATGTACATGTAAATCAATATATAAGGATGAAATTAGATCAGTGGTTATATAGGGCTTGGGAAGGACTACTATGGGGTGTGGAGTGAAAAACAAATTTTAATTCCTTCAACATTTTGAATACCCAAACAGAAATCTTACTCTTTAGAAACGATTGGGGAGTGGGTTGGAATTTCTACAGTTTACAAAGGACTGCGAAGACCCACACAAAGGCAGGTTCCCTGGTGTAGGAGCCGAGTTGGGCACCTGAGCTGTCTTCAGCCCCCTCCAGCCCTGATGCCTGGCCTCTGTTGGCTTTTGCATTTGGGGGTGTGTAGGGTATAGCTTCAACCTCCAGATAACCCAAGGTGTGCTGCTCGAGTGTAGTGATGGTGTTTGTGTTGAAGTAGAGAATTTGAGAGATGCTTTGCAGACCACCCCCTGTAGGGTTTTTATGATGCTGGGCTCTCGGTGAAACGAGGTCAGCAGTGACTGTGACCTTGACAGGTTTGCTGTAAGGATCAAATGAGCAACTTAAACAGGTTTGCCAACTAAACAGATATATTGGTATCTTGTCATTCTCTCTCTCTTTTTTTTTTTTAAAGTACGGGGTTCCGGAGATTGAACCCAGGATCTTGTATGTGGGAATCTGGTGCTTAACCACTGAGACACATCTGCTTCCCTGAGTTGGTTTTCTTTTTTGTTTTGCTTGTTTTTTAGGGGACACTGGGAATCAAACCTGGAATCTCACATGTGGGAAGCAGGCGCTCACTTGCTTGAGCCACATCAGCTCCCATCATTCTCTTTTGAGGGTGTAAGAAATACCTGTGCTATAGAGTTCTGTTCTAAAATGCATTAATGTGAGAGATCAATGCTATATCCGTATTTATACACACAAAATTGGAATTTAGTAATATGCTCATATTCCCCTACAGTATATTTCTTAACATGGGGTTAATTAGAAACACTGGGGTTAAGACCTGGGAATGGTCATTTGTAAAAGCTCTTTAGGGGACCCAGGTGCACCTTCTGGTTAAGAAGGACTCCTTTGCACTCCTTCCCCCAGCATATGGCAATTCTTAAACTACAATGTCACTTACGGGAAAAGAAACCAATTAATGTGAGTTGAGACTGGAGGATGGATTCGAAGGCAGAGTGGTTATAGGGTCTGCATTAGTTACTAGGATTGAAGAGAGAACATCTGAGCATCATAGGGATTTTGGCAAGAAGACAAATATTAAACAGAGTAGAAGGTTGAGTATAAAGTAAAAAATAGAAACTCTTGGACCAAAAAGCCATAGACTCTTGATCTAAAGCAGCAGTTCTTAAACTTAGTGGCCCCACAGACCTATTGAGCTGGGCACAAGGGCCTTTGGACCGTCAGCCTGCACTCGGCACTGGTGACTGCAAAACAGATTGGTTCTCAGCAGAGTGTGTGGTACTGTGACCTTTGGTAAGATGCCAAAGAGACTCAGGTATAAGTATAAGCTTGAAAAGCGGGTGTAGCTCAGTGGTTGAGTGCCTGCTTCCCATGTACGAGGTCCTGGTTCAATCCCCAGAGCCTCCTAAAAAAAAAAAAAGAACCGATTGACACTATTCTACTTGTAGAACCAGTGGCCTAAATGAAACTTGAATTTTAAATCTCGTTAGACCAGTATAATGTTTGTAAGCCTGGATCCTGCAAATGATAAGATCTGTGACTTTGGAGCCTCTGTTTCTTCATATTTAAAATGGGGATGATGATAATCATACTGACATCAAAGAGTTGTCCAGAGGCCGAATGAAACTGCTGACCTGGAAGCACTTACGGTGCCTGGCACACAGTGAGTGCCCAGGCAACCTTTGGCTATGGCTCTCTGTTCCAGGGTGCTGAGGCCACGGTGCTGGAGAGCGTTATGTTTGCCATCCTTGCAGAGAGGTCGCTTGGTCCAAAACTGTATGGAATCTTCCCCCAAGGCCGACTGGAGCAGTTCATTCCGGTAAGATTCGTTCATAATTGGTCTGTTGACATGTCCAGAAGATGGATTCTTGGACAAAATTTATTTTGCATTTACATCAGAACCTCTTATCTTTCCTGCGAAAACCTGTTCATTCAAAATTAAAAATATATGTGCAGTGTAACATTCCATTGTTCACTATGGCTGCTCACCCTGAAACTCTCCCCTTTTACCTTGTTCCTCTTGACCTCTGGGGCCCTCCAGGAGCACCCTGGGCCAACCCTGATGCCACCTACCACATCTCAGGCCTTAACCCTGCCGGGGCCATCACTGTGCTTTGCACCTGTCTTCTGCTGTCCTTCCTCTGTCTGTTTACACCTCCCCTCTAGTCAGACTCTCCCCTGCCCCCATGTGCCTCTCACATTCCTCTCATGTTTTCAGATCTAGCTCAAGTCCTCCTTCCAAGAAGGCACCATTATTTTCCTGTTCTTGTCACCCTGTGACTTTTTGCACCTGGCAGAGTGCCTTGTTTGACGGCTGCGCACCCCCCACCACGTGCCCTGCGCAGCCTGCTGGACCTCAGAGTCCTTGTGAAACATGTCGGGGGTGACTTGGGGCACAGCTTGATTGGTTGGTGATGCTGCTCCTGCTGGCCTGTTTTCTCACTCGCAGCCAGACTGGAAACCTGATGAAGGATCCCCTGCTAACAGAGCAGCCTCGAGCACCGGGCCTTGGCCTTTTTGTCTCCCACCTCATGTGGTGTCCCACACGAGAGATCTCGTGTGCGCAGGCCACCCCGTACAGTTGTGCAGCCGGCGAGCAGCACAAGGATACCTGGCTGAGGGGGCTCTGCTCACCAGGGCACGGCATGCCTCCATGGCCCTGAGACAGAGCTGTCTTGTGGTCTCTGGCCAGGAACAGCGCTGCCTCTCGGTCACACGTGGTACCCTGCATGTGCATTTATGTCAGATTTAACCATCGCTCACTCCCTATTACCTGTCTTTGTGTTTATTTATAATTTTCCCCATAAAGATAGTAACGCCTGTCTGGCATGAGAATCAAATGAGTTGATAATGTATTTGAAATGAATTTGCAAGTCTAAAACATAAAACACTTCATAGGGTTGCAAGTGGCAATATGGGTGAATCTTTTTTTTTTTTTTTTTTTTTTTTTAAAGATTTATTTATTTATTTAATTTCCCCCCCCCCTGGTTGTCTGTTCTTGGTGTCTATTTGCTGCGTCTTGTTTCTTTGTCCGCTTCTGTTGTCGTCAGCGGCACGGGAAGTGTGGGCGGCGCCATTCCTGGGCAGGCTGCTCTTTCATTTCACGCTGGGCGGCTCTCCCCACGGGCGCACTCCCTGCGCGTGGGGCTCCCCCACGCGGGGGACACCCCTGCGTGGCACGGCACTCCTTGCGCGCATCAGCACTGCACATGGCCAGCTCCACACGGGTCAAGGAGGCCCGGGGTTCGAACCGCGGACCTCCCATATGGTAGACGGACGCCCCAACCACTGGGCCAAAGTCCGTCTCCCCATGGGTGAATCTTAAAAACAAGATATTGAGTGATAAAACCAAATTGCAGAGGATTACAAATAGCATACCATTTTTATAAAGCCTAGTAACAGCAAAACAAAAAATGTTTAACAACGCGTGGTAAAAGTTAGGAATAGGGAGCCGATTGTAGCTCAGAGGTTGAGCGCCGGCTTCCCACATGCAAGGTCCTGGGTTCAGTCCCCAGCTCTGGTACCTCAAAGCAAAAACAAAAACAGAAACTTAGGAGTAGCACAGTTCAGAATAACGATAATGTCCTAGGCTGGGATGAGGGCGCAGAAGTTGTGGCATCTGTGGAACTGATATTATTCTAGTTCTTAATTTAAGTTCTGTGCTCTTTTGTGTATGTTGTGTACAACAGCTAAGTTTTAAAAAAAAAAAGCTAGAATGCTTAATTGAACCTTATGAAACTATGAATGTTCAACTGTTTTTGACCCACAAAAATGGCAGTTTCACTTGGTTCAACCTGAAGCGGTGTGTTATTTCTCGATTTACTCTTAACTACTGCAGTAGTGAAGTGGAGGTGACTTCCTTCACTACTGTGCGAGAAGAACTGCGGAGTCCATAGGGACTTGACGGTCTCCTTGTTGACCTCTGTCCTTTGAGAGCCTGGTCCATCAAACGGACAGTGTGCCAGGAGCACCACCATCAACATGCTGGAAACGGCTCCCCTGGACCTCATCATGCGCTTCTGCTGATGAGACCTCTCCCCAGCCCCTGTTCTGAGCACCACATCTCTGCAGTACGTCAGAGTAGAGTGTCGGAGCCAATGAAGGGTCTAGAAGCTGGGTCATATAATAAGCTGCTGAACACTTGAAATTTTTAGCCTAGAGTAGAGGGTAGCTTGTGTGGGTTTAGAGGGTGGAATCATAAATAACAGGAAATTAGTTTTTAGTTCAATATGATTTATTTTCATTTTCTTGAAATTTCTTTACTAGAGAAATTGTAGGCTTACATATAAATCATGCAGAAAATATGGAGTTCCCATATATCCCTCTTTGCACACACAGTTTTCCCCATTACTAACACTTTGCATTACTGTGGTACATTTGTTACAATTGATAAAACAATATTATTATACTATTAAATATAGTTCATAGTTTACATTAGGGTTTACTGTTGATGTTATACAGAAATATTTTTATTCTAGTAACATACTGCTGAAAATTTCTCCTTATAACCACACTCAAATATATAATTTAATGCTGTTAATTACATTTACAATTTTGTGCTACCGTCCTCATCATCCAATACCAAAACTTGTCCGTAACCCCAAGTAGAATTTCTATACCAATTACATATTCATTCCCTATTCCTTACACCTGCCCCAGCCCCTGGTAACCTGCGGTATGATTCAAGGCAGGACTTTGTTTCAGTTAGAAAGGGCTCAGCTGGAAGAGGCTGCCCAGCCATGGCAGTGCCCACTCCTGGTTTGTGGGGATGGTTCACAGTCTGTTGTGTACAGCATCAGTTCATAAGGAATTTTCAACATTGGATAGGATTTAGATGCCCTATGAAAGCTAGCTTCCAGTTCTTCAGATTGTGTTATTGCATACTTTTTAGGTTGCCTGGGTCATTGTAGTTTTCTAACTCCGGCTTTTATTCCAGAGCCGGCGATTAGACACTGAAGAATTAAGTTTGCCTGAAATTTCTGCAGAAATAGCTGAGAAAATGGCCACATTTCATGGTATGAAAATGCCATTCAATAAGGAACCAAAATGGCTTTTTGGGACAATGGAGAAGTAAGTGGTCAAATCACTTGGCTCTACCTTGGGTTTACTTTATATTCAGGCTGAGAGAAGTGCCAGAAATGACCTCTTACTGTGGCAGGCAAAGGTCTTGCTTTCATCCACTGATATGCAGGCTGTTAGTTGGTTTTGTCTGGTGAAAAAATCTTTCTTGGGTGTAAAAATAAATTCCTGAATCAAGAAAGAAGGCTGTGCGTGTGTGCGTGTGTGCGCGCTTGTGTGTAAATGCTCTGCAGTGGGCGGAAGGGCAGTCAGTCAACTTCTGGAATGCTGTGGAATGCTGGGAACCCCACACACGCTTCCCCCCCCTGCCATGAAGCTATGAGGGATGACCACTGTGACTTGACTGTTGGGGGTACTGAGTGTTGAACTGGAGCCCTGAGGAAAGCCAAGATGAACGCAATAGTGAGCCTTTGTCTCCCCCCCGCTTTTTCTCCCCAAAGATATCTAAATCAAGTGCTGAGAATTAAATTCACCGGGGAATCCAAAGTTAAACAACTACAAAAACTCCTCAGTTACGATTTGCCTTTGGAAATGGAAAACTTGAGGTGAGTATTTGCTTCTGATTTCTGACATAGTAAATACATTTGTCCAGAAATACTAAAATATTAAATATTCTTAGACTGACATTGTCATCAGGAAACATTTATTAAGCGTTGCCTCATGTCTGGTGGTTCCGCATTGCTCTTGCAGGATGTATTTAAACAGATGAATTTTGTCATCTGCAATTACAATGTTAAAGAAATGCCATCACTTTTCCTCTAGTCAGTATGCGAGGTTTCCTAGAGGTAAACTTCCAGGATGATTTTCAGTCAGAGGAACGGCTTGGTGACAAGGGCAGTCAAGTATCTAGAGCAGATTTTTTCCTGAGAAAAACATGGAGGCCGGCTGGGGTGTGCAAGCAGGGCAGCGAGCAGGCTGAGCTTGGGCGGGGTGAGGGAGTCGCTTACAGACCTTGGTGCTGGTCTCCTCGGGGCAGATTGTGTGTGTGCGAGGGTAGGTGCAGGGTCCTGGGTACACCTGTGGCGCGTGCTTGCACCTTTAGTTTCTCAGACAGAAGTAAGGGTGCTGCACTGCGCATCATGCTGGGCATTGAGGAAGTGGTGACCAAGGCATTCCCCAAGGACCTTATATTTTGTTAGGCGAAACAAAACCAACAAGTAGTGTCACGTTGTGATGAGTGAGGTGAAGGAAACCAGAGGCTGAAACGGAGGCCAGCAGAGAGGGGCCTGCTTTGGATGAGGTGGTCAGGACAAGGGCTCTCCGAGGAGGGGCCGGGCCAGCTGAGAGCTGTAGGCTGAGGAGGGAGGAGGTGTGCTGAGCAGGGAACAGCTTGTGCAGAGGTCCTGTGGCGGGAAAGCCTGTGTGCTCAGGGGTCTGTACATCTTTCTGCTTTGAGCTGCATAGAACTGTTGCACATAACGGCACGGTTCAGAATTTATGCAGAAAGTGTCATGCAGGGCCCTTGTGGGTTTTGGTCTGGAAGAGTCCCATGGCACTCTGCTCAGCATGACTCTTTGCATGTTCATTGAAAGTTTGATATATAATAGTGAAACCTTCCTTTCCAGAGCGCTGCTTGAATCCACACCATCTCCAGTTGTATTTTGTCATAATGACTGTCAAGAAGGTAAGAATTGCTAGATAATTCTAAAAACAAACTGGCCTGTGCCCCCATTTAAAAGGTTTCCTTTAGTGTTTATGATGTCAGATACCCATCAAGAGGGGATTAGGCTAATTAAATTATGGGATTGCCATAAAATGAAGTCCACTAAATTGTTAAAAAGAGTAAAGGTTTTCTACATACCAACAGAAAAATCTTCAGGTTACAATAAGGAAACCAAAAAAGCAAGTTTCAGAAAGACACGTAGGGTGTTATCCCATTTCTATAAAAAATATATTCATAGGAAAAATCTGAAGGAATATATTCGCAAATGGGGCTGAGATAAGGAACACAGTTGAACTTTCTAGTCACATGATTTTCCATGTTCAAATCTTTATGGTGAACATAGGACTTCTAAATCTGAAAGACGCTAAGAAATCATCTCCCACCCCCTGCCACCCCTTGCAGCTTACCAGGGCGGCTCCTCTTTGTTGTTTTCCTTGCCCACCCCCGCTCACAGCTGAGGTACACCCTCAGACCCTTCTTTGCCAGGCTTACCATTTTGAGACTAGTCCCTGTGAAGAGCAACCATGAAAAAGTCCACACTAATGCAAAATGTTAATAATAGGGCAGGTCTTTATGAACTCTATTTTCTGCATGATTTTTCTGTAAATATACAACTTCTCTAATGAAAAAAGATTCTTGGCAGTTTAAAAAAAAAAAAGGTTATTAGTTGGAGCCAGAACACCTTTTTCTAATTATCTGATCATCACTGGCTGACTTGAAGGCAAAATTCTCCAGTGAGTCTGGTATAGAAATTTCCGCCATAGTTGCATGTGTTACCCATGCCAGTAGGGAGTAAAAAATTGAACAGGCATCACCTGAGAGAGGTTTGGAAAGAGTTCTGTTGGCCCAAGTGTTGGAAAAGTGTAGAAAGGCCAGAGGAGATATGAGTTGTACATTTATTTTGTTCTGTGTCTTTGGGCACCTGACTCCAGTTCTTTTAGTTGCTACTGGGAAATAAGTATGAAAAGCCTAGAAACCATACCTCCCACCAGCAAACCTGAGAGAGGGAGAGTGGCCAGAAAACTAGCAAGGGCTGGCTCACCAGTGTTAGCAGGCAGCCAGCCCCTCTCTCTGCCTCCTCTGGGATGTTTCTGTTAGCCTGCTTACTTCAGGCACGGAGACAGGCGCAAGTGACGTGTAGCACGATGAGGTGGCCCACACGCAGTGCTGATGCGCACAAGGAGTGCTCTGCCACGCAGGGGTGTCCCCTACGTAGGGCATGAAAAAAGCGCAGCCTGCCCAGGAATGGTGCCGCACAAACAGAGAGCTGACGCAGCAAGATGACACAACAAAAAGAGACACAGATCCCTGGTGCCGCTGACAAGAATACAAGCGGACACAGAAGAACACACAGCGAGTGAACACACAAAGCAGACAACGGTTGGTGGGGGGAGAGAAATAAAAAATCTTTAAAAAAAAGTTAAATCACACAAAGTAAAAGTTGTATGATACATACCTTTTTGCAGGTAATATCTTATTGCTGGAAGGCAGAGAGAATTCTGAAAAACAAAAACTGATGCTCATTGACTTTGAATACAGCAGTTATAATTACAGGTAATGTGTTAAAGTAAAATGCTGTTTTAATATTGTTTATTTTGATTATTTTCTTGTTTTAATTATGAAACAATCACAGGAGAAAGTGGGTGAAGACACCCTTCTGAGTTGAGATTCTCACCTGGCAGCTGAAGTGATTTGTCCTTGGGGCCCCTGATGTGCGTAGGGAGGACGGCACAGCCCTCCTTGTCCTGTGTGCACGGGACTCGTGGTGCGAGTAACTGAAACAGAATCTGATACTTCCTCTTGACTTCAGAGACCATTTCCCTGTCATCTAAGTGCTGATGGCAGGAGTTGGCTCTTAAGCCAACAATTACGTCTTGCATGGCAGGTTCCTGTGGTGCTTTCATAGCTTCCATCAGACGTGCTGCTGATAATCACCTCACTGGCTCTCCTTGTCATTCAAGCAGCCAGACTCTTGCCAGCTCCGGAAGTCAGCTCATGACTCTGTGACTCCACCTTGTTTTTCCCTTTTCGGTAAGCAGATTGCCCCCTGGCATTGTAGTTTGCCTCATTCTCTGTTCCTCTTATTTCAGGGGCTTCGACATTGGGAATCATTTCTGTGAATGGATGTATGACTATAATTATGAAAAGTACCCTTTTTTCAGAGCAAACATCCTGAAGTATCCCTCCAGGAAACAGCAGGTGAGCTTTTAGTTTTTATATATTTGATAGGTGAATTACATAAGTCAGTTTCATGCAGTTAGAATCATACCTTAACTTTAAAGATGCCCCTTTTTAATGTGGGCATTAAAACATCTTTTGTTTTAAATGTTATTTTTTTCTGTTAAATGTAGAAGCAGATTTGATCATTTGAGCCCAGCTTTTTACAACACCAGCGATTCTTGTATTTCCAGTCAGAGAGGAGCAGAGCCTCCTTTATAGTTCCTTGAGTTTTTTGTTTGTTTTTTCCTCAAAAAGCCCAGGCTCTGTTCTGCTTTCTGGCCTTCTTTTGGGATCTCTGGCTTTCTCTGTTTACCTTCATGCTGTGCAGAGAGAAGTCGTAGTCGGGCACTGAGCTGTCATGCCTGGAGGAAACCCCAGTGACGGTGCCCTTGTGCTGTGGGCAGACTCGGCCCTTGTGGGAGCTCTGTCACGGGACACCCCTCATGCTGCCCTCGGCAGGGCTGGGCACGTGCATCGAGCCTGGCTCTCTGGGCCAGTGCCACTTGCCTGTGGGAGTCCCCCTACTATGTTATAGCCCTGCATCCTGGAACCCTGCCCTGAAGACCAGAAGCCTTTTTCACAGAGGTCAAGGATGGGCAGGGTACATGTAGTGCTACTGTAATTCCCTCAGCAGATGGTGCTTCTCTCGCCCAGCCCCTCAGGGCCCGGCCAGGAGTCTCCACTAAGGAGCCCCTTCTAGGAGCAACTGCTCGAGTGAAGCATTGCCATGGGGAGGTCAGAAGCTGTGTTTGCTTTCTTCTGACACATTTTCAGGCTGACTCTGACCTTGAGTGTATCCAAAGCAAAGCAGCCACTATGGTTCTGGGCCTCAGGGTCATAGGAGAGGAAAGCGTGGGAGACAGCAGGGCTGTGGAACCTGGGGAGGAGCAAGACAAGAGCAGACTTCCAGGATTTGAATTACTGTCGTGCTGAAGAGAAATTAGACTTGGATGAAAGCTGGGTGGTTGTAGAGGGCTGAGAAGTCTCTACCCAGTAAGGGGAGATTGTCAGTAAGAAGAACGATTTTATTTTGATGAGAGGCAGAGCTGTGTAACCGCTAAAGTGGTACAACAGTGTAAATTTAAAGGGGTCCCCTACTATTTCTGTTTTTTGAGAGGTTTTTAAAGTCATACATAGGTGTTGATCTTTTTTTTTTTTTTTAGTTTTTTTTAATTTTATTTTTTTTAGTTAGGCCAGTAAGATTTATGCGGGCTCCCTTAGGCAGAGAGCCATACGTAGATGTTGATCTTCATCACAGAACCTTTCTTCAGCTCTTGAAGTCATCTCACGTTTTTCTTTTTCAGTCCATTACTGAGTTGCATCTAAATGTTCAACCATCCTTGAATTCTTGAGATAAGCTCTTTTTGAATAAGTTGTATTTTAAGATATACCTTTTGTTATTAATTAGGAGTTTTTGTTTTTTTTTTTAAAGATTTATTTATTTATTTAATTTCCCCCCCTTCCCTGGTTGTCTGTTCTTGGTGTCTATTTGCTGCGTCTTGTTTCTTTGTCCGCTTCTGTTGTCGTCAGCGGCACGGGAAGTGTGGGCGGCGCCATTCCTGGGCAGGCTGCTCTTTCTTTTCACGCTGGGCGGCTCTCCTCACTCCTTGCGCGTGGGGCTCCCCTACGCAGGGAACACCCTTGCGTGGCACGGCACTCCTTGCGCGCATCAGCACTGCGCATGGCCAGCTCCACACAGGTCAAGGAGGCCCGGGGTTTGAACCGCGGACCTCCCATATGGTAGACGGACGCCCTAACCACTGGGCCAAAGTCCGTTTCCCTTAATTAGGAGTTCTACATCTCTTTTATGTTCATATGTGAAATGGGCTTATGATGTCCATTTTTATATTATTCATATTTGCTTTTGGAATAAAAATTATACTAATCTCTTAAAATTTGGGCACTTTGTCCTTTTTTTATTTCTTGAAACAAATTTATATAAGATGATTATCTGTTCTCTGAAAGTTCGGTAGACCTTGCCTATAAAACAAGGTCTGGGCCTAAAGCATTCTGAAGTCATTGAGCTACTCAAATTTTCTATCTCTTCATTTGCCAATTTGGGCATTTAGTGTTTCCCTGAAATCAGCCTCTGTAGTGTGTGTGCAGAGCTTGGGCCCTGAAAGAATCAGCGTGGGTTTGGACCCCAGTCTACTGCTAGCTGTGTAAACCTACTGGGCATGTCTGTGCTTCACTTTCCCTCTCTGCAACATTTATGTTGTTTTCTTGAGAATTAGTTAGCATACAAAAAGCCAATGCTCAACAAATTCCAAACATAATGCTGGTAACATAGGACTTAATAAGTATTAGCAGTCATTGCTTCTATGCCAAGTTTTCTTGAGAATACAAGGCCCCTTCCAGGACCTCCTGCCCTGGGACACTGCTTGAACTTGAAGGATGCTTCTGGTGGTGCAGGGGGTGCAGCTGGAAAGATGGAAGAGGGGATATAGGGAAAGGAGGAAAGGAAGAGGTGTTGGCATTCCAACTAGGTGACTAGGGCTGGGAAACGAACTTGGGAACTCCCATGGGGAAGGCAGGCACTCAACCACTTGAGGCACATCCACTTCTGTGTTTATTCACAAATGAAAGCAATCTGTGTTTACTGTGTTAATGTCTGTGGATGCAATATGTAATATTCAAGAATGGGAAATCTACATACCAATTCATATGTAGACTGAACGTGGAACCTGGTAAAACCATAGATAAATCATCTATACTCCAAACCAGAATTAAACTTCGCAAATAAATATATTAGCTTAAAATCAATGAATGTGTAAATGATTATTACACCTTAGTGCTTTGTCCAGTCCAGCTCCCGCTCCGAGGGCACATCTGCCAGTAGACATCAGAGTACTCAAGGTTCTCCTAGGAAGTGAGGAGAGGGCTTTGGGCGTGGTAGCCCCGAGTGGAGCACAGCTAGTCTGGAAAGAGGGCTGATGCTTGCTTTGAGAGCAGACAGTGAAGTGAGTGTGGACTTGTTAAAAAAATGGTTCTACCGAAATTACTCCCTCTACAGAATTTGTAGCTAGTTTCCTATAACTCTGTCAACCATGCTGCAGCAAGTCCATTAGAATTTCTGACTGTAAATTGACTGTAATGGAGAGCAGAGGTGGTAATTACTGCTATGCAAGGGGAGCTTCCAAAATTCCTGCCCCAGAGGATTGCAGTGATCGCCTCCTCCAGCCTTTCCCTACTTTCGCTGAGATGATGTGAAGTCCCAGTGGATGCACCTGCTTCCTGACGGCTCTTGATGCCGTCTGCCCTTAACCACCACTGAGCCTAACGCAATTACTGGTTTTGTTTTTTTTTAAGCTCCATTTTATTTCCAGTTACTTGGCTACATTCCAAAATGGATTTGAAAACCTCAGTCATGAAGAAAAGTCCGTCATAGAAGAAGAGTTGTTGCTTGAAGTGAATAGGTAATTCTTTTCTGTTTTTGACATGTGAAGACAGTTGAGGCCGAGGTTGTTCAGCTCTTTCTGATCTAGCTTATAACAGTTTACAGGGAGTTTGTGTCATGAAGGTTATGCTGCTGAGATCAAGTTCCAAAGTATAATCTATAGATAAGGGCTCAGGCATGTAAGGCGGCTGCCCCAGGGCCTGCACACGCCCCCGAGGCCTTTGGTGCTCCTCCGGGGCAGGGTACCAGTTGCCGAGCTGTGATTCCTGAGTTCCTCCTAGGAAATGATTAAAAAGGGTGTGCACTCCAGTTAGTCCCACTTAACACAGACTCTCTTTTCCTGGTATCCAGAGGTGCCAGCCCCCTCTCACTGAGCTGCTCCCTAGGGCCCACCCTTCAGCACAGACCTTCCTTTTCTGTTTTTGGAATGGTGGTGCTAGAAAAATGGAGCTGGAAGAGAGCCAGATGGAAAGAGTAGCACCCAGGGACTGTTGACGGGCCAGCAGCCTGAAGTCCCAGCAACAGCAAGAGAAAGTGAGAGGAGGGTCTGTGGGGACCCTGGAGCAGGCATGCCTAATCGGAGCCTCGTCTTCTTAGGATGAGTGCCAAAGGCATGGCTTCCAGGAGAACCTGGGCTCATGGTGCCCGAGGCGTCGGCGCAGCCTAGGAAGTGGCCTGGCTTACGCCCTTTGGGTCCTCTCTGCTTCACTTATGTGTGAGGGGACCTGGGGGTGGCATGAGGCTGGGCCCCCAGGCGGTGTCTCTCGCTCTGGCCTGCCTCCTCTCCCCCCCCCCGCCCCGCCCCCTTAGGGAAGGTTGCGGGCTCTTCAGAGGCTGCTGTCCCCGTTCCTGCTGGCTCCTTCCTGTGTGGCGAGGGTTGCTGCTGCTGCCTGCACTCTGGCAGAGGCCATCTCTACCTCAGCACGCAGCCCAGGGCTTCTCCAGCACGGCCTTGGTCCTTCCTCTCAGCCCTGTGTGTGTGATGGTGTGTCCCACAGACAGAAAGCTATCTGCACCTCTCACTGGCTGGCGGGGTGGGGCGGTAGTGCTCCTGCATTCTTAGTTGCCGCAGAGTCCCATTGCATTCACCAGGGGAGCCTGATTTTGCATCTAAATGAGTTAAAATGTCCATCTAGCCCAAAATTACCTCATCAGTCCCTGAGCGTGTGCGTATGTCTCATGTGCGTTTCTTGGTTTTGTAATTACAGGTTTGCCCTTGCATCCCATTTCTTCTGGGGACTTTGGTCCATTGTACAGGCCAAGATTTCCTCTATCGAGTTTGGATACATGGTATGTTTGGGGAGTAGTTTTTCCCTTCTTACTTCCAGGAAAAAATGCTACAGTGCATGTAAATGCTTGGCAGTGAATAGCTTCCTTCCAGAGGCTTCCTTGTTACCCCCAAGCGCCTGGCCATGGTGGGCTGATGGCGCCAGGCCCCAGAACCATCCCTGGGAAGCCAAGGGGGGGAAGCCGCCTGATGTTGAGCAGTGCCTCCTGCTCCCGTGCTCCCTTAGAGGTGGCCTCACCCCCAGAGTCAGCAGGACCTTCCTTCCCTGCCTGCTTCTGGAAGTGTTATTTCTCTGGTTCTGGAGGGACCCAGCCCCTGGCTGCAGTCCCTTCTGGTGCAAGGGACAATGCATGGAGGAGTGCAGGTGGCCCCTATCCCACTTCAAAGGGCCCTACTCACCTATTACCACTCCCGTCCCCAACCTCTAATTAGACTTCCTGTTGGCTGCAGGCAAGTTTGTAATCAAGCTAAGCTATAATTTTATCCTGATTTTCAGAACGTTCCTGTACATCGAAACTCTACCCTCTGTCATTCCATAATTAGTGTTGATGGGGGGAAGGGGCACAAAATTCTATAGTCTAATCTCCCTTTCTTTGGGACAGGTGAGAGGTAATACCTAGTTAGTTCCTTTATCCTCCTCAACCCTACAATAGCATAATTTCTACTTCTAAGCAGAAAAAATGCTATTAGGCAAAGAAAAGGGGAAATGTGGGATTTTTTAAACCAGATTTGGAGAAAAGGTCAAATGATACTGTAATACAAAGTAGACTTCAGAACAAAGAATACTGCCAGAGACAAAGAAGGATGTTTCCTAGTAGTAAAGGGGGTCGTTCATCAAGAGGACATAAAAAGTCCTGAGTATAAAAGATACGAAGTAAAAACTGACGACACTAAAAGGAGAGATGGACAAACCATCATTATAGTAGATTTCCATACCCTGTGTGGATGTCTGTAACAGCACTGACAAGTAGACACAATAATAGAAGACCTGAGCAGCGCGGCCAGCCAGCTTGACCTAAGGACCACTTATGGATACTCCACGCAGCAACTCAGCTCTTCTCATCCAGGCAGACCACATGCAGGCCATAGAGCAGGTCTCAGACTTGCAAGGATGGAACGATACAGACTGTGTCCTTCACCCATAATGGAATTTAATTGGACTCAACAACAGAGGTATTTAGAAAATCCCCAATTATTTGGAAATTAAACTCTACACTTATAAATAAACCCTGGCTCAAGGAAGAAATTAAAAGGAAAATAGAGAATATTTTAAACTGAATTATAATGAAAACACAGCATATCAGAACTTGTGGGGTTGTAGCTAGTTTCATGTGTAAAAAGAAATACTTAGCTTTAAATGTTTATATTAGATAAGAAAGTTCTCAAGCCAGTGATCTTTAAGCCCAAAGTAAATAGAAGGATTGAAATCATAAAGGTAAGAGTAAAAATCATTTAAATAGCAGGTGGACAAATAACAGAGAAGACTAGTAAAACCAAAAGTTGGTTCTTTGAAAAGAATCGATAAAATTTATAAATTTCTGGCTATATTAAGGGGAAAAAAAGACAAATTACAACACCAGAAATCAAAGGAAATCGTAACAGATCCTATTTACCTTAAAAGAATAAGAGACTTATGAACTGATAGAAGCCAGACGAGAGAGAACAGTGTGTGATCCTTCTGATGTAAAATTCCAGAGAGCGGAGTTCAGTCTCTAGTGATAGCAGCCAGATTGGTGGGTGGGAAAGGGAGTAGACCACAGAGAGGCCTGGGGAGCTTGATGGTACCAGGGCCGGGGCCTGAGCACGGGATCTCGTGTGTGGGAAGCCAGGGCTCAACCACTGAGCCACGACAGTTCCCCTGAGTTGGTTGGTTTTTGATTGCTTGCTTTTTTCTGTTTTTGTGTGTGTGTGTGTTTGGTTTTTTTTTTTTTTTTTAGATTTATCTATCTCCCTACCCTCTGTTGTTCTGTGCTCAGTCTCTGCTCTCTGTGTCCATTCGCTAGGTGTTCTTCTGCATCTGCCTGTGTTCTCATTAGGCGGCTCCGGGAACCAATCCTGGGACCTTCTGGAGTGGGAGAGAGGGCCTCAATTGCTTGCGCCACTTCACCTCCCTGGTCTGCTGCATCTCTTATTGTCTCCTGTGTGTCTCTTTTTTGTGTCATCTTGCCTAACCGTGCAGGCCTGCATTCCTGTGTGGGCCAGCTTGCCTTCACCAGGAGGCCCTGAGAATTGAACCCTGGACCTCATATATGGTAGATGGGAACCCAGTTGCTTGAGCCACATCTGCTTCCCTGTTGGCTTGCTGGTTTTTTTTTTTCTTTTTCTTAGGAGGCACTGGGAACCAGACCCAGGACCTCCCACGTGGAAACGCTTAACCTCTTGAGCCACATCTGCTCTTGGCAATACTTTTTATCTTGGTATCTTGGTATCGGTGGTAAACCACCGATTTGCCAAAATTTTGCATTTGCCAAAATTTCAAACTGTACATTTAAAATAGTTTAGTCTTTTTTTTTTTTTTTTTTTTTTTTTTTAATTTTAGGAGGTACCAGGGATTGAACCCGGGTCCTCATACATGGGAATCAGGCATTCAACCACCGAGCTACAGCTGCTCCCCTAAAGTCAAGGTTAATCTTTATGGTATATAAATTACACCTCAAAGTTAATGTTTTAAAAGTGACATTTTCCTACATGTAGAATTGCAAACCTGAAGAATTTATACTTGGAATAGGTTCTTAAGAGATTGTGTTGTCCAGCTGATGGACAGGTTGAGGAAAGACATCCAGAAAATGATAGTGGCTTGATGGCTATACCAGAAAGAGAAGTGCCCGTTTCATATGTACTGCCCCAGGTGACCCCAGAAGCAGGTCGTGCATCCCTGCCCTTGGTTCCACGAGTGCTCACATCGCAGCAGGGGTTTTTTTTTTGGCTGTGGAAGAGGCTTTATTATGAGGTCCGGCAGTACTGACAGCGTTCGGGCAAGCATTGGAGGAAGTCCTGGCTGAGCTGGCAGGACTGGGAGCCCAGAGAGCAGTGAGCACAGCTAACAATACGTCGAGTAAAGGGGTGAAGGTGCACTGTGTGGACGGTGTGTGCAGAGGTTGTCTTCAGAGTGGTCTGGACCCTGCAGCCTGGGCGGGTGCCCTGCCCCGCCCCTCCCAGCCTGGGGGCATGGGTGGGCAGGTTTGGGCTGGCAGGAGCCCTTTGGGTGAGGCTTCCTTTTTGTCTGGCTTCCCCTAGGACTATGCCCAAGCCAGGTTTGAGGCCTATTTTGACCAGAAGAGGAAGCTCGGCGTGTGACTGGGAGGCCTCCGTGCGTCGTCACTGGACTGCGTGGGAGGCGGCGGAGCGGCCCCTCTGCGCTCTGGCTCCTGTACCTGCGGCAAGAAGGCTGGGCTGTCTCGCTACAGAACACAGATGTGTATGATAGTACAGACTGTATTAAAATTGAGTAACATTTCTTTCATATCTTGTTTACGATTTCACTAGGACTCTTTGAACTGAGATTGGGAAGCAGGAATATAGTTCAATAGTGCAATATCTCAAAATCCTTTTATCTGAAGAAGGCATTTTATATTGGAGGCATAAAGCTTTCTGTCAAATTTGGTGAACAGCAAAACAGTGTTACTGCGGGTACTTTTTTGGGGGTTGATGTTGGTTTTTTAGAGGTTTAGTTAATGGGCTGGGAACATTGTGACCAAGCTCTCTGTAGGTGACAATGTGTTGCAGACACTACTCACTCCTCGAGGGACAGAGGGTGAGCAGAGACATACTGTGAAGTTGCTCGAAGGCCTTAACCTGAGGCGTGGCGGTCCTGCCGCGGCCTGCCCGGCCAGCCTTTGCGGGAAGCTGCTCTTCTGCCCTCTTGGTCCAGGCGGCTGATGTGGGAGGCAGATCGCGCCGGCCGTGGGCAGGTGCCCCTGCACCTGCTGAACTTGTTTTTGTCACACAGGATTTTTCCTTTAACTGGATGTAACCTTTGCCGTGCCCTCCTCTTAACTGAATGTGCTTTATTAGCTCCCACTTCAGGGCAGACAGTGATGCCGTGGGCACGGAGGGCCAGGCTGGGTGGGGGCCGTGCGGGCACACCCACTTCTGCTCAGCCTGGAGCCTGGGATCCTGTGGCCTGGACTGGCTCCCCAAGGGGGCGGCTTTGCCCCATCGCTCCTCGGCCTGAGGCTTGGTGGGGACGGGGTCACGGCAGCCCTGGGCCCTGGCTCTCCGTCCTTCATGGCCTCACTTCTCCCTGACGTGCCCCAGATATGGTTGGAAGCGGCAGCCTGTATGTGAAATGTGGAGACGTGGATAGGATGTAGCTGTGAAATCCATATATATTCAGTGCCCTTTGGGGATAAATTCTTAGATTTTTTTTTTTTTACTCTGAACTTTTATTTGAATTGTTTTGTGTGTGTGCATACATTTCTGCTACCACAGAGACTGTACTGTATAAAGAATAAAAAAAATTAACCCAGCCTCAAGCTGTCACCTTTGAATGTGTCCTGAACGTCAGGAAGGGTTCTGCGTTGCCGCCAGGGGTGTGACCAGACTGCTCACGCGTCCTGGGGCCAGCCCTGGCCAGTCGCTGGAGCAGGTGACCCCCCGCCCCCCACTACCCAACGCCCTCCATGCCAGCCCCTGTCCCGTCTGCTCCCACGGTGTCCACCCTCCAGCCAGGCTGCCAGGCCTCCAGCCCCCTCCTAGGCCCTGCCCAGCGCTGCCCCATGTGGGAGGCGTCCACTGCTGACCAAAGCCTTGTGAGCCCCTGCGGTGGGCTCTGCTCCCAGTGGGGCCGTCAGCAGCGTGCCTGCGGGGCCTCCCAGCCGAGTCTGCCGGGCGCGTGGAATCGCCTGAGCCACCGCGGGCACCGGACCTGAGGGACAGGCTTCCCTGACAGCTGGGGACCAGGGGGTCGAGCCTCGAGGAGCAGCCCTTGTTCTCGGGCCTTTGGCTGGAAGAGCCACCTTTCAGCGCCTTGGCTAGCGAGTGTGAGGCCTTCCAATGGGGCCTGCGCCCCAGGGAACTGCAGGATGCCACCCCTGTCCCAAAGGATGGCCTCAGGGAGCAGGACCTGCCACCCGGGGCAGGACAGGAGGGCCGATGATCTAGGGCTGGTGGCCAGCTCTGCTCTCCTGCGGCCCGCAGGGCCCCTCTCTGCACAGGCCTGTGGCCTTTGGTGTGTGACCCCTGTCCCGGGTGCCGGGGGGCGGTACAGACGGCTTGGCAGGCTCGGGTGACCTGAGGCGCTTGGGGCCCTGGGGCCCTGGCTGGATTGGTGATGAGCACCCCTCTCCCCTCCCAGAGCACCCCATTCTCCCCCAGCCCACCTGGATATACCCAAAGAAGGGGCGCCCACTCCCCTTGGGCCAGCACCCTGAGCTACAAAGTGCCAGGAATGCCCCCCTCAGTCCTGGCTCTGCCCACCTCCACCCTGAGGACCGGATCATTGTGGGTGCTCACGGGACGTCTCCCCAACTCCGAGGCCCCAGATCCTGTGCCCCTCTCCCCCAGCCTCATACCAGCCTCGTATGGAAAGGAGGGGACATGGGAGCCGGGTTCTGAGGCTCGAGCAGGGCAGGGGGCTGCCCAGAGCCTGGGGCCCTGCTGTCCCGGGCGTCCGGCCCTCTGCCGCCCCCCCAGGGCAAGCCAAGGCGCAGGCCCCGGGCCTTCTCTCTTTATTTCTTTTCTAGAGCATCGAGGTTCAGGCAGGGGTCGCGGGCACCGGCCACAGCCGCACGCTAGTCCTCCAGGGCGAAGGTGAAGGGGCTCAGCTTGTAGCCAGTGCCCGAGTAGAACTTGTTCTGGAACTCCACCCTGGGGGGGCAGGGGCGGGCGTGAGGCGCAGCCACGCCCCACCGCGCCCCACCGTCCCGCCCCGGCCCGGGGCGCCCACCAGTGCAGCCGCAGCGCGTGCAGGAAGGCCGAGAGCCCCTCCATCACCAGCAGGATGGCCACGGTCAGCACGGCGAAGGCGGCGAAGACGGGCACCAGCGCCAGGGCCGTCACGCCCACGTCGCGGCCCAGGCGCAGGCCCAGGCGCATCACCATGGCCCAGAGGACCTCGGACAGCTCTGCGGCCAGGCGCGCACGGGGACACTGAGGCCTCCGCCCGCGGGGCCCGGCAAGGCGGCGGCGCCCGGGGCCCCCGCTGCGGCTCCGAGAGCAGCGACCCGCCCCCAGGCCCCCAGGCAGCCCCCCAGGCCCCGACTGCCCCCCAGGCCCCTAGGCAGCCCCCCAGGTCCTGGGCTGCTCCCAGTCGCCCCTCAGGTCCCCGGGCTGCCCCCCACAGGCGGCCCCCAGGCCCCAGCCACCCCTCAGGCCCCCAGCCACCCCCCAGGCCCTGGCCTCCCCGACTCACGGGCGTGGGCCAGGCTGAGGGCCCAGAGGCGCAGGTAGGAGGCGGTGTTGGAGATGCAGCCGAGGCAGAACTCGATGGTGTGGATGGCCTGGTGCATGAGCACCTCAGAGAAGACGAACTGCGGGCAGGGCAGGGCAGGTGAGGCCTGGGCAGGGGCACCCGCCACGTCCCCGCCCCCAGGGGGCCTGCGCTCACCTCGGCCTCCTCGCCGGGCCCCGGGGCCGCCCTCTCCTCATCGGCTCCCCAGCCCAGCCCCGAGGCGCTGCTCTCCTGCGACTCCACCATCCCGGCCTTGTCCTCCTCCTGTGGGTGCGCAGCAGGCTCCTCAGCACCCCCAGCTCCGGGGCTCTGGGCGGGGTCCTGCCGCCCACTCAGAGTCACGGGGTGCCCCGCGCCCCGGCTCGCCCCGGCCTCTTACCGGTGCTCGGCCTGCGGGCCTCCTCGGCCGGGGCCGGTGGTGCTGCCAGCGCAGGTACAGGGGTGTGCCCAGGAGGAGGACGGGCACCATGGCCAGGGCCAGGGCCACCAGCGTGGACTGCACCACTCTCTGCGGGCAGGAGGGGAGCATCAGGGAGCCCCCCACGACCGCCCACCCCGCGCTCGTGCACGTGGGGTCACTGGGGCCCACCGAGGGAGGCGCAGCCCCTCAACCCCCCAGCGGTCCCCAGTCACCCCGTAAGGGGTCCCGTGTGCAGAGAGGGGACCTCCGGCTTCTTGTGGCACCTTCTGTGCGCCCCACCCTTCCCGCCCGCCCCTCCCCGGAGGCCGCCGCCCACCTGCCCGCAGCCCACCTGCCCACCGCCCACCTGCCCGCCGTAGAGCGCCTGGTTGGTGGCGCTCTGGGAGAAGAGGAACATGTTGATGAAGTGGATGAGGATGCTGGGGGCCGAGGCGGCGCCCGCGGCCGAGAAGAGCAGCCACTTGTAGGCGATCATGAAGACGAGGTAGCCGAAGAGGCCCAGCAGGAAGGTCAGCTCGGGCAGGAACTCCAGCGGCAGCCGGTGGTACTGGCCGAAGTGCCTGGGCCGCGGAGGTCAAGGTCACCGCACTGCCGGGCCGCCGCCCCCGCCTCCCGCCCCGCGGCCGCCGCCCTCACACGTGGTTGAAGACACCGAGGCACACCCCGAAGGCCATGTGCACGACCCCCACAATGACGGACATCTTCATCTTGAAGGAGTTGAGGAAGCTCAGGTGGTTGGTGGCCAGGCTCCAGATCTGGGGGCCGGGACAGCGGTCACTCCGGGGCCCGCACGGCCAGACCCGGGGCCCCCGGCCCCTCTCTCGTCACCGTGTTTGGGCCGCGGCGGGCCGAGGGCTCCGGCTCCAGCTCTGCCCCCCCGCAGGCCTGGGGCCGGGCACCCGGGAGCTGCTCCACAAACTGGGTTGCAGGTGGGCACCCTGCCGCCGCCACCCGCGGGCGAGGGTCCTGGACTCACGGGGTCGATGCCGAAGGGGTAGGGCCGCTGGAAGACGTTGGGGACGTTGGGGTCCAGGGTGAGCACCGGGTGCTGGGCCAGGAAGGTGTCACTGCAGCGACAGCGGGCAGGGGTCAGGGCTGGTGCAGCTCTGCGGGGGCCCCGGGGACCCCGGGCCCTGGGCCTCACCTCCAGCCCGACTGGTTGACCATGGCGGCCACGCTCCAGCCCGAGTCGAAGATGACGGTGGCACGGCTGAAGCACTCGTTGTAGATGAAGCCGGTGTAGACGGAGAACAGCCCCATGAGCAGGAGCAGGTAGCGGCCCCCAAAGAAGGTCTGCCAAATCTGGGGCGGGGGCCGGGCTTTGTGAGGGCTGCCCGGGCTCCCACCGGCCCGCCCTGCCGGGGCCCCCTCCGGCCCCCCGGGCCCCTCACCTCGTTCTGCGCCGACTTCACGGCCGGCCGGTCCTCAGCCAGCACCATGGCCAGCGCGAAGAGGGCCATGAGCAGCCCGTGGCCCACGTCCCCGAACATGACGGCGAAGAGGAAGGGGAAGGTGATGATGGTGTAGGGTGCTGTGGGCAGGGGGGGGCCGGGCCGGGTCAGCCGGGGCCCTGCCTCCCTGCGCGAGACGTGAGCCCCCGGACCCCAGGCCCCTGCGAGCCCGGCAAAGGCCAAGGTGGCGTATGCGAGGCAGGGGGGCCACACAGCTCCCCGCGTTCAAGAGCCTCCCCACCGCGGGGTAGTGACTTAACTTCTCTGAGCCTCCTTTTCCCCATCTGTAAAATGCAGATAACAATGCACCACCTCGTGGGGTTAGAAAGGAGCTTAACTCTGGGTAGTACCTGGCATGCCCTCGTTAGAGAGGTAGCAAAGCTAACTTGCTATTCGCAAAAAAAAAAAACTAAGCAGTAAATGGCGCTATCACAAAATGTTAACAGAGAAATGTTGACGTGAGTGGAGTGTATGGGAACTCTGCTGTCTGCGTGCTTTTTCTATAAACCCACAAGCACTCTGATAAGAGACGGCACCCAGGGAGCCCAGAGGCGGTCCTGGCTGGCCATGGCAAGTTCCAGAAGGCCGAGGTGGTCGCTAGCCCGTGGAAGTCTCCGTGTCCCAAAGTAAAATGGGGACAATTCCTCACAGGGTAGTAAGAGGGGCCCATGCAGCTCCCCAGAACTGTTGCCCCGAGAGCTGGCAGTGCAGAACCGTCACCCACGGGCATTGGGAACGCAGAGGATTATGGGGCAGGTGAGGCCGAGGGGCCCGGGCACCCGGCCTCCCGACCCCTCCCTGACCCGAGAAGGCTCCCGCCACAGTGCCACGCGGATCCGGCTCGCGGCTTGCACGGACGCCAGCTGCGCCTTAGGATGTGTCCCTGAGGGAAGCCCCACCGGAGACCCTAGGGACACTGGCCTCTCCAGCCCTCCAGGGCTACTGGCCACCCTGCAGCCAGCCCCCCGCGGGGCCTGGAGGGAGAGGGGCCAGGCAGTGACAGGAGCAGGAATCAAAGGGCCTCCAGGGTGCAGAAGGATGGAGGGGGGGCAGGGGCCGCGCCCCTGGGGGCCGGCAGGAGGTGCCCGATTTCCCCCCGGGGCTGCCACTGGGCGCCACACGGCCAGCTCTGGCCGTCGGCACAAGACTTGGGAAATGCAGACTTTAGCAAAGACTCGAATTTTAAGCGTTGGCACCTCCAGGCTCTCTTCCCCCCGCCCCCCACTCCCTGCCACCTGCTCTGTGCGCCACCCCCAGCCGCGCACAGTGCTGACAGCCTGGAGGGGGCGTTTTTCGGGGGATTACCCGGGCTGGGAGGGGCCTCGCCAGCCAGCACCTGGGCAGGTGCACCTGGGTCTGTCTCGCCTCGTCCCCACCCCCAAGGCGGCCTGGCGGGGGGCAGGAGGGGATCCCTGAGGTGTAATGTGCAGGACCAGGCAGGACCCCGCCCCACCCCCCACTATTATCAGTTTCCTCCCCTCCCTGCCCGCCCCCCCACACACTGCTTTCTGCTTCCAGAAAAACCTGACCTAGGGCTGCACCCAACTCAAACCTCCCTTACAACACAGGCTGACCCTGGCCTCCCGGGGGCTGGTGGGCCACCTCAGACAGTCGCTAGCTTTCCCGACACCCCTCTGAGTTTTGGACCCTGATTCCCATTGTACAGATGAGGAAACCGAGGCTCAGGGAAGCGAAGAAACTCATCAAGGCAAAGCAGTCAGACTTGACGTTCTGCCAAGCCGCTCAACAGGCGCGGGAGGGGGAACGTGCCAGGCGCCGCCTAGCGCTGCAGCGGCCCATCTCCCGAGGCGGGGGCCCGGGCACCGCGGGCTCTCACCGGGGTTGACCTCCTGGTAGCGGCCCACGCCGTAGGCGTCCACGATGCCCTGGAAGCTGGCCGTGAAGCGGTTGGTGCGGACGAGGGTGGGGGGCACATCCCGGCAGGGCACGCGGTGGGCCACGGCGCTCACGCCCGCCTCGCTCTGGGCCCCGGGGAGGCAGAGAGACGTTCAGGGACCCTCGGGCCTCCCCGGCCCCCCCCCCCCCGCAGCCCAGGGACCCGGGCCAGCCCTGCCCACTCCTGGCCTCGGCTCTCACCTGAGAAATGGGATCAAAAGCGCCTCCCGGCCCCATGCGGGGGCCCTGGGGAAGGCCAGGAGGACGCCTGGACAGGAAGCGGCTTGGGGGATGGGAGCGTGCTACTTACTGGCTGGGTCGCCCAGAAGAGGGAGCCCCCTCTTCTCACGTGGCCCAGCTGTGCACCCACAGCCACCCCGGGGCGGTTATCTCCCCCATTTCACAGCCGAGGAGCCAGAGGCCCCGGCAGGCCCAAGGGTGTGCGGCCAGCGGACAGGGGAGCCTAGATTTGAACCCAGTGTCTGAGTGCCCCGTGTGGTCTCCGGGGTACCCCGGGCCCAGTCCCTGGGGCTCTGGGCCAGCCGAGGAGGGAGCGCTGCCTGGGCAAGGGCAATCAGGGTGGACTCTCCAGAGGAGGTGGCCGTGCGGGGCCTGAGGCTAAGAGGAGGGGACCCCACATGCCAAAGCGGGGCCCAGGGACTTCAAGACCCGTGGCGGTGGCCCCAGGCCCCGGCAGGGGTTGGGCGAGGCCTGGCCGGGGCCCTGGGCGCTGCTCACCGAGCTGCCCTGCAGGGCCTGCTGCAGCGCCGGCAGGTCCCGCGAGGGGCACCAGACCTCGGCGACGAGGCACTTGTGGGTGGCGCTCACGCTGCACTGGTTGAGCGCCAGGTACACGGCCTTCATCTTGCGGACCTGCACCTGCCAGGGCGGCAGCAGCCGCTGCACCCGGCCCAGCACCTGGTTCAGGAAGCGCTCGGTCTCGCCCAGCACCTGGGGGCCAGAGCGGGCGTCAGCGGGGGGCGGGCCGAGGGGGGGGGCAGGGCCGGGGGCGGGGCCAGAGTGGGCGCCAGCAGGGGCAGGGCGGGAGGGTGCCCACCTCCCGCAGCTCCTGGCCCTGCCGCTGCAGCTGCTGCAGGACTCCGCGGCGGGCCTCCTCCGGCTCCGGGAACGGGAAGACGTGGCAGTGGAAGCTGCGGGGGAGGCGGGAGGCGTCAGGCCGGGGGCAGGGAGGGTCTGCGGACGCTTGGGATCCCAGGGGCCGAGGGCGCCCCCTTCCCCGCCCGGGGGCGGCTCACCAGTCGGTGATCTTGCGGATCTTCTGCCCGATCTGCTCGCCCCAGTAGGAAATGAGGAAGGTCATCCACGTGGCCGGCTCGCCCTGCGGGCCGGGATCAGTTTACCCTGGAGCCCTCCCTCTGCCCTAGGACGCGGCCCCGACACCCCAGCCTGAGCGCCCTGCCGGTCCCACCAGCCTCGCCCCCCCCACCTAGCTCGCATCCCCGGGTCTCTGCCCCCAGCCTGGCCCCTGCCCGCTCACCGTCACCGGGTCCTCCAGCGGCTGCTCCGTCTCCAGGAAGCTGGCGATGAGGAAGCCGCGGCAGGCCCGCCAGAGCAGGCGCTCCAGGGCGGCGGCCTTCGGGGGCTCCACGGCCCCCGCCACGAAGCTGCAGGCCGGGGCGGGGGGCGCTCAGCCTCCCCTCCCGCCTCCACCCGCCCACCCGGGGCCCCTGGCTGAGGCCTGCCGGGGCCAGTCCCCCAAGCACCCTGGGGTTGAAGCCGGAGCCCACCGGGCAGGGTGGGCAGAGAGACACCCCCCCGCCCGCCCCCCGGTTAAGGGCCAAGGAGCACAGGGAAATCCGGGCCTGCGCAGGGAGGCGGAAGTGAGCGAGGGAGCACTGGCCTAGGGGCCCGGAGCACGGCCTGGCCCCACCCCATGTAGGCCAGGGGAGAGTGGGAAGCCCCCCCCCCTACTCACTTGACCCTCAGGTCCTGGTGCGGCCCCCCGGGGGCCTGGAGCAGGGGCGTCCTCTCCGAGGTCCCTTCCGCGGGGGTGGCCGGGAGCTAGGGGCCGAGAGGCACCGTGAGCCTCAGCCCTGCCGGGGCCGGGCGCCCCCTCCCCACCCCCCGGGCCGCAGCTGACCCGGGGGCCGTGGCCCTGGCCCAGCACGGCCGCGTGGAGCTGCAGCTGGTGCAGCTGGGCCCGCAGGGCCTGCTGGTTGCCACGCACGTCCCGCAGCTCCTGCGCCAGGCGGTCGGTCTCCTCCTCGATGCGCAGCAGGTCGCGGGGCGGGGGCGCCCGCAGCAGCCCCTCGGGCGGGGGCAGGGCCAGGCCAGCCCGCCGCACCTCCTCCTGCAGGAACGCTGCGGGCAGAGGGACGGGGGTTTCGGGGCAGCCCTCGGCCAATGCTAATGTTGAGGGGACCCCGCAAGTGCCACCCCACACCTCCAGCAGCCACCAGCTAGCGAACTCACCTTCTCAAAGACCCCCGGGAGAGCCTCAGGCCAAACCTCCGTCCCTCTGGCCCACTCCCCAGTTTCTTGGGGACTGTCCCAGCCCCGGCCCTGAGTCCCTGGCACTGGCACTCACGGGGACCTCAAGCCTCTTCTGAGCCACCCCAGGTATGGACCCCTGTTCACACGTCCAGGGCTGCCTTCTTCCCAGGACATCCCACAGGTCCCTGCCGCCCTGTCTTGGGTCGGGAGGGCCCAGGCCTGGACGTGCCATCCCTGCCTTCCACCTGGCTAACCCAGAGTCTTCCTTTTGGACCGAGCTCGACGGCACCGCCTCCAGGAAGCCTCCCTGGGATGCAGGCCTAAAGCCAACTCACTGAAGGTCTTCTCCAGCTCTTCGCAGCGCCTGATGTCCACCACAAAGCGTCTCTGGAAGGCGCTCACTGACGCATTGAGCTGGGGATGCCACAGGAAGGGGTCAGTGCCCAGGGAGGGAACTTGGCCACCTCCTGCAAAAAGGTGCCAAGTCCGGGAGGAGAGACCGTACCCCAAGTGCCCAGGAGGGCGTGGGCAGGCGCCTGGAAGGTCTGGCTGGACCCCTGAGGGCAGAGTGTCTACGCCGGGGGCTGCCCAGGTTCAAGCAGGGCTGGAGCCCTTCTCGGGGGAGGGGTGTTCCCCAGCTGGGACGGGATTCTCGGCCTGTCCCAGCAGCAAGGCCTAAGGACCAGCCCCCGCGCCACTCACGTCTCGGAACTCCACGAGGCCCAGCTCGCCCAGCTGGCTCACGCACGTGTAGGCGGCGGCCGTGGGCAGGAAGAGCTGCGCCAGCACCACCTCCTCGCTCCGGAACATGGCACCCATATCCTGCAGCGCGCACAGGAATGGGGGCTCGGTGGGGGGGGGGGTACAGACTGCTTCCGGCCAGCCAGGAATGTGGGACGGCTCAGCTCCCTGCTGCCACCCCCACTGACAGATGGGGAAACTGAGGCCCAGGAAGGCATGCTAGGTGCTGAGACACACAGCTCCAAGGACGCCACGAGCTGACCCCCAGCCCAACCCTTGGCTCATTCTCAGCTCGATCTGCCCTGCCCGGGCCCCCCGGCCCCCACTCCTGGCAGCTCCTGGAACCACTGGCTCTTCTCCCAGCTGCTCCCCCTCCAACTTGCCGAGAGCTGCTCATCCTTTGGGCCCCCTCTGTGGATGGCCTCCCCCCACAGACATCTCCCCCCGCCCAGACAGCTTCCCCCCACGGACGGCCTCCCTCACCCGCGGCCTCTCCCCACAGACGCCTCCCCAAACCAAGGGCCTCCCCCACAGACAGCCTGCACCCCCAGCAGACCACCTCCCCCCACAGCCACCCCCAGGCCAAGGACTTCCCCCAGGATGGCCTCCCCCCCAGACACCCGCCCCCTCAGACCTCCTTCCACCACCGACAGCTCCCCCCCCAGATAGCCTCCCCCACCACTCTCCCCCCCAGACAGCCTCCCCCTCAGGCCTCCTTCCATCACCGACAGCTCCCCCCCCAGACCCCCTGCAGGTGCTCTCGCCTTCCTACCCCAGCAAGCCACAGGGACAACTGTGGACTCCCAGGGCAGGGCGCAGCCTGTCCCCAGTGGAACCCGGACCCTCCCTCCTCCCCGCGGTTTCGGAGCTGAGCGGGAGGGGTCTCCTCCAGGCCCCGGGGCCTCTAGGAGGGCTGGGAGGAGCGGAGGGGGAGCGACAGCCAGGCCTTCCCTGAGGCCGGCGGCCGGGGAGCGCGTTGCACCAGGGCCTTCCCGGTTGCGCCACGGAGGAAACTGAAAGCGGGAGCCGGGCCCGGGAGGGCCTGCGGATGCCCCCACGGGCCAGGCTCGGGCCGCCCTGCCCTGGGGCCCCAGGCCAGCCACTTCCCTCTGTGGGGCGCAGTTTCCTTTGCTCTCACTGCGGGGACAGGCAGGGGAGGGCCCGGCGGCCAGGGGCCCCGCGGGCTGCCCTGCCCGGTCGGGCGGGCTGGCCCAGCTGGTTACTTCCTTCCTTGGGCTGGATTCATTTAGTGGCAGCTCCCGCTCCCTCCCCGCCCCAGGAGAGGGAGAATGGAGCTGGCGGGCTGGGACTGCTCTGCGACCTTAGGCTAGTGTTTTGCCCTCTCTGGCCTCCACTTCCTGTCAGGGTGCATGGGGAACCAGCTACCGGGCAGGGGCAGGGTGTGGGTGGGAGGTGACTGCCTCATTCAACCCTCACTGCCATCCTGCTGGGGGGGTGGGAGTGGGCACTGCAAGCCCGTTTTCTATGGGGGGGGGTGAGGTTGGGGTCACATGATCAGGTGGCCAAGCCAGGCTGGGGGGGGCGCCTGCTGGGTCTGGAAGCCCCAGTACAAAGTAGGGTCTCAGAGAGGGCTGTTCCTGACTGGGGCGCCCCGTGAGCTGGGCCGGCCAAATGTGGGGTTCTGGGAAATCAGGTTTGGGGATACAGGGCAGCAGCAGGCCTGGTGGAGACCGTGACAACTCTGGCCTGGTTCCACTGACTCTCGGGGTTTGGGGCCACGTCAGGCCCCTCTGCCTCGGGGCTGGTGACTCTGGGGCCCGGCACTCTGCCCCCTGGCATTCGAGGCCCCTGCTGGCTCGCCCCTACTTCTTGTCTCCCCTGTAGCAGCCAGGGGCCACCCAGCCCCGGCTCCTGAGCAAGTGAAGGTGCCTCTCTCCCGGGGCCTGCTGGGTGCTGTCTCCAGTCCCCCTGGCACCTCTCCTCCTCCAGGAAGCCCCCAACCCTAGCATGGCTCCTCCCAGCCCGAGCCGCCTCCTCCCTTTCAGACTGGTGGTTCCGGAGTCCGAAAGACCGGGCTTCCCTCCGCCCGCCACCTCCTACTACGGTGGACCTCAGTTTCCCCAGCTGCAGAATGGGTCCCTCTCCGAGGGCAACGCCGGGACCGCTCCAAGGCCCGCAGAGGGGGCTCCGCAGCAGGGGGCGGCGAACTCCTGCTGCTCCTCCTCCTCCTCACCTCCGTGGACCCCGCAAGGCCGGGCACCCGGGGCGGGGCGGGCGGGGGTGCCAGGACTCCTCCCAGGGCAGAGGGCAGCAGGGAAGGCAGGAGGAGCTGCAGGGCCCCGTGAGCCCGCGGGTCACTCACCCCGGGGGGCTCGAGCGGCGTCGCCCCGCTCCGCGTGGCTCGACTCCGGGCTGCGGGTTCTGCGATCCCGCCGCGGCGCGCGCGCCACTAGCTCGGGCCCGGCGGGCGGGGCCCTGGGACGCCCCGCCCCCCCGGCCTGAGGCCGTACCCCGCCTTGGGGTCGGCGGGAGCGGAGCGGCGGGGGAAGCCGAGCCCGCGCGCCGCGTGCGTGGCCGGGGGCGGGGGGCAGCCCCGGGACCTCGGCCCGAGGCCGGGAAGCCCGCGCGCGGGGCCGTGGGGCGGGAGCGGAGACGATCAGGCCCGGCTCCGGGGCTGGGGCATGGGACCCTCCCAGCCGGGCTCGCCGGGCCGGTGGCCGAAAGGACCTTCCTGCTTCTGGCCAGCCAGGACAGGGACCCCGGCGGCCCACCCCTGGGCCATCTCTTCAATGCGCAGACCGCCGAGTCTCCCTGGCGGGCAGTGATTTGTCCTGCTCAGGGCCCCGCACCCAGCAGGCGCTGAAGAAGTGCCCTAGAGCGCCCTGACCGGCCCCTCGTGCTCTGTCGGGTCCCAGCACAGGGGCTCACGTCTGACCAGCTGCCCGCACTACAGGCTGGGACTGTACCCACCAGGGACCCCCAGGGCCAGGTGCCCTTGAGCTCCGGGGATCCTTGCACCCGCCATGGCAGGCAGGGGCCTGTGGTGGGTGGGGGAAGGCGGTGGGCAAATGGAGCCCAGAGCCAGGGCTGGAACCTGTGAGTCACAGCCAAAGGCTGCTGTTGTCAGACGGCGAGACACGTGCTCAGACATCACCGAGCGGCTTCCCGTGGGCCCCCATGGCCCCGGCAAGCTGAGCACCAGTGGGCCTCAGCTCAATACCTGCCGTGCAGGTGGAAACCCGCAATTCTTCTGTGGTTACAAAAAAGTAGTGTTAGTGGCCACACTTGGTGACTATCAGTAACGCAGTCTCAAGCTACAATCTGGCTGTAGTTGACTCTCCGCCCTTAAAAATTTTTTACTTTCACATAAAATCAATCTTTTACAGTGAACGTTCCACTGACATGCAGTGCACTCGCAATGCTGTGAACCACTATTTCTCTCTAGTTCCACGATTTCCCCATCACCCAGGAGGAAACGCCATCCTCATGAAGCAATAAGCAGTTGCTCTCCGCCCCACCCGCCCCCCAGCGTGGCCACCACCAGGCGACTTTGTCTCTGATTTGCTTCCTCGGGATGCTTCGTAGGAACGGGGTCACACCATGTGTAACGTGTGGTTGGGCTTCTTTGTCTGAGCAGGTTGTAGCCCGATCAAGGCGTGACCTTTTGGTGGCCAAGCGGCAGGCCACTGGGTGGACAGGCCACACTGCCCGTCACCCACGGCTGGGCACGTGGGCTGTCCCAGGTCCAGGTGATCAGAGCTGCTGGAGCGGCCTGTACCAGCGGGTGCTCCCGCACCCACGTCCACTTATCAACAGGATAATTCTACATTGAACTTCTTGAGGGACTACTGGCAATGACCCTTTTTATTTTAGGGGACACCAGGATTGAAGCCAGGACCTCATATGTGGGAAGCACGCGCTCAACCACTCAGATACACCTGCTCCCCTATTTTCCAATACAACTATTTTATCTGTGTACAAATATAAAACTCTATGCCATTACTTAGTGATGGTTCTGCCTGGGAATGAAGTTAACTTAGAGGTGATTAGGACTTTTAAGCTTGCCTCTTTCTGTCTCCAGCTTTTGGAGGCCTACTGCCACCCATGGCCCCCACTCGGTGCTCCTGTGTCCAGCACCCCACGACTAGCAGTGGGATGGACGCCGGGGCACTCTGGCTCACCTTCCCTTCGGTTCCTGCAGTTAAGTCTCCACACCTGTGCCCTGTTCTGGGCACTGGATGCCCCGAACCTTGGCCGCAGCTGGGGCCCAAGGAGAGCCCGGGCCACTTCAGTGTCAGGGAGGTGGCAAATCGTACCCAGGGAGGGGTGCCCAGCTGCCAGTGGATGTGAGAAGAGGGGCACCTGGGGAGCAGCTGTGTTTGTCTTGGGCCTTCTCTGAACCTTGGATATGCCAGCGCAGTGACTGCCCCAGGGGGAGATGGCCCTTGGGCCATTTGCCACACTGCCGGTCCTAAGAAAACCCACCCACTCTTGCCAAGAAGGAACTTAGGAGATGAGTGTTTTGTAAAAAGATTGGAAGCCACAGAGAAGGGGGCTCTGGACGGGGAGTGAGTGGACTCGCCTGACAGGCTGTGTTTGGAGACCGGGGCGTGTCACCTCTACCCTGAGCCCGTCAGCACTGAGCGTGTGCGTGACCCCCAACGAGCCAGAATTTCCTTCCAGGATTTCAAAGTGGGAAGTCTGAGCAGAGGCACCCAGCAGCCTGCCTGGGGCAACCGGGGGAGGAAGGAACAGGGGCGTGGCTGGAGACGAAGCCAGCTCAGCAGCAGCAGGGCCTGTGTCACCCCCTCGTGACTGTCACCCCTGGGGCAGGCTTCCCCCTGCTCCCCAAGGAGGATGGCCTGGCCTCCCTGAGATTCTGCCACTTGACGTATTTCAGGGCAAGGCCTTGGACAGCTCAGCTGTGGGTGGCCCTCCAGAGAGGGCAGGCCTCAGCCCCCTTGGGGGGATGCCCAAGAAGACATGGGAAGCAGGGCTGCTGTGGGCTGGGGCCCAGCCAGGGAGAATGCCCGAAGGGACCACCGAGTCACACGGGAAGGCTGGGCCAGCTCTGCTGGGCTCACCCAAGGGCTGTGACCCAGCAGGGACCCGTGAAGGCAAAGGGAGGTGGGGCGGGACCTGGTCCCGATGGATGACTCCTCGAGGCTGGGGACCCATGGCAGGAAGCGGGCGTGGAGGGCTCAGAGCTGATTTATTTGGGCAGCAGGGGCTGCGGGCGGCAGGCACGGGGGGCGCGTCACCGGTACAGGTAATCAGCCTGGATGTTGGCGGCGATCTCGGCCTCCCACTTGTCCCCGTTGTTGAGCAGCTTCTCCTTGTTGTACAGCAGCTCCTCGTGCGTCTCCGTGGAGTACTCAAAGTTGGGCCCCTGCCAGGAGGGAGTAGGGTGCAGCTGCAGGAGACCCCCCGGAAGAGCCTGTGTGCGCCCCCCCCAGAGGGGCCCGCTCACCTCGACGATGGCATCCACGGGGCAGGCCTCCTGGCAAAAGCCGCAGTAGATGCACTTGGTCATGTCGATGTCGTAGCGGGTAGTCCGGCGGCTGCCGTCTGCCCGCGGCTCTGCCTCAATGGTGATGGCCTGGAAGGGGCGGCACAGGCTGCTGCCACACTGCCCGGCTGCTGCCCGGCCCCGGGCCCCGGGCTCCAGGCCTCACTGCCCGGCTCAGCCTCATGGCCCCTGAGCTCCAGCCTCGTGGCGTCCTTCCCCCTGCCCCAGGCCCGGCCTGGGGGCTCGTCCCTCCAACCTCCTGACCCTCAACTCCCAGGCACCTTCTCGGCCGCCGTTCCCACCGTCACCTCTATATGCGCCTATTGTGTCACTGCTCGTTCTGTCCCTGCACTAAGGTGCCCTGACTCAGATGGTCTGTGCAAGAACCACCCACCAGAACCAAATGCTGGGGGCTCAAAGGCCCCCTGCGACAGGGAGGGCTTTGGCATGTGTGTCCCTGGGGACAGGCACAAAGGGAGGACTCCTGAAACCGCTGCTGCCTCGGGGCACGCTGCAGCTCCCAGGTTTGGCCTCGCATCCCGGACCAGACCCCCGAAGGCGGCCGCACACGACACCCTGACTCCTGGGCACCCAGCCTCAGTGTTTCCACTGCCAGGTGGGAGGAGTGGCTCGGTGACGAAGGGACTTTCCCGGGGACCCAAGCAGGGGGGCTGGAGTTTGGGCCCAGGGGCTCACCTGGGCGGGGCAGACGGCCTCGCAGAGCTTGCAGGCGATGCAGCGCTCCTCCCCGGATGGGTACCGGCGCAGGGCGTGCTCCCCACGGAAGCGCGGGCTCAGCGGGCCCTTCTCGAACGGGTAGTTGATGGTGGCCGGTTCCCGGAACAGGTAGCTCAGGGTCATGCCCAGGCCTGGGGACAGCGTGGGCATGTGGGTGGGGTCCCTTCCTCCCTAACATCGCTGTGTCCCCACCCCCGAGGCCCACCTCGGATGAGCTCGGTCCACATCAGGGTCTGAGCGGCCTGGTCAGTTGCCAACTTCATGTCCAGCTTTTCCTCCTTCATGTTCACGTACTCTGCAGGGGAGGTGGGCAGAGCAGCCGTGGCGGGAGGCCTCCCACCCCCTCCCGTGCCCCCTCCTCAGGGAATGTGGCCCGGCCTTCGCCTCTGGGTACCCCGGGTGGCGTCGCAGGGGCTTGCTCCTCCACCTGGAGCAGGCTCTGGGAGACTGGCCTGTCCCTGAGAGGGGTGGCCCCCGAGCCCAGGGCCACCGCCCCTGACAGGGCTTTGAAGGAAGAGCTGAGGGGAGTGGGTGAGGTGGCCTGGGCACCCACAGCTCACACCCCGGCAACTCCTGCACACACGTCCAGGGTTGCTGAGCCGAGACCGCAGCCTAGAGAGGGCCCCACCAGTCACAGCACGATACTCACTGTAGGTGGCTGCCGCAGAGCTGCAGTGGAGGCTCCGGCCACCAGGACGTCCTATGGGGACAGGGATGACGCTTTGCAGCTGCGACCTCATGCCAGGGGGCTGGACTCCCCCACCCCCAGGAAAGGCGCCGCCACCCTACCTGTGCGAGCAGCCCGGGCCAGGGCCCACAGCAGCACGGGAGTGGTCAGGCAGCGCATCTGCAGGGGGAAGTGCAGGCGGCGTGGGGGGGCGTCTGGAACTCGGCCCCCACCCGGCTGCCAGTGTGCCACCTTCCCTGACTTATCCCACGTTTGGCTTCAGAGGCACAAACGCCTCCCCGTCCCCAGGTCTGGTGCCTCCCATCCCTCCCACCTGGCCCAGCCCAGTGGGACTGATTTGGGGAGCATCTGTGGACCCCAAATTCTACCAACGTCACTTCCTAAGAAGTCTCTTCAACCCGTCCCTCCTCCCTGACTGGTGCTCCTGCCTCCCACCTCTCCCCTCCGCCTTTCATCCTCCCCAAACCAGATAGCCTGCCCACGGGCCACCAGCACGGCTCGTGAGCTAACTCCGGCCAGACGCTGTGCTAAGGCTTTCCCAAGCGCCCTTGTCGCATCCCTACAAGGATCTTTTGAGGGAGGCACTGGTGTTGCCCCAGTTTAACAGGTAAGAAGCCACAGGCCAGTCACAGCAAGTGACCCGGCAGGTTAACACTAGGGGTGGGGCCAGGGCAAGCCCGCCCCAGCTGGACACCCTCTAAAGGCTCAAACACTCATCAGCATAGAACTCCTTTCCCTGGTGTTCCAGGCCCTTCTGGAACCGGCTTCCAGCCTGCCGGCTGACCTCGGGTGGGTGACCTGGACCTCAGTTTTCCCATGCGGGGGACATGAGAATGAAAGGAGCTTATACATGCCAAGGGCTTGGCCTGGTCCGCAGCCAGAGCCCTTATGTGTCCCTTCCATCCCTTGTGACCGCTAACGAGCCCACTACTGACCTATGACTTTAGTCCTACGCACCCCCAAACTAGCACCTTCTGCGACCTTCCCTCGTGACCTCTGACCCCTCGCCAGGCAGAGGGCAGCGCATGCGCTCTGAGGGTGCCGGCCTCCGGCGCGCCCGCTACACGCTGAAGGGCACAGAGGCCGCAGGCCCTGAACCGGTCGAGGGGAAACCTGGGAGCGGAGCCGGCGGGGCCAACGGGGGCCCCACATTCGCGCTGCCCAGGCCTGGCGGGACGGCCGAGCTCTCAACACCCACCTTGACTCGCTGCCGGTCCTTCCCTTGCGGGCCGGGCAGTCGAGAGGCGGAGCCCACATGCTGGGACGCTGTCATTGGGCCGGCTGGCTTCACCCTTTTCGCGCTGACCCTCCATGGTGTGATCTGATTGGCCAGTGGCGCCGCCGAAGGAGGCGGGATCCGGAAACATCTTTTCTCTGGTTGGCTAGGTCAGAGAAGGTGCTTGAAGTCCTGCCGGGCGCCGCCATATTGCTTTGGAGAAGCCAATAAGCGAGGACTCGCGGGCAGCTGGAGGCGGGACATCCGGGGCGTGGCTTCGGGGGGCGGGTCGAGCCCCGGCTGAGCTCGGGGACCTTGGCCTTGGCGGGAGGAGGGGAGGAGGCCTCCAGGGACCGAGACAAGGCCTGGGCCGCCTCCTCCCCGCCCCAGACCCCGAGGCCAGCGGTCGGGCGGGGCAGGCGCGGCGGGAGTGGGTGACCAAAGGGCGGGTGACGGCGGCAGCAGCGATTCCGCGCGAATCTGTGCCAAGCGTGGGAGCCTTCGTTTCCTCCCGACAGCGCTGCATGGAGGAACCATTGTTCTCACTGTGCAAAAGAGGAAACCGAGTCAGCGAGCTGTTCAGTAGCTGCCGCCCAGTCGTAGAGCGGCGAAGCGCTGCCTCCTGATGGGCATCTGGGCCTCTAGGCCTTGAGGGCCCCGTAGCCCCACCAGCCCCCAAATCTGAATTTTCTCCCAGGGACGTCTGCGGTGGAGGTACCCCAGAAGCTGCAGGCGCAGGAAGGCCCTAAGAGTCTGCCTGTGGGTTGCGGGGTGGTGGCTCAGTGGCTTCCTGGAGGAGGTGCTGGCAGAGGAGGCATCCCGCACGTTTGTGTGGAGGTCCTGGCAAGACGCTGGACCAAGTAGGCCTGGAGAGGACAGTGGGAGGCTGGAGTGGAGGCGAGGGCGGGTGGCTTGGTGACCCACGTGGCCCAAGAGGTGAGCAGAGCCTCCTCAGGTCAGCTGAGGACCGGCACCTGATCCTGTGGGCCCCAGGAGCCGGTGGAGAGATCAGTGGCTGCAAAGGGTTGACCTGGGGACCCTGGGCGTGACAGGCCCGTGCTGGAGGGGGCTGGTGGCCTGCATACATTAGTGAGTGGGTCAGGAAAGTTCTGCAGTCAGAATTATCCGGACTTGCTCAAAGATGAGGCCCTGGAGGAGACCTGGGATTTGGCCTTTTCCAGTGGGTGGGTGGGGGACCATTCCAGGGGGGTGACCAGGATGGGGAGGGGGATGAGCCCAGTGTGCGGGCCATGGCGAGGGGCAGAGTGGGGTGAGAGGGGAATGTGTTCGGAGCTCCTGAGGGGCCCAGGCTGCAGCCTGGCATCCGCCCGACCTGGCAGGAGAGGGGGCGAGCGAGAGGGCGGTGGCCTCACCCCCCCCCCCAAACTGGAGGAACAACAGGATACCTGGAGCCTGGCAACTCATGTTTATTAAGCCTGATGGTAGCCCCCTAATTTAGTCCTCATAACAACATCAGGATGTAGCGGTTCTTTATCCCTGTACTAATGGGGAAACTGAGGCTCAGAGAGGGCAGGAGCAGCCAGGGTCACAGCAGTTTCCCGGAGTGACCGGGACTAGATCCCAGGGCCCCTCAGCTGTACCCCTCACAAGAAAGTGGGTAACTCTGAGTGCCCACCTTTGCCTGCTTCTCCCAGAACCCGTGGTTGGTGTGGGGGGAGGGAGGCAGGTGAGTGCACTGCTTCCTGAGCACCCCGACCGTGGCCCATCCTCGCTGGAGGGCAGCTGAGCGGGGGAGGCTGAGGGCAGGCACCGGTCCTGGCCGGGCAGGTGGCTCTCAGCCTTGACAGCTCTTCCTCCTGGGCGCTGATCTCCAGGCCCACCTCTCCCGCCACTGGGGGGGGGGGGCAGCGAGCCCGGGGGTGGGCACTCAGCACCCAGGCGCCCGGGGCGGCCTCAGAGCAGGGTGCAGCTGTGGGCCTCCATGGCCGTCAGCAGCAGCCTCAGGTTGCGTGGCGAGTAGGGTGGGTAGCGGAGCGCGTAGACCTTCTCCATCCCCGGGGGCCGCAGCAGGCAGGCGCGGTGGTGGGAGAAGGTGTCGAAGGAGAACTTGCCGTGGTACCTCCCCATCCCGCTGGCACCTGCATGGAACACCGGGCATGGGCAGTCAGGCCCTGGGGGGCCAACCCAGGCTCTGAGTGACCCTGGGGGGGGGGGTGGGCCACCGCGCCCCCCTGAGCCTCGGGTTCCCCACCTGCACGGTGGGGCTGACCGTGGGTGGAGAGCTTAGCTCAGTCAGTGCCCACGTGCCGGGGCAGGCGAGGCAGGCCCAGGGCGAGGCTCTCCACTGTTTGAGTCCTCGGAGGCTCGGTGGGGGCAGACAGGGCCCTGGGCAGTTTCTGCTCTGGGACATCCAGGGGCACTGCCGGCTGGGGCGGGGGGCGTCGGGAGGGCTTTCCAGCGCCAGTGAAGCCCGAAGGACGTGGGGTATTCACCAGATGAGGAGGGCACAGTGGGGGCTGGGGGTCCTGGGCTGGGGGCTGACTTGGAGGCTTGGAGGTGGGCGAGGACGGGGACCTGGGAGGGGTTCTGGGTGGCTGGCAGTGGGGACCAGGTCGGGAAGGGCGGCCTCGGGAAGCTGTGACGGACTCCGTGGCCCTGGAAGGATTTCCTCACGGGAGTGGCAGCTCAGTTGTGCCCCCCGGCAGACCCCACTCTGCTCTGAGGAGGAGGAGGTGAGCTGAGCAGGGGCTGGGGCCACAGCCGGGGTGGGGGGGCAGTCTTTGGCAGTGACCCGGCGAGGCTGTGGCTGGGGACAGCAATGCCAGCCCCGATGCTCCCTGCACTGCACGACATCCACGGCGTCTGCTCCCAGCCTGGTGGGGGCTCTGGTGGCACTGGCTGCTCTCCAGGGAGAGCCCGGGCCCCAGGGCGCAGCCTGCAGGCCCTGCTCGGCCTTCACCCTGGGTGCCTGCGCCAGCCCTGCCTTGCTGCCGAGGGGGGCAGCTGGCTCGGGGACCCCACAGTGTGGCCGGGGAGTTGCCGGGATGAGGCAGAGGCTGGGTCTTGGCCGTGGTGCCAGCTGCTCTGGGGAGGGGGTGTGCGCTCACCGAGCCCCCCGCAGGGGTGGGGTGGCGCCCCCCACGCCGCAGCCCCGTTTCCAGCAGGGCTGGGCTGAGGGAGACGGGAGGGGGCTAAGGGGCTGCTCCCCAGGCGCACCACAGGATAAAAGCCACTCGGGGCTGCGCGGGCGCTGACAGGTGCTGGGCGGGGATGTCGCGTCTGTGTTGAAAAAAACGCACCCTGCGGCGCGTTCCTGTGGCACCGTGTGGCTCTCTGGGCGCACAGGCGCTGGCCAGGGCAGGGAGCAGCACGGGGCGCCGCGGCGGGACCTGGTCAGCGAGGGTCCTCCCTGCCTGTCGCTGCACCCGAGGCGGACCCTGAGCCTTTTAGGGCAGAGCGTGTTCAGGGGTCCCTGCGTGACCAGGGGCGCCCTGCCGGCACCTACCCACTCCTCCGAAGGGCAGCGAGGCCAAGGTCATGTGCATGAAGCCGTCGTTCCCGCAGAAGCCCCCGCTGCTGGTGCAGGCCAGCACCCGCTTCACCACCTGGGAGAGAAGAGGCGAGCAGGGCGCTGGGACCCCCACCCTCTGGGCACCCGGCCCCGGAGGCCCCCCGAGCTCCCTGGGGTCAACCCAGCTAACGCCCCCCAGGAAGGGTTGGAGGCCAGCATGCCAGCTGAAGGGGCCGTGAAGGGACAGGTGCAGGCGTGTGGCTGGGTGCTGGGGACACGGCCTCTCAGGCCCGAGGGGCAGGCGGGAGGCTTCGCCTGGGGACACGGTGAGTGCCATGTTGTCAGGGCAGCACCCCAGGGGCGGCGTGTCTGCCGAGGCTCCAGGGAGGGGCAAGAGTCACTCAGGCCACAGCGGGAAGAGAGAGGCCCCTGGCAGAGTGGCGGCGAGGGCAGGAGAGCAGGCGGGGGGATGGGAGTGGCCGGAGGGGGGGGGCTCCGGGACTTGTATTTTGGAAACACAGACTGGGGAGCGGGTGTGGCTCACGCCGTTGAGTGCCGGCTTCCCACCTACGAGGCCCGGCTCATTCCCCACCACCAATCCCATAAAAACAGAAAAGTGGGCTTGACTTAACAGAGGACCTCCTGCATCAAGGATTAGTGGGTCAAGCACACTCGTGGCACAAAAACGTCTCTTTGGCCAGAGTCCGAGGGACCCTCTGGCAAGGGCTGCGGATGGAGCAGACCCCCAGCCGTGGGCTTGGACTCCCTTGATCTCGTGGAGACCCAGCGCGGAGGAAACGGCAGCATAAGACGGCTCAGAGAGCGGCAGGGCGGTGCGCGCGGCGCCAGGGCAGGGCGTGTGTGTGCCCCCCGTCAGGTGTGTGTGTGTGCGGGTGTGCCCCCCGTCAGGTGTGTGTGTGTGTGTGTGTGTGCCCCTCGTCAGGCGACCCTGCTGCAGAAAGCCCAGGAGGGTTCTAAAGTTGTCCACGCGAACCTGGAGAGCTGGCCGGTTCTAAGGCCGGGGCAAGGAGACCACAAGTTGAGCCTGGAACATCCTATAGAACCAGGAGGAACGGCAGGAAAGGAAAACCCCAGAATGGGGATGGGGAGGGGGGAAGAGGGGGGGGAGTCCTGCTCAGGTGGTGAAAAGCAGGGCGAGGCTGAGAAAGCATCTCAGGCTGGAGGAGACCGCTGGGGAGACCTGGGGCCAGGTCACGACCCAGACAGACAGGGGGCCTGGGGGAGGACCGGGAGATCCAGATAAGGATGGGGGTTCGCCTCACAGTGGCACCCAGTGTCCTTGTCTTCCCATCAACAAAGGCACCAGGTGGTGTAAGGCCCGTAAATGGGGGAGAGTGGGTGAGGGGGCTGGGGGGAGTCCCCTCCTAACTCTGAAACTTTCTGTAAATTTAAAATGATTCCAAAATAAAAAGTGTTGGGAAATGAATTGGGCTCAACTGATAGGGCGTCCGTCTACCACCTGGGAGGTCTGTGGTTCAAACCCCGGGCCTCCTTGACCCGTGTGGAGCTGGCCCATGCACAGTGCTGATGCGCACAAGGAGTGCCCTGCCATGCAGGGGTGTCCCCCGTGTAGGGGAGCCCCACATGCAAGGAGTGCGCCCCGTAAGGAGAGCCGCCCAGCGCGAAAGAAAGTGCAGCCTGCCCAGGAGTGGCGCCACACACACACAGCTGACACAACAAGATGACGCAACAACAGAGACACAGATTCCCGGTGCCTGCTGACAAGAATGCAAGTGGGCACAGAAAAACACACAGCGAATGGACGCAGAGAGCAGACAACTCGGGGTGGGGGGCGGGGCAGGGAAGGGGAAAGAAATAAAATAATAAAGTTTCTCAAAAGGCATTACCTGGACAGGGAGGGATTGCGGGTGACGGGAGGGTGCTGGGGGAACAGGGTGCCTCTAGGTGTGTCCTGAGCTGGGGATATACGCTCCACGCTGGAGCGGGGCGCACTGGGGTGGGCCCTGCCTGCTCGGTGCATACTGGGAGGAGGGGGGCTCGAGGGTCCGGTGTGTGACCAGGGCAGGCCTGAGCCTGAGGGGCCTTGGGCCACGAGGGAGGCGGCGGGGAACTGCACCCCAGAAGACCACCACCCCTGAACTCCTGGCCCTGCCATGGGGGCCCCCTCCAGGCCCCTCGTGCACACGGGCCTCCCCCCCCCCCGCCCCCGGCGCCCACCTGGCAGCTGTTGGAGAAGGCGTAGAGGGCCAGGGGCTTCTCCCGCCGGGCAATGACTTCGATGGCCTCCTCCAGGCCCCGCACGGGCACAATGGGCAGGATGGGCCCGAAGATCTCCTCCTGCATCACCGCCTCCGCCTCCCGCACGTCCGCCAGCACCGTGGGGGCTGCCAGGCCAGGCGCGCCTCAGTGCGGGGGCCGCCGGGGGGCAGGGGCCGGGGACCCGGGGCTCCAGGCCAAGGGGGGCACGGGAGGAAAGTCCCCCCGCCGCCCCCAGCCGTGCCGGGAGGGGCTACCCAGCCTGGCGGGGCCTGTGGGTGCAGAGGAGCCCCGGCCTGGGTCCCGCAGTCAGGGGCTGGGGTGGCGCCCCCCAGGGGGCCCGGGGTCCTGAGACGAGGGCCTGCTCCCCGCTCGGGACAGGTCGCCGCGGGCTCCCAGAGGCCAGGGGTCCCTACCTCAGGGCAGCAGCCGTGGGCTGGAGGCCCAGACTCTCAGCAGGGGGAGCCCCAGGACCCCCCAAGCTGCGGGGCCCAAGCGTGGGATCGCCACACCCCGGCTCCGAGCCCAGGGACACGGGGCTCAGGGACACGGACTCGGGGCTGCCAGCCTGGGCTCGAGGTCGGACTCTTGGCAACGGTGGGGGGGCCTGGCCTGAGGTCCCCAGCCCCGGCCGTGGCCCCCTGCGTGGAAGGGCGGGTGGCGCCCAGGGCCCCGCGGGGCTCACCGATGTAGCACTCGCTCGCGTCGCTCTGGCCGCCGATGGCCACGCGGCCACAGCCCAGCAGGCCCCGGAGCCTCTGGAACTGCTTCTCGCTGATGATGCGGCCGAAGTCCGGGGAGCTGCGGGGGTCGTCGCCGTAGAAGCGCGTGATGGCGCTCTGCAGGGCGGGCAGCAGGCGCTCCTGCGTTTCGGGGCTGCACAGCACATAGTCGGGGGCCACGCAGGTCTGGCCGGCGTTGAAGTAGCGGAAGAAGGCCACGCGGTTGGCCACGGTCTGGGGGTCGCAGTCGTCGTCCACGTAGCAGGGGTTCTTGCCCCCCAGCTCCAGCGTGACGGGCGTCAGGTGCTTGGCCGCCGCCTCCATGACGATCTTGCCCACGCGGGGGCTCCCTGGGCGTGGAAAGAAGCTGGAGTGGCCCTTGGGTGACTTGGACCAGGCGAAGGCCTTGGCCTGGGGGCCCGGGACCTCAGGGGGCTTCCCTCCGCCCTGGGCCCTCGCCTGGCCTCCCTGAAGCTCAGGCCCTTGCCCACCCCGCCCCCAGCCCCACTCCGCCGAGCCGCAGCAGGGCCGGACCCCAGGCCCTGGCTTTCCTCTAAGGCTCTCTTGTTAGAAATCCAGGCCCCTCTGCTCCTCTCCCATCTCTGTTTCCGACCCTGGGCACATCTTTGCAGGAGCCTTTTTGCAAAATGCTGCATTGCACCCTCCCCACCCCTCCATTCTCTTCCGGAACCTTCAGTGGCCCCCTATTGCCCAAGAGCAGAATCCAGCTCAGCCCCACTTCCCTCTGCCACCCCCACCACCCACTTCCCCCCGTCCCCTTCGGCAGCCTGGCTCAAGCCCATCGATCCAAGCTGGACCCTGCAGAGACCACGGCCCTCCACGGCCCGCTGGCTTGGGGGCACCTCTCTCCCCGGGTTGGTCTTGACTTCTGGGGGCTAACGGTCTCCCCTCCTCCACTCGACCTTCCCTGCCCTCAAAGCCCCCTGGCTCTCAGGACGCTTGTCCCCCTGCCGGGTCCTGGAGTCCTGTGCTGCCATCTCTGTTGGGACAGCCCTGCTCTCTGGCCCTGCAACTGCTGGCTGTGGGAGCCAAGGCCAACAGCCCAGCGGCCCGGCCCTTCCGTCCTCTGCCCCCCCCCCCCACTCGCTCCTCCTTGGCCCCCGTTCCCTGGGCCTGGAGGGCTCTGCCTGGGGACCTGGGCTCTGTCCCCCGCTCCTCCTTCTTTGCTCCCCATCCTTCAGTGAGGCCTTCCTGGCCCCCGCTCATCCCACCCCCCACCTCCCCAGCTCTGCCCGGACCCGCAGCCTGAGAGCACTCTTCACCTTCTGACGTGCTGGGTAACTTCTGGTACATTCTTTATTTGCCATCTGTCTCCTGCACTGTTATGTGAGTTCCATAAGGGCATGATTTTGTCTTTCTGGTCCTGGTTTTAGCCCAAGATCCCAGCAGTGTCTGGCATACAGCAGATAAGCCCAGTAAAGAGTCATTGAATGAATGAATGGGTGAATGAATGAGTGAATGGGTGAACAGGTCAGTGAATGAATGAACAATGAATGAATGCGTGAGTGAGTGACTGAATGAGTGAGAAGTGGCGGATGGGTGGATGCTTCCCAAGGGCCAGGTGAAAATGAGAGGTTGTCCCAGTTTACAGATGAGGAAACTGAGGCCTGGAGAGGGGGAGGGTGTGGTGGAAGAGCGGGCTTGGCCGGGTCCACCCGCCTCCACCCAAGCTGCCCCTGGTAACCGGCCTGGGAGCCTCTGGGATCTGGCCTTGTCCAGGTGGGCGGCATGTGCCTGCTCTTCCGGCCCAGTGCCCACCCTGAGCTGCCGGGAGGGGTGGTGGAAGGCGGCTGCAGCCCTCCTGGGTGTCCCCTCCAGCACCACCCCCCAGCAATCTGCATGGGGTATTGCCCTTTGCCCCCAGCGGAGGACCCCCACGCCCCTCACTCTGGTGTTGCCCTTCCCGCTAGCCGAGGGGGAGTGGGGGCAAGCGGCGCTTTCCCTGGGCGCGAGTGGGGTCTGGGGGGAGGAAGGCCAGGCCGGCATCTGGCCCTGCTCCGAGCTGGACAACGGGTGCCCCGTAGGAGGCGCGTCCATGAACCGAGCTCTGCCTGCTCTCTCCTCCCAAGGACTGTTGGGCCGCAGCTGCCTGGCAGGGCCTGCCGGGTGACGCCGAGGGCTCAGGGCTGCCTCCTGCCTCGGCCTTTTCATCTCTTCTAGAAACTCTGTCTTGGTCGCTTGAACCCAGTGGTGCAGGGGGCACATGGCAGTGTAAGGGCAGGTGGCCCCCTGGGATTGGTTCCAGGGCACTTGCCAAGGACCTGGGTGCAAATCCCAGCTTGTCCATCTCGGCCAGCGGCAGCCCTGGCAAGTCCCTGTGCCCCTCTCCCTGCTGAGTTCTGGGAAGCTGTGGGAGCAGCAAGGTACCATGCGGAAGTGGCTGGGGTGCCACGTGGAAGTGCCTGGGGTACCCTGTGGAAGTGGCTGGGGTGCCACGTGGAAGTGCCTGGGGTACCCTGTGGAAGTGCCTGGGGTGCCACATGGAAGTGCCTGGGGTACCCTGTGGAAGTGCCTGGGGTGCCACGTGGAAGTGCCTGGGGTGCCATGTGGAAGTGCCTGGGGTGCCACGTGGAAGTGCCTGGGGTACCCTGTGGAAGTGCCTGGGGTACCCTGTGGAAGTGCCTGGGGTGCCACGTGGAAGGGCCTGGGGTACCCTGTGGCAGTGCCTGGGGTGCCACGTGGAAGTGCCTGGGGTGCCACGTGGAAGTGCCTGGGGTGCCACGTGGAAGTGCCTGGGGTACCCTGTGGAAGTGCCTGGGGTGCCACATGGAAGTGCCTGGGGTGCCACGTGGAAGTGCCTGGGGTACCCTGTGGAAGTGCCTGGGGTGCCACGTGGAAGTGCCTGGGGTGCCATGTGGAAGTGCCTGGGGTGCCCTGTGGAAGTGGCTGGGGTGCCACGTGGAAGTGCCTGGGGTGCCACGTGGAAGTGCCTGGGGTGCCCTGTGGAAGTGCCTGGGGTGCCACGTGGAAGTGCCTGGGGTGCCATGTGGAAGTGCCTGGGGTGCCACGTGGAAGTGCCTGGGGTGCCATGTGGAAGTGCCTGGGGTGCCACGTGGAAGTGCCTGGGGTACCCTGTGGAAGTGCCTGGGGTACCCTGTGGAAGTGGCTGGGGTGCCACGTGGAAGGGCCTGGGGTACCCTGTGGCAGTGCCTGGGGTGCCACATGTAAGTGCCTGGGGTACCCCGCGGAAGTGCCTGGCCTGGTGTGAGCGCAGCAGGAGGCGCTGCTGACTCCGAGGCTGGGGTTGGTGGAGGGGCCCGTGGCCTTGGGGATGGGGCGCAGCCCCTCCTGGAGCTTCCACGGCAGCCCCAGCCTGTGTCAGAGAGAGGGGACTGGCGCGTCGTGGACCCCGAGGATGCCCACCCCCTCGGCGCCTGCCCAGTCGGGGTCCCCCCAGCTTTCTGGTTGCCTTGCTCCTCCAGCCGTCCTCAGGTTTGGGGACAAGACCCCCGAGGAGGCGTGCAGGCCCCCCACCTCCCTTCCTGCCACCCCCAGGCCGCTCTCCGGCCTCACCGGTGAAGAAGATGTAGTCGAACTTGTTCTCCAGCAGCCGCCCCGTCTCCTCGGGTCCCCCCAGCACCACAGCGAAGCAGCTCTGCAGGGCGGACGGGGCGAAGCCTTCCTGAGGCCAGTGGGCAGCCCCGTGGGCACCCCGCTGCCCAGCCCCGCTGTCCAGACCCGCGGGAGCCCCGCTGCCCAGCCCCGCTGCCCAGCCCCACGGGCGCCCCGCTGCCCAGCCCCACTGCCCGGGCTCAGGGCAGGCCGGGCGGGGGCTATGGCCTGGGCCTGGCCGTGAGAGGCAGCCCCAGGGGACAGGCTGCCCTGGCCCACTCCTTGGAGCACAGTTATGGTCGCCACCTTCTCTTTTACTCAGAGGGAAACTGAGGCAGAGAGGGGCAGTGACTTGTCCAAGGCCACACAGCTTGGGAGAGACAGAATCGAGGGTGGACCTCGGGGCTGAGCCTTCCGTGCCAGGGGCTGCGAGACCACGGGACAGGACAGGCCTGTTGGCCTGCTGGGGGCCGCCCCGCATCTGCTCGGTCTGCCCCACAGCCCTGCCCACCTGGTCCAGGTACCGGGGCAGCACCTCGGCCAGGACCTTCTCGGTGCTCTTGCTAATCTCTGACGGCTTCAGCACCACACAGTTCCCTGCGGGGCAGTGGGGGGAGGGAGGGGTCAGGGGTCCCACGCGGCCACACCTTCCTTCAGATGACGTGGGCACAGAGAGGCCAGGGCTGGGCCCGAGGCCACACAGCGTGGGGAGTGGGACCAGGCCTGCCTCCCACCCGCTCCAGCTCCCCCTCTTCCAGCCGCTCCGTGGGCGGCCACGGGGAGGGGAGGGCGGCGGGCGGCGGAGGCCCAGCTGCTCACCCGCAGCCAGGGCGCCCACCAGGGGCACGAGCGTCAGGTTCAGGGGGTAGTTCCAGGGGGCGATGATGAGCACCAGCCCGAAGGGCTCCTTCCGGATGAAGGCCGAGTCCAGCTGCGTGGCCTGGACGGGGGGCCGGAGGGAGGCAGGATGAGCGGTCGGTCAGCCGAGACCCCGGCCCCCCCGGGGGCTGCGCAGCGGGGCGCACAGGGCCCCCGAAGCGGGCTGCCCGCCCGGCCCCCGCGGGCTCACCAGGTTCTTGGGCACTTTCTCGTCCTTCATCCAGGCTCGCAGATTCCTGAGGGCCAAGTTCACCTCGCCCTGGCTGATGCTGATCTCCGACAGCTCCGACTCGAAGGCCGACTGCGGGGAGGGCACCGGGGTCAGCCCGGGTGGCCCGCGGGCGCTGCCACCTGCAGCCAGCCCGCTCTGGGCAGCTCAGCGAGCGCCTGCTGGGCACGGGTGACTCCTGTGACACACGAAGGCAGACACGCCTGCCCCGGGGAGCTGATGGGGGGCCCGGAAACAGCCAGCAGGAAGCGAGGTAAGAGCTAATGCAATCAAACCGGTCAGGGGGACAGAGACCGCTGTCGTGTGTCTACGTGTGTGTGCGCCCGGGTAAGTGCATGAGTGTGTGAGTGTGCACGTGTGCATCTGTGTGTGCATGTGCGTGAATGACAATGGGTGGAAATGAGTGTGTGAGGGCACGAGGGTGTGTGAGCATGTGATTGTGCAAGAGTGAGCAAATGAATGTAAGAGTGCGTGCATGTGTGTGAATGTGCACGAGTGTGCAGCTGAGTACATGTGAGTGTGGGAACGTGAGGGTGAGTGTGAGTGAGTGTGTGCATGGCTCCGTGGACAGTGTCAGTGCAGGCCTCTGGGAGGAGAGGACCTTGGGTGAAGATCTGGAGGGAGAAGGGAGGGAGCCCGCATCCCTGGAGGCAGAGTAGTCCAGGCAGAGGAGCCCACACGTGCAAAGGCCCTGGGGTGGGCGTGCGGGCACAGGCACCCGAGGCCTGGAGCCAGGACGCAGGAGCCGGGCTGGCTCTGCCCGAGACCCACCAGGACAGCGCAAGCTGCCCCGCCAGAGGCGAGGGGCCCCGGGGTGGGGGAGGGCCCGGGAGGGAACGGAGGCCAGAGCAGGGAGGCCCTGCCTGGGGCACTCTGCAGCCAGCGGCAGCGGCCACGTCCCCCAGGGCTCCGGGAGCCACGGCGCCTCAGAAGCTGCCGCCACCTGAGTGGTGTGGGCAGAGCCCCCGGAACGGGGAGGGGGGACCCAGATGGACACGAGGCTCCTCAGGCCCTGCCTGCGCCCTGCCTGGCTGTGCACCCCGGGCAAGCATGGCACCCTCTTGGGGCCTCTGGGGCCTTACGGGAGAGGTGACCACTAGGCTGCTGGGGCTTAAATGAGACCGATGTGCCGGGTGCTGGCAGATGCCACCGACCGGGAGGGGTGGGGGCGGCGGGCCGGCCCAGGCCAGCGGGCTGGCGGGATTGAATTTTCTGGGTGGCTGCTCCTTTTGTGGAGTGAGAGGTGAAATCTGAGCAGAAAGGAGGAACAGGACCAGATAAATATCAGGCCAGGTCGCCCAGGGGCGGGGGGGTGCCGGGGGAGGCGCGGAGGCGCAGTCTGGGGGGGCGAGGCAAGGAGGGGGCTTTTCACAAGTGGGAAAACAGATTCCAGAAATGGCAGGCAGGCGGGCCCTGTCACTGAAGGGGTGGGGGGCTGGTCACAGTGGCCAGAGAGAGCCACAGCCTGAGGCCTCCTTGGGTGGCCCCTGTCCCCCGGCCTCACCTTTATCTCTCTGTCTCCCGCCTACTTCCGTCTAACCACGTGGGTTGTCTGGCCAGCGTCTCCTGCCCTAGGGCCTTGGCACATGCTGCACCCTCTGTTTCCCTGGGTCCACCTGGCTCCCTCCCTCTTCTTCATGCCTCTGCTCAAATGCCACCTCTCAGAAAGGCCGTTCCTGACCCCCTGCGTGAAACAGCGCCCTGTCCTGGCTCTCCACACTCCCCCACCAGGAGCGCCTCTCCACGGTGCCTCTTACCATCAACAGACCAGGGAATTATTTCTCTACTGTCGCATTATGTCGCCTCCGAGGAGGCCAGCTCCACGGGCACGGGGACGGTGTTACTCACTGCCCCGCCCCCCAGGGCCGGGCACACAGCAGGTGCCCCAGGAACAGGGACTGAAGGAGTGGGCGACGGGCGGTGAATGCAGAAGGGCGGGTCTGGCGTGGGCAAGGGGGTGGGTCTGGGGGGGGCCTTAGGTCCCCTTCATGGGGGATCGGCCGGCCCCACCCCTTTGTTCCTGCCCTGCCACCCCTGCTGGTCCACTGCCGCCCCTGCCCAGTGACCCAGCCCCATGACCCCACCCCAGCCCCCTCCCCATGCTCCCGCCCACCGCCCCAGGTCCCCCAGTCTGTGCCGCCCCCCAAGCCCGCCGGCCCACCTTGTGCAGGTCCTGCGCCAGCGCGTCCAGCAGAAGCTGCTTGTTGTCCTGCAGGAAGCGGCCCAGGCCCTCCAGCTGCGCCGCCCGGAACTCGGCCGGCCGCGTCCTGCCCGCGCGGAAGGCCTCCCGCAGCCGCCGCAGAGGGTCCCCGGCGGGCTCCATCCTGCGGGCGGGGACGCGTGGGCCTGCGGCCGGGGCTGCCCCTCCCTGCCCGGCTCCCGGCCCCGGCCTGCGCCTGGGCTCGGTCCCCCACCGGGAGGGCACGGCAGCGTGACCCGGTGGCTGAGCTCACATCTGTCCCCGGGCGGGCAGCGAGGCCTCTGGGTTGTGGGGTCAGAGGGAAACTGAACCCCAGCTCCATCGGGAGGGGCAGGGGGGCGCCCCCTCTTATACTCAGGACGACCTCCACCTGACAGACCCATGGACGGTCCCTTTGGCCGGCAGGCAGGCCCTGGACTTCCGGTGGCCGAGGCTCGGGGACAGCTCCACTGTGGCCCCCAGTGTGGCACAGACAGGGGCTGCACTTCTTCCTGACAGTGGGAGGCAGCCCCGGCCACCCGGCCAGGCCCCTCCTGACCCGGGGCCTGCCCCTCCTGGAGACTCGGCCCTCCTCACCCCTGCCAGGCCCGCGTCCAAGGCAAACAGGGGACCTTTGAGAAACAGAGGGCAGGGAGTGGGTGCTCACCAACTGCCGCTCTGGCCGCCACTGGGGACATTCCAGGCACAGAATGTTCTGTCCTCCCTGCCCCTCTGTGGCCTCCTCCCCCGTGCCTCAGCTTCCCTGGCAGGAAAACCTGAGGGATAACTCCAGCCTCCCAGAGGCGCTGCTGCCTGCCCCAGCTGGTGGGGGGAGGGGCAGGGGTCTCCATGCTGTCACCTGCCAGGGCTGGCAGGCGGGACAGGGGCCCCCCGACATTCCCTCAGGACCCCGCGCGTTTACTTGAGGCCTGTCGGAGCTGCAGTGTACTCAGTCCTTGGCCTAGTGCAGGGACCCATGGGAACGGCCTTCTCCTTTCCTCGTCCCCTCCCTTCCCTTCAGGTCTCAGCTCGGCAGCTACCTCCTCCAAGCAGCCTGCCCTGATTACGCCCTCACACGCCCACACGCCCAGAGTACCCTGCCCCCTTGGCTCTGTCCCTCACAGCACTGGGACGCACCTGGTTCCTCTCTGCCTGCCCCCCATCGCCTGCTGTCCCATCCTTTAGGGCTTAGTGCCCCATTTCCTGGTCTGTTAGGGGGATAGTGACGGCACCTAGTTCCCACCAGTTTGTCAAGGACGAGACCACACCTCCCCGTTCGCGGCTCGCGGGAACTGGCATCCGCGCCCCAAGGCTGTGAGCCCCTGTCACTGCTGTCACGGACCTTGGGTTTCTGGAGGGCTCCGAGGCCCTGAGCCCGAGCCTGCTCTGGCCAAGTTTGGCCTGGACCACCGGGTCCTTGGAGAGGCTGACTGTGCCCGAGGCAGCCCCCAGCCGGCGTGGCTGGAGACCCACACGGACCCCATGGGCCTCCCGTTCTGGTTGGGGTCAAGTGGGCAATTGCTTCGGGGCCCAGGACGACCACCGTGGCCCCAGAGAGGTGGGCAGTGTGGTGGGCAAGGAGTCATTCTCAGAGCGCCTCTTGGTCACAGCCTCTCCCGCCCGACCCTCCTGAAGGGGCACCAGCCATGCAGGGCCCGGGGAGAAGAGCCCTCCCAGGGCCATGCCCACCTCCAGGGCCACGCCCACCCAGGGCCACGCCCATCTCCAGGACCATGGGTACCTCCCGGAACCACACCCATCTCCAGGACTATGCGCATGCCCATCTCCAGGACCACACCCACATCTGGGGCCCACTTCCAGGGCCACACCCATCTCCAGGACCCTGCACACTTCCCAGGACCACCGCAAGCCGGCGCCCCATCTGCTGGGGGGGGTGTGTGGATAGCCGATGCCTGAATGGATGCTTGAGGCCTTCAGGCAAGGAAGCAGCAGGGCCAGAGAGGGTCCCTCCGTCCCCTGAAAGGACGCCCAGGAAGAGAAGGGCACGGCAGCCCGGCCAGGCCAGGCCTTCCCTCAGCCCCTCCCTCCCAGCTCCCTTCCGGGGACCCAGGGGGCTCCCTCCCCCCTTCCTCTTTCTCCCCCGGCAGTTGGATGAGCTCTGCGAGGACAAGGCGAGGCTGTGTGTGGCTGCCGGGGCCAGGCCTGCCTGGGCAGCCCAGCACCCCCAGGGACCCACCCCGCCTGCCGGCCCGCGGGCCCCTGCCTCCACTGCCCCCTGCCGCAGCGGCCCGAGCTCCAGCCCCTCCGAGTGCGCCTACCTGAGGTGCCGCCCGGCTGCCCTTCCTCCGGGTGCCCCGCTCTGCCCGGCTGCCCGACGGTTATGAAATGGCCAAGTCTGGGCTGGCCCCTGGGGTGGGGCTGCCCTGGCCCCGTGCCTGACCTTGGCTCCCGGCCAGCTACCGGCCGAGATTGCTCCACCGCCTCCCTCAAGGGCCTCCAGCCCTCTCTGGGCAGCCCACGGAGAAGGAGCCCGGGCCACACAGCAGGCCTCCAGTGAGCTCTGAGCTGGGGGACAGCCGAGGGGGATCACCCAGGACACTGGAGCCCGGGATCACAACAGAGCAGGCCCCATCCCCCACCCCTACAGCCTCTCCTTGAACCTCAGTTTCCCCACCTGCAAAATGAAAAGCGTACCCAAAGATGGCTGGAGTCCAGAAGTAAAAATCTCAGGCTGATGCCACGGCCGGCCCGCTTCCCAACCCTCCCACGTACCTGCGCCGGCAACACCTCCCACCCTCCACCCCCACGGAGCCGTCACCCCAACAACATGTCGTTCTACACACGAGGAAATGCAGGCCCACACACGGGAGGGTCTCAGCCCCACGGAGGCTACTTGCCCCAGAGCTGGTCCAGATGTGCCCTCCGTCTCCCGGAACGAGCGCCGCCCTCCGCCCTCCGCCTTCGGCGTGGGATGCGCCGTAGGGGTGCCGGTGGGCCCGAGCCGTCTCCTGCCCTCCCCGGCCCCCACCTGGGCACACCTGTTGGAGCCAGCACAAAGGAGGACGATCCCCGAGCAGTTGCGGTGACAGGCAGGCAGGCGATTAGGTTACGGGGTGGAGGGCGGCACATCCTTTGTGTCATCATCCGTGTCAGCCGCCCTGGTGCCCTGGGTCTGCCCGGAATCCCGGCCGGGGCCTCGGGGCCGCCCCAGCACTGGGAGGCGCTCAGCACTGCCCCCCCCCCGCGGCTCCCTCGGCCTACCTGGGGGGCCAGGAGAGGGCTCGCGGCCCACGCCTGCTCTGGTGGGCCCCGGAGGCTTCAGCCAGTTGGGTTGCGGGTCGGGGGCTGCGGGGGGCCCCATCCTTTGCGTGGGATAGAGCCCCCAGCTGCCATCTGTCACGTGGCTCAGCATGTGACAGCCCAGCCCTGTGTCTGGAGCTGAGCCAGGCAGAGGCAGAGCAGGTGCCGGGCGGGGCTGGGCTGAGCCTGAGCCTGCCAGCCCTGGACCAGGAAAAGGGCCCAGAGAGGGGCAGCCACTGGTCTAAGGCCACACAGCAAATCAGGGACCCACCTGTGGATGGGGAGTAGTGGTGGTTACAGAGGAGGTTACAGAGTCCCGAGCTTGTCATGGATTCAGGAACAGTCTGGGAGGAGGCCCCCAGAGAGGCCTGTCCTCTTGGGACAGGGTTTCAGGAGGAACAAGAGCAGGCCCCTCCCCTATCTGGATCGATGCCTCTTGTTGCCCCTGAAAGCTCCAGGGGCTCAGGGGGGCCTGGGAATTCTGTCCCTGCCCAGGAGAGCCCAGGACAAAGAGGAGGATCTCTGGGTGGGGCCAGCGGGGACTCGGGTGTTGGGGGAGGGGCACAGAAGTTGATGTGGGGGTACAGAGGTTGGAGAGGGGCACGGAGTGAGGGTGACACAGAAGTTCCGAGATTCTTTTTTTTTTAATAAGATTTATTTTGTTTATTTCTCTCCCCATTCCCCCCGTTGTCTGCTCTCTGTGTCCATTTGTTGTGTGTTCTTCTGCGACTGCTTGTATCATCAAGCAGCCCTGGGAAACTGCGTCTCTTTTTTTGTTGTGTCATCTTGTTGCATCAGCTCTCTGTGTGTGCAGCACCACTCCTGGGCGGGCTGTGCTTTTTTCACATGGGGCGGCTCTCCTTGAGGGGTGCACTCCTTGTGCGTGGGGCTCCCCTACATAGGGGACACCCCTGCATGTCAGGGCACTCCTTGTGCGCATCAGCACTGCGCGTGGGCCAGCTCACCACACAGGTCAGGAGGCCCTGGGTTTGAACCCTGGACCTCCCATGTGGTAGGCGGGTGCTCTACCGGTTGAGCCACATCCGCTTCCCCCAAGATTCTTGACGTGGCCAAGTTCATGGTCTTCCCGGCCCTGCCTCTTCTGGCTGGGCAACCCTGGACAACTCACGTCCCCTCTTTGGGCCTGGGGGTCCTTGTGTGAACGTTGGGGATGGGTCTGACACCAAGAGCTGCTGTGAGGAGTCAGTGAGACGATGCAGGGAGGCCTGACAGCGCCCGCGCGGTGCCCAGGTGCGTGGTCTGGGTTCAAGCCTTGGCCTGGCACTTATCTATGTGGCGTCCGACTGGTGTCTTAACCTCTCTGTGCCTCTGCTCTCCTGTCGATAAAATGGGACAAGAGTCACACGTACCCAGGTGACTGAGGAGGAAATGAGTCACCCCTGTCATGCAGTATTCGTGGGCCTGGAGTCCCTGTCCCCTCTGAAGGAGGTTGGGGGCCACCCCCAGACTCAGGCCCCTGATGCTCCCACCGCCTGCCCTCTCGACCCCCTCGGCTCCCAGCGTCCTCTGCCAGGGCCCCTGGCTGCCCAACCTGCCCCCTCCTCTTCCTGGGTCGGGGACTTTGCCCCTGGACTCCTCCCCCGGGCAGGGGCCTCGGCTTCAGCAAGGCCTCTGCTGTCAACCCGGAGGACTGGACGGAGAGGCCCTCGTCACCTCCCCCCCCCTCAGGAGCAGGAAGGTGGGCCGGGCAGGACGGTGGCATCAGGGGGATTCATTCCCTCACTCCTTCATTCGCTTATTCATTCATTTAGCCCCTCCTTCCCTCCCTCCCTCCTTGTTCCCTCAGACACCAGCTCAGCCCTCGGTTCAAACCGGGTACTTGCTAAGGCTGCCCCCTCTCTGGGCCTCAGTTTCCTCACCTGCAAAATGGAGGTTTTTTTGTTTTTTAAAGATTTCTTTTTATTTATTTCTCTCCCCTTCCCTCCCCTGCTCCCCGTTGTCTGCTCTCCGTGTCCATTCGCTGTGTGTTCTTCTGTGCCTGCTTGCATTCTTGTCAGTGGCCTGGGAATCCATGTCTCTTTTTGTTGCGTCATCTTGTTGTGTCAGCTCTCCGTGTGTGCGGCACCATTCCTGGGCAGGCTGCACTTTCTTTCACGCTGGGCGGCTCTCCTTACGGGGTGCACTCCTTGCGCGTGGGGCTCCTCTACAGGGGACACCCCTGTGTGGCACGGCACTCCTTGCGCGCATCAGCGCTGCGCATGGGCCAGCTCCACACGGGTCAAGGAGGCCCCGGATTTGAACCGCGGACCTCTCGTGTGGTAGACAGACTCCCTAACCCCCGGGCCAAGTCCGCCGCTGGTGGCATGCTTTTAAACAACGAATACAATACACCCATTTAAAATTCAAAGAGACAGACAGAAGTCTATGTGTAACAAGCACCCTATGTTTAATGATTCTGGGACTCACTGGAGAGTAATCTCATTTAGAACCGTGCACCGCGACCCTCGGCAAAGCGGTTAGGCCCAGGGCACCCCACTTCTCTTTCCAGGGAGGTCGCCCGTGGAAACCCCCGCTCCTCCAGGCCTGCTCTGGCCTCTACCAAGACCCCAGGTGCTTCCGTTTCTGCAGCCACCAGTCCATCCTCCTCGAGCCTGGTTGCATTTTGCAGAAGTGTTTTCCCGCTTACCCCCAGCTCGAAGGCGAGGAAAGCGTGGGGTGTGTGTCAGGGGAGACGAGGGGGCTTCATCTAGTAATGCCCAGAGAGGACCAGGCAGCCAGCTGGGGGACCCAGCTCCATGGCGAAGGTCTCCCCCTGCACGTGCTCGCTGGTCTGTCCTCTGCGCAGAGGAGGGCACTGCTGCCAGGCGGGCACGCGCCAGAGCTCTTCTTTCCTTTAGCGTCCTCAAGCCGTGACGTGGGGTTGGCGGGCGCGGGCTTGACCGCAGAAGTTGTCACTCTCCCCGAGGCATGAGGGCCCGTTTCCAAATGGTGTAGATGGGTGCACTCCCGGCAGGCTCGAGGGCTCGTTCTGGGTGCCTCCCTCACTCTCCCTGTGGCCTCCCACTGAGACCACTCCCTGCAGCCACACACCGGCCTGTGGCAGCCCTCTCTCCCTGCCTCCTGGCCACGTCCCCTGCCCTCTGAATTCCACAGGACTGAATCCTCCTGGGGACATCGGTAAGCCCCTGGCCACGCGCCTTCATAATCTCACCCGCTCCCACGGCCACATCTTGGACTTTGTCATCACCCACACGTGGGGAGGGGGGGCCCCCATGTCCACTCCGACCACAACCTCCTGGCCTCCCACTGCAGCCCTGCTCGCAGCCTCCTCTGTGCCCTCCCCCTCCCACCCCCTGTCTTAGGCCCTGCCCTCGCTCCTGCTCCTTCTCTAGCTCCCACTTCAGGGCATCCCATTCTCTGCCATGCTCACCTGCATGCTTCTACCTGCCTACCTTCTCCAGGTATGCACCTGGGCGTCTGGAGAAAGTGCCACGCCACCTGGCGGCCTGAGGCTGCTGCAAACTCACACGCCCAGCTCCAGGCCCTCCCAGCAACCTGCTGGGGGTGGGCTTCTGCCACCCATTCCCTCCCCCGTCCATCCAGTGCCAGCCTGTCCTGAGCTAAGTGCCCACAGTCCTGACAGCTGGGGAGGGGGGGAGGGCAAAGGTCTGGGGGAAGCTTCCCAGGTGGTTCTACCCAGAGCAGAGAGACGGCGCTGCAGTGTCAGCTGGGGCAGGAGGGGGGTCTCCGGCTACTTAGACCCCAGCCCCAGTGCCCAGCTGAGCAGCTGCTCGGCTGTGGGGTGGTGGTAGGGTCGCCACCTGGCTGTCAGACTCCCAGGGGCCCTGTCTGGGGCCACAACTGAAGCAGGAAGGGGAGTGGGAGGTGGGCACAGGCTGCCAAGCCCTGTGGTGGGAGCCCACCCTGCTCCCTGCCGACCTGCACACACTGAGGGGGAGCTGGGGAGGGGAGCTTAGGGTGGCCTGACACCCTCCGAAGCTTTGCATTAACGCTGTAATCCCCAAGAACCTTGGAGGTGGGGCTGTGAGGATCGCTGTCTTACAGGTGAGGAAACTGAGGCACGGAGAAGGGAAGCCGACTGAACAGTCACCAAGCCAGGAAGTGGCTGCGTGGAGCTTCCCTGGGCGCGCACAGCCCTGGCTGCACACTCCCACCCGCGCGCACACCCTCTGGGCGGGAGGCCGCGGGGGGGGGGGGGGGGGGGCGGAGCCGGGACGGTCCCAGCGCCAGGAGGAAGTACCCGGCCCTGCTGCAGGGACGCCACCGCCGCCGCCAGCCCCTCGGGCCGTCAGCGTCGGACCATGGACGCAGAGCCGCCGCTCTACCCCGTGGCGGGGGCCGCGGGCCCACAGGGTGACCAGCACCGGCTCGGGCTGCCCGACGGGCCCGAAGCCCCGGTGAGCGGGGATGGGGACCCGGGGACCCAGGGCTCCCTGGGGAGCGGGGGGGCTGAGAGGTGGCCCCCAGGTTTGACCGGTGCTCAGTGGAGGGTGCGCGAGGAGCTTGGGGGGCGCGGAGTGAGGAGACTCGGGGAGACGGTCTCCTGGGAGTGGGGGGACTCGGGGAGACGGTCTCTTGGGAGTGGGGGGACTAGGGGAGACGGTCTCCTGGGGGGGCTCGGGGCGGCCCCGGGGCGGATCGGCGGGAGCGCGGAGCCGGGTGCGAGCGCTGTGCCGCGCAGCTGGACGAGCTGGTGGGCGCGTACCCCAACTACGACGAGGAGGAGGAGGAGCGCCGCTACTACCGCCGCAAGCGCCTCTGCGTGCTCAAGAACGTGGTGGCGGCCAGCGCGGGCGGCATGCTCACCTACGCCGTCTACCTGGGTACGCGGCGCTCGGCGGCCCCGCCCGGCCCGCGGGCTCCCGGGGGCCTGGGGGCCGGGGCTTGCTGCGGGGGCGCGCGGTGCGGGGACCTCCCCGCCCCGCCGAGGCCGGAGGGCGCCCCGCGGGGCCCCGCGCCTGAACCCCGGGCTGCACCCCCCGCCTCCCCGGGGCTGGGAAGAAGAAACTGGACGGGCCCGCGCCCGGCCTTCCTCTTTCACTTCCCGCCCCGCAGCCCTCGCAGCTGCAGCTGCGGCCGCCCCGCGTCGGGGCGGGGGGCGGGAGCGAGGCCGTGACCCCCGGGCCCCGGGCGGAGCCTTCCATGGGGGCTGGGCCGGCGGGGCGGCGTCCCGGGCGGGCTCTGCAGCCCCCAGTGGGAGGAGCCCGGGTGGGGAGGGGGCCGCCGGGCGCTGGGCCCACCCTGCGCTTCTCCCGCCGGCCTCACGGGCTTGGGGTCGAGCATCCCTTGGGTGTGAGGCTTGCATGCCGGCCTCGGCTTGGTTGCCGCCCCAGCCGGGAGGCTCCCTCCACCGGTGCCTCCTGCCCCCAGGCCTCCTGCAGATGCAGCTGATCCTGCACTACGACGAGACCTACCGGGAGGTGAAGTACGGCAACATGGGGCTGCCCGACATCGACAGCAAGATGCTCATAGGCATCAACGTGACGCCCGCCGCCGCGCTGCTCTACACGCCGGTGCTCATCAGGTGGCCCGGCCCAGCCCCAGCCCTGCCCTCTCCGCGCTCCTCCACGCCCTCTCCGCGCTCCTCCTGCACCGAGGGCGCCGGGAGGGGCCTTGCCTCCTGCCAGGGCGCGGGAGTGAAGGGGCGGGACCGGGGTTTGGGGAAGGAAACGCGAGCTTTGCTCCAGAGCACATTTATTTTGGTTTCAAGGAACAGAAATTCACTCCGACTCCTACCCCCCGGGCGGGCCTGTCCCTGCGCTCTCCTCCCATGGCCGTCTGGCGTCGGGGCACGGGGTCTCAGATGGGCACCTAGCCCTGGCACAGCCAGCTGTGTGGAGTTTCTCCCAGAAAGGGGCCTGGGCTGGGGGGGCATCTGCCCAGTCTCCCCGAAAATGCCAGCACCCTTCCACAGCGCCCTCCCGGCTGGCAGGGGGTCTCTGCTTGGATGTGACCCAGAGACCAGTGGTTGAATTCCCATGGGCTTTTTTCCCATCTTAAAAAAACAACAAACAAACAACAAACAACAAAAAACCCCCTCCTTTAGCACCATTGCACAAACAGCACTAGAATCATAATGACTGAAATTGGACGAGGGAAAACCCCTCCCAAGGCCGCAGTGGCTCGGTTGGCTCCTTGTCCCTGGAGCTCCGTGCATGTGCCATGGCCAAGGCTGCTTTCCTCTTTTCACTGAACACACCTTAGCCTTCTCCCCAGGCCTCACAGGCATGGCTTTCACAGAGATGCGGCACTTAACTATGGCTCAGGATACAACATTGCAGCTCCCTCCCCGTCCAAACATTTTATTATTTTTCTAGGATAAATTCCCAGCATGCTCTAGGTTGAAGTCATAGGAAAGGCTTTTTAGGGGTCTCAAGACCCATCACTATCACTTGTTGAGTGACAACAAGTGTCACTCCTTGTTTTTTTCCTTTGTGGAGTAGGGATGCTTTGTCCGTGCATCTCTGAGGTAGGTGCTCTAATCTTCTACACGAAGAAAACCAAGAGATTAAATCACTTGTCCAAGTCCCAGCGGCAGTAACTGGCAGACTAGTGGAGTGACTCCTAAATGCACTGCGTTTAACCCTGTGGAAACTTTCAGACTGATTTTTCTAAACGGTAGCGCTGATTTGCATGGCCGCGGGCTGACGGGCAGATACAGCAGGCAGAGGTTGTAAAACTGCATTTAACAACTGTAAAATCAGGTTTACAGCTGGATGTGTCATTTTCAAAAACCACATCCTCACCAGCAGCGAACTCCAGGATTTGTACTCTTTACTGTTTTAATTCATCAAAAGGCACAGTGCATTTGTTCTACAGTGCATTCGTTCAGGACCCGCCTCCCCCGCAAGGTGTAGGAGGGAGCTGCCCATCTATGCTAGAGCAGAACGGACAAAAAATAGATAAGCAGGCCATCGGGCCAGAAAACCAGGGTCATTTAGGTTTTGCTTCCTGGAAACCAAGACAAATATAGGAACTAACGAGCACAAATGCTGCAGCCAACCCCGAAGGGCCCAGGGTCATGGCTTTTGTTGGATTTTTAGTGTGTCCACCTCCCTGCGTTGCTCGGGCCCTTATCCCGTTCACTCCTCGCCCCCTTTTGAACCCTGGGCCAGCCAGGCTGTTGCCCCGGAGGCCAGGGAGGAAGAAGCTTCCCTATGACCCCCGAGGGTCTCACGATCAGTGGACAAGAGTCCCTGGTATGGGTTCTGTGCCCAGACCACAGCCAGAAAAACTGAGGTGTGGACCCCACGGGGCTCGCCTGAGGCCACACAGCAAGGCTGCTAAGACTCCCTTTTAGGGCCTTTGTCTCCACGTGGGATCGAGAGCTGGGACCTGGAGTTGTGGCCATGTCAGGCCACAGCAGCCCCGCGAGGCCCGCGGTGCCAGCCACCCTCCTCTGCCTGCAGGTTTTTTGGCACCAAGTGGATGATGTTCTTGGCCACGGGCATCTATGCCCTCTTTGTCTCCACCAACTACTGGGAGCGCTACTACACACTCGTGCCCTCTGCCATCGCCTTGGGCGTGGCCATTGTGCCTCTTTGGGCCTCCATGGGCAACTACATCACCAGGTGAGCAGCAGGGTGCGAGACTAGAGACCTGGGCAAGCCACTGCCGCATTACCAACCTTGGCTGGGGGTCCTGGGGCAAGCCCCTTCCACCCTCTGGCCTCAGTTTCCCCAACCAGAAGGCAGAGGGGCTGGCCAGTCTGTAGCTCCCTGTGCAGGAAGCAGAGGCCTCTGGCAGAGCTGTCTCTCCTTTGTGATCTAGGATGGCTCAGAAGTACTATGAGTACTCCCACTACAAGGAGCAGGATGAGCAGGCGCCAAAGCAGCGCCCGCCACGGGGCTCCCACGCGCCCTATCTCCTGGTCTTCCAAGTCATCTTCTATAGCTTCTTCCATGTGAGTGCCATGTGGGGTCTTTTCTGGGGGTGTTGGGGAAGTGGGGGAAGCTGATCCAGCCCAGAACCCAAATGTCGGGGCCCATTCCACAGACCCCTCGGCCCTCTTGTCCCAGCTTCTCTCTTGAGCCAACCCCTGCCTGCTCATCTCTGGCCACAGAACTGACCAGGAAGAAATTCTCCACTGGGCACCCCACCACTACCCCACCCCAAGCTGCCCTGCAGAGGTGGGAGGGCTCCTTTCCCCCAAGGCTGTGCCCGGTCCCTGCCCCAGCCCAGGCCTGTGCCCCTGCCTGGCTCTAGCCCCGAGCCTGTTCCCAGCTGCCCTCCCGCCCACAGCTGAGCTTCGCCTGCGCCCAGCTGCCCATGGTCTACTTCCTGAACTACTACCTGTATGATCTGAACCACACGCTGTCCAACGTGCGGTCCTGCGGTTAGTCCTGGGGGTGCTCCCACAAGGGCTCCTCACTGCCGGCCTTCAGGCGGCCTTGCTCTTGGGATTCAGGACTGGGGTCTGGTGGGCAAGGCGGCATTGGGACATCTGAGCCGGCCTGGGGCATGAGGGCGGCTGCCTAGAAGCAGTGCCATCTGGGTGCGGTGGCCGGTGGATCTCCCTCAGGGCCAGGCAGGCAGTGGGAGCCCAGTCGGTGCGGGGTGGAGGAACGGAGGTCGGAGGTGGCCTTGGCGCCTCCCTGGCCCCGGGGTAAGGGAGCGAGAGGGAGGGCAGTGTGGGGAGAGGGTGCCGCGGCCCCTCTTCTCCTTGGGCACCTCCAGCCCCAGCCGCCCTAACCTTCAAACTGCTCCCCAAAGAAACCCCGCCTGAGTACGTGCTGTCCCCCCAGTTGCTCGCTTTGCGGGCTTATTCGTGGCGAGGGTGACTGTGCCCTACTCCCCGCCTCACGATGGCCCCCTCCCCAGGCACCAACAGCCACGGCATCCTCACCGGCTTCAACAAGACGGTTCTGCGGACGCTGCCGCGGAGCCGCAACCTCATCGTGGTGGAGAGCGTGCTCATGGCCGTGGCCTTCCTGGCCATGCTGCTGGTGCGGCCCGGGCGGCGAGCTGGGTGGGCGGGGCCGGCGGTGTGGGGGCGGGGCCTGTGGCCCGGGCGGGGAGACAGGAGCACTGGGTGGGCGGGGCCTGTGGCCCGGGCGGGGAGACCGGCACGCTGGGTGGGCGGGGCTGGCGGTATGGGGGCGGGGCCTGCGAGCCCCGGCCGGAAGACCAGGAGCGCTGAGTGGGCGAGGCTGTGGACCCGGGTGGGGAGACCGGCACGCTGGGTGGGCGGGGCTGGCGGTATGGGGGCGGGGCCTGCGAGCCCCGGCCGGAAGACCAGGAGCGCTGAGTGGGCGGGGCCTGCGGACCCGGGCGGGGAGACCGGCACGCTGGGTGGGCGGGGCTGGCGGTATGGGGGCGGGGCCTGCGAGCCCTGGCCGGGAGACCTGGAGCGCTGAGTGGGCGGGGCCTGCGGACCCGGGCGGGGAGACCGGCCCGCTGGGTGGGCGGGGCTGGCGGTATGGGGGCGGGGCCTGCGAGCCCCGGCCGGAAGACCAGGAGCGCTGAGTGGGCGAGGCTGTGGACCCGGGTGGGGAGACCGGGCGCGCCGGGTGGGCGGGGCCGGCTGCGTTGGGGCGGGCCCTGGGTCGGAGCGGGCGGCCGGAGTCTGGGAAGGCGGCTTGAGGCTCGGGGACGTAGGTGATGCTTGCGGACTGAGACTGGAGTTGGACTCCCAGAGGCCAGGGAGAGGGGGCTGAGACTGGTACGGGTCGAGCTAGAGACGGCGCCCGGGAGGTCGGGCTGACACCTGGGGACGGAGGCGTGTGCGGAGGCTGAGAGTGGGACCCACAGCCCGGGGCTGGACGGTGCGGCTCGTACCCGGGGGCGGTCCCGGGAGACAGAACTACGGCTTGGGGGCGTGGCTGGCGCCTGGGGGCGTGGCTGGCAGGCAAGGCCCCAGCCCGAGTGTCCCGAAGGGGCGGGGCCTCTGGGTGAGAGGCGGTGCCCGCCCCCTCACGGCGCGGGTCCGCAGGTGCTGGGCTTGTGCGGCGCCGCGTACCGGCCCACGGAGGAGATCGACCTGCGCAGCGTGGGCTGGGGGAACATCTTCCAGCTGCCCTTCAAGCACGTGCGCGACTTCCGCCTGCGCCACCTCGTGCCCTTCTTCATCTACAGCGGCTTCGAGGTGCTCTTTGCCTGCACTGGCCTTGCCCTGGTAAGTCCGGCTTGCCTAGGGTTACCACATAAAATACAGGAGGTCCGGCTAAATTGGAATTTCAGATCAAAACGGGTGATTTGTATATAAGTCTAATACAACTATGTCCCCCAGTCCCCCTTCCTCTTCTCCTTGTCCTCTCCCCAGCCCCTTCCGTACCTTGGACAAGTTCTTTTAACCTGTCTGAGCCTCAGTTCCCTCATTTGTGAAGCGAGGCTTATAACGATGCTCACTCTCAGATGGGTTATGATGTTGAAATGGGATAATGCCCATAAAGCGTTAGGCTCCATGCGGGTACAGCCTTTGGTGTCTGTCCCCCCTGGAACCGCCCTGCTAGCCTCCAAGGAGGTAGTCCAGAGAGGTGGGTTAGGCAAAAGTCACACCTGGCTGACCTCCTGCGGCCACCCCTGTCCCCCCAGGGTTACGGCGTGTGCTCCGTGGGCCTGGAACGTCTGGCTTACCTCCTCGTGGCTTACGGCTTGGGGGCGTCGGCCGCCTCACTCCTGGGCCTGATGGGGCTGTGGCTGCCGCGACACGTGCCCCTGGTGGCTGGGGCCGGGCTCCACCTGGTGCTCACTGTCAGCCTCTTTTTCTGGGCGCCCAAGCCTCGGGTCCTGCAACACACCTGGGTCCTGTACACGGTAACTGCCCTCTGGGGTGTGGGCAGCGCCCTCAACAAGATCGGGCTCAGCAGTGAGTATAATCCTAAGCACCAGGATGGGTAGCCCCATGGCAACCTCGGGGTGGGGGGGGGTTGGAGCCATAGACATTCCAGGGGTGGGCATGGGGTTCCCTGGACATGGGGGTCCTGTTGACATTGGGGAGATTGTTGGGGATTCCTGTGGACACTCCAGGGGTGGAAGTCTTATGGACACTGGAGGGACAGATGGGGGACCTGTGGACACCCTAGAAGCAGGCATGGTAGTCCTATGGACACCGTGTGGACACCCTAGGGCGGGCCTAGGGCCCTGTGGATCCTGGCGTCAGTGTGAGGGTTTGTGGATACATGGGGTGGGTTGGGGGCTCTGTGGATAACCCAGAGGGACAGTGTGAAAAACGACAGATGCTTCCCTTTCATACCAGGGCACAGGGGCCACCTTGGCACTTTTCTGGGAGCATATGTCAGGGCCTTGGGTAGCAGCAGGCCCTGTCCACGTCCCAGCCAGAAGGTGAGGCTAGGGGCCTTTTTAGAGAGGAGCCAGAAGCGGGCCTGAAGCCCCAGCACCAGCCTGCAGTGTGGCTGAGGCCAGGCCCCAAGTCTGGGCTGTTGGCGTGGGGATCTGGGGAACCTATAGCCCTGTTTGCAGAAGGCAGAGGCAGGTCAGCGTTTGCCTGCGTGATGCCCTTGCCTGGCAGGTGGGCATGGCCACGGCACACAGGCCCCCCACAGGTGCTGCCATGTGGCTTGTGCACAGCAGCATGCGTTCCGCTGGCCAGGGCCCGGGCTGCACCGATTGTTCACTGTTTTGAACATCACTGCTGGGGATGGGGAGCGGCTGAGCTCGTACCTGCTGTGGGCAGGCGGGGGCTGGCTCAGATGACCTTGTACCCACTGTCCAAGAGCTGGGCATCTCGTCCCTAGTAGGGATGGAGCCGCACACTCTGGGCCACGCTCTGATGCAGTCTCTGTACCCCAACCCCCTCCTCTCCCCACCTCACAGTCCTGAGAACTAGAACCCGAGTCTGCTGACCCCGTCCCTCTTTCTGCCCACCTTGGGAAGGATTCTTTGGAAAACTAGCTCCCTCCACACACACTTAACCCCAGAGAGGATTTGCAGAAAGCCTGTTGCTGCAGGCAGCTTGCCCTCGGAGCTCCTGGTGGGAAGGAACAACCCCTATGTGCCTGGCACTGCGCTTGGGGGGTCAGGGACCCAAAGAAACCACACACAGAGCTTCCTGCTTTTGAGGCCACTTGCGAGGCCACCTGCAGCCATGCTCTCTCCCTCCTGGCTGCAATACTGAGCCTCTCCAGTAGGGGGTGGGCCAGGACCAGCTTACAGTGACTTCCTGGGAGCTGGGGAGCCAGTGGCTTGGGGACAGGGGCAGATCAGCCCGGGTGACGCCTCTCCCCCGCCTGCTCTGTCCCGCCCGACCCCCAGCGCTCCTGGGAATCCTGTACGAGGACAAGGAGAGGCAGGACTTCATTTTCACCATCTACCACTGGTGGCAGGCCGTGGCCATCTTCGCCGTGTACGTGGGCTCGAGCCTGCCCATGAAGGTGAGGCTGGGCTGGGGCTGGGGACAAGGGGAGGTGAGCACTGGGCGCTGGCACCCCACACTCCCCTGCCAAGCAACAGATACTTTCTGAGCACCCATCCTGGCTGCCTCTGGGCCCAGGACCCATTCCCCCAGCCCAATGGACAGCGTCACTTACTCTTCCCACCCCCACCCCCCGTGGACTCTGGGTCCACAGCTACTGTTTCCTGGGGATGCATCCCAGCCGCCTTAGTGTGGGCTGTTTGGTGACCTGTCCACCAGGTGTCGGCTCTGAGCTGGATGCCAAGGGTGTCCCCTGGCAGCCCAGGGAGCGCGGTTAGTTGAGCAGGTCCCGGCCACCGTGTTATTTTTAATGAGCTGGAATTGGGCATAGGCGTGCGGTCACGTGTGATGTCCAAGTGTTTCCACGGGTGGGTTACAGAAAGGCGTCACTTGTCACCTGGCCATGTGAGAATCCCAGGCGTCTAAGCCTGCGTAAGGAGAGCCAGGCCGTGCCCGCGCTTTACCAGCTTCCTATGGGTTCCTAACTTCTACCCTATCAGGCCAAGGGTATTATCATGCCTCAGTACAGTTAGGGGGACGGGCACTGGGCTGGATGGTGACTTGAGGGGCAGTGCTGGGACTTGGGTCTTGGCCAGGAGGCCGTGTGGAGTGGGCTGGAGGGGCTGGGTGGGTGGGTGGGTGCGGCTCCCTGGAGGGCGGGCAGGACAGCACAGAAGGGGCCGGCTGCTGTGGGGTGGGAGCTGGGACTGGGGGCGAGGCGGTGGGGTGGCCCCGGGTCCTCAGCCTCCCTCCCCGACCGCCCAGGTGAAGCTCGGGGTGCTGCTGGTGACCCTGGTGGCGGCCGCCGCCTTGTACCTGTGGATGGAGCATAAACTGCAGCAGGGGGTGTGCCCGCGCCTGCCCCGCATCCCGCGGCCCCAGCACAAGGTGCGCGGCTACCGCTACCTGGAGGAGGACAACTCGGATGAGAGCGACGCGGAGGGCGGGGACGGCGGCGGGGGCGGCGGCCGGGGGGACGGCGCGGAGGAGGAGGCGCCGCCTGCGGGGCCTGCGGTCGGCGCCGAGCCTGCCGGCCCCCACCGCCGGCCCTGTCCCTACGAACAGGCGCAGGAAGGCGACGGGCCCGAGCAGTGAGGCCCCCGGGGCGGCCTGGCCTCCCTGCTCGCCGCCCTCGGTTTACCCCGTCTCAGGTCAGGGCCCTCCAGGGCCCCTCTCTGACTCCTGCTCCATCTTCAGGATGGGCCTGCTGGCCACCCCCTCCCCCGACTCAGGAAAGTCCTTCCAGAGCCGGGGTCGCCTGGAACTTGGGGTCGGGGCAGGAGGGTGGGGCCCGGGGTCGCCCACGACCCTTGCCCTGGGCCCGGGCCCTGCGGCTGCGCCTCCCGCTGGACCGGCCCGGGCGTGCGGCCCCTCGCGGTCCAAGGTCCCGCGGCCGCGGAGGTGCCGGACTGCTGCCCCACACGCTGCCCGCCCCCTGCGCCGCGGGACCCCCAGCACCCCAGCCCCTCGGCCCTCCGGAGCCGGGCGGGACCTTCCCGCGGCCCCGCCCCCGGCCCCGCCCCCGGCCCCGCCCAGCTCGAGGCCGCAGGCCCGGCGCGCTTTCCGCTTCCTCTCCCTTTGGGCCGCCAAGAGGCGCGACTTTTTTTACAGAAAAGGAACAATAAAGAGACTTCGTCTTGTCCTGCCTGGGAGCCTCGCGCCGCGCGGGGAGGGACGCGTTTGCGCCCGCGGAGTGCGGGCCCGGGGGGCGGCGGGGCGCCCACGCTGCTGCGCGAGGGGAGGCCTGGCCCCGCCCCCGGCCGGCCTGCCCGGAGGCCCCGCCCCTCGCTCCGCCCCTCGCCCCGCCCCTCGCCCCGCCCACCTGGCCTCCCCGGTCCCGCCCGCCTGCCAGCCCCGGAGCGAGAAGCAGCGGGGGTCGGGCTGCCGCGCGCTCCGCGCCGGGGAACGTGGCCCGGGGCCGCCAGGGCCTGGTGGGTCTGGAGGACGAGACAGATGCCAAAGGCCTGGCCCCGCCGCCCCCCGCCCCCGGGGATCCTCCCCGGGCGTCCCCAGCCCTCGGGTTTTCCCCCAGTCTTTTACTGTGTATTCTCCCGAGCTGGGTGCGCTCTGAGCCTTCCCGGGTTCTCCCCGCGTCCAGCACGGGCTTGGGGGGGTGGTTGCCTGTGCCCAGTTGTGCTTGGCCCCGGCCCTCACTGCGCAGCCTCAGTCTCGATTCGCACGAAAGACGCGCTGATGGGAGGGGGCAGACCCCGAAAGGCCTGAGGGGGTCCCCTTTCCTCCTCATGGTGAGAGCAGCGCCAAGAGCCCCCACCGTGAACAGATTTGGACAGGTGAGGGTGCCCATGGGGGGGGTCACAGAACCCCACTGCACCCCAAAAGGCCCTCCTGCCCCACTCTTCTCTAGTGTCAGTGGCCGTTGTCCAGCCCTCATGGCTCCACACACGCCTCCCACCTGTAAGCCGTCCCGCCTCTCTCGGCGCTAGCAGCCTCTGCTGGCCTGGAGGTGGGCGGTGACCTTGGCCAGGAGCCAGTGTGAGCCCCCGCTCTGTAGTGTCTCAGCTCCAGCAGGGCAGGTGAAAACTGGAACGCAGACGAAATGCCTCAGCACCGGACCCCAAGGCTCCCCACCAGGGCACAGCAGGGCACTTAAAATTTTCTAGAAAAATTTTTTTTTTTTAAAAAGTCAACCCGGGACCTCGTACATGCAAAGCAGGAGCTCAACCACTGAGCTACATCTGCTCCCCAAATTTTCTGTATTTTGAAGGAAGCACAGTGATACTCTACTTTCCTCCTCCCCAGGCAAACTATGTCTACCAATTAGATCACACTTCATTCCTTTACTAGCATATCTTTAAGAAGCTGGGTTTCCGGTAGTTGCTGTAAGAAAAAGCAAAAATCAGTATTGGGGCAGGAAATGAGGGTGGCAGTCTCCAATTCCCAGGTTTGAGAATCTGAGCAATGCCCACAGCTCTTTAGAAAATAAAGTGGTGGTCATTAAGTATGAGATGAAGGCATCATTTTTCCCCAGATGTGTAGGTTTTTTTGTTGTTTTGTTTTTGTTTTTGTTTTCCTATGGTACTGGGCTCGGGAATGAGCCCTGGACTTGTATATGGGAAGCCAGCACTCAACCACTGAGCCACATCTGCTCTCCTAGTATATTTTTTTTCCAAATGCCTACTAAGTTGTTAGGCCATAAATACATATTGAGTTGTTTGAACATAAAATATGTAATAAACAGCAACATCAGGTATTTGTTTTGACCTGGGACACCATGGAAAAAAATAATAACCGAGACACTAAGGGTGATGTGAATTGAGGAATTTTTGCCAGCTGCATCAGTCCAGGGCTGGCACAGAGTAAAGCTCAAAAGAGTTAGCTGTGAATGGGACTTATGTATACTGAGGCCCCTCACTTATTTACCCGCCTCTGTCCTTGCTCTGTGGATGCACCGTGTGTCCTTTCTGGGTCCACTTCTAAGGGGAGTGAAGAAGCCTGTGCCTGGGGCCTCTGGGAAGGGAGCGCGGAAGCCAATTGCCAGGTTGCGGAAGCCAGGGCTGCGGAAGCCAATTGCCAGGTTGTCTTTGGCAGGTTTGGCAGCCTCACGGGTGTCACAGGCTGTGAGGGCTGCAGCTACAGCGAGGGGCACAGGCTGTCTGCAGCCTCCACTGGTCAGCCTGGCAGTGCGTGGGCCAGACGCCACCCCACACAAAGAGTGTCCATGATAAGCAGACCCGGAAATGGTCATGTGGCACGACCAGGAGGCTCAGTGAAGCCCAGCTCTGGCCGCCCAGTTCCCCATCAGCCTCTGGCATGGCAGGGAGAGTTCACCAGAGGCAGATGTGGCAATACCCCAGAGACGGGGTTCTGGCTAAACTTCCAGTCGGAATTGGGCAGGCACAGACCCAGGAAATAAGTATCTGGACACAGTGCTGTTTGGAAGGACCCCTGGGCACCAGGCGAGGGTGAGGAGTGGGTGCACGCCTGGACAAGGAAAAGTCATTTTTACTTATTTATTTATTTATTTAACATTTATTCCCCCCCCCCTTGTCTGTTCTCTGCGTCCATTCACTGAGTGTTCTCCTGTGTCCCCTCGTATTCTTGTCAGCAGCACCAGGAATCTGTGTTTCTTTTTGCTGCGTCATCTTGCTGCGTCAGCTCTCTGTGTGTGCGGTGCCATTCCTGGGCAGGTTGCACTTTTTTCATGTTGGGCGGCTCTCCTTACGGGGTGCACTCCTTGCGTGTGGGGCTCCCCTACGTGGAGGACACCCTTGCGTGGCACGGCACTCCTTGCGTGCATCAGCACTGCGCATGGGCCAGCTCATCACACAGATCAGGAGGCCCTGGGTTTGAACCCTGGACCTCCCTTGGGGTAGGCGGACCCTCTATCTGTTGAGCCAAATCCGCTTCCTGGGAAAAGTCATTTCTAATGTCTAATACACTAGTGGCAAGGACTCTGGTGGTGATCGTGTGTGAAGGCTTCCTATGCCACCTCGCTGCTCCTCGTGTCCTACATATGCTCACAAGACAGGAAGCACACACAGGTGCACACGCACCCACACACACAGCAAGGGGCACGCGCGCACAACACCCACATCAGGCAACACGCATGCACAGGTGAAGGCAACACACGGTAGGCAACACGTGCAAAATGGTAGGCAGCATACGTGTACATGGCATGCAAACACAGGAAGGCAACACGTGATAGGAATACACTTGTGCACACACAACAAACAACAATGTGGCAGGCAACACATGTAAACACACATGAGAGGCAACATGCACACAAAACAGGCAACACACAGCCACATAGCAGGTCACACAGGTTACAAGCAATGCCCACACCTGGCAACATGCCTGACACGCATACACATGCACTCACACAGACATGCTGTGTAACTAACCGAGCTGATCCACCAGCCCAGCAGGCTAGCGGCTCCTTTTCTGGTCAGGAGAAACTGAGCCAGGTCCCTTGCTCCAGGTCTTGTTGGAAGGTATGACATCGGCGTTGGTGTCATCTCCCCTGCCTCTGTCACCTTTAGATTAGGTGACCGGATGGAGGCTATGGGCCCGAGTGGACGATCAGAGTCATTGTCATGGCCTCTGCCCCTGGACCCCATCATTGCTCCTTCAAAACAACTCTGATTTCATCAATCTACAATGCGCAGATTTAAAAGGATATCACTCATAGCAGACTTGATAACTTGAAACATCTTTTTTAACATACCTAGAAATACTGGCTAAAATATAACAAACTTCCTTCTAAATATCTAGCTGAGCTCTCAAGAAAATAAGCTAAGTTCTCCAGGGCCAGCAGTGAAGAGGGGACTGAAAACCAGGTATGAGCTGTTGCTGCAGGTGCCTGAGAAGGGAGGAGGCTCTGTGGACCGAAACCAAGGGCTTGAATTTTAATGGCCATATGGGGGAAAGCTGAGACAGGGAATTGGTATTAAAACCCTACATAATATTGGGACTGTAGAAAAGCAACACTTTTAGGGAAAGAGTAGATTAGAAAAAATTCCACCCAGAAGCACTGAAAGATGAAGGAACGTTGAGTTCTGGCTAGAGAAAAAGATTCCCATGAAATTTTTGCCTTTTTAGGCTTCCTTCCCTCCCCCCCAGGCTTCCTTTATATAGGTTTGGAATTCCTACAAAGGAATAACAACATCCATATGATCTAGGAGCCTCCAGGTGGAGAAATTCACCGGAAAAAGTTGTGTTGGTGTGGCGAGGCTCCTGGGCTCCTGGCCAAGACAAGCAGAAACCTCTCTGGGTGGGTCTCGTAAGCCTGAACACCCAAAACTCCCCCCCAGAGAAATTCCCACTGAAGCTGAGCTCACAATCCCAAATTACAGAACACACAAGGAAACAAACCACCATGAGTGAAAGACGACAACACAAGGGGCAGCCTGTGACGCCCCCTCCACGTGCCTCCCAACAGCAGAGATGTCTTCGTGGTATGCAGCTGCTGGGAGGGCTCCCAGGGAGCTCCAAGGCCTGGAAGAATCCTGCCCGATTGCAGACTAGACCTGGTGGTTATCTTCTAGCAAATGGAATACGGTGGTGGGAGGCAGAATTCTAAGACAGGCCCCTAGATTCCCACGCCCTGGGGTACACACACCGTACAGCGACCTCTCCTCGAGTGTGGGTAGGGCCGGAGGGTATGATGGGATAGCACTCCAGTGACTAGTTACCCATCAGTTGCCTTCAAGCTAACCAGGAGAGTCCTGGGCTGAGCCCTAGCGAAGCACGTGAAGCCTCAGTGAGGCTCTTTCCTGCTGGCCTGGAGGAAAACAAACAGCTGTGTTGTGAGCAGCAAGGAGACCCCTGGGAGCTGACAGTGACCCCCAGCTAACAGCCAGCCAGAAAATGGGGACTCCAGCCCTGCAACCGCGAGGAGCGGAATTCTGCCGCCAGCCTGAATGAGCCTCAAGGGGACCCGGAGCTCCCAGAGGGAACGCGGCCTGGCCCACGCGGCTTCAGCCTCGTGAGTCCCTGAGAGGACCCCGCGTCTCCACACCAGAGTCCTGACCTATCGAAACTGCAAGATGGGAAGCGGACGTGGTTCAATGGATAGAGCGTCTGCCTGCCACATGGGAGGTCCAGGGTTCAAACCATGGGTGGGCTGGCCCACACACAGTGCTGATGCACGCAAGGAGTGCCAGGCCACGCAGGGGTGTCCCCGTGGTAGGGGAGCCCCACATGCAAGGAGTGTGCCTCATAAGGAGAGCCACCCAGCACGAAAAAAGTGCAGCCTGCCCAGGAGTGGGGCTGCACACATGGAGAGCTGACGCAGGGAGATGCCGCAACAAAAAGAGACACAGATTCCCAGTGCTGCTGATGAGAATGCAAGCGTACACAGAAGAACACACAGCAAATGGACACAGAGAGCAGACAACAGGGGGTGGGGGGGACAGGGAAGGGGAGAGAAATAAATAAAAAATAAATCTTTAAAAAAAAAAAGAAACAGCAAGATGGGTGTGGCTTTAAGCTGCTAAATGTGCGGTAATTTGTTATGCAAGGAGAGAAAACGCGTACAATGGTGAATGCCGGGCGAGGGCTCTTCTGAGATTGGGTTATAAAGGGCTGTGGCTGCCACGCTCTGGCTCTTCTCATCCTATGAAGCCAGATGCCACGTTGTGAGCTCCCTGTGGAGAGGCCCACCCAGCAAGGAACCGAGAGGCGGCTCCCGACCCACAGCAGCGACACGGAAGGTCCTCCATCGAGCAGAATCTTGAGGACAGGCCATTCGAGTGGGCTTAAAAGCTGATGTTGCCCCCGGGCAAGACCTCAGAGCAGGGGGTGGGGCAAGGGTGGCAGTGCCCACATTCGAACTGGGACCTGTCAGGCTTGGAGCTTCCACTGCACCCAGGGATGGAGGGTGTGCACAGACTTGCTTGTAAGATGGCCAGGTGTGGCAGGGGCAAAGGGCGAAAGGAAAGGGGCGGGGACTTGAAAGCTGTCAGCTCCTGGGGCTTATTGCTTTTTGCATCGAGGAAGAATGCCGGTTATGGGCACGGTGAGGCACCTCAGAGTGTTAGAAAGACTTAGGGGATGTGGGCTCGCATTAAGTGATTTTGGGGAGGATTTAAGGAAATTGAGCTTTGCTCTGGATTGGGTGCTATCAGAAGTGGAGATATGTCTGTGATCTTAATAAACATTATCTATAAGGCAGGCTGGGACTGCAATTGGTAAAGAAGCTGCAGTCACTCACATGCGTCAGGTGAGAGGGATCTCTGGTTATTTTTGTGGTCTGAACAATGTTCATGTTTGTGTTCATTCATGCTTATAGAACAGTCTAGTTTTTTGTCTTAATCCGTCCTGGCTACAGAGTGGCCTTGTTTGAGCTTGGTGAGGTGTGCAATTGCATTGGCTACTTTTATCTACCTCAATAGTAAGTTAAACTAATTGAAAGAAGCTCCCACTATGTAGCAGTTTGTATGGTTATGAATTCCAAAAATAGGTACTTGGATTATGTTTGTAAACTGCTCTGTACCTAGGTGTCATTAAGTTATGATTAGGGCTTTGATTGGGCCATGTCATTAGGGCGTTGAGTCCCCACTCCTTGGTGCGTGAGGACTCACAGATGAAAGGCTGGCGAAGGACAGAGTTGAGGGTTTCTGATGTTGGGGTTTGATGCTGAAGACTTAAGCTGGAGCCCCAGGAAGTCAGCATGCAGAGGAAAGAGAAGCCAGCCCCAGGAGGAGAGAACTTGAGCCAGGAGAAGAGCACAGAAGAATGGAGATGGCTCCTTAGACACAGCAGAAACCCCAGGGAGAGACACAGAGCCATTCCCATGATAGTCTCCAGCTGGCTTTGTGGAGAGAGGCAAAGGTCCTGGGTTTGGTTCCCTGTGCCTCCTAGAGAAGACGAGCAGACACAGAGAGCAGACACAACAAGCAGACAGGTGAGAGAGCTATGTGTGGGGGGGTGTAAAAAAAAATTCTTAAAAAAAAAAGAGCTCCTACAAATCAGTCAACCAAAGAAAAGCAACACAATAGAAAATTGAGCAAAAACATATACCAACAAGAAGCCTGAATAACCTGTGTGTAAATGAAATTATGTGTAACCTCAAAAGTAATTGGTAAAATGTAAAACAAAACTATTGTTAAAAAAATAACAAAGTGTAAGGTGTCTTTCATACCCACTGAACTGTCAAAAAGTCTGACAACAGTGAGCTTTGGGAAAATGTGAAGCAAGAGGGGCTTTCACAACATTAGAAGGTGTTTGCATTGGTCAACCTCTTTGGAGGCCAAGTCTAGGCAATAGGTAGCACGATCTGGGAAAGGTGAAGCTGCACACACCCTAAAACCTACCTGTTCCACTCCCCATGCACCCTAGAGAAATCCTCACACCTGTGCAAAAGAGACCTGAACACAGTGTTCCTTGCAGCACTTTTTTCAGCACCAAAGAGAGAAATCTCCTGGCAGGGAACAGGTAAGTAAACTGTGGTGCATGTATTCAATGTGAACAAGTAGGTGTCAGTGCTGGTAAATCTCAGAACCATGAAGTTAAGAAACAGAGCAAGTTGCAGAAAGGTAAGTAGAAGAGAACCCAATAATTGTTGAAAGATACATAAAACAATCCTGTATAATATTATTTGTGTATAACAAGAGAAGATAATCCATATAATGATATGCACATATGTCCTAATAATATGCAGTCATGTCCCAAGGGCATGCCTGGGAGATCGACATCACATTGTAGAGAAGGGAATGAGCCAAGAGAGGGAGAGGATGGACGTGGAGCAAGGTTCACGGGCGTGCTGGCAACTGGACGATGCACTCACTAAAAATTCCTTCATTTAGGCAGCTCTGGATCTTAGGGATCTAATGGAGCTGGTTTTTGTTAATCTAACTTTGGAAGTTTACTCTTTGCCCTTAGTTCCAGGAAGGATAGTAAGCAGAATTCTCAGGTTTGCTTCCAGGTGTAAGATGATGTCTCAAAGCAAAACCCAACAGACCGTGTCAGGAGCACCTTAGGACCCAGGAAATCTCTAAGTTTTCTCAGAGACGAGAAGCCTGACAACCCTGAGCGGCTGGCTGAGAGAGGAGCCACGAGGACCCCGCTCAGCAGCGGTTAACCAGCCGCTGACAGCAAGGACACGTCTGACGTGCATGAGACATTGCAGGACCGAGGACTTGCAGGCACCTCCCCACCAGCCTGGTGGCGTTGCTTCTCTTCTCCCCAACCCCTCTTCTTGGCCTGTAACACCCTAGCTCCCCTCCCCACTTTGAACTGGTTTGGGGAAGAGTCCCCCAGTTCCTTGCTTGTGGATTCGCGATAAATCACCTTCCCACTGAGGGACACTTTTCTCCTTTGCGGTGCCGTATCGGGGAGGCCCTTCCACTGGAAATAGCCTTGCGGACGGGAACAATGCCGAGTGTAATTTAATATTTTAGACCTTTTCAAAATCTGATGCAAATAAGGCGAATGTTAAGATCCGACAAAGCGGGTGGTGTATACTTGGATGTTTGTATGCTCTTCTTCATTTTTTTTTGTATGCCTGAAATATTTCATAGGGCATAAAGAAAGAAGATTCCACCTCCCAGGGTTCTCCATTTTCTGTAATTTAGAGTGGCTCTGACGTGGGTCCATGATTCTAAAATTTAGCGGTTCTGAGATTTTCACGTTACTCTTCCAGAGCCCCTGCCCCACAGCTTCGGGGGCTCAGAGATGAGGTGTCCGGGGGTCCCCGGACCTGAGGCGGCCTCCTGGCCTGCCTCACCCTCACCTCCTGGACTCGTGGCTCCTGCCTGCGTGCCTCTCGGGCCTCTCACATCCTGTGATGCTTTGATGTTTCTGGAATCATCCCACCTGCGCCCATCACTGACCTCCCAGAAACCTCCTGAGATCAGATTCGTATTTTACCTCTTATCCCCCCATTTTACAGACATGGAGACGGAGGCGCTAGGCCTTCTGGGCAGCTGGGAGCCTTCTGCACGGAGAAGGCCTGGAGCGAGGCTGCAAGGGGCCCCGAGACCTGCCACGAGCCCTGTTCCCAGAGGAGTCCAGGGGTCCCGCAGCGGACCTCAGGGGCAGTCCGAGGCTCACGTCATCCGGGCATGTGGTTAAAAAATGCTGGTGCCTGAGCCCATCCCAGACCTGCTGGGGGCAGAAGCTCAGGGCAGGGCCCTGGAGTCTGCAGCTTAACTAGCTCCCTAGGGGAGGTGTGGGAGGTTTGGGGGGCCCCGAGTTAAACTGTTGAGTGGGGGTTGGGGGAAGGTTGGATGGACCTATTTTGTTATCTGAGAAGGCGTCTGTTCACCACCACACTCAGCCCCTCCCCCCCTCCCCTTCCACCCTGGGGGACCTGGGTGGGGGGGTCCCTTCTTCCAGGCCTCCCAGCCCGTGGTGGCCCCCTGGGGAGTTAGCCCAGGTCTGGCAGGGCTCACTGGGGAGTCGGGGCTAAGCCTCAGGGGGCCTTGACCGGGGACCCCTCTTTGCCCTCCCAGGAGCTGCTTCTCACCTGCTCCCTCCTCGGACCGACCGCCCCGTGAGCCCCCAGAACAAACCATCCCCCACCATTGTACCCCCAAATCTGCAAACCCTCGCCCTGAGTCCACCACCCTGCCTCCCTCCCCTTCCCCTGGAGCACACCGACTTACCGTGCGTGCCCTGGACCCCCCACGCTTAACCCCCCCTTCCAGCCAGCACCCCCTTTTTCTGCTTCCTTCTAGCAACAGAACTCCTCGACAGAACCACTTGGCTCGGAGGTCCTCACTGGGCGGGTGACACCCCCAGGGACCTTGGGCAGCGTTGGGAGACATTCTTGGTTGTCACAACTGGGGGGAGATTGCTCCCCGCATCCCGCGGGCAGAGGCAGGGCGGCTGCTAAGCACCCTACAACGCACAGCCCACCCCCTCCCCGCAGAGGAGGACGCCCCCCAAATGACGGCGGCGTTGAGGTGGGGAGCCCCTGCTCTAGGCTGTCTTCCTTGGAGGGCAGGTCCCCGCCCAGCAGCATGGCCAGGGAGTGGGTTGAAAACGCAGCCCCCAGCCCCCCGCCGAATGGGCCCGCGCGCCCGGCGTCCCGCAGGCACTTGCAGGGGAAAGGCCATGTCGCTGCCGCGCCCCGCTTCCCACTCGCTCCCACGAGGCTCGGCCCTCCTTCCACTTCAACTTGACACTGGTCAAGGCCATTGGCACGGGGCCCATTTTAGGCCCTGTCCTTGTGGTGCCGCCTCCGCCCCCTCTCCCCACCCTAAAGATGCTGCTCCCCCCAACTCCTTCCTGGGCGCCCGGTGATCTCATCCGGTCCCCTGGGTGACCCACGGCAAGAGGGCCCCCAAGTCACGCCCCAGGCTGGCCTGTCCCTGAGCCCCCGGGACACATTCCCAAGGGCCCCCCCAGGGCGGATGCCTCTGGCCAGATAGGACCGGAGACCCCTGCACCCCGCGGGCCGGCTCCTTCCCCAGGGCCCTGCCAGGAAGCAGCTCAGACCTGCACGACCTCCCTGGCACCCCCTTTCCCTGCCCCCACCCCAAGACCCAGCCCAAGTCCTTGAAGTTCTGCCGGTCAAGGGTCCCTTACTGGGCCTTCGCACACCCTCCGGCCGGCGGACGTGATGCCCCCACCTCCGTCCTCTCTCCCTGTGTCCCTGTGTCCCCCTGAGACCACGGAAGCTCAGGCCCCGACTGATGAGGCCACTTGCGGAAACCCTGCGTGGTTCCCCTTGTGCTCGGGATGCACCCAAGCTCCTCGCTGCACCCATGAGCTCCGGCTTGGTCTCCCGCCCTTTCCCGTGGCTCCTCGCAGTGCAGCCACGTGGGCCGCCTCCCCGCCCATCCCCGCCTTGGTGCTCCCTGTCCTTCTGCCGGAGCCGACACTCTTCGTGACTCAGTGGCAGGTTCAGTGGGCTCCCCGAGGCAGGGGCCGCGTGTGGCACGGGGCCTGCCGCTGAGCAAGCGCCCAGCAGGCCTTGGGCACCTGTTTGCACGTATCGTCTGCACGTCTGGTCCAGCACGCCGCAGGCACGGGCAGCGCGGGCCTGGCGATGGCTTCCAGCGAGATGTGTGCGTCCCGGGCCCCGGAACCTGCAAAGGTGACTTGACTTGGATAAAGAGCCTCTGCCAATTAAGTTAAGTCCTTGAGGAGATGCTCAAGATGATCTGGGTGGGCCCTAAATCCAATGATAAGGGTCCCGATAGGAGAGGCAGTGGGAGAGGAGACGCATCTTCCAGCACGTCCCCACCCAGGGGCCCTTGGGTGCGGGCCGCCTGGTTGTCCGGGAGCCCCAGGAGCTTTAATCCTCATGTTTCTGGGGGTGGAAAGTCCCAGGGGAGGGACGGCCAACAAGGAGCCTGCCCGGAAGGGGAGGCTTAGCAGAGGTTTAGGAGGCTGGGAGGGTCCTGGGGACGGGGCAAGGACAGAGGCCGCAGCAGAGCTGGAGAGGAGAGGCAGAGCCGTGGCACCAGGCGGCCCCGGCGTGAGGCCCGGGGACCGAGAGCCTGCGGAGGCTCACCTGGGGCCAAGTCTAGGGCTCGGAGGGCTAGTGTCCAGGGACAGCCTCAGGGAGGAGGGCGTCTGCTGAGGGAGGGGTGGGGGAGGCTTTCCTGGGTGCAGGAAGAGCAGGCCCGGTGCCCCAGCATTGGGAGGTCAGTGGGCAAGCGAGGACCCGGTGGCCAGCCAGCGGCTGGGGCGGCGGCATGCAGGAGGCTGGTGGGCTGTGGCTGAGAGCCCAGGGGGAGGCTGGGGACGAGGGGACAAAGAGCAAACTCTGCCCGGTCCAGGACCCCTGGGGGACCCCCTGCCAGGGCATCTCGCAGCCTCAATGGAGAATTTTTCCTGCTGGTCGGTGGGCCTGGACACGTACGGCAGGGCAGCTTCTCCAGAGAAGCAGAGCCAGCACTATTTGTGAATATATACAGTAGGTGCTCAATCAATGCTTGTTAGAATAATAACAGCCAACATTTGGGAGCACTGACTGTGCAGGACCTGTAAGCCTTTTAACTATTTTTAAAAAATATTTATTTTTGATTGTAAAATAGACATAATGTAAAAATCACTTTACTGCTTTTAAGCGGGCACTGCTTCCGAGTTAAGTACCTTGGGTCACGTTCACCACTATGCAACTCCAGGCTCTCTTCATCGCCCCAAACCAAAACTCGGACGCATTTGGCAGTAACCCCCTCCTCCCCTCCTCCCAGGCCTGGGCACCGCTGTTCTGCTCTCTGTCTCTATGAGTTTTGCTGATTCTAAGTATTTCATCTAAAAGAAACCGCACAGGGAAGCGGATCTGGCCCAATGGATAGGGCGTCCGCCTACCACATGGGAGGTCCAGGGTTCAAACCCAGGGCCTCCTGACCCGTGTGGAGCTGGCCCATGCGCAGTGCTGATGCACACAAGGAGTGCCCTGCCAGGGGGTTTCCCCCGCGTAGGGGAGTCCCACGTGCAAGGAGTGCGCCCTGTAAGGAGAGCCACCTAGCACGAAAAATGTACAGCCTGCCCAGGAATGGCACCACACACACGGAGAGCTGACGCAGCAAGATGACACTACAAAAAGAGACACGGATTCCAGGTGCCGCTGACAAGAATGCAAGCAGACACAGAAGAACACACAGCAAATGGACACAGAGAACAGACAACTGGGAGGAGCGGAGAAAGGGAGAGAAATAAAAAAGTAAAATAAAATAAAGAAACCACGCAGTGTTTGTCCTTTGGGGCCTGGCTGGGTCCACTCAACATGCTGTCTTTTTTTTTTTTTAATTTAATTTTATTTCTCTCCCCTTCCCCCTCGTTGTCTGTTCTCTGTGTGCATTCGCTGTGTGTTCTTCTGTGTCCACTTGCATTATCCGGCAGCACTGGGAAACTGTGTCTCTTTTTGTTGCACCATCTTGCTTCATCAGCTCTCTGTGTGTGCAGCGCCACTCCTGGGCAGGCTGTGCTTTTTTTCACATGGGCAGCTCTCCTTGCGGGGCACACTCCTTGCGTGTGGGGCACCCCTGCATGGCACAGCACTCCTTGTGCACAGCAGCACTGCACGTGGGCCAGCTCACCCCATGGGTCAGGGGGCCCTGGGTTTGAACCCTGGACCCTCCATATGGTAGACGGACGCTCTATCAGTTGAGCCACGTCCGCTTCCCTCAACATGCCGTCTTCAAGCCTCGTCCATGGAGTAGCACGCGCCAGCCCGTGGCTTCTTTCATGGCTGAATAATATTCCTCTGTATGGACATGCCCCGTTGCTTCTCCGTTTGTCTCCAGAAGCTTCTGCCTCCATATCTGCCCACAGTCCTCCCGCCGATCCTGCTTGTCTGTTCTTGCATCTTCCCACGTGGGTCTCGCAAGGAACCATGCCGAGTCAGTGCGAGTGTTACCCCAGCGAGGCTCGGTGAGGCCGCGCCACTTCTTGCCCTGGGTCATACAGTAGAGAGAGGAAACGGCGAGCGCGTGGTGACACGCCACCCTGCATCACAGGCTCTGCACTCTGCGGCTCTCGACAACCCTGCTGTGGTCACCTTAGGAAAGGCGGAAGTGACCGTCGAGTGGCTCCCCCTGTAACGGGGGGCGTCGGGGAGACGGGGACTTGCGCCAGGCGCTGGGCAGGGGCCTGGAGCACAGCTGGCCGGCGTCCCCGCGGAGGCGCAGCATGTGCTGCCCGGCAGGGGCCCCCTAATGTTTTCGTCCCCTGAGCCCTCCCGGCGGTTTTCTTCCTGATCGGCAGCCCCTGCCGACGCCATCCAGCGAAATAACGGAAGCGGCTTCAGACGTCCTTGAGTTGCCAGACCTGTTCCCAGGCCAGCTGTGCCAGGAGCCGTCCTGGTGGGAGGGGCGGGGGGGGGGCTGAGAAGCTGGGAGGGCCCGGAGTCACCCCACTGCCAGGCGTGGGCCCGGAGAGCCCAGGGGCGCTGGCCAGGCTGCTCCAGCTCCCGCAAGGACCGGCAGCCGGGCCAGGGCCGCGCTGGACGCGGGCACACGGCGCAGCTGTGCACCTGGAGGCCGGAAGTTGGGGCAGGCGGGCAAAGACGCCGTGGAGGACCCAGGGTCGGAGTCCACGCTGGGTTACATGGGGCCAGAGGTGTGGGAACACGAGGTGTGGGACCCCAGGGCACAGTGTCCCAGGCAAGGGGCCATGGCACGGGGGGCCGGGGGCGAGACGGCCACGGGCGAGGGGCCAGCTCAGGGCGGGGCCCTGCTTCTGGCTGGGGTCCGCAGCTGCGCAGTGTGGCCTCGGGCTGGCTCTCCTCCCTCAGCTGCGCTGTCCCCACCTGGGGCAGGCAGGTGAGGCGTGTCCCCGGGACCCCTCCGTGGGCCGGCCCTGGGCTGGCCTGGCCCTGAGGGTGGGAGCAGACCACGTCCTCCCTTGAGGAGCTCTGCACTGGGGGAGGCAGCTGTGCAGAAGGACAGGGACCCGGTGTAAGTCCCGGGGACCAGGAGACGCTAAGGACAATGGCAGGGGGACCGCGTGGGGGCAGGGGCGGCGAGCGCATCAGGAGGTGAGGCCCAAGTTGAGTCTTCGGTTGTATGTCTTAAAAGCAAGACTTGCTATTTATTTCTGATTCTGGAAACATTCCCTTCTCATTGGAGAAAATTTGGAAACCTCAGAACGATACTGAGATGACAATAAAAAGCGCATACAGCGTCGGTAGCGGAGGGGGCTTTCCCGCGTCATCACCTGCCGTGAGGAAGGCATGCCAGGGCCCCGCCGGCCGCCTCGGTTTCCTCCTCCTTACTACGGAGCAACGATAACGACGCCTGCAAAGTGCCCGGCTCCAAAGCCCGCCCTGTGTCCCCCCAGCCTTTGTTCGAGCACGTGCTCACTGCTCACGGAATAAATCCTGACACCCCATGGGCAGGGGACCCCAGCAGGCCACTGACCTGCCCGGCTGCCTCTCATTTCTCAAAAGCTGTCCCCACAGGGCCTTTGCACGTGCCATCCCTCTGTCCGGATCGCCTGCCCTCCACTCTGCCTGGCTGACGGCTCCCCTCCCCCCACTCTGCTCCGACCCCCAGGAGCCCCCGTCGGCCTCCGCTGGAGTGGACGCTGCACGGTCGTGTTAGGGTACCACGCTCCAGGTCCTTACTGCCCACACACCTGTCTCCTCGGCGGGACCGAGCTCCCTGGTAATCCGGGGCCTGCAGGAGAAGCAGCCCTGTGTCCCCGCACCCCTGCTGTGGGCAGGCGAGGCAGAAGGCGCCCCGGTGAGGAGCGGGAGCCGGGCATCCTTGGGGGACGCCGCGTGCCCCCCCCCCCGGCAGGCCCCGCCCCAGCCCTCTCTCCTGCCTGTCAAGCACTCGCGTCCTCAAGGGCTTCCTTGAGCAATGGTGGGGCTGGCCTGGGAAGGGGCACGAGCAGGCTGTGCCCGAGGCCGTCCCCAGCCACTCCATCGCTGGCAGGCAATGATGTTGAGAAAGAGCCAGCATTCCCTGCCCTGTCCCTCTCACCTGGGAAAGGTGTGATTGAGCTGGGGGCAGGGTCCTGGGATAGAGCCTCAGCCTTCGGTGCTGGTATTCCAGGCACTGGGGAGCCATGGAAGAAGTCAGAGCAGGACTGATGTGACTAAACGCTATTTAAACCCCAGACAGGGAAAGCTGGGTGACGGGGTCACGTTGGCATTCCAGACAGAGCTTTCCCTGAAGGTCTGGAAGGGCTTCCGGCCAGCTCTGGGGCTGAGGGCAGACAGTGCTGGTGGCCAGGGGGCTCTGAGCCACCCCCCACCCCCCGGCCCGGCTGGTCTGGCCCTCCTGCAGGGCCTCGGGTTGGGACAGCCCCACGTCCGGCTCGGGCCTCCGCCTGGCCTGCGGTGGATTTCACGCGCAGCTTCTGGGGTGGGATCTAGAGGGAGCCCCAGGCCTGGCCGGGTAGGGCGCGGCCCCGGGTCCTTGCGGCCGGCTGGGGTCTGCGTGGTGGGTCGACAAGCCCGGCCTGGGCCACAGCTCCGGGCTGCGCCTCCTCCAGGTGCCACGTCCGGCCCCCCTGCCCTCCTGCACGGGGCTGGGCAGCGAGACTGGAGGCCCCGTGCCAGGAGCAGTGGCCGTGCTGCCGCGGGGAGGTGGGTGTGCCCGCGGGGGGCCAGCTGGGCCCGGGAACGGGGCGCCTGCTGCTTCCTTGTCATCACCTCTCTGAGCAGGCACCGTGGCAGGCGACACCGCTGAGGGCAGAGGGGTGGCCTGTGCTGCACCCCTCTTTACAGAGGAGGAGAGTGGGGCTCCCAGAGGGGGCGGGGCCTGCCCGAGGGGCCTCGGGGGGGGTCTCAGGTGCCCACGGCGGGGACTGATCAGGGACTAAAGCAGAGGTCCTGGGAGACACTCGAAGCTGAGGGCAAGTCAAGTTCCCACGGCTACATGTGCACACAGACACAGATAGACACGCAGACACACGTGCACACACAGACACCTACAAGCACACACAGACACACAAAGACACAGTCACAGACACACAGACACACACGCACGGACATCTACGAGCACACAGACACACATGAACACGCTCATGGACACACACAGACACACTGACACACTCAGAGCAATGGACACACACAGCGGCACACACGCCGACACAGCTGGAGACGAGGCCCCGCCCCTGCCAGGCCTTGTGCTCTGCCCGCCTGGGCGCCCCGGCCCTCGTCCCCTCCCCACCCCACGGTGGGCTCCTTGGACCCACAAGGCCCCACCCCTGCCCACGGAGGCCCCACCCTCTGAGCCCCTCCCCTGCCCCCCGGGTTTGAGAGCTGCCCCCCGGGCCCAGCCTTGCGCTGCCACTTCCCCAGTGCAGACGCCAAACCCTCCCGCGCTCTCCCTCGTGGCACCCCCGAGCCTCGGTTTCCCCACAGGCACCTGGGAAGGCTCTGTGGGGTGCAGTCCCCGAGGCCCTGGCTGAGGCCCCAGGGGACGGAGACTTGCGGGACAGACGTGCCTGAGCCGGGTAAACCCCCTGTCGTGCGATTTTGCGGGTGGGCAGTGGGGTGGCCAGTAGGTGTGAAGGTGGGCAGGGGCGTGGGTGCGCGTGTGTGTGTGTGCGTGAGTAGGTGAGGGTCCGTGCGGGGCCGCGTGGGCCGTGTGGGGTGGGGCGTGCTGCCCCTCCAGCGTGCGAGCCCCCACGCCGCCCTGGCCACCCCGTCCCTTTAGTCCACCTGCAGGTCTGCGGCTTTGCGGGGCACGCCCTCCCCCACAGTGCCACGGGGAGTGTGCAGGGGAGGGCGAGTCCCCAGAGTGTGTGTGCACGTGTGTGATGGGGAAACGGATCCCCAGGGGGTTGTGTGCATGGGGTGCACGCGTGTGTGGGGGAAGGAGTCCCGTGCGTGCACACGTGAGAGCGTGGGGGGCGAGGGCACCCTGGCCCTCGTGGGCCACACGGGAGTCCCTTGAAGGTGGCTGAGCCCGGGCACAGGCCGGGGCCGGGAGCCGGGCGGGGAGGGGCAGCCCCGGCCGCAGGCCCACACGTCCCCGCCTGCAGGATGGAGCCGGCTGGGGACCCTCTGCGGCGGCTGCGGGAGGCCTTCCGCGCGGGCAGGACGTGGCCGGCCGAGTTCCGGGTGGCGCAGCTGGAGGGCCTGGGCCGCTTCCTGTGGGACAACGAGCAGCTTCTGCTGGACGCGCTGGCGCAGGACCTGCACAAGGTGGGCCGGCGGGCGGGGGGGGGGGGCGCCCTGGGGGTTCGGTGCACCAGGCAGGGGGCATGGGGAGGGGGCCGGGGACAGCCGGGCTCGTCCCCCCAGGGCCAGGCTGTGCTCCTCCAGGGAGTGGCTGCATTTTCTGTGGCATCCCTGCAGGGTGCTCAGGGGCCACTCCAGCCCAGGTCTCCTCCCACCCACTGGGACCCGGAGACTCACTGGCCTTCTCAGACTCTCTGTCTCTTCATCTGGGACTGTTTCACAGGCATCCTGAGGGCGTGCCTGGGGGGAGAGGCTGGCTCTTGGGGTGAAACTTCTTATCGCCCGGCACCCCAGGTCATGAAGCTGGACTCAACGTTCATCCGGAAGGAGCCCTTCAGGCTGGTTCTCATGATCGCCCCCTGGAACTACCCTGTGACCTTGACACTCATACCCCTGGTGGGTGCCCTCGCTGCAGGTAAAAAGAGTCTTTTGCCCCCTGGCAGCCCAGCCCAGAGAGGCTTCCAGACCCCTGCTGGGCGGCGCCTTAGCCCTGGAGCATTCCCCAGCCTCTCCTCGCTGCTGCCGGGTGACCCCCCGGGGCGGGGGGCAGCCAGCTCCCCTCTCCTCACCCCCCGCCCTGCAGGGGACCGTGTGGTGCTGAAGTCATCCGAAATAAGCAAAGGCACAGAGAAGGCGCTGGCCGAGGTGCTGCCTCAAACCTGGACCAGGTGAGGGGGCCCTGCCCACCTGCGCCGGGTGTCTCCATCCCCACGCCGGCCAGCTGGGGAGCCCTGTCCTCTGGGCCGCCCCTTCGGAACCGCTGTCCTGCCTTCAGAGCCGCTTCGCCCTGGCGCTGGGGGAACCCGAGGGGACGGGGCGGCTGCTGGAGAACAAGTTTGACTACGTCTTTTTCACGGGTGAGGGGTCCCCAGCAGGGCCGTGAGGCGGAGGGAGGGACAGTGAGGTAGAGTGTCGGGGGTTACGGGGGAGGAGGGCGGGCAGCCATGGGGAGTGGGGGAGAAGGCAAGGCGTCCCCCGAGGCAGCCAGGCCGGGCAGGGGGCCGGAGCCCGGGCGTCCTGGAGTGGCAGGTCCCTGTGGGAAGAAAGGAAGCAAAGTCAGCTGGGAAGACCATGTCGCGGCCAGTGTGGACAGGGGTCTCCTCCCGGGTGCCCAGGGAGCCCCCGCGTGGGCAAGGTTGTCATGGCGGCGGCAGCCAAGCACCTGACGCCTGTCACGCTGGAGCTAGGGGGCAAGAACCCCTGCTACGTGGACGACGACTGCGACCCCCAGACCGTGGCCAACCGCGTGGCCTTCTTCCGCTACTTCAGCGCCGGCCAGACCTGCGTGGCCCCCGACTACGTGCTGTGCAGCCCCGAAACGCAGGAGCGCCTGCTGCCCGCCCTGCAGAGCGCCATCACGCGCTTCTACGGCGACGACCCCCGCAGCTCCCCGGACTTCGGCCGCATCATCAGCGAGAAGCAGTTCCAGAGGCTCCGGGGCCTGCTGGGCTGCGGCCGCGTGGCCATCGGCGGCCAGAGCGACGCGAGCGAGCGCTACATCGGTGAGCCCCGCGGGGCCCTGGGCGCCACCGCCCTTCCACGCAGGGGGCCACGGCCGGGGCTGGGGACCTCAGGCCAGGCCCCCCCACCGTTCCCAAGAGTCCGACCTCGAGCCCAGGCTGGCAGCCCCGAGTCCGTGTCCCTGAGCCCCGTGTCCCTGGGCTCGGAGCCGGGGTGTGGCGATCCCACGCTCGGGCCCCGCAGCTTGGGGGGTCCTGGGGCTCCCCCTGCTGAGAGTCTGGGCCTCCAGCCCACGGCTGCTGCCCTGAGGTGGGGACCCCTGGCCTCTGGGAGCCCGCGGCGTCCTGTCCCGAGCGGGGAGCAGGCCCTTGTCTCGGGCCCCCGGGCCCCCCGGGGGGCGCCACCCCAGCCCCTGACTGCGGGACCCAGGCCGGGGCTCCTCTGCACCCACAGGCCCCGCCAGGCTGGGCAGCCCCTCCCGGCACGGCTGGGGGCGGCGGGGGGACTTTCCTCCCGGGCCCCCCTTGGCCTGGAGCCCCGGGTCCCCGGCCCCCGCCCCCCGGCGGCCCCCGCACTGAGGCGCGCCTGGCCCGGCAGCGCCCACGGTGCTGGCAGACGTGCGGGAGGCAGAGGCGGTGATGCAGGAGGAGATCTTCGGGCCCGTCCTGCCCATCGTGCCCGTGCGGGGCCTGGAGGAGGCCATCGATGTCATCGCCCGGCGGGAGAAGCCCCTGGTCCTCTACGCCTTCTCCAACAGCTGCCAGGTGGGCGCCGGGGCGGGGGAGGACAGGGGGGCAGAGGGGGTGCAGGACTCCCCTGGCCCTGCCCACTCAGGACCACAGTCCGGCCACCTAGCACCCCTGCGCTCCTGCCCCGAGGCTAGGTGCCCCTTCCTGACCCGAGGGGGCGCTCGGGGACTCAGCCTGGAAAGACGGGGCCAGGCCTGCTGGAGGCCGGAGGGCGCAGCGCCCGGAGCTGCTAAGCTTCTGGCCGCATCTCGGGGTCACGGCCCAAGTTTGAGGCAGCAGGGGCTTCCATCTTTGGTCTTCTTTTTTTTTTAAAGATTTATTTTAATTTATTTCTCCCCTCCCCCCCGTTGTCTGCTCTCTGTGTCCATTCGCTGCATGATCTTCTGTGTCTGCTTGCATTCTTGTCGGTGGCACTGGGAATCTGTGTTTCTTTTTGTTGTGTCATCTTGCTGCGTCATCTCTCCGTGTGTGCAGCACCACTCCTGGGCAGGCTGAGCTTTTTTCATGCAGGGTGGCTCTCCTTGCAGGGTGGCTCTCCTTACAAGGTGCACTCCTTGCTCATGGGGCTCCTATGGGGGGGTCGCCCCTGCATGGCAGGACACTCCTTGCGCACACCAGCACTGCGCATGGGCCAGCTCCACACGGGTCAGGAGGCCCTGGGTTTGAACCCTGGACCTCCCACGTGGTAGGCGGATGCCCTATCTGTTGGGCCAAGTCCGCTTCCCCATCTTTGGTCTTAATAAGAGCTGAGAAGGTGTTCAGAAGGGGACCGCTGCTGGGGGGACGATGGAGGTGGGTGGCCCCTCTGATGTGTTGGCCCCTCTGCCGCCATGTGGGGGGGCCGGCAGACCCAAGTCCACCTTGTTCTCGGACCCTGCCACCCCGGGCCCCCAGGTGGTGAGCCAGATGCTGGAGCGGACAAGCAGCAGCAGCTTTGTGGGCAACCAGGGCTTCCTCCACCTGTCCCTGCTGTCCCTGCCACTGGGAGGCGTCAGTGAGTCCCTGCCCCTCCTCCACCCCGCCCAGCCCCCGCCCCCCGCCCAGGAATTCCCATTTTGCCTTCACTCACTGTCCAGCCTTCATCCCCGGGGCTGGGCCTCTCGTAGCTCTTAGAATGTTCCGGCCCTCCCCGGGCTCCCTGCCTGCTGCGGGCAGCTGCTGAGGCTGGGGCGTGGGGACAGGGGCCATCCCCCCAGCCTCCCCGGGCCCTCACTAGCTGTGCCCATGCAGGCTACAGCGGGACGGGGAGGGACCGCGGCAAGGTCTCCTTCCACACCTTCCTGACCCCCGCGCCTGCCTGCCGGCGCACTCGGGCCTGGAAAAACGCAACGAACTCCTCTACCCCCCTACAGTGACTGGACGCAGAGGCTGATTCCTGGGCCTTGCGCCCCCACAGCTGCACCCTTCTGTGAGAACCCTACCCACTCCGTCCTGCTGCCCGAGGCCACCTGGCCCCTGCCCTGCCCTGGGCTGCCAGCTGCTGCCCGGGTCCCCAGTAGATGGGCTCCTGCCTGGTTCTCTAAACATCTCGTTGCTGTGGCTTTGGCTGAGCTGACCCCCCACTGGGCAAGACCTCTGGGTGGCTGGTCAGCCCCTCTCAGGGCCAAAGTCCCCTCTGCTGTCTACTGACAGATTCATTGATCCCTGCTTGGATACGTCTGGGGATGGGGAGCTCACCCTACACAAGGCCAGGCCGCACCTGTGGTTAGAAAGGACTGTCCTGTGTCAGCTCAATAAAAAGGACCCCCCAAAGACAGAGGCATTTCTGCCCCACAGCTCCATTCACACCTGGTTTGGAAGATTGGAGGGTGTCTGACCTCAAGTGATTTGACCTTCATCCCAGATCTGGCCAATTGGTGGTGTCTGCCTCAAGTGCCTCGCTGGCAAGAATTCTGATGCCACGTGTGGAATCAATAGGAAGGAGTATGCGGCTGATTAGTGATGTCTGCTGGGGGCACAGGGGTGGGGTGGGGGTAGCACATGCTGGCCATATCTGTCATTCTTGCTCCAGACACCCAGAAGGGGATCAAGGCTACCAGAATCTAAGTTTGGCCACCTTGGCTGACAGATGGGGAAACTGAGGTCTAGAGACAGGCAGGGTGAACCAAGTTTACGCAGCAAAGCAGGGGCATAGTTGAACAATGGTGGGCTTTACTGAGAAACGTGGGGGTCAGTAGACAAGAGCAGCCCTTGCTCTTTCCCTCATCCTCACCTGGGAGCCGCTTCCGATCCCCCTGCTCTTGCTTCAGAGGGTTCTTCACCCGCTCAGAGCCATGAAAACACTGGGCTGGTAGCCTGAGGTTGAGGGGAGAAGAGGGAGTATGGCCCTCCTGGTCCCCGGGGAATTGTTGGGTATTGATGGCTCCAAAAGGATATGAGGCGGGCCACAGCAGGTATTTAGCAGGGGTTTGTTAATGAGTGAGGAAGAGAATAAATCTAGAAGTGAGAGGATGGATGAGTGCATGGATGGGTGGATGGATGGGTAGGTGGATGGGTAGGTGGATGGGTGGGTGGGTGGGTGGATGTATGTATGTATAGATGGAAGGGTGAATGGATGACTGGGTGGATCGATGGATGGATGGGTGGGTAGATGCATGTATGTATAGAGTGGATGGCTGGGTGGGTGGGTGGATGTATGTATGTATAGATGGAAGGGTGAATGGATGACTGGGTGGATCGATGGATGGATGGGTGGGTAGATGCATGTATGTATAGAGTGGATGGCTGGGTGGGTGGGTGGATGTATGTATGTATAGATGGAAGGGTGAATGGATGACTGGGTGGGTCGATGAATGGATGGGTGGGTAGATGCATGTATGTATAGAGTGGATGGCTGGGTGGGTGGATGGATGGATGGGTGGGTGGGTGGATGTATGTATGTATAGATGGAAGGGTGAATGGATGACTGGGTGGGTCGATGGATGAATGGGTGGGTAGATGCATGTATGTATAGAATGGATGGCTGGGTGGATGGCTGGGTGGGTGGATGGATGGATGGCTGGGTGGTGGGTGGATGGGTAGATGCATGTATGTATAGATGGGTGGGTGAATGGATGATTGGGTGGAGGGATGGATGGGTTGATGGATGGGTTAGTAGGTGGCCGAGGTAGAAGCTGAGTGATCAGTGGGCCTGGGTCTAAGGGATCCCCTCACCCTCCACTGAGAAGTTGTTTCCTCAATATAACCATTGGATTGAAAAGAGCGAGAGAGTGAGAGAGAGGGTTTGAAAAAGAATCTGGTCTCTGCAGTCCAATCTGAGCTGTGGGCCCAGGGAGCCGCTGACCAAACGCTCTGGGTAATTGCTCCCCTACCCCACTTGTCACCTTCCCTCTGCCCTCTTGGCCAGGCAGGGAACATCTTTGGTTCGATGAGGAACAAAGCCTCTGGGACAGCTGTGGGTCCTGGAGGCCACGGGGGGTGTGTGTGGGGGTGGGACACACACGCTCTAGGAGACCCTCGTCAGTGCCCACAGTCAGCACGGCTTCTCTGCCGCTCAGAGGGGCCCACCCCCGCCACCCCTCCCCGGCCCCGAGGCAGGCTTCTGGGCCCAGCGGACTGGTTTCCATCCTGGCCCTGCTGCCCGGAGGCCTGAGCAGGCGGCCAAGGGTCAGCTCCGAGCGCCAGCTGGGGTCAGGACACGGGCAGGGTCAGTCACAGGCCTCGGCGGAGGGCTGGAGGAGCTCTTGGGTGGCGAACCCCGCAGGGGCCACGGGCGTTCTTCCTGGCACCCACCCCTCCCGCCTGCGCCAGCTCGGAGTTTTTCCCAGGAGCATTTTGTCCTTGCTCGCCAGGGGTCTGAGTCTTTTGAGCAGCAGAATCTGTTTCTGAAGCCCAGAGAGGCCGAGCTGGTGGGCACAGCAGCAGCCCTGGTGGGGCGCCTGGCGGGGGGCACGGGGTCCCTACTGTTTCTGGGGAGGCGGCCCGTGAGCGGCGCCGGAGCAGCCCAGGGTGCGAGAATGGCTCTCAGGCAGCCTGGCCACGGCCCTGGCATCTTCACACGCGACCCTGTGCGGCGGGCAGCAAGCCCGGAGCCCCGATGCCATCGGGTGCAATCGCCCCGCCTTGCCATGGCCTCTCTCCTGTCTTGCTGTGCTTTCGGTGCCATCTCTTCACCCCCTTCCCAGAATCCCTGCTGGGCTCCTGACCAGGGTTGAGCCCCTGCCTCTCCTACCTGTCTGTCTACAGCAGGGGGCTTTCATGCAACAGCCAAAGCTTCAGGCAAAATGGAGCAAAAAGGCGCCAGCAGCGGGGGCTTGGGAGAGAGGGACCCGATCGCTGGAGGACCACGGTCTCTCCAGTGGGGGCTCTTAGCCCAGTGGACGGTGGAGAAACTGAGGCTGAGCCCGAAGCCCTAAGGCTCTCAGTCTGGGGCTTCAGGTGAATTCAAACCCCGCCTGCTCCCTTCCCGATTGGCGATGGGAGCGGCCACAAGACGGCATCCCAGCTGCGAGAGGGAAGCTGAAAAAGCAGGTTCTCCTTCCACCCTGGGAAGGCTGATCAAGGGAGGCCAAGAGGACACCAAATGTGACAAGTGTCCCTCTGCCACCCCTGCCCATGGCTCTCTTGGCCATGGCTGACCAGGCCCAGTTCTGGAGACGGTGTCATCAAGACACCAGGTGACATCTTCACCTGGCGTTTTCTGATCCAGCAACACTGCGCTGGTCAGAGAGCCTCGGACCCCGGGCCTTAGCTCCAGCCATCATCTCCTCCACTCCCCCCCCAGGCCGCTCAGGCCCTACCCCCTCTAGGAACCCATCTCCCAAGTCCAGACAGTAGCTGGGCCCCTCGTCCGGCTGGCACGGCACTGCCCGCGCACCCTGCGGAAGGGCTATCCATCTAGAAAGAGAAAGCTCTGCCGCACAGATCCTGTGGGCCTGGGGGAAAGGCCTTTAGCCTCCCTGGGCCTCAGCGTCCTTACCTCGAAGGACGGGGTGCCCACCTACCTCACAGAGTCGGCGGGAGCATCCAGCGGGGTCATGTGTCTGGGCGCAGGGCCCTGCTCTGGGGACATGGTGGACTACAGATCTCACGTAAGTTGAGGCAGCGCTGGGCAGAGTCCCTGGCCACCTCGTGACCTCAAGGTTTGTGACTGCTTCCTCTCCTGGACTGGCATCACAGTGTCCTTCTGCCAGGACGGGTAGGGGTCCCAGGGGGGCTCAGGGTCAGCCTCAGCAGAGGTGATATGGTTCCTTGGTGGCCATCGGCCACCATCGAGTGGGCCATTAGGAAAAGTGGCAATATGGGTGTCACCCTCCCACCCCCACCCCAGGAAATCAGGCTGGCGGGAGAAGCAGGTGGGGCCCCCCAGAGGGTGCAGGTGGACCCTACGGCCTGGATGTGAGTGGGCTGTGGATGGGACATCTGCGTGGATGGGTCATTGGTGTGGTCGGCAGTGGCAGGTCCCTGCATTAGTCAGCCAAAGGGGTGCTGATGCAAAATACCCGAGATCTCTTGGCTTTCATAAAGGGTGTTTATTTGGGGTAGGCGCTTACAGATACCAGGCCATAAAGCAGAAGTTACTTCCCTCACCAAAGTCTACTTGGAGCAAGACGGCTGCTGACATCTGCCAGGGTTCAGGCTTCCTGGGGCTCAGTTCTCTCTGGGCTCAGCTGCTCTGCTCCTCTGTGTGCTTACTTCCCGGGCTTCAGCTCAAAACTCCAATATCAAAACTCCAACTAACTCCTCTGCTTCGCAGCGTAGTTTTATCTGTGCATCCCTACCTCCTTGGTGGGTGGAGAGTCAACGTCCTATTGAGGTGGCCCACACAAAACCCTAATCATAACTTAAGTAAAAGTGAAACTTCAGACAGACAGAAACTTACAAACATAATCCAGTATCTATTTTTGGAATTCATAACAACATCCCTCTGCTATACCCTCCATGGTGGCACCCACCGTGGAGCTGGTGCCACTGTTATAATGATGAGACCCGTGGCCTAGGACTCCCCCCCACCTCCTGATTTCGGGCACTCCAGAAACCCCAGATTCTGGCAGGATGGCATGCGGGGGAGGGGGGCCCTCCAACGACTGAGACTTCATCTCCTGCCACCACTGCAGGTAGAGCTGGGAGGAATTAAATGTAACTTGGATAATTAACTGCGAACTTAGATGACCAGGTGTGGTGCAGTAAAACCTGTGCCCTCCACGCCTGGGTGGTGAGTCGAGTTCACTGATATGTCCATAGTTTCCAGGCAGGGCTAGACACAACGCCCAGATACCTGCAGAGGAATGACTGGAGTGTGACTGTGTGTGTGTGTGTGTGTGAGAGAGAGAGAGAGACAGGAGAGACAGGGAGAGGAGAGGGGAGGGAAGTGTTTTAGTTTGCTAAAGGCTGCCAAAGCAATATGCCTGAAAGGGGCTGGCTTTCACAATCGGGACTCATCAGGTTCAAAGCGGACAGTTCTGAGGCTGTGAAAGTGTCCAAGGCATCTCCCAGAGCTGCCGTCTCACCGAGGTGCAGCTTGGGCCGTCAGGCACACGGTGGCAGCCACTCGTCTCTCACCGTCCTCCGGGCCTCGTCTCTTTCAGCTTCTGGCTAAATGGCTTCATCTCAGGCTCTGTGTTCCACTGCTTCCAGCTTCCGGTCGCCGGAGCCGTCTCTCTCAGGACTCTGGGTTCTCCTCTGTCTCTGGGGCTTTTCCCTGCATGTCTGCAGCTCTGTATTCCTTTATTTATAAGGGACGCCAGTAAGAGGATTAAGACCTACCCTGGGGCCCACCGCTGAAGTGATCTAACCAAAAGTAAGGCCCCTTAACGGACTCTAATCAAAGGTCCCACCTACAATAGGCTTATATGCACAGGCCTGGATTAGCTTTAAGAACAGAATTGTCCAGGATCGACCCAGCTTCAAAACTGTCACAAGAAGGGAGAGGGAAAGAAAGAGGGCAAGGGCAGGGACAGGGAGGGAGGGGAGAGGTGGGGAGATTCAGAGAGAGGAAGAGAGCAGACCAGTGAGAGCGTGGAGCGGAGCGGCCTGAGGTCGGGTCTGGTCACGTGGTCAGGGTCAGGCCCGCCCTCGGTCAGGTGACGGGAAGCTGAGAGGAGGGGCCAGCAGAGGCCAGGGGGACCTCGTCAGGGGCCCGGGCGCTCAGGCAGGGGCTCCCAGGCCTGGACGCGCTCCCGTGGCAGGTTCTACAATTCTGCAGATAGGTTCAGGTCCAGGCCTCTCTCTGGGCCTCAGTTTCCCTAACTGTGTGCCGTTGATCCCCACGATGCCATCCCAGGGCCCCACAAAGCTTGTGCCTGCCTGTTTGCCCCTTCACCTTTCACAGCTCCACGGGCTGGGGAGAGGCTCTCCCTACTGCCCGGAGAGGGCCCAGGTTTCGCTGCCCGTCGGGGTAGAGGCCTGTGGCTGGGGCGGCTTCACACTGCCCCCTGCCCCCCCATTTGTGACACGGACGCACATGGGTACGTGCAAACACAGCACCCCGACATGCCCATGAACGCCGCACATACAGTCATGCACACGCATGCTGAGTCTGATTTGGGGGCTGCTTTTTCTGGAGGCTTCTGCCCCAGCCACCCCTTCCCTTCTGTAACACTCACTGAAACAGGGAAGCTGCACCCCAACCGAAGGAAGTGAAACCTTCCGGCACCGCCCCTTCCCCGTCCTCCCCAGACTTGGGCACCCAGCACCTCCTGGCAGGAAGTGTCCTGGCCCCCGGCAGCCCCCAAAATAGCCAGGTCGGCTGAGCCGGCCCTTCCTTCCTTCCCAAGAGGCCCGGCACAGAGTCAGCAGGATGCCCACGGCCTGGGGGCCTTTGGAACGGGGACGCTCAAGGCCCGGACGCCCCTACCCCAGCGGCAGAACTCTTACTTGGAGCCCTCCACTGCCACCACCAGTCCCTACCTGCCGAACGGCGTGAAGGACAGCCGCCCTGGTGGGCAGTGGGCCCAACGAAGGAGGAACGACTCTCGTACGTGGCGGCTGGTGGGGGTCTCTGGCCCTCCCTCTGCTGAGGCTCCAGATCCCAGGAGGGCGTGACCCTTGCAGTGGGCTCCCAGGGACCCTCTCGGTGGCCCAGCCTCATGCTGCACCCACCTTTCTGGCCACCCCATCGGGCTGCCAGTAGCCACAGTACCCATGATCCCCACGCTCTGAGCGGCTACAAGGGGCGTCCCCCAAGGCTGCGGGGCTGGGGACTGGAGCAGGGCACAATAGCCCTGCTCTTGTCAGGCATGGGCCGGGGACTGATGCTGCACACAGTAGGCGCTGAGTGGCCGCAGCGCCTCTCCGCAGCGCCTCCGGCCCGTCCTCGGCCCTCCCAGGGCACAGCGGGGGGCAGTGGGAGAAACAGGCCTGGGACCAGGTGCGGGGGCCTCCTTTGTCCCCCCCTGCCTCGTGCCTGGAGCGGCAGCAGAGGGAGGGCTCAGCTTGGACGCCCCGAGATTTGAGATCCACCTCCCCTTCTATGGCCCTACATGCCCTTGGGGGGACTACTCACTCCATCTCAGCCTCAGTTTCCCTATTTGTAAAATGGAGCTGAGGGTTGTGCTCAAACCAGGCCAGGCCGAGTCACCTGGGCCAACCTGTCCCTGAAAACAGCTGCAAATACTGGACAAAATGTTTGGAAATGTCTAAGGTGTCAAAAACCTGTCACCTGGGCCCCGAGCAGAAGGGTGGCATGGCCCCTGGGGCCGCCTGGACAGAAGGGGACAGAGGCAGGGAGACTCACCCGGGGGGCCACCCCGGCACACACCTGACCGTGACTTACAGGGGCCTGGCCTGGTGGTGGCAAGAGCCGAGGTGGCCCCCCACCTGCACCCCCTTAGCAGAGTTCAGGAAAGGTGCCCCCTCTGGGCCTCTGCGGGCAGCAGCCTGTCCCCAAGCCCCCTCCGGGGAGTCGTCTTCACCCCAGGGGAAGTGGCGCCCCAGAGGACACGAGGGCAGGGCTAGCAAGGCCACGGCAGCGGCGGCGCGGCTGGGCAGGGTGGGGGCGGGTGGCTCAGTCCACCCCACCCACCCCTGCTGTCGGCCAGCTCAGCAGACAGTCTTCCTGCCAGGGCGCTCCAGGCCCATAAATACCGGCCAGCGGAGTGACACCCACATCCGGGAACCCCAGGGCTACGTCGACCAGGTAACCAGCCCTTGCCCCACAAGGCCCCTGCTCAGAGGAGCAAGCGGAAAGGGTAGGGATGAGTGGACGGCCACCTGGAACCAGAGACGCCGCGGCCACTCCCACGCTGCGCCTCAGTTTCCCCATCTCTACACTGGGAGCCTAATCCTCTTCCTGTGGGGGAGATGGGGCATGCAGACCCTTTTCTCCACGTAGGGGGGCTCCTTCTTTCCAAAGGGGAGCAGAGACACTGAGTCCACAGAGGAGGGCAGGGCTGAAGGAGGGCTGCCGAGCTGAGGGAGCCCCCCGAGCGGGCCGCAGGGTGCAGCAGGGACACCTCCGGCAGGACCCTGCGGAGGGGGCCTGGCACCACCATCCAGCACCCCTCCTGACAGGCGGCCGCCCCCGCCCCGGCGTGGACTCCTCGGGCTCCCCCCGGCCGCCCGCCCGCGAGGGTCGCCCCACCCGGGATGTGCTCGCCGCCTGTGCCCCGGGAGCCCCTGCGCCGCGTGGCCGTGACGGGGGGCACCCACGGCAACGAGATGTCGGGGTCTACCTGGCCCGGCACTGGCTGCGCGCGCCCGGGGAGCTGCGGCGGCCCAGCTTCGCGGCGGTGCCCGTGCTGGCCAACCCCCGCGCCGCCGCCGCCTGCCGCCGCTACGTGGGCCGCGACCTCAACCACACCTTCACCCGCGCCTTCCTCGCGTGAGTGCCCGCGCCGCCAGCTGGAGCTCCCCCGGCCCCCGCAGGGACGCCCTCAGGCTCCCACTCTCCCCTCTGCCTGCGAGGCGCAGGCCTCCCTCCTCAAAGAAATCAAGACGGGCACCGCCTCCTCCAGGAAGCCCTTTCTGACCCCAGATTGAGTCAGGGCTTCCTTCAGCTCAGCTCCACGGGCCGCGTTTACCTGTCCGGTGCTCCCAGCTCCCTGGCATGCCTTTCTTCCGTGGATAGTCACTGAGTCCCCTCTCTGGGCCAGACTCTGGCCAGCTTGGGTGGAGGAATGAGGGAGAGGCCCGAGGTGTTGCCCTCAACCTACTGGGGGAGGCAGAGGGGAGGGGCGCAACCCAGGAGGCTAAAGGCAGGGGTGGGGGCTACACAAAGGGCAGGCAGGGAAGGCTTCCTGGAGGAGGTGGTGTCTCAGTCAAGCCCCAGATAGCAAGTGGAAGCTAACCAGGTAAGAGAGGAGAGGAGGATCCAGCGGTGGGACCAGCACAAAGGCCTGGAGGGAGACCAGTGAGGTGCTTGGGCGATGGCTGGAGCTGGAGTGTGAGGAGGTGGGTGGCGGGCAGGGCTAGGCCGGGCAGGCAGTGGGGGCAGGGGCAGGGCACTGCCAGGCTGGCAGGGCAGGAACGGCCTTGAGCCACGGGGCCTGGGGAGCTGGCCTCCTGTCCGCCCGGCTGCCCCTGCTGTCCCCTCTCTCCCCCATTTGCCCCTTTAAACCGCTGATGAGTGCGGGGGGACCGGCGCCCCCATTCCTGCCCCTGCAGTGCCAGGGCCGCCCCGGGTGACCCCTATGAGGTGACGGGGGCCCGGGAGCTGAACCAGCTGCTGGGGCGCAAGGCCTCGGGCCGGGCCTTGGACTTCGTGCTGGACCTGCACAACACCACGGCCAACGTGGGCACCTGCCTCATCGCCGCCGCGCCCGACAACGTCTTCGCCATGCACCTGCGCCGCCACCTGCAGGTGGCCCGCCCGCGGCGCCGCCCCTGGAAGCGGGGGCGGGGCGGAGGGCGGTTCCCCGGCCGCCCCCTGCGGGCCCCTCTTCGCTGGACCTTTGCTGTCCCTCCCCCGGAGCCTGCCACCCGCCTGGGTCCCCTGCCCTCCGGTGCTCGCACCCTCCCGGGGGAGGGCAGAGCGGGGTGGTCCCAGAGCGGGCGGTGCCCGGCGCTTCCTCTGCGGCTCCCGCCTCAGTTTCCCAACGAGGCGGAGTGGGGCCCTGAGCCCACCCCTCCTGCCCGCAGCTGCAGAGCCCCGAGCTGACCTGCCGGGTCTTCCTGTACCAGATGCCCGGGGAGGAGAGCTTCACCGTGAACTCGGTGGCCAAGAACGGCATGGGTGGGCCGCGGGCTGCGGCGGAGGGGGCGGGGCCTCCGGGAGGGGCGGGGCCTCCGGAGGGGCCTCCAGGCGGGGCGGGGTCTCCGGAGGGTGGGGCCTCCGGGGGAGGGGCCTCCAGGCTGGGGCGGGGCCTCGGGAGGAGACGGGGCTCCGGAGGGAGGGGCCTCCAGACGGGGCGGGGTTAGGGGCGGGGCCTCCAGGGACGGCAGGGCCTAGGGAGGGGCGGGGCCTCCAGGTGGGGCGGGGCTGGGGCGGGACTTGGGCAGGCCCCCCGACCCGGGGCGCAGGCTGACCCTCGGCTCCCGGCCCCCAGCCCTGGAGCTGGGCCCCCAGCCTCAGGGCGTGCTGCGGGCCGACCTCTTCTCCCGGATGAGGGCCCTGGTGGCCGCAGCCCTGGACTTCATCGAGCTCTTCAACCAGGGTGAGGCCCCAGGACTGGCGGGGCACCCGAGGTCCCCCAGGGCCCACGCCGCCCCCGGGGCCCTCACAGCCCGCGTCCTCCCGCACAGGCACGGCCTTTCCTGCTTTCGAGATGGAAGCCTACAGGACCGTGAGCCGCGTGGACTTCCCTCGCACCGAGGACGGGGACCTGGCGGGCACTGTGCACCCTCAGCTGCAGGTGTGTGCGTGTGAGATTCCTGGGGCCACACTTCAGAGGGGCGTCAGGGGAAACTGATGCCCAGAGCGGGGACCAAGCTGCCCTCGGGCCCACCAGCACCCCAGAACCAGGAGCTGGCCTTGGCTCTCCCCCAGCCCCTGCTGCTTCCCCGGAGCGCCCCCCCACCACTCAGGCCTGGCACTTGGGGTCACGGGGCTTCTCAGCGCCTGTGGACGGCTCCGGCGTTGGTGGGGAGGGGGCTGGGACAGCCTGAGCCCCCTGCCCCAGGCCAGAGGAAGCACAGGGAGGGAGGGGGTGCCTTCCCCGGCTAGAGGCACAAATGAGGGAGCCTTTTATTTTCCAGCGAATTCTTGGAGCCTGCCCCTGCCCCTTAGAGAGCCGGGGATCCCCCTCTCCAGGCCGCCCCTTTCTGAGCAGAGCTGCTCGGACCCCTGGCCCAGGGGCTTGCAGGGAGGGACAGGCGGTCCACTGTGCTGCTCTAACGCTGCCACACGGGGTCGCTGTTGAGTCGGGTCGGTGGAGCCCCGCGGTCTTCGTTTCCTCGCCGGTGCCCATGGGTCAGGGAAGGCCTGACCTCCTTGGTAACTGTCCCCCCAGCCCCCCAGCCGGCCCGGGCAGGGGGATTCAGAAGGGCTTCAGAGATGGCCACCTGCTCCATTGGTACTGGCCCTCCCCACCCACCACACAATTCTGCCACCAAGGGCAAGGGCCAGCCAGAGGCCTTCCTTCTTGAGGGACCTCTGGGGGCCAGCGGGGTCCTGTCCTGCCAACGGAGCTCAGAGGGGAACCCCGCAGTGTCGGAGGTGACCCAGGGATGGCGAACCTCGCGGGGACGGGTGTCTGTCTCAGGGCCTCCGTGCCCCTAAGCAAAAGTCCTTCCTCCTCCCCCCACCGTCCCAGCCCACCCCTAAGGGGCTGCCCTGGTCTGGCTCCCAAGGCCAGCAGGACCCCCCGGCTGGTGCAGGGACCCAGCGGATGGACGGCAGAGCCTGGGCACAAAAGAGGCAATTGTAGAAACTTCTTACTTGTTGGTTTTGGCTTCATGTTTCATTTTGAGGTGTTATCTTTTTTTTTTTTTTAAAGATCTATTTATTTATTTATTTCTCTCCCCCAACCCCACCACCCCGGTTGTCTGTTCTCTGTGTCTATTTGCTGCGCCTTCTTTTTTTTAAAAAAGATTTTGTTTATTTGTTTCTCTCCCCTCCCACCCCCACCCCGGGGGGTCTGTTCTCTGTGTATATTTGCTGCGTCTTGTTTCTTTGTTCACTTCTGTTGTCAGTGGTGCGGGAATCTGTGTCTCTTTCTGTTGTTTTCTTGTGTCAGCTCTCCGTGTGCGGCGCCATTCCTGGGTAGGCTGCACTTTGTTTCGCGCTGGGCAGCTCTCTTTTTGGGGCGCGCTCCTTGCGCGTGGGGCTCCCCTACGCAGGGGACACACACCCCTGCATGGCAGGGCACTCCTTGCGCACATCAGCACTGCGCATGGGCCAGCTCCACACGGGTCAAGGAAGCCTGGGGTTTGAACTGTGGACCTCCCATGTGGTAGACGGACGCCCTAACCACTGGGCCAAGTTCGCTTCCCTGCTGCATCTTCTTTGTCCGCTTCTGTTGTTGTCAGTGGCACTGGAATCTGTGTCTCTTTTTCTTGCGTCATCTTGTTGTGTCAGCTCTCCGTGTGTGCGGCGCCATTCCTGGGCAGGCTGCACTTTCTTTCGCTCTGGGCGGCTCTCCTTACGGGCGCACTCCTTGCGCGTGGGGCTCCCCTACGCGGGGGACACCCCTGCATGGCACGGCACTCCTTGTTGAGGCATTATCTTACCGTCGTGACATTATGATGGAAGGAGCACCGTCCTTCCAGCGTTAGAGCAGAGGGTCTTATGCCAACCCCACCCACCTGCCTGGCACATGTTAAGTGATAAGTCCTCTTTGACAATTTCTCTCCCACAGTTTTAAAATGTGTTTAATAAACTTCTATTTTGCATTTGCTGTGTGCCAGACACTGGCACTGTGCGCCGAGCACTATTTCCTCATTTAAATTTAAACCTCAGAATGATCGGAGGAGTCACTGTAACCCCCATTTTACAGATGAGGAGGCTGAGGAACAGAGAGGTTAAGTGACTTGTCCAAGGTCACGCAGTTGGTAACACTGTGAGCCCAGGCTTTACTATCTGCGCCTGCAACCACTGGGATACACTTGCATGATGACAAGTCTTTCCACAGTGTCTTCGTTTCTAGACACAGAGCATGTTGGCATCTCACGACTTGAAGGAGTGGGCGGGTGGCTGGGGAGGGACTTTGCCTGCGGGCCCGGCGGAGGTTGGCCCCAGCAACCTCGGCCCTTGGGTCTCCTCTCAGGACAGAGACTTCGAGCCCCTGCAGCCTGGGGCACCCATCTTCCAGCTGTTCAGCGGCGAGGACGTGCTGTTTGAGGGGGGCTCCACCGTGTACCCCGTGTTCATCAACGAGGCCGCCTACTACGAGAAGGGCATCGCCTTCGTCCAGAGCGAGAAGCTTGCGGTCTCCGTGCCGGCCCTGCCTGCGCTGACCCCCGGCCCTGCCCCCAGCCCCTAGCCTGGGCTGCACCTGCCCGGCCTCAGCCTTCCCGGGTCCTGCGGCCAAGCCCCGAGGCCAGGTGCCACCCGCTGTGCATGGCGCCCTCGCCGCTCTCCCCGCCCCGGCCTCAGCGGCCCGCTTTATAAAACGGAAAACGCCCAGGGGTCCACGGCTTGTGTCCTCTGTCCGACCTGGCTCTGCTCTGGCTGGGGAGGCAGGTGGAGGAAGGGTGGCCTGACAGCGCTGTCTGGGGCAGGTCTGGCCCGGTGTGGCCTTGGACACGCTGTGTGTCCTGGGGGGCCGGTGGCGGTCTCTGGGCCCGCGGTTATCCACAGGTGCTGGGGGGGCAGACCCCGTAGTGGAGGGCTTGGAGGACTGTCCTGGGGTTGGTGGAGGGGCTTCAGGGAGGCCACGGCGCAGGGGGGCCTCGGCCCCCTGCCATCCTGGGGCGAGAGACTCAGTCTGCAGGGAGTGGGGGCGCGTGCCCATGGGTGGCACACATACGTGCACGCCCATGCGGGTGTGCCTGCCCCGCGTGCGCCCCGGCGTGTGTGTGTGCACACGTTTCCGAGCCACAGGTAGGCACGTGAACGAGCCCCAGGGTGCAGCATCCGAGGAAGGGGTGCGGCCCGACAAGGATCTGCCCACCCAGCACAGGCTGTCCTCGGACACCAGGGCGGAGGTGCCCTGGGTGGGGGGGACAGGGCACGTCAGAATAGGGCGGCCGAGCCGCATCTGGGCCACGTCCACCATCACCGGCTCAGGGGCCGAGCTGGGCAGGGCGCACCCCGCCTGGTCCCGACAGGTCACCGAGCCCGGCTGGACAGCTGGGGCTGGTGGGGCCCGGAGCTCCCCCCTCCCCGCCAAAGCCTCACTCCCAGCCCCTCGCCACCCCCCGCCTGGCCCATCCATCTCCCCGCGGCCACGGCTGCCACGCCGCCTCCTGGTATTGAGCAGCGAGATGAGAAGGTGTGAAGGATCTGGGGGCACCAGGGACGGGCTGGCAGGCAAGATGGATGAGGGGCCGGCCAGTGCCTCCGGCAGGGAGCGCAGGCGGCAGGGAGGGGTGTGCGGGGGTGGCGGGCCGGGGGGCCAGTGTGGGTACCTTTTGGCATGCCGTGTGCACGTGCGTGGGTTGGCGTGCCAGTGTGCTCATGTGCACGCGAGTGGGAAGTGTGTTTCCCATCCTGCTGACACCCCAGGCTGCGTGTGCACACACACACTCAGCAGGAGCCCGCAGAGCCCAGCCTGGCCTGCCCCAGGGCTGGGGCGGGCTCCCCAAGTGCCCCCATCTCTCCCGTCTCCTCACCCCTCCGGGAGCTGCTGGGACCCCCCATCATAAGACAGAGCACCCCCATCTTGCCTGGCGGCAGATGCCAGGGCTGGCAGCACCTTCCTCTCCCCAGCTGGGTGTGGGTCCACGCCCTCTTCCCCTCGCATGCCCCTCCATGCCTGGGGTACGGGGTCCCTGAGCTGGGGGGAGCAGGGGTCTGGCCTGGTGAGGCTCCGGGAGGGGCAGGGCACCACGTCACGGAGAAGCAGTCCCTCTGTCCTCGAGCCCTGATGCTCCCTTCTCGGGCGTCGGGGCCTTCACCAGCCCCCAGACTCCAGCACCGAGTCTAGCAGAGGTGTGGGCTGCTCTGGCCAGCCTCCAGCCTGGGGTGCTAGGTGTGGGCCCGCAGCACCCACTGCCCATCTGTGGACCCTCTGGCAGGGATCAAATGGCCAAAGAGCCCTCCCCACCGCGGGACTACCCCTGCCCGCCGCTGCCTGCCTGGCCAGTGGTCCTTGGCACCTGAACGCCCAGCCCCTGACAGGCGGGGGGCAGCCGGGAGAAGGTGCTCGGTCAGGCTGGGGAGACCCCAGGCAGAAGGGGCTCGTGCCCAGCTCAGTGGGTAAAGCTGACGGACACGGAGCCCGCCAGAGCCCTGCCAGGGCTGCACAGCAGCCAGGGCCCAGCCCCCTGGGAGAGCCAGCGTCCTCCCGCCCAGCCGGGGCTCTGCCACTGACAGCTCTTACTGCTGTCCCCTTACGTGTTGTCCCAAGTGACCCCGGGCGAGTCGACACCAGCAGGGCAGGGGGCCGGGACCCGTGGCAGGGCATCGGCTGGTGCCATTGAGCCCCTCAGGCTGCTGCCACCACCGCCGCCTCCCCCACTGCCCCAAGGCCCCGGCAGCCCCCCCCCGGCTCCGCCCGTCGGCCAGGCCTGGGTCCCTGCCGACCCCCCAGCCTGTGCTCAAGGTGGGGCCCATCGATCCGGAGTGGCTGGGGGCTCCCGGCGGGGGAGGGGAGGGAGGCCGGGCGACGTCAGAGCCCTCCCACCTGCCCTCGCCCCGCAGCCCGTCCCCGCAGCGCAGCCCCTGCCCGGCCCCGGACGGCTCCGGCTGGGGGGGCGTGCGGGGAGGAGCCCGCAAAGCCCGGCGCCGGGGTCCCGCCTGCAGACACCAAGTGCCCAGCTCAGGGCAGGAGACCCGGAGGCGCGGCCGGAGAGCGACCGAGAGGGAAGGACAGTCCTCCCGAGGAGCGGGGGACGGAGGGAGCACCTGACTTCGGAGCTGCGGCCGCTGAGTGGACGTGGACACCGGGAGCGGCTGGCGTCCCCGTCCCGGCAGGCCGGGGTCCCCTCGGGCGGTGGCTGCGGCTGACCGGGGCTGCTCCGGGAGCCGGACAGCCGGGCTGTCCCCATGGCAGGTACAGCGCCGGGGCTGAGGCCCCAGGGCAGGGCAGGGAGTGGGCGAGGGGACGGGTGCGTGAGAGGGGCAGGGGCACCCAGGCTGCGGTCTTCGCTCCTGCCAGGGCGGGGCTGACGGGCCCCCCGAGGGCAGGTGCTGGCGGCAGGGGGCTGGGTGCAGAGCGCCTCCCCGGGCCTCGGGCCCCTCAGGGTAGGGTGGGGGGCTGGAGCAAAGGTCTCAAGCTCCCCCCAGACCTGACACTCGATCCTCTGGGAAACTGTCAGCTCCTGTCCCAAGGCGGGCAGGGGCAGCCCTCCCCGGGGGGGTGCTAAGAGTGCCGAGGGGCAGCACGCGGACCGGGGGGTTGGGGGAAGGCTCCCAGCAGACTCGGGAGCCAGGGGCCATGAGCCCCTCCTCTCGGGACCCATCACCGTGGACCCTGGGAGCTGGCATCGGTTCCCTGGACGACGGCCCTTGTCCAGCAGGGGAGCCGGGTGACAATCAGTTGTCCGCTGACGGCCTGGCCCCAGGTGGTGGGGACATCAGCCCACCCATCCCTGTGCCCCAGGGGCCTCCGGGGGCCACAGATCCGAGGTGGCCCGTCCCTCTCAGTGGCTCCAGGAGAGACCGTCCCCGGGCACCCCTTCTACGTGGCTCTCGAGGTGCCGAGGACAGGGACATGCTGGCAAAGCACCCAGGGGAGCCGGCCCCGGCCCGGATCTGCCCACCTGTTCCCTCTCTAGATGCCCTGTCTTCCAGGAATCCCCCTCCGCCCCTCTCTATCTGTCTGTCCATCCATCTCTCCAGCCTCCAGCAGTCCCCTCTCTTCAGGGGGTGGCACCCTTCTGCGGTTGTATAAATGCCCCAGGGCCACTCAGCCAGGGGCCGGCTCCAGCCCTGCCCCTGTCCCTGCCATTGCTGCCTGCAGCCCCACCTGGCCCTCCGCCCCTTTCGGCACTGCGGTAACCTTACAGAGCTGGTTTTCGGGATTATTTTAGAAATTGGAGGGGCGGGGGTGGCAAAGCTTTTGGCCAAGGCCGGTGGCCAGAGTGCAGCTCAAAGGATGGGCGCGTCAGAACCTAGAGAGGAGACCGACGCAGAAAGGTGTAAGAAAGGGCTTCCAGAGGCGGCTGCAGGCGGGTTCAAGGTCAGGGACTGAGAACCACGGTTACGGGGTCTCCTCCCAGCCCACGGAGCTCGGGGAGACCCCCACCCCCAATCTCACATGGGCCACCAGCTCTCTTGGCCAGAACTCATCAGTAACAGCTGATTTCCTGAGCCCGCAGCCACTAATCCTCACGTCAGCCCTGTGAGGCAGGCATCAAGGATCCCCAGACAAATGTGGAAACTGAGGCTCTGGGAGGTGGAACAATTTGCCCTAGGCCACAGGGCCACACAGGCGCCCTTTGGAGCTCGCTGAGAAAAAGGGGCCTTTATTTATTTATTTTTAAAAGATTTATATATTTTTATTTCTCTCTCCTTCCCCCCCTCCCTGCCCCAGTGGTCTGCTCTCTGTGTCCATTCGCTGTGTGTTCTTGTGTGTCTGCTTGCATTCTTGTCAGCGGCCTGGGAATCTGTGTCTCTTTTTTCGTTGCGTCATCTTGCTGCGTCAGTTCTCCGTGTGTGCGGCGCCACTCCCGGGCAGGCTGTGCTTTTATCGTGCAGGGCAGCTCTCCTTGCAGGGCGCACTCCTTGTGCTTGGGGCTCCTCTATGTGGGGGCACCCCTGCATGACACGGCACTCCTTTCGCACATCAGCACTGGGCGTGGGCCAGCTCACCACATGGGCCAGGAGGCCCTGGGTTTGAACCCTGGACCTCCCATGTGGTAGGCAGATGCTCTCTCCATTGAGGCAAATCCGCTTCCCTACCCACAAAGTGACACTGAGTGGGGGGCACTGTGGGGAACACAGAGGCCTGGCAGTCAGGGAGGGCTTCCTGGAGGAAGAGGGATCGGGGTGCAGCCTGCGGATGCGGCTGGCCACGTGATGAGCGGACCCACATTTCTTCCCCTCTCCCCAGCCTTCCTCTCTGCCGGTCTCGGTGTCCTCGCGGCTTCGGAGCCCTACACCCCGCCGGGAACCAGCTCCGGCTGGGAGACCCCGCTACGGACGCCGTTCCCACCAGGCCCTGGCGCCTGTCCCACAGGGGCCCAGGCCGCGGCCGAGCCCGCCAGGCAGGGCCCCAAGAACCCGCATGTGTCCGGCGTGACGGTCCAGCTGGAGATGAAGACGCTGTGGGAGGAATTCAACCAGCTGGGCACGGAGATGATCGTCACCAAGGCGGGCAGGTGCGGGGCGGGGCGGGGCGGGGCCGGGTCGTGCCTCGGGCAGCCGCCGAGCGCCTCCCCCCCGCAGGCGCATGTTCCCCACCTTCCAGGTGAAGATCCTGGGCATGGACCGGCTGGCCGACTACGCCCTGCTCATGGACTTTGTCCCCCTGGACGACAAGAGATACAGGTCTGGGGGCGAGTGGGGGCGGGGACGTGGGAATTAGACCCCCACGCCCACTCCGGGGTGAGGCTGGTCTGAGCCATGCCGGGGAGGTCCAGCGGGGGGCAAGCCCACCGGCAGGGGGGCGCCTGGCTCAGGGAGCCGACCATCTCACCAGGGCAGAGGCCTAGCCTGGGGCAGGCAGAGTGGTCTAGCCTGGGACAGCAGGGGCTCTCCTGACCCCGGCCAGGGGTAGGCTCAGGGAACTCAGGGTCCAGCAGTCTTCTCTGAGCCTCGGTCTCTTCCTCTGTGAGGCTGAGGCTGGGGCGTGAGGGCGGCGGGGGCAGTGACGACACCTCACACCCCCAGCCCTGGTCAGGCTGGGCTCCGGGTGGGGGGGCAGCGGCTGAGGGGCGTGGGTGGGGACGGGGCGCCCCTGCCACCTCCCTCTGTTCCCCAGGTATGCCTTCCACAGCTCGGCCTGGCTGGTGGCGGGCAAGGCGGACCCTGCCACGCCCGGCCGCGTGCACTTCCACCCCGACTCGCCGGCCAAGGGCGCACAGTGGATGCGCCAGATCGTGTCCTTCGACAAGCTCAAGCTGACCAACAACCTGCTGGACGACAATGGCCACGTGAGACCCGGGCCCCCGCGGGCAGGGGCAGGGGCTGACGGCCAAGAAGGCCTTTGGCGCCCGCCCACCGCTGGTGACCGGCAGGGGAGGCCGGGCCGCCTGGCTTGGGGACGAACGCAGACTGGACTGTCCATGCAGGTGGGGAAGTGGGTGGGGACAGGAGAACGTTCTGGACCATGCAACAACTCAGTGCGTGGCCATGTGGGGCCCCCACCACCCCGTCTCACAGCTCTACACCGACCCAGTGAGACCCCAGGGCCACACTGCCCCCAAGTTTCATAGACATGCGTAGAGAGAGGAATCCGTTCCACCAGCAGTGTTTCCGGAACTCCTCCCACTGGCCAAGGCCATCGTAGGTGCCAGGTGACGGGGGTGACGGGACACCTCACTGACCCCACTTTGTTAAACTAAGACCCCTGCCCTCACGTGGCTTACATCCTAGGGCTGAGGAGGGAGGCGGTAGCAGATAGTAAACAAAAGACCCGAGAAGACACTGTGCCGCGTCTCAGACAGTGAGAAACGACAAAGAGCAAAAGGAGCCGGAGAGGGACAGAGACGGAGGGAGGCTGCGTCGTTCATGGGGCTCAGGAAGCTCATGAGGCAATGTTTGAACTGAGGCAGAGGGGGTCGGGGAGGGGCAAGTACCAAGGGGGAGCTCTTCCAGGCAGGGAGCAGCCAGGGCAAAGGCCCTGGGACAAAGAAGGCGGGGCAAGCTCGAGGAGGGGGCCGAGGAGGCTCCCCGAAGTGGTTGGAGAGGAGCGAGGAAGGAAGGTGGGAGGAGAAGAACCCAGAGGCAGCCAGGGCCTGACTGCAGGGCCAGGTGTCCTCGAGGGGCCTCTGGTACACACGAGGTGGGAGGCCCCAGAAGGTTCTGAGCAGGGCCAGCAGCAGGAGGTGGCCGGCGGGGGCTGCCGCGTGGAGAATGGCCAGGGGGCACGCAGGAGGCGGGCAGCCCAGCCACCAAATGGGCGAAGAAATCCTGGAGAGAGGTGGTACCTGGGCTGGGGTGGAAGCCGTGGGGTGGAAGAGGGGGTCAGATTCCAGATAGAGCCGGAGGTAAGGCTGACAGTTGCGATGGGGGGGGGGGCAAGAGAAGCAAAGAAGAGTCAAGTTCAGACCCTGCACAGCCACTGAAAGAAAGGACGGGAAAACAGGAACACCTAGGCTCGGCTGATCCTCCCCCCCGGCCCCCAGACACAGAGTGCGGTGGGGGGCAGCGCGCCCCTCTGCCCTGGGGAGAAGGGCTTCAGCCTGCTGCCCCCTCCCCACCCCAAGCCTGCCCCCCTGCCCCCCAGATCATCCTCAACTCCATGCACCGCTACCAGCCCCGCTTCCACGTGGTCTTCGTGGACCCCCGCAAGGACAGCGAGCGCTACGCCCAGGAGAACTTCAAGTCCTTCGTCTTCGCCGAGACCCAGTTCACGGCCGTGACGGCTTACCAGAACCATCGGGTGCGTGGGGCCACGGCAGCGCCGCGCTGGCCGCCGGCGCCTTGCTGGGGGGGCGGGGCAGAGACTGCGGCCTGGGGCTCTCAGCCCCCAAAATGGGCCCCCGCCCTGGCCCCCCTCCCGGGGCCTCAGCTGGCCTCTGCCCACAGTCATCTCCTGCCTTCACACCCACTGGCTCCAGCGTTCCTGGGCGCTCAGTTTGGGGTCTGGGGAGGACAGGGTGGCTGGCCCGGGAGGTCCCCGGCTGGGGACTGCTCGTAACGGCACTTTCCACCTGCAGATCACCCAGCTGAAAATCGCCAGCAACCCTTTCGCCAAGGGCTTTAGGGAGAGTGACCCAGACTCGTGGTACAGTGTGGCCCTGACAGTTCTGCCCAGCAGCAGCCCCCACCCTGACGCCAGCCCCTCAGCCCCACCCCAGCCCCCTAGACCCCACCCCCAGCTCCTGACCCTTATTTCAGGGCCATGCCCTTCCCACCTGCCCTGGGGTCCCACCGTCCAACTCTGACTGTGATCCCGTGCCCTGGGGGTCCTTACCTTGACCCTCCCCTCCATTCTTGCCTGCCCCATCTTCAGGCCGGTGCCCCCACGGCCCCTGCTCAGCGCCCGGAGCCGCAGCAGCCTCAGTCCCTGCCTGCTGAAGGGCTCCACAGAGCAGCAGACAGGTGAGCCCCAGGCCCGAGCCCACCAGCAGACACAGCCAGGCCAGAGCCTGGGGTGCAGCGGGCGAGGGGCAGGGCCGCGGGGCCACGGGAAAGGCTTCCCCGGGCTCAGCAAACCTGCTGGGCGCCCCGTATGGACACCAAGGAGGGTGCAGAGACTCCTAAGGCAAGGGGGGGGGCAGGGCAGGGATGAAGCGCTGGGAGCAGAGATGGGGGTGAGGGGGGCTTCCTGGAGGAGGTGGTTCCTGAGCTGGGCCTGGAGCGGCCGTGACACCTGGGAAGGGTTTGAACCAGGGAGAAAGTGGGGAGGAAATTCCAGGCAGAGGAAAAACCAAAGGCAAAGGCTAAGAGCTGGAAACTGGGAATGGGAGGTACAGGGAAGGGGTCAGGGGGCTGAGGATGTGGGTGGGGGTGGGGAGGGGTCCTCTCAGACAATCTCCTCCCACAGACCCCAACAAAGGACCAGGCACCACCTCCAGGGCCCCTGCCCGGCTCCACCATCAGCTGCTGGGTCCCCCGGAGGCCCTGCCAGCTCCATCTGCATACGGGCCCCTCACCTACCAGGGCCTGTACCCTGGGGTCCCAAAGACCCGACCAGCACCGTACCCCCTCCCCAACATCGAGGCTGGCAGGGAGCAGGGGGGCCTGCTCCTTCCCATGCCCGGGCTGGGCCTCCTGTCCCCACCTACTGGGTGCTTGCGGCCTGGCAGGGACCCTGAGTGATGGGGGAAGCCCATCTGCCCTGGAGCCACAGCAACCGTGTGGGAAGCAGCCTCTGGAGAGACCCTACTGGCATCTGCCCTCAGACTCCTCTCCCAAGGAAGCACAGAGAGGGAGGCCACCTGCCCAGAGTCACACAGTATCCAGGCCTCCTGCCTCCCAACCCCAGCCATCAAGAACCCTGCCCCACTGCATTGTGGGGGAAACTCCCCAACCCTGTCCCACCTCTCCCCCCCCCAACATTAAATGGTTTGGCATGGGTGGACAGAACATTCTGTCTTCTGGGCTTGGGGTGGGAGAGCTCGGGGCACCCAGGCCCGTGACTGTCCCGCATCTGCCCTTAGGTGCCCCTAAGCTCTGCGCGCTGCCCACCGCACCCCCGGAGCCACTTGGTGATGGTAAAGGGAGGGCACCGACGAGGCGCGGGGCTGCAAGTCAGGTGGAACCCTGCGGGGAGGCCGGCCTCGCGCCTAGGGTGCGAGAGGAGGCCAAAACTGCGGCTCGGAAGGGCGGGACCTGCTCGGAGCCACGCAGCCCAGCGCCACCAGTGCCCGCCGTCCCACGCGCAAAGCCCCCTCCAGGGGTCCGGCGTCGGGGAAAGAGGCAGAACCCTACGGGCAGAGACCGATCGGGGGCGGGAGGCGGGGTTTGGGAATCCGATCAAGACTCGGTCTAGAAACTTCCCAGGGAAGGTGAGGGGGGCAGGGAGAAGGACACCAGGCGCTGGGAGGGGCAGGGCAAAGGCCGGGGAGGCCGGAGGCCGGGTCAGGGCGACCGCGCCACCCAGCGGAGTCGGGAGGGAGGGACGGAGGGTGTGAACCCTGCCCGCGGGGCCTCCTGGACGGCGAGACCCGTGGGCCTCTGGGAGCCGACACTGCACAGCTCGCGGCATATGTGTGCTCTTCGGGGGGCAGACACACGAGGGGCGCGGGGACGCGGGGTCCGCCGGGGCCTCCACAGGCACCCCGATTGGCTTCCCGGCTGTGTGCCGCCGAGCCGTCTCAGGCTCGGGGACCCGCGCACCTGCCAGCCCCGCCCAGACTCGCTCAGCCCCGCCCCGCCGAGCCCCGCCCCGCTCAGACCCGCCCAGCCCGGCTCAGCTCCGCCCCGCCGAGCCCCGCCCCGCTCAGACCCGCCCAGCCCGGCTCAGCTCCGCCCCGCCGAGCCCCGCCCCGCTGAGTCAGGCCCTCCCAGACTCGCTCGGCCCCGCCCCGCCCTGCCGAGCCCCGCCCCGCCGCGCTCAGACCCGCCCAGCCCGGCTCAGTCCCGCCCCGCTGAGCCCGGCCCCGCTGAGCCCGGCCCCGCTGAGCTCAGACCCTGCCAGACTCGCTCGGCCTCGCCCCCCCCCCGCCCCCCCAGGCCCGCCCAGCCCGGCTCAGCCTCGCCCCGCCCCGCGCCGCTTCTCGGGCCTTAGCGCAGGCCACGCCCCCGGATCGGGCCACCCCCTCAACGGAGGCCCAGTCCCGCCCCACTGCCTCGGGCCACGCCCCTTCCGGCCACCCCCTGGTGTCCCCACGAGGCCCTGCTCCACCAGACCCGCCCCGGTCACGCCCCCGACCCCTTCCAGGCCAGGCCCCGCCCCGCCGCCGTCCCACTCTGAGGCCGGGTTACAGGCCCCCCGCCCGGCGGCCCATCCCATTCCGCCCTCGGCCCCGCCCCCAACTTGGCCCCGCCCCCTGGAGGCCCCGCCCACGCCGGCCAGCGTTTGGGGCGGGGAGGAGCATCCGCGGCCGACTCCGCCCACGGCCCGCCCTGGGTCGCCCCGCGTCGCGCCCTTGGTGTCCGGGGCGGACATGCTGCCCGACGGCCTGTCCGCGGAGGACGAGCAGCGCTGCCGGCGGCTGCTGGCGGGCGCCACGGCCCGGTACCGCGCACGGCCCGCGGCGGCCGCGGTGCTCGTGCCGCTCTGCCTGGTGCGCGGGGCGCCGGCGCTGCTCTACACGCTGCGGTCAAGCCGCCTGGCCGGGAAGCACAGGGGCGACGTCAGGTACCGCGCCCGGGAGGCCGCGGGGCGGCGCGGGGTCCCCCGAAGCGCGTGGCGAAGCGCTGGGGCCCGGGACGCCTCCCCGAGCTGCGGCTCCTGCTCTTAAAAGGCCCGACCGCGCCCCCTGCCGGCGACCGTGGGGAGGTGCGGGCCCAGGGCACGCGAGTCGAGGGCAGGGGTCCGGCCCCTGGGGCCACAGCGGCAGCATTTGGGTTTATGAGCCGGGTCTTTTTTGCCCCAGCTGCTAGGTTCCCCCACATTCCACCCTGGGCTGCCCAGGGCCTGACAGGGCCCCCTCCCCCGGCTCCCAGAGGTCATGTGACTTGCTCAAGGCCTCACAGCACCTAGAGACAGAGGCGTCACTGGCTCTTGCTGCCACCACCACCGCAGGTCCCCAGCAGCCCCCGGAGCATCTTCCTTCCCTGTACACTCTCCTCTGCCCCCCGCCCTTCAGCTTCCCAGGTGGCAAGTGTGACCCCGAAGACCGGGACGTGGTGGACACAGCCCTGCGGGAGACCCAGGAGGAGCTGGGTCTGGCCGTGCAGGAGGAGCAGGTGTGGGGCATCCTGCGGCCCCTGCATGACCGGGTGAGCCCCTCCAGCACGAGCCCTTCACGCACTCTCCCTGCCATCCACCGTCAGAGGGCTGGCAGGACCGCAGGGACAGAACCACCACGGGCTCTGGGGCTGGAGTGCCACCAGGCACCTGCCTGTTTACTGCCCCTTTGGGGGAAGGGCGCAGGTGTTCTCATCCCCTTCCTAGATGTGGACACTGAGGCTCAGGTCTGCGGAGGGTGGTCCCCACGGTGGAGGGGCCGCCAGCTCTGCTCAGCTGGGTGAGGGTGGAGAAGGGTCACAGGTAGGTAGGGCTTGAGTGGCAGGGGGGAGGCTTTAGGGCAGTGAAAGGGAAGAGAAAGTTGTTCTAAATGGGGAGAAGAGAGGCTTGAAATGGTCCCATGTTTTGGAGGGTCCTAGTTAAGTCAGTCCCAGGGCCGCTGCCTGGCGCTGCCTTGTTCTGACCGCCTCCTGTCCTCCTGTCCCAGCAAAAGGCCACTGTGGTGCCAGTGCTGGCCGGTGTGGGCCCGCTGGATCCCCCGAGCCTCAGGCCCAACCCCGAGGAGGTGAGTGGGGAGGGGGGTTGAGTGGGGGAGGCTGGGGGTGAGCAGGGGGAGACTGGAGGTGAGCGGGGTGGGACACTCGGGGTGAGTGGGAGAGGCTGAGGGTGAGCAGGGGGGAGGGCTGGGGGTGAGCAGGGGAGGCTGGGGCCCGGCTGTCCCAGTCGGTAGGCTGCAGCAGCCCATCCTTGCCCACCCCACCTCCCGCCGCCTCCTGCCTGCAGGTAGACGAGGTGTTTGCGCTGCCCCTGGCCCACCTGCTGCAGGTGCAGAACCAGGGCTACACCAACTTCTGCCAGGACGGCCACTTCAGCTACACGCTGCCCGTCTTCCTGCACGGGCCGCACCGCGTCTGGGGGCTCACGGCCACCATCACCGAGCTCGCCCTGCAGCTGCTGGCACCTGGCGCCTACCAGCCCCGTCTGGCCAGCGCCAAGCTGCCTGCGGGCTGAAGGCCTGGCCCTCCCTGCTGCCCCTGCCCCGCAGCCCCCGCCTTGGCCCTGCCAGGACTGAATAAAGGGCCTTTGCCAACTCAGCGGCCCCTGCTCCTTCTGTACCCATCAGGCAGCTGGCCTCCTGGCTGGCACCTTGGGTCAGCCACCCTCTGACCCACGGCAAGGGCAGTCCAGGAATGCTTACGCTTGGCTTTATCTCTCTCGTTTCACGCTCATGGCAGCCTGTCAAGATGGTGCCAACGCACTCCTGGCCAGCGATACCCAGGCTCAGAGAGTCTGAGCACCATGCCCGAGGTCACCCCAGGCCAGGATTTGAACGGCCCTTTGACTCCAGAGTCCAGGCTCTCAGCTGCTGCACTGTCTGCCCCTCCGTTCCCGCCTCTTCCCTCTTCTGAGCCTGGCCGAGCCTGAGCCCGGTCCAGGGATCCAGACAGGAGGAAGGTGGACCCACTCCCTGGGTTTTATTGTAAAGCTGGAGCCCATCAAGCCCTCCATGTGCCAGGGCTGCCCTCGGGCTGGGGAGAGGGGGCATCACCGCCTGGGGGAGACCTTGGGCCAGGTCACGTGTAAGTAGTGCAGAGCAGGGTTCCAAGAGAGGGTCGAGGGGCTGAGTGGTCCGACTTCGACATGGTGGCCAGGGAAGACTTCTTGGGCTGCATCAGGCAGGGCAGGGTATCCCCGACCCCCTGCCAGCTGGCTTTGCAAGAAGAGGAAGGGTGGTTCCAGAGATAAGGTAGCTTCAGGCCTGGCTGGATCCAGGGGCTTGTGTTTTGCCCTTGCTGTGCTTTCCATCCTGCTGGCCTCCCTCCCAGGGGCTTGGCGCTGCTCCAGCAGGGTGAGAGGTGAGAAGAGGGCCGTGGCTCTAGGACAGCCCAGCACCCGCTTCCCATCCACAGAAAACAGCTGCTCTTTCCTGCCAGGCTCACCCAGAGCTGCCCTGCATTGGCCTGCTTGATGTGCTCCCCTGAGCCCCTCACATGGCCCCCCGAATCTGGAACACATTGATTGGCTGTTCCAGGCCTTGCCCAGATCTTCTGGAGGGGGAGGGGGGCGGGGGCCTGGACCCCTGGACTGAGTAGGGAATGGGTGGCCCCCAAAGGACAACGGAGGTGAAAAGAGGGGAGGGAGGGCTGGGCGGGTAAAGCCATCACGGGCCCCAGGGGGAGTGCCCTTGAAACTGAAGTGTGACAGGGGTGGGCCAGGTCAGAGAGCAGGGGAGGGGAGTCCAGGCAGGAGTGGCATGTGTATGGGACTTGGTGTGTTCAGGGACCCCAAGGAGAGCTGTGGCCACGGGGCGTGGGCAGGAGAGGGGACGTGGGGACTGGCCCCCGACAGGGTTTTATTCCAAGCTGGCAGGCGCACCCTGCGGCGACCCTCCCTCCCCCCGCAGCCCCTCCCCTCTATACACCCCTTTCCTCCCCTCCCTAACCCCTCTGGCGCCCCCTCCCCACCTTCACACCTGTCCCCTCCCCTCTTTCCCACACAGATTTCCCTCCTCCCTCACACTGTGCCCATTGTCCCCTCACCCCCTTTGTCACCTCTGGCCCCCCAGCCTTCTCACCTGGGAGCAGGGCCACCTGACTGGTAAAAATAACTCCCTTTGACAAAGCATGTGAGTGGGGGTGGCGTGTGGAGGGGGGGCCAGCGGGCCGAGCCCCCAGCGCTGTGGGTGTGAGGAGGCGCCCTCGCCTCCTGGGCTTGGGCGTGGGCCCCCCCACACGGGTTCCGGAGGCCCCATTGGTCACACTCTCGCGCCCACGGGGCCCCTCCGTCACCAGCTCTGCCACCCGAGCACACCTCAGTGTCAGCAGCGAGCAGACCTGGGCGGAGGCAGCTCCCGGAGCCGCGTGTGAGGGTAAGGGACCGTCCGGCCAGGGCCCCGGCCCAAGCCCTCCCGGCGGGACCTTGGCGCCGCGCCCCGGCCCCTCCCCGCCCTGACGCTGCACTGTCCCCAGGTCCCCCGGCGATGCCCCCCAGCCGCAGCCCGCGGGCCTTCCTGTGAGGCGCCGCCCATGTCCCAGCCCCCATGGCGGGCTCGGCGGCGGCGGGCTGGCGGCGGCCGCAGCGCGTGAGCATGCAGGAGCACATGGCCATCGACGTGAGCCCGGGCCCCATCCGGCCCATCCACCTCATTTCCGACTACTTCCCGCACTTCTACCCCTTCGCCGGGTGTGTTCTGCGTGCCCCCGACCCGCGCCCCGCAGCGGCCCCCGCTCTGCGTTCTGCACCCCAGCTGCCGCCCGACCCGGAGCCAGAGGGAGACTCGGACGACAGCAGTGAGTGGGGGTGGGGGGGGCACGAGAGGACACCCCTGGGGTCTGGGGCGACCCTGGCACGGGACCGCGGAGGGGCAGGGCCAGAGTCCCAGTGCCGCGGGCTCACCTTGCCTGCCCCCCACCCCCAGCTGCCCTGGGCACCCTTGAGTTCACGCTGCTCTTTGACGCGGACAACAGCGCCCTGCACTGCACGGCCCATCGTGCCACGGTGAGGACGCCGGCGGGGTCCCCGGGCCACAGGCTGGGCCCCGAGCCTGCCCCCACTCACCTCTGTTCCCAGGGCCTCAAGCCGCCGGCCTCGGGCTCCGTGGACACCTATGTCAAGGCCAATCTGCTGCCGGGGGCCAGCAAGGTGAGCCCCGCGTGGCCCAGCTGGGCCGCCCTCTCCCCGCCTGCCCGGACACGGAGCTCCCCCACCGCGGGCTCAGGGTGGCCAGGGTGCAGCCCTGGGGCCCGAGGCGACCCCTGACCTGAGCCACCTGCCCCCAGGCCAGCCAGCTGCGGACGCGCACCGTGCGGGGGCACACGGGGGCCCGTCTGGGAGGAGACGCTCACCTATCACGGCTTCACTCGCCAGGACGCGGGGCGCAAGACGCTGCGGTGAGGAGCTGGCCCGGGCCGCGGGGGTGGGGGGTGAGGGACAGCAGGCTGGGTCTGACTGGGCGGCCCCCAGGCTGTGCGTGTGCGAGGACCCCCGGCTGCGGCGCCGGCGGCGGGCGCCCCCCCTGGGGGAGCTGCGGGTGCCTCTGAGGAAGCTCGTGCCCAATCGAGCCCGCAGCTTCGACGTCTGTCTGGAGAAGCGGAGGCTGGTGAGTGGGGTGGGGAGGGCCTTGGGGCCAGGGGGGAGCCCTGGGGAAGGAAGAGGGTCCGGAGGAGCCCGGGGGTGGGGGGCTGGAGCGGGCAGGGCCGGGGAGGGGACCAGGGCCGCGTCCCACCAGGCTGACCCGCGCTCTGCTCCTTCAGACCAAGAGGCCCAAGAGCCTGGACACAGCCCGCGGCATGGCGCTCTACGAGGTGGGCGAGCACGGCGAGCAGGCCTGAGGGGTCGGGCCGTTCCTGAGAGCTGGGAACAGGCAGGCCCCAGACCAGCGGGGTGGGGTTGGAGCCTGCGCCTGCCCCAGAGGGGCAAGGAGGCAGGAGCAGGACCCTCAGGGCAGAGCTCAGGGCCTCTGCGCACACCCCGGGGACCCTCGAGAGACTAGAACTGGTGGTATTGGCCTGCCTGAGCTGGGAGGGCTGGGCAAGGTGGAGGCGAGAATGGCAGGGGTTGGCCCTGGCTGCTAGCTGTGGACGCCAGGCCCTTGAAGGAGGCAGGGGTGGCTGCAGGGCCCACCTCGGACCCCGGAAAACAGAGAGCAGGTCAGAGCCAAGGGCGCTGCTGCCCGGCTGGAAGTGGGGCTCCAGCTGCAGATTAGCACTCGGTGGAGGGGTGAGCCTCCACCGAGGGGTGCGGGCAGCTCACTGCCCAGCAGGCCCCTCCTCCACACGAACCCTGCGACACCCACTTCCTGTCCCAGGGCCCAGCGCTGCAGGGCTCCCGGAGCACTCGCACTGGGCTGGGGGCGCAGGGTGGGCTTTCTGCAAACCCAGCGCTGTGGGCTGGGGAGGAAACACGTTCTTCCCAGGCACCCCCTGGGGCCCTTTGGAGATCCAGAATCTGGTACCCAGGGCAGCAGGGGCCAAAGAAGATGGGATCGGGAGGTGAGGAGACCTGCATAGCCTTAGGGAGAAAGCAGCCTCTCCAAAAGCACTGTGAAACGAGGCTTGCCCTCAGGGTGGTGGTGCCATGTGGGACTTAGTGGGGAGCCACTTGGGAGGCTCCTGGCACGTTCCTGGCACTCCGGCACATCAGTTCCCTTCCCCTCCACTGACAAAGATGGGCAGAACTGACCAGCCACAGGACCCAAGCAAGCCCCTCAGACCCCAGTGGGCACAGCTGACCCCTGAAGTCCCTTCCAGGGCACCAGGCCAGTGACTGCTTTTGGAAATCGAATCATGAAATGAAATCATTGGTGCCTGGTTTCTTTGCCGCCAGTTTGAGTTTTCACATCTGGGTCCTGGACGCTGGTGGGTGGGCTTTGGGCGGGAGGGGGGCTGACTCAGCCCGCCTTTGCAGGAGATGGAGGCGGAGGTGGCGGGGGAAGAACGCGGGCGCATCTTGCTCTCGCTGTGCTACAGCTCCCAGCGGGGGGGCCTGCTGGTAGGCGTGCTGCGCTGCGCCCACTTGGCCCCCATGGACGCCAACGGCTACTCGGACCCCTTTGTCCGCCTGTGAGTGTGCACTGGGTGGCCAGGTGGGCAGGAGGGCACTGGGTCCCTCAAAGCCCTCTGGGGCTCACCTCTCCAGAACACATGTAACCTGCCCCCATCCTCGCCAGTTTCCTGCATCCAAACACCGGAAAGAAATCTAAACACAAGACCAGTGTTCGGAAGAAGACCCTGAACCCCGAGTTCAACGAGGTAGGCCGGGCCCCCTGGAGGGGGCAGGGCCTGGCCCCTTCCTTCCTGCCCTCTGACCCCTTTTCCCCTGCAGGAATTCTTCGCAGGCCCCCGGGAGGAGCTGGCCCAGAAGACGCTCCTGGTGTCTGTGTGGGACTACGACCTGGGCACAGCCGACGATTTCATTGGTGAGTGGAAGCATGAGGGAGCTGGGCCGGAGGCTGATGAGCTCCAGATGGCTCCTGACCCCTGACCCCAACCCAGGCGGGGTGCAGATGAGCAGCCATGCTGGTGGGGAGCGCCTTTGGCACTGGCGTGAGTGCCTGGGCCGCAGTGACCGCCGGTTGGAGCTGTGGCACCCGCTGGACGGCGTGCCCCCCCAGCTCAGCGACTAGATGGACGCCGGGCCTGACCGTGCTCACCAACCCTCCCCCCACACCGACCACCCGTCTCTACGGAGCTGAGAGGAGCCTGAGGGCTGCCTCACCCACCATGCCCAGTCCCCTAAGGGGCTGTTTCCTCCCTCCCCTCCTTTCAAGTTTACCCCACTGCCAAGGCACAAAGCAAAAATAAACACCTCCTCCAGGCCGACCAGACAGCCTTTCTCTGGCCATCATGGCACACCTCGCAGGGCAGACTGGGCCCACTACCTTCCCTGCCCCCAAGGTGTGACCTGGGCCAGGCCCAGCCCCCCCGCCCCCTGCACTGGGGGACAGACACTGAGGATGGTCTAGGATAAACTCACTGACCCACAAGAGACCAAGGTGGGGCAGGAAGAACCAGTGAGGATTCGTAACATGACTGAGTGGACGTGCCCTTCCCAAGCCTCAGCCTATCTGGGAAAGAGGCCTCCCTGACTGAAAGGGCTAGAGCGGCAGGACGAGGAGCAAAGCCACAGAGACGCTGCGCTGGGAGAGCGGGTGACACTCGCTTTATTGTCCAGCAGTCCAGACAGATGGATGCAGGACGTCAGGACAGGGCAGCAGGCTCAGGAGGCAGCTTGCCGGACCTGGTGCTGCTGGGCAAACCGCTGCATCCGCTCCTCAAGCTCAGGCCGGAAGTGGCGGATCAGGCCCTGGGGTGTGGGGAACACTGTGTGAAGGGGGCCCTGAAAAGGCCCCAGCACCCTGGGTGCTCAGCGCTCCCCCACACTGGGGGGTGCGTACCTGCACGGGCCAGGCGGCCCCGTCGCCCAGGGCGCAGATGGTGTGGCCCTCGATCTGCTTGCTGATCTCCCACAGCGAGTCGATCTCAGCTGGCTGGGCATCGCCCTTCACGAAGCGCGCCATCACCTTGTTCATCCAATCCACACCTGCGCCACGGCAGCAAGAGGGACCCGTTGTTCTCCCCCGGCAGAGTTGGGGAGATGGCACTCAAGGGGCACGGGCCACGTGGTAGGGGTAAGAAAAGCCATGGCAGACTGGGTGGAGGCAGCTGTTTATCCAGGACCCAGAGCCCACCCCATCCTCGCCCTGTGCCCAGGTGGGGCCCAGGGTGGGCTGAAGGGCTGTACCCAGCCCTGCCTGGGCTGCTCACCTTCGCGGCATGGGGTGCACTGCCCACAGCTCTCGTGCTTGTAGAACTCAATGAGGCGGGCAATGGCTTTCACAATGTCTGTCTGGGGTGACAAGGGGCAGGGGGCAGGCAACTGAGCCAGAGAGGAGCCTGAGCCCCTCGCAGCAACCCCCTCCCCAGCTTCCAGGTCTTACCACGAGTCCAGTACTCTGGCCACCTCCTCCACCCTCTGAGTGTCCTGCACTGCCCAGACACCACTGGCGCACCCAGAGTCAGAGACCAGCGCCAGGAACTGGCATCTTCCCCAGAGTGGCCCTTGCAGCCTTTGCTCCCTTCCACTGCCTCCTCACTTGAATCTCAGGTTGCAGGAAGTGGTGCCCAAGAGCTGGCAAGGGGTTTTTAGAGCAGCTCTGGGCGGGGGACACCAGCCAGGGTAGGCTGAGGCAGGGCTGGGGGGGAGGATGACAAGTCCTTACCGAGCGGTCCATGACAATCACGGCGGCCGTGCCCAGGCCCGTCTGTGCCTGCACCAGTGCGTCGAAGTCCATCAGCACCGTCTCACACACGGACTTGGGGATCAGTGGGGTGGATGAGCCGCCGGGAATCACAGCCAGGAGGTTGTCCCAGCCACCCCTGACACCTCCTGGGGCCATACAGTCAGTCAATCCCCAAAAGGATGCATGGTCAGGGCTGGGGCCAGGCCTTTGTCAGCCCCCAGACCCAGCTCCTGAGCAGCCCTGCTCCCAGCCTCACCAGCGTGCTTCTCTATGAGCTCCTTCAGCGGCACGGACATCTCTTCCTCCACGGTGCAAGGGTTGTTGACGTGGCCAGAGATGTTGAAGAGTTTGGTACCTGAGTTGCGCTCACGCCCAAAGCTGGCAAACCATGCACCCCCACGGCGGCAGATGGTGGGGGACACAGCCACAGTCTCCACGTTGGCCACTGTGGTAGGGCAGCCAAACACGCCTGCGGGGAAATGGGAAATGGGAAGCGAGGCCAGGGGGGGCAGACTGGGGCAAGTTTCCCAGCAGTGGGGTCTGTCCCAAGGTCCTGCTCCAGTGGCAGAGAAGCCCTCCCTTTCATGCTCATCATTCTTTTCCCCTGCTGGACCCCAGCCTCCTGCAGGAGTGTTACCTGCCCAATTCACCCACCCACACCCCAGTTCCCAAAACAGGTACTGTGGAAACGGAGCCACAGACAGGCTTAGAGGGCTGGAGGGCACTTGGGTGTCTGATGTGGGGGCTAAGGCAGAAGGAAGGACTGCAGGGGTACTTGTGTGTTGTCACACTGTTACTACCCTACCTTCTGCATCTGGCCCACAGTCCAGCAGGCACTCAGGCCACAAGACAGACCCAGACCCCAAATTCCAGAGGAAATGGGAGAGACAGGCCCTGGGGGTGGGGAGGGACTCACCCACATCAGCGGGGAAGGGGGGCTTCAGGCGGGGCTTGCCCTGCTTGCCCTCAATGGACTCGATGAGCGCGGTCTCCTCCCCACAGATGTAGGCCCCAGCCCCGCGCACCACAAACACGTCGAAATCATAGCCGGAGCCGCAGGCGTTCTTGCCGATCAGACCAGCCTCGTAGGCCTCTCGGATGGCCACCTGCGGACGAGGAGTGTGAGGGCCCCGACCCTGAGAGCACCAGGACACATGGGGGAGGGGGGAGAAGTGCGGGCCCAGCAGGCCCATCATTAAGGCTCCCTTTGGATATAAGCAGGCGCACTCTGGGAGAGAGTAAATTTTTACAAGAGGTAGGTTACTTCTGTAACAACGACATTTACCAAATCCCAAACTGTAAATATTTAAAAAATAAAACGAAGGAAATAACCAAAATCTTAACAAGTAGTTTCTCTAGTAGTAGATCGGTGAGAGATGAATTTTTCCCTTCTTTTTCCTGTGGTTTCCTATTCCCCTAACAAGTATGTATTTCTAGCACAAAAGGAGAAAGACTAGAGGCTTGCTTTTTAATTACAAGCTTGTATCGTGCTGTCTACATGCCAAGCACATACATGGGCAACAACAGCCCTCGCTGCTGCTGTGCAGTGGTCTAACAGAAAGGTGGGTGACACTGGCCCTGCACCCATCACCATGAGCAACACCAAGATAAGAATTACTGAAATGACACCTTGACCCACCAGCAGGAGAAATGCCCAATGGAGCTCCCCAGCCCACCTCCTCCCAGGCCTCTGCCGACAACCTCAGGAGTCAGGGGGCCTTGAAGACCACTCCAGGCGAGGCTCTGGGGCCTGGAGGACCACGCACACAGGAGTGCTCCCCACACTCCTGCTTCAACCACTGACAGCCCAGGTGCTGAAAGCCACGCTGTGCATCTTGTGTGGCTGCGATACTGAGAGCCCGTGCCTCTGTCGGGGCCCTTCCCTGCCCACCTGCAGGTTGGAGGCCTCGTTGTAGAATTCGCCGCGGATGTAGATGTAGGCAGCCCGGGCACCCATGGCCCGGCCTCCGACGAGGCAGCCTTCCACCAGCTTGTGGGGATCGTGGCGCATGATTTCACGGTCCTTGCAGGTGCCCGGCTCCCCCTCATCCGCATTCACCACCAGGTACTTGGGCCTGTGGGGCAGCAGGCCAGCCAGGCCACGGGGTCACCAGGGCTAGGCCCGCGGCCCCATGCTGCCCTCACTTCATCCAGTGAGGCCTCAAAGATGTCTCTTCCAAACACCCATCGTTCTTTACCACTCCCTCCCTAACACATTTCCAGAGTCTCTGCTTGCTCAGCTCAATCTAAATGTATCCCCTGTGCTTTCCCCTGACAGCCTGAGTTCTGCTCTTGGTCACAAAGGGCCTTCTTCAACCTCTGCCACATTGCGGGGGTCAAAAGGAGATAAAGTAACTCGTGCTTATTATTGTCTGACACTTATAGTTTTTGTGTGCCAACCAATGTATGGGCCAAAAGCTACATGAACATTTATCTCTTTAATCCCTGCACAATATCATTATACCCATGTAGGAAAAAACACAAAAAACTGAGGTCCAAGAGGCTAGGAAATTGCCCAAGGCTGTATGATTAGAAAAGACAGAGCGAGGATTTGAACAACGAAGTCTACCTGAGTCAAACTCCTGTGCTGACTCTGCTATATCCCAAGTCTCCCCTGAGGAAGACTTGACAGAACTATGAGTCTCAGCCACTAAAGTCCTAGGAACGCTTTCCTACCTCTTTCCTCCTAGTTTTTAAGGAAACATCCCAAAGGCTCAGGCAAGCTGCTGCTGTCCCCAAAGTTTCTCCCACAACCCCATCTCTGCCTCCCTCAACACACCTGCCATCCGGGGGCTTATTCATGAAGCTCCACTTGAGGCCAGTAGGGAAGCCAGCACCTCCACGGCCCCGCAGGCCAGAGGTCTTGACCTCACCCAGGATCCAGTCAGGTCCCTTCAGCAGGATCTCCTTTGTCTTGTACCAGTCACCTCGACTCTGGGCACCTTTGAGCCTGGGTGGAGGAGAAAGGATAAGGAAGGCGCATCCCGACAGTGGGACTCAATAGGCTAAGGACCCCCACTCACCTCCAGTCATGGCGGCCATACAAGTTGGTGAAAATTCGATCTTCATCCTTCAGAGAGCCAAAGGAGGTTTTCTTGGGTGCTGTCTGGAGGAGACAGAGGGTCAGGAGGCTCAGCAGAGCTTTGAAGCCATAAAGGGTCAGGCCAGAAACTAAAAATTCTTGAACTCCCTTACTTAGGAGAGGCTGGGCTGGGGAGAGGACACAGGCTTAAGTTGCAAAATTCTTCTTACCACAGTAGCTACCACCGCCACTTAGGAAGTACTTCCTGTTTAACAGACTCTGAGCTACCCACTTTACATTCAAAACCCCATTTCATCCTTACAGCAACCCTGAGATAAAAAAAAAACATTTCCTTCATTTTATAGAGGAGTAAACTGAAGAGCAGAGAAAAAGGAACTTATGAAAGGTCACACAGCCAAAAGCAGCAGGAGGATCCGAAGCCAAAGTCTACCTGTAGCTAAAGCCCACACCTGAACCATGGCACCACTCTGCCTCCCTGCACCCAGAATGCTGTCATGTCCATTTACATGCTGGGCTCTCTTGCTGGACCACAGACTTGGTTGAGCCACCCGCTTGGTATCACTAACTCTGCGGAAGAAGTTAAATAAAGGCCTCAAAGGGGCTGAGACACAATGAGAGTGTAGCATTTGGGATAAAATTGAGAAATGGTAGGGACCGTTATTCCACATGACCCAGTGGAGAGCCCTCCCAGCTGAAGGGCGAGGGGTCTTGGCTTCCAGCTCCCCAACCTCTTAAAATCCCTTCTCAGTCATTACAGGGAGCAGAGCACTGGTCGGGGAGTCGGCAGGTGCACATCCCTCTGCAAAGCTGTGTTCTATATCTGTAAATGGGGCAATGACCGACTCACTCGGTTTTGGCAAAGGAACGAGACCAAGGACACTTAGTAGCGTGCAAAATTTCTTGCCGCTGGGCCGCGGGGCTGTTAAAACAAGGGAAGTGGGAGAGACGGAGAGCTCGGGGAAGGCGATGGGGGAGTCAGCCTCCCGTTTCCCGTCTACCACCAGGCCTGGGGAGATGAGGCGGATCTCCAGGAGGGACCACTACAGGCCTACGCGACGGCGCGCACCCGGGCGCGGCAGCGAGCCCCGGCCCACGAACACCCCTGGCTCGACGCCAGGCCGGGCCTCACCGTGTCGCCGCTGAAACGTACGGACACCCGCGCGGGGAGCGACCCGCCGAGCAGCCGCCGTGCCGCCAGCATCGCCGAGGCCAGCCGGGTCACCTCCGGCTGTCACCTTCGCGGTTCTGAGGCTGAGGAGCCAGCGCGACGGAGAGGCGAGGCGGCGCACGGGAACGACGTCACGCGCCCCGGCCCCCGCGGCGCGCCCAGCCTCGGCCCCGCCTCCAGAAGGGCGGGCCGAGAGGCCGGAGAGACCTGTCTGTCGGGGAGGCTTCTGGGAGATGTAGTCCCGCCGCGCCCAGGCCCGTTGCTCTCTGCGCCCGGCTGGGGCTTACTTGCTGGCGCGACCGCTGTCCCCCTTGGCTCCTCGGCGTTCGCCTTCGGCCCCAGCCGTTCAGACGCCTAGTAGACAAACCTCGCATTTCGCCTTCTGCCGAGTCCTGGCGATTTCCACTTTGCATAGTCTCGGCATTGAGAGAGCACCTGCTGTGTGCACGAGTGTAAACAGGGGTGGGGTGGGGGGGACAGAATTAGGCCAGGTGTACAGCCCGATCCGCATGATTACGTTAGAATTATCCCAGACTGTGAGCTTCTCCGGAGCAGAGCCTGGCCTTCCTTAACCCTGGGCTCAGGGAGGGATAGCTCGTTAGCCGCCCCGAGCAGGACAGCTCCAGAGACAGGTAGCGGTTGTTCCTGGAGCGCTTCCCAGAGGAGCTCCGAGATTGGGATAAGGCAGACAGGAGGAGGTGTCTGTGGGTGGGCGCTGCTGAGCCCTCCCAGCCGCTCCCTCTTATGCCCTCATCAAGAGAGCCCAGCACTAGGTGCTGCCCAAATCCTGCAGTGGCTCCCTACTGCCTTCGAACTCAGGTCCAGGCCTGACCTTTAAGGGTCATCTTGCCCACGGCACTGCGGTGGCCACACCCCCCAGACTCCTCCTTGGCCTCACTGGGCTTTAGGGCTCACGGGGGGGCTGACCTGATCAGAGGCCTTCTCATGAAGCCTGGGCAGCCTGGAAACCCTTTTTCAATTCTCTCTCTCTCTCTCTCTCTCTCTCTCTCTCTCTCTCTCTCTCTCTCTCTCTCTCTCACACACACACACACACACACACGTCCTTTTTGGTCTTTTCCCCCTAGCTCAGCCTTGCACTCCTCACAGGAAGGAACTGTCTCTTCTATCCTCTTTTGCAGTCATCATCTTTTCTTAGCTCTCTAGAAATGTGCTATTTACAAGACTTATTTGCACCTATTTTCTCAGACACCCCCCACAGTAGCCCTGGATTGTGAAAAAAAATTGTGGCTCAGGTGGTTCGGTCCCTTATCCAGGGGTGTGAAGCTGCTAAGGGGTAGAGCTGGACCAAACCCAGCCATTTATTCCTTCCCAGAGTGCCTTGCACATAGCAAACCCACAGGAACAACTGCCTGGGGTGGGACACGCCGTGGCGATATGCCAGTGGTGCTCGGGAGGCCCCAGGGGAGTCTGCACCTTGCCTGAGGGAGATGGGAGGGGAGGGCTGGGCCCTGACCCAGGCCCTGCCCCTGGGCATGGGGAGAGATTCCCAGGCAAGAGGGATCACGGCTAAGCCAGGGCTTAGGCCCGGGCCCGCGGACCCCTTCTCCCGGGAGGGCGGCTTCCTTCCACACCCCTCTCTAACTGGGCCAGGGGAACCCAAGGCTGCAGGCACAAGGCAGCCGGTGGTGGCTCAGGACAAGAGATGGCTGGGTGTTGGGGCGATGGGAAGGGCTCCCCCCCAAGCCCACCGCGTCCTGCCACCTCTGCCTTCTGGGCACTCCCTGTTCTGTGCTCTGAGCCCCGGCCCCGACAGCCATGTCCCCATTTTCTTTCCCCTAGAATTTTGCAAAGCCTCCTTGGGGTCTCCCAGCCTCACCTCTTGGGCCCCCCCCACCCCCAGTCCTTTCTGAGCACCATGGACACAGAGGGATTGTTGTAACTTCAGATCAGTTTTGTGGGCTCCTTGCTGAAAACCTCCCTTGGTTCTTCGTTGCACTCAGGACAAAGCCCAAGCCACTTGGCCTGGTGCCTGCCAACCTCTCCTGCCTTCTCAGTTATTTCCTTAAATAGCAATGAAATACATTTCCTTATTAAAAGACAGGTATTGGCCAACTGGATGAAAAACATGACCCATCTGTATGCTGTCTAGCAGACTCATTTTAGGTACCAAGATACAAAGATGTTAAAAGGGTAGGAAAAGGGAAGCAGACTTGGCCCAGTGGATAGGGCATCCATCTACCATATGGAAGGTCCACGGTTCAAACCCCGGGCCTCCTTGACCCGTGTGGAGCTGGCCCACGCGCAGTGCTGATGCGCGCAAGGAGTGTCATGCCACGCAGGGCTGTCCCTGCATAGAGGAGCCCCACGCACAAGGAGTGCGCCCCGTAAGGAGAGCTGCCCAGCGTGAAAGAAATTTCAGCCTGCCCAGAAATGGCGCTGCACACACGGAGAGCTGACACAACAAGATGACGTAACAAAAAGAGACACAGATTCCCGTGCCACTGACAACAGCAGAAGCGGACAAATAGAACACACAGCAAATGAACACAGAGAACAGACAACCGGGGGGAGGGGTGGAGCAGGGGAGGGGAGAGAAAGAAATAAAATAAATCTTTAAAAAAAAAAGGGAGGGAAAAGATATTCCAGGAAAACAGTGATCAAAAGAAAACCACAGGAAGCAGACGTGGCTCAACTGATAGTGCATTCACCTACCATATGGAGGGTCCAGGGTTCGATACCCAGGGCCTCCTGACCCATGTGGTGAGCTGGTCCGCGTGCAGTGCTGCCGTGCGCAAGGAGTGCCATACTACTCAGGGGCACCCCTGCGTAGGGTTGCCCCATGTGCAAGGGGTATGCCCCACAAGAAAAGCCACCCTGTGTGAAAAAGTGCAACCCACCCAGGAGTGGCGCCGCACACATGGAGAGTGGATGAAACAAGATGACGCAACAAAAAAAAAGACACAGTTTCCCAGTGCCACTGGATAATGCAAGCAGATGCAGAAGAACACACAGCAAACGGACACAGAGAGCAGACAATGAAGGGTGGAGGAAGGGAAGAGAAATAAATAAAATAAATCCTTAAAAAAAAGAAAACCAGTGGCTATATTATTGTCAGTAAAGATAGACTTTAAGTCCAAAAAGATTATAAGTAACAAAGAAGGATATTATACATTGATAAAAGATTCAATCCAGCAAGAAGATATAATGATGATAAACAGATATGTATCTCACAAAATCTTCTAAAATATATGAAGCAAAAATGGACAGAACCAAAGGGAAAAACAGATAGTTCTACAATACTAGTTGGTGACAGTATTAGTCAGCTAAAGGGGTGCTGATGCAAGGTACTAGAACTGTTGGCTTTTATAAAGGGTATTTATTTAGGGTAGAAACTTACAGTTATAAAGCCTTCAATAGTCCAATTCAAGGTACCATAAGAGGTACTTGCTCACCCAGTCACTGGCCACGTGTTGATGCAAGATGGTGGGCGGTATCTGCGAGGGTTCAGCCTTCCCTCTTCCTCTTAAGGTTCTGTGGTCCCAACTTCTTCCCACCTCAGCTGTAGGCTGGCAGAAGGCTCATCTCTCTTCCTGGGGTTTGTTTCTTTCTGGGCTCAGCTTCTCTGATCTCTTCACAAGGTCAGCTGTAGACTGTCAGGCTCATCTTCTTGGGGCTGAAGGATGCTGTCTCTTTTCTTCTATGTTCTTCTCTGTGTGTTTAATCCCCTGTCTTTGATTGAGCATCCATTTACATGACCCCCAAAGTGTGTGTGTGGGAGGAGGAGGGAATTCAAACTGAGTCACCTTAATGACGTGGTCAAATAAAAGCCCTAACCTTGATTTTTTTTACACACCCCCCTCCATTGTCTGCTCTCTGTATCCATTTGCTGAGCAATCTTGTGTCTGCTTGTCTTCTCTTTAGGTGGCCCTGGGAACCGATCCTGGGACTTTCTGGAGTGGGAGAGAGGTGCCTAATCTCTTGCACCATCTCAGCTCCCTGGTCTGCTCTATCTCTCACTGTCTCTCCTTTGTCTTCTTTGCTGTGTCATCTTGCTGCACCAGCTCTCTGCTTGGGCCAGCACTCCATGTGGGCCAGCACTCCTGTGCAGGCCAGCACTCCTCCTGGGCCAGCTTGCTGTGAGGACCAGCCTGCCTTTATTAGGAGGCCCCAGGAATCAAAACCTGGATCTCCCATATGGTAGACGGGAGCTCAGTAGCTTGAGTCACATCCGTTTCCCCCTAATCTTGACTGAATAAAGTAAAAGCGAAACCTCTGAATCTAATACAATCTAATACACCCAGAGGAACAGACCAGTTTACAAACACAATCTAATACCTATTTTTGGAGTTCATAAATGCCAAACTGCCACAATCCCTTTTCTCTATATTTTTTAGTTGTTTTTTTAGCAGTTACCTTTGTAATTACAATTCCCATCTTAAACTAATAGCAAGAAAAAAAATACAAACAAAAAAGAAACAAAACAAAAAAACTAATAGCAACCCAGTTTGACTAGTACCAACTTAGTTTCAGTAAAGCACAAACTCTCTACTCCTATATATCTCAGCCCCTTCCCCTTTATAATATCATCTCAGATTACATCCATAGACATCGTATGCCCATTCACTTAAATTTTCAACATTACTTTACACGTGTGCCTGTTAAATCATATAAGGAAGAAAAAGTACAGTAACACGGGATTTTATATTTACCTGTGAAGTTATCTTTATCAATGATTTATTTTTTCATATGGCTTCGAGCTACTGTCTAGTGACCTTTTATTTCAGTTGGAAGGATTCCCTTTAGATTTTCTATAGAGCAGGTTTTCTGCAAGTGGATTCTTTCAGCTTTGGTTTGTAAATACCTTAATTTCTCCTTTATTTTTGAAATATAACTTTGCCAGTTATGTTCTTGGTTGATGGGTTTTTTAAGTCTCCCTGTCTTCTGGCCTCCATGGTTTCTGACGAGGTTTCTGATGAGAAATTATTGGGAACCCCTTGTGAGACTAGGTCTTTGTACCCCTTCCTGGCACCAGCATGCTGTGCCAGGAGCCCAGTGCAGCCCCACTGCCTCTGCCATGCAGGTAGGGCATGGGCACCGGTAGCTGCTGCTCCACCAGTGACATTCACCAGTGTTTACTGCAGTTTACCACTCTCTTCCTCTAGTTTTCTCCTGGTTGTTCCACGAGACTCCAGAGTTTCAAAGGAGTTGATTCAGACAGTTCCTGCCAGTTTAATAGCTGTTGTGGTGGACAGACTGATTCCTGGAGCTTCCTACTCTGCCATCTTCCCACAGTCCTTCATGTAGATTATTTTGATAAAAATAAAAAGTAATTTAAGAACAACTCTGTAAAAGGACATAAAAGAGAACAAGAATATATGGAGAAAGTAAACGGGAGAGTTAGCATCATAAAAATGTGAATTCCGGCAGCGGACTTGGCCCAGTGGTTAGGGCGCCCGTCTACCACATGGGAGGTCTGTGGTTCAAACCCCAGGCCTCCTTGGCCCATGTGGAGCTGGCCCATGTGCAGTGTTGATGCGTGCAAGGAGTGCCCTGCCACGCAGGGGTGTCCCCTGCGTAGGGGAGCCCCACATGCAAGGAGTGCCACATGCAAGGAGTGCGCCCAGCGCAAAAGAAAGTGCAGCCTGCCTAAGAATGGCGCCGCCTACACGGAGAAATGACACAACAAGATAACGCAGCAAAAAAAGAAACAGATTCCCATGCCACTGACAACAACAGAAGCGGACAAAGAAGACGCAGCAAATAGACACAGAGAACAGACAACTGGGGTGGGGAGGGAGGGGAGAGAAATAAATAAATAAATAAATCTTTTTTAAAAAAGTGAATTCCTCCAAATTAATATTTAAATTCTATTCAGGGAAGTGGTTGTGGCTCAACTGATAGAGCATCTGCCTACCATATGGAGGGTCCAGTGTTCGATACCCAGGGCCTCTGGCCAGTGTGGTAAGTTGGCCTATGCACAGTGCTGCTGCGTGCAAAGAGTGCCTTGCCACGCAGGGGTGTCCCCTGTGTAGGGGTGCCCCACGTGCAAGGAGTGTGTCCCACAAAGAGAGCTGCCCCACATGAAAAAAGTGCAGCCTGCCCAGGAGTGGCACTGCACACTCAGAGAGCTGAAGCAGCAAGATAATGCAACAAAAAAAAAACACAGTTTCCTGATGCTGCATGACAAGAACATAAGCAGACACAGAAGTACACACAAGCTGACACCTACATGGGTGAAATCTATGATAAGCTGGAGGTATTTGTACAAGGAAGGGATAAAATGGGGGCATAGGGTTACCTTTGGGTGGGGCTTTGTGGGCTTGAGGGGGGCTGGGGATGGGAAGATGGGTAATACCGCCCAAGAAATTGGGGGGAGGGTGGGGCAACACACCAACATAGGAGATTGTCAGGTATTTGGTTGAGAGTATAATGCTAAGAAAACCTTTTCAAAAATATAATAAGGAAAGTTACATGTTTAAGATGATTAAAGGAGATAATCTGATGCAGGACAGGCTCCTAGGGAATATGTGAATACTCATTTTGCCATAGTGGGTTATATCATTGGATAGAGACCCATATAATGAGAGTGAAGGTAGACCCACATCCTGGGGAGGACTGATGCCATCAAATAGAGAGAATGTATCTCTCAAGAGAAATGGTGGCTCCCAGGGCCTTAGGGCAGTTGAGCATATCAAGCCCTCAACACTGTTGCAAGTATCTCTGAACATGGCCCTTCAAGCAATGAAGATTGACTGTCACTGTGGGCCCTGAGGGGACAGGGAAAGAGGTATTGAATAGAGGGAACCAATGTAACTGTGTGGGCAATAGAAGTGTTTCACAAGAGTACGCAAGAATGGATATAAGACATGTAAAATTACACCAAAAATATATAGGGGCTGATAGGCTAAAATGTAAATCATAATGTAAAACCTAAGATAACTAAAAATTTAGAAAATTGTATAGTCTAAAATATAAACCACAATGTAAACACAAATGTTGCCTTGTTTGAAAGCTATTGTCTCAATATCTGTACATCAGTTTCAGTAAATATGGTATGAATATGTAAAAAGATTATCGCTGTGGAAGGGAAAAGGTTTTATGTTGGATATGTGGGAGTACTGTATATTGTATATGTGAATTACTGTGATCTAAAACTCTTGTGAAGATAAGCTTAATAATTAGAAAAAAGAAAGGAAAATGATGGGGTGTAGACACTGAGGAAAAGACAGAAGAAGTTGCCTTACCAATTTGTATACAGGGCAACACTTATTGCAATGATGGAGGGCAAAACATCAAAAACAAAGCTTTTGCATTTTTAAATTTTTTGATACCCCAATTTATTTTTACCTTAATTTTTCCAAGTTAATATGTATTCTATATCTAACCTTTAAACTCATCGCTATATTGCATTTTACTAATAAGGGAACCTGGCAATATATTGGGCTTCACTTTTCAGGAGGTTTTGGATCACTGAGAGGTTCAACAATGGCAGCGGAGGAATACTGGTGTGGGATGTTATTGACAGGGGACACGTGGTTGGCAGGGAGTTCTATAGGGCATATATCCAGGCTACATAAAAATGTTTGGATATTTTCATAGTGGATACAATTAAAAACAACTGAGGGAGTGTTGAGTTCCTAGCCAGGGGAGCTCTATCACAGTCCCTAAAGGAATAGTAGCAGTCCCCCAAGTGCAATGGCAAAGACCAAAAAAGAATGAAGGTCCAACAATGAGCCCTTGATACTAACGAATATGCTTGTAAGCCTGTGCATCTGAAATAAGAACAAGGCCTAGAGCTGCAGGGTGCCTAAGTTTACCTCCTGAGAGCCTCCGTGTTGCTCAAATGTGGCCAGCCTCGAAGCCAAATTCAGCATGTAAATGCGTTGCCTTCCCCCCAGCATGGGACATGACTCCCAGGGATGAGCCTCCCTGGCGCAGAGGGATTACAACCAAGTACCAGCTGATGATGTAACTAGAAAATGACCTTGGGTCTGACGACCGCGAAGAACCACGTCGGACCCGCTGGGTTCTCCACTGCCTCATGTGCACCCCGCAGCTCATGCTACTGCAGGTGTTCTTCCTGGTGTTTCCCGAGGGTGCCCGGCCTCAGACCTCTGCCTCCCCATCAGGAACGCAGGATGGGCCCCTCCAGTCCTCCCCGAAGGGGACTGAAACGCCCCGTATTATGCCTGAGATCTCCACGGTATGCCCTACTGTGGTGACCCCTTTGGTGCCTGGGAATAGGACCGTGGACCTCTTCCCAGTCTTGCCGATCTGTGTCTGTGACTTGACTCGTGGTGCCTGTGATATAAATTGCTGCTGTGACAGGGACTGCTATCTTCTCCATCCGAGGACAGTTTTCTCCTTCTGCCTCCCTGGCAGTGTAAGCAAAATTAAACTATTTCCAGAACCTCCACAAGGTCAATACAACCAACTTCCAGACCCTGGCTACACAGTTTGGAGGCTGGGGACCCCATTCTGACTTACTTCTCCAAATGGTCTGTAATCAGTTTGCTGAGACAGCCTGCTGGAGTTGGAGCTGGGGGACTCTGTGCCGAGAGCAACCTGCAGGTTTCCTCCAGAGTAAAAGTACAATCTGCACTCGTTTCTTTAAGAACGTGACAAGTAGCTGTACTTCAGATCCAGCCCTTGATGCTGCCTCTTACTTTAACTTCACAGTTTTGAAGGTTCCAAGAGGTATGACTGATCTGCAGAATATGAAGGTGCCTGTGACACTTACCTCACAGGTTGGTTTACCTCTGTTGTCTGGAAACATTTGTCAGAATGTCGTTTCCCAGGTCATCTATGAGATAGAGACCAATGGGACTTTTGGAATCCAGAAAGTCTCAGTCAGTTTTGGACAAAAAAATCTGACTGTTGAGCCAGGAACTCCCTTAGAGCAACACTTCATCATTCACTTCAAGGCTTTTCAACAGAGCACAACTGCTTCTCTGACTGGTCCTAGAAGTGGAAATCCTGGCTATATTGTTGGGAAACCACTGTTGGCTTTAATTGATGGGGTAAGTCACTCAATGACCCTCTTATAGACCTCATTACAGGGTGATGGAACTTGCTCTTTGAAGAGACATAAAGTACAATTTGGAGTCAATGCAATATCTGGATGCAAGCTCAGGCCGTAGAAGGGGAACTGTAGCCACTTGCAGCAGGAAATTTATCAGACTCTTCATGGAAATCCCAGACCAGAGCATGTCGCCATCTTTGGTAATGCTGTCCCAGCCCAGAAAGGAGAATGGGCCCCAATCTTCAGCAGGAATTGCAGTGTTTCGGTTATTAATTGTACTTCCTGCTGTCTGATACCAATGTCCCTGGAAATCCAGGTATTGTGGGCATATATAGGCCTCCAATCCAACCTGCAAGCTCATGTTTCAGGAGCCCGATTGCTGTATCAGTGCCAGTCCATACAGGATTCCCAACTAATGACAGAAGTACCTTTGACAACTGTTGTGACCTTTGTGGACATAACCCAGAAGCCAGAGCCTCCAAGGGGCCAGCCCAGAATGGACTGGAAATTGCCATTTGACTTCTTCTTTCCCTTCAAAGTGGCATTCAACAGAGGTGTAGACTCTCAGAAAGGCTCAGTCTCTTCCATCATTACACTGTGTCTCTTACTACTTGGAGTTTCAACCTAGAGACTAGGTGAAGAAAGAAGTAAAAGATTTCAATTTTCCCCATGGGAAGTTCTGAGGCAGCCTACTGATCTTGGCTAAACAGATCCTCACCTGCTCATGACCAGAGGAGAGCATGTAGGATATGAGAGGACCTAAGTGAAGGAATCTTTGTATGTGAAAGAAGGTATTTTCAAAAAGCAGCAAAAGTATTTTATCACAGCTCTTTGCTTAAGGATCAATCAGCAGTACATCTCCTTAAGCAGGGAAGGCAAAGAGCCCTTCCTCCAGCTCTTCCAGTTATTCTATACCTCATTAAAGGTTTGGAAGGTCTTCATCTGGCTGTTCACAGGAGAAGGAGCCTGCTCATACTGTCACCCAGGGTGAATTTAGGAAGAACTTCCCTCTGGACTGTTCCGAGCTGACTGTTCAGAAGACTGTTAGCTGTGTTTCATCTGACTCCTCCCCACTCCCTTGGGTCACACCTTTTGCCCAAGCATGAGTGAGAAAAGCAAGACTTTGTACTTGGTTTCCCAAATAAATGCAGAGTAGAATCCCAGCCCCCCCTTTCTACTCACAAATGACTTTAAAAAAAAAAAAGAAAATGACCTTGAATACAAGGGTCAACTTGGACCAGCAGAATATCTCAGTCTACATAGAATACCAGGAGTTAAAAATGCTTTTTGACCTGAATCAAGGGGGAAATGGAAAGGACAAATGAGTTTATATGGCTATGAGTCTCCAAAAAAGAGCCAGGAGGTTACCAGAGGGGTTGCCCTTATGCACACCTCAGCAGAGTCCCAGAGACAGATAAAGTAGATACAACCTCAGGTATTGGTTCTTCTGAGGGCTACAGGTTCTATAGTCATGGCAGATGGAGTTCGGTGCCATGTCAGTTGGCCCTTCTTTGGAGTTTGTGTATCTGTGTGATGGAGCTGGACTCAGATGTGATCTTTTTTCACAGCCTCTCCTGTTACATTTACCAGAACTGTAGTTGGTGCTGGGATTTAATATATATTCAGGGGACCTGAATCTCTGGACTGACCATATGATAGCCAGGCCCTGAGCCTCAACAGACTTCAGCTCCTACACTCTGGTTTATTGGACTTACCCCACTCAGCCAACATGGAGTTGAAGAAAGTCAACCACCACACCATGGAGCCAAGAGTGGCTACAACTGAAAGCAGGAGGATTGCATCCAGCATCCAGGTGGAATCAAAGCCCCCTCTTGATATAGATGTGGAGTGGACACAACCAATCCAAGGTCCACAGGATGGAGGAATAGAATATGGATTAGAGTGGACTCAATGATATTCCGTTCATGAACTATTGTGATTAGTAATCGAAGAAAATGTGGCATTGGTGTGGAGAAAGTGGCCATGGTGGCTAACTGGGTGTGGGGAATGGGAGGAAGAGATGAGATGTGGGGGCATTTTCAGGACTTGGAGTTGTCATGGGTGATGCTGCAAGGACAATTGCCGGACACTATATGTCCTCCCATGGCCCAGTGGATGGAACAAGGGAGAGTATGGGCTATGATGTGGACCATTGACCATGAGGTGCAGTGGTGCTCAGAGATGTATTCACCAAATGCAATGAATGTCTCATGATGATGGAAGAGATTGTTGCTATGGGGGAAGGGGCGGGGTGAGGGGGGTGGGGAGTATATGGGGACCTCATATTTTCTGAATGTAATTTTAAAATTAATTAATTAAAAAATAAACTGCTTTCATTTAAAAAAAATAAAAGAAGTACACACAGTGAGTGAACACAGAGAGCAGACAATGGCGGGGGGGGGAACGGGGAGAGAAATAAATAATAAAATAAATCTTTAAAAAAATAAATTCAATTCAATTCCAATTATAAATCCAGCAGAACATTGCAAGGGTACTTGGAAAAATTGATTCTAAAAATTGTAATGAAAAAATGAAGGTCTAAGATTTACTAAGATAATTTTAAAAAAGGAGAAAAAAAAAATAGGGCCCATCCTTCCTGATACTAAGACATATTCCAAAGCTAAAGTGACAAAAAGTGTGAAAGACACAGAATATTAGTTAGGATAATAAGCTAACTGCTGCAGGAAAAAAAAAATCCTCAAATCACAGCAACTAAACACAATTATTTGTATTTCTTACTAATGAAAAGTCCAATGAAAAACCAACTTCTCAAATAAATAGGCTGGGAAAAACACAACAAAGTCCAGTGGAGATGTTTTGGCCAGGTAGCTCTCCTGGGCAACTCTCCCCCAAACAGTGATTCAGGGATCTGGGCTCCTGACATCTTGTGGCACAGCCATGTGCAACCTGGAGCCTCTGAGGAGTCCTTGGAAAGTATGTGTGTGTAGAGGGGTAAAATATGTAGAGAAGACATGCCTGCTCTCAAATGTCCAGGCCTGTATGTGACATACTTCACTTCCGCCCCACCTGGATACAAGGGAGCTGGGAAATATGGTTTATCTCTGCACCCAGGAAGACATGCCACAGCGTACCCCCACATATGCAAGGACTTGGTACATCACAAACCAGTTAGAAGAGAGAACTAGTAGTATCAGTAAATGTGACTCATATTGGAGAAAAGTACCATATACAGCAATAAGCTCCAAGTCAATGAGTGGTTCTCAACTTGGCACTATTTTGTCCCCCAGGGCAAATGTGGCAATATCCGGAGAGATTTTTGTTGTTACAACTTGGGCAGTGCTTCCGGCCTCTGGTGTGTAGAGGCAGGAATGCTGCTCAGCATCCTACAGTGCACAGCAAAGCTCCCCCAACAAGGAATTATCCATCCCAAAATGTCAATAGCATTGAGGCTGAGAACCCCTGCAGGAGATTAAGGACCTACATGTGAAAAGGAAATGCATAATATTAAAAAGGAAAAAGACAAATAGGAGAGTGTCTTTATGACCTTGGTTTGGGGAAGAATTTCTTAAACAAGATCCCAAAATGAATGAACTTCACTACATCAAAATTAAGAATTTCTGTTGTACAAAGAGTGTCATCATTTATCAGATTATCAGACAGATGGATAACTCAGAGGAAATATTTGCAACCTCTAACGGAAGATTTATTGTTAAAATGGTTGAGTTGGTTTTCTCACTAGACTTTCAGAATTCCCACCACCACCACCACAAAGCCAAAAAGAGCATGAAAAGACAAAAAGCTCCATTTCTCATGAAAGTAGGAGATATCTAAATTGATTACAGGTATGCACATCTATGCCCCAAATGACATACCCCAACATTCCTAAAGCAAAAGTGGCTGGGGAGACAAGAACTCTGGTAGTTTTAAGACATATTTCAACCTCTGCAAACTGAAAACAGAGAAGTTGCTGTCCTTTAAACTGCCCTTGGAACATTTACGGTAATAACCGTAAATCATACCACAAAGATTGTTTTGGAACATTCTAAAGAGAGAGAGCAAGAACACCTATCATTCTCGTTATAGTTTCATAAAATTAGAAATTAATAATAAAACCAGTCATAAAGAAGATCCTAACATCTGTACATTTATAAATCTTTTAAAATGACTAAAGCAGGGGTTCTTAATCTTTTTTGTGCCACAGACCCCTTTGCCAGTGAGGTGAAATGAATACTATTGTAATTTATTTATTGCAAATATTCGTAAGCGAAGGAAATGCTACATTTCAGCTAGCGGTCAGAGAAAAGAAAGATAATAAGTTGATTTTTTTCAATTCGAGCTTGCAGACCCCCTGAAACTATCCACGGACCTAGTCAAAACCCAAATTGCAGGATGGCCAGCAAATGATGATAAAGAAACACCATGAAGCGGCACCATCAGTCTGTCGTCTCACTTACTACAGCCTTCTAATTAGTCTTATTATCTGGCAGGGAAGGTCCCCCTACTCTCTTCTTCAAAATTGGCTTGCTCTTCTTGGCCCTTTGTTCTCCTATCACATTTTAGAATCAGCTTGCCCAGTTCTGGGAAGAGCCCTGTTGGGAATTTATAGATTAATTTGGAGAGGCATGACATCTTTATGATGTTGTCCCTCACCTGGTCAAGACCGCCGAGATGCTGGCTGGGGGCGAGGGGACGTGGAGGGATGATGGAGGAAGGAAGCCATAAATTCTGGAGATGGGTCACGACTGATTGCAACCACGGAGCCTTCATCCGTACATCCTCTGTATATTGGGAGGAAATTGTCTTTGCAAGACACGAAGCGGCCCCTGGAGGAAGAAAACGTAACAGAAGACAAATAGCTCCACCTGTTTCTAATAATAAAAATCAACAGGTCTTACATTTCCTTTTTGCTGATTTACAGGATGAAACCTGGCATTTCTAAAATACACACCCCTTGAGGAATGGGGAAGACGGACTTCATGTCTCAAAGGCTTGGGACAGGTCAAAGGGGTATGTAAACCCTTCCTGGTGTCCCTCATCCCAAATGGCCATCATGGGCTATGCTGGGGGCAGAGGAAGAAACTAGAGCTGCTGTGCTAAGGGACAAAGGGAGTGTGGGCAGGACTGTGGGTGGATGAGGATCACCGTGGAGACCACACACCCAGACCTGGCCCTCTGGTCTCTGCACGGTGGTGTCTAAGCTCGCCAGGCTGCGAGCACAACAGGTTGGCTTAAGCAACAGAACCTACCCACTCACAGTTTTGAGGCTAGAGAATCACAGTATCAGCAAGGCTTGCATTCTCGCTGAAACCGGCAGCGTTCCAGCGCTGGCTGCCAGCAAGCCTTGGAGGTCTCTGCCACATGGATGTCCTCTCCTTTTGGCTTCTGTGACTTCCGGGGTATCTTTATAAAGCCTCTGTAATCCAGATTAAGGCCCACCCCCATCTCTTCGCCACACCTTAACTAAAAATAGCCTCTCCAAAGGGTTCTCTTTCCAATGGGTTCACACGCACGGGACGGGGATCAGGGTTGAGGCCGTGTGTCTGACGTACGTGAGTCAGCCACCTCCGTTGGTCTCCTGCCAGGTGCTTGTGGCCTAAACCCCACCGAGTCCTTGCTTGTCCTGGAAACGCAAACAATGGCTGGTGCTTCAGAACCAGCATAAGCCAAAGAGGGACCCCGCGCACTGGCAGGATGGCCAGGAGTGGTTCTCACACACGATGCAGAAAACCCACCATGCATCCTAGGGCACCTGAGCCGGGCGAGCAGGGAGGCCCGTGCACACGGAGGCCACGTGTGTCACTAACCGGGCTGCTTGCCCCAAATGCGTTCACCCTGTCCAGGAGCGCCCCATCTACTGTGACTGATCAGGCTTTACTTTCTTGCGTTTAAACTTATGGGGCAGTGGTTGAGCACCTGCTCCCATGTATGAGGTCAATCCCCAGTGCCTCCTTAAAAAAATTATTTTTTAAATGTATAGGGGGAACAAAAGGAGATTTGCAGTTCAAGTCAGTAGAGCACACCCCAAAATCCATCCTGTCCTTCTCAAACACATCAAAGTCAGGGAAGAGGGAACGGACATGGTGTGAGCCAGGCATCGAGCACCTGCCTCTCACATGGGAAGTCCCGGGTTTGGTTCCGGGTGCCTCCTGAAAAAACAAAACCCAACAACAAGCAAAACAAATGAAAACACCAACTCAGGGAAGCCGATGTGGCTCAGTGGCTGAACGCCACCTTCCCACACGTGAATTCCCAGTTCAATCCTTGGCCCCCGGTACCTTAAAAAAAAAGCATAGGGAAGCAGATTTGGCTCAACTGATAGAGCGTCCACTTACCACATGGGAGGTCCAGGGTTCAAACCCAGGGCTTCTTGACCTGTGTGGAGCTGGCCCCCGTGCAGTGCTGATGCGCGCAAGGGTGCCGAGCCACGCAGGGGTGTCCCCCTCATAGGGGAGCCCCACGCGCAAGGAGTGCGCCCCGTAAGGAGAGCCGCCCACATGAAAAAAGTGCAGCCTGCCCAGGAGTGATGCCGCACACACGGAGAGCTGACGCAGAAAGATGACACAACCAAAAGAGACACAGATTCTGGGTGCCACTGACAAGAATACAAGGGAACACAGAAGAACACACAGCAAATGGACACAGAGAGCAGACAATGGGGGGGAGGGATAAATTAAAAAAATAAATCTTAAAAAAAAAAGTGTAAACTATAATCCATGCACAGTGGCAATGCTCCAAAATGTGATCATCAACCGCAGTGAATATACCACGCTAATGTTAATGGGGTAGCAGGAGCAGGGCAGATGGGAATCCCCTATATTTTGTATGTAACATTTATGTAATTGAAATCCTTTTTTAAAATTATTTTTAAAAAGCCAGGGAAGAAAAAGTAGTTAATAATAAAATCTCAGCCTCACAGAAATGTAAAAGGGAATTCTTTTCTTTTTTAAAGTTTTTTAAAAAATTTCTCTCCCCTTCTCCCCGCCCCCCCCAGTTGTCTGCTCTCTCTGTCCATTCGCTGTGTGTTCTTCTGTGACCGCTTTTATCCTTATCAGCGGCACCAGGAATCAGTGTTTCTTTTTGTTGCGTCATCTTGCTGCGTCAGCTCTCTGTGTGTGCGGCGCCACTCCTGGGCAGGCTGCACTTTCTTTGGTGCTGGACAACTCTCCTTGCGGGGCGCACTCCTTGTGTGCGGGGCTCCCCTGCATGGGGGACACCCCTATGTGGGGGACACCCTGAGTGGCAGGGTACTCCTTGCGCGCATCAGCACTGCGCATGGGCCAGCTGCACACGGGTCAAGGAGGCCCAGGGTTTGAACCGCGGACCTCCCATGTGGTAGGCGGACGCCCTAACCACTGGGCCAAGTCCACTTCCCTGTAAAAGGAAATTCTATGCAGACTCAAAATAAGCCTCTCTGGGAAGGAAAGAGCTGGGCAGACACCCAAGGCTGAAGCCCCGGATCCTAGCCAGGGAGCAGGAACACAGCCGGCTGAGCACACGGGCCTTGGGGCCGGGTCCTTGATTTGAACCCAGGGCTGGAGGGTAAGGCCGAGCGCCTCCTGTGGCTGAGGCAGCCCCCACCAGTGGCTTGAAGCAGGGGCCCAGAAATGCCCCCGGGTTCCCAACAGGGTCCACACAGAAATCAGCAGGTACAATTTGGGAGGGAGGGAAGTGCAGAGGAAAGTAGTACAGTATGTTTTTTTTTTGTTTTTGTTTTTTTAAAGATTTCTCCCCCTCTCCCCCACCCCCGCCGTGGTCTGCGCTCTGTCCATTCACTGTGTATTCTTCTGCATCCTCTTATGTTATCAGGCGGCACTGGGAAACTGTTCTTTTATTTGTTGTTGCGTCATCTTGCTGCGTCAGCTCTCCGTGTGTGCGGTGCCACTCCTGCGCGGGCTGTGCTTTTCTCACACAGGCAGCGCTCCTTGCGGGGTGCACTCCTTGCGCGTGGGGCTCCCCTATGCAGGGACACCCCTGTGTGGCACGACACTCCTTGTGTGCAGCAGCACTGCGCATGGGCCAGCTCACCACGCGGGCCAGGAGGCCCTGGGGATCGAACTCTGAACCCTCCATAGGGTCCAGACGCTCCATTAGTTGAGCACGTCCGCTTCCGTGTTTTCTTTTTTCCATACTCAGGAGGCGGCTCGAGATAGTTATTATATTTTGCTGGATAAAAGATGTTTTACTAGGTATGACTGTTAAACACCTAAGGGCAATCATTACAACAGAAATTAGATGTACCAAGAAAACAAAAGCTTGTGTAGCAACATTAGTATCAGAGAACATAGACTTCAAGGCTAAAGTCATTAAAAGAGACGTATTAATTTCCAAGGTGCTCCAGCAAAGACCATGAAATGGGCTTCCTTAAACAATGGGAATTTATTCTCTCATGATTTGAGGCTGGAAAAATGCCCAAATCAAGGTGATGCTTTCTTCCCCAAGACCAGGTGCTAGCAATCCCCGGCTGCTCTGGCAATGGCAAGGCACCTGGGGATGGTGGCCTCTGCCGGCCTCTTCCAGGTGTAGTTGACGTCAGCTTTTTCCCTCTGTGACTTTCTCTCCTGCTTTCTGTATTCATTCCCTTTATAAAGGACTCCAGCGTTCAGGGTGGGCCACACCTTACCTGAAGGAGCCGCACCCAAAGCGCCTGCTCACAATGGGTTCACACACAGAACGGTTACTCTTCAAGTACCTGCTTTCCTGGGGCTCATACAGCTCCAAACCATCCCAGGAGACACAGAGGCATAGAAAACGTAACAATCTATCAGGAAAATCTAAAAAGTATAGGCGATCCAAATTGGCTCAAGGAAACAGACAACCATAAAATAAAATAAATGGAAACCTTGACCAGATCACCTCCAAGCAGAGGCCCCAGCTCCTTGCCATGTCTTTCTGGGGGCATGATCCAGTCTCCAACAATGGCTAACAACGTGGCACATCTTTTCATGTGCTTATTGGCCATCTGGATATGTTCTTTAGAGAAATGTCAATTCAGATACTTTGTCCATTTTTAATTGGGTTACTCGTGTTTTGTTTTGCTTTTAAGATTTTTATTTATTTCTCTCCCCTTCTCCTCCCCCCTCCCCTGTTGTTGGCTCTGTGTCCATTCGCTGTGTGTTCTTCTATGTCCGCTTGCATTCTTGTCAGTAGTACCAGGAATCTGTCTCTTTTTGCTGCGTCATCTTGCTGCATCAGCTCTCCATGTGTGCAGTGCCACTCTTGGGCAAGTTGCGCTTTTTTTGCATTGGGCAGCTCTCCTTGTGGGGCACACTCCTTGCACGTGGGACTCTCCTACACGGGGGACACCCCTGCGTGGCACATCAACACTGCAGTGGGCCAGCTCACCACATGGGTCAGGAGGCCCTGGGTTTGAACCCTGGACCTCCCATGTGGTAGGCGGATGCTCCACCAGTTGAGCCACATCTGCTTCCCACTTGTGTTTTTTATTGAGTTTTAGAAGTCTACAGTATTTAATGGTTGTAGTCAGGCTTCAGGAAACCAGTAATTTTTACCCTCAGCAAACTCTTCCAATGCTTACAAAAAGGTGGAAAGTAGTCTACCTCATTGGAAGGGGCTAGAACAACCTTGAAATCAAAATTGGACAAGATCCACAGGAGAAAATAAAATTTTTGGCCACCCTCACTTATGAGTATTGATGTAAAAAAGAAAATCTTAGCAAAACAAGTCCAGCAGTGCAATAAAAGAACATTATTACATCATGACCAAAAGATGTTTATCCCCAGAAGAAAAACTGAGAATAGCAAGCACCTACTATGCGCCAGGGCCCGTGCCTCTAAATCAGCACAGTGGCCATGTGAGGCACAAAAAGGCCAAGCACCTGGCCCAAGACTGCTTGGCTGGTAAGTTTCAGAACCCAGGAGTCAGTCCAGGCAGGCTTAGATCTGTGCTCAGTCACTCCTTTAGGTTGAGACTAGTTCAAAAGAGAGATTAGAAAATCAACAGATGCAATTAATAATGGATGAAGAAAGAAAATATGATCACCCCAAAAAAGTGGAAAAAGCAGCTGTTCAACGAACTCGTGGAAGGGAGAGTCCTTAAAACAATCAAGGTCTCTACTAAAAGCTTCAACAAAACTTGTACTTCCTGGTTGCTATGACAATTGTCACACAGATGCATTGTTTTAATATAAGGAACAGGCCAGAACCCTCAGCTTGTTTTGCCTTCATGCCTGATAGAAGGAGAGGCGTATTTCCAAGGTAGTCCTGTGCAACCAAATAAGCCAGCCTCTAACGAACAGGCCAGTTCACATTTTATTCCCTGGAACTCCCAATACACTCTGTTTGTAAAAAGAGCCATTTGGAGGCAGAATGCAGCAGGTGTCCTGAAAGATGCCCTTGATGGGTTGGGGAAGACATCACAGGGTAGGAAAGGGCCGTAAAGGATGACGGAGGGAGGAGGGTAGAGATGCAGGTGAGCAGTAACTTTATCATAAAAAGTGCTAAGGCATCGTTGTTTAGAATTTCATCAGTTTTTGCACCGGCATCAATAGTTCTTTTCTGTAGATTGTCTAGATTTCTATTTTCCCAAGCAGCTACTATTAATTAGGGGAACATAATCAGAACCACTCACAAGAACTCCATCTCTAAGGATCCAGTGGAAAGCTGCTGGCTTAAGGAAACCTAAAGGCCTATGAAATAAAAAGAAAACACCTTAACAAACATGACTGGGGATATTAATTGCATGCTTTTTCACACTCCCATGAAAGTCACACACAGATAAGGAAGCCTGCTACTATTGCCATTAGCCAACATTTTTTCTGATGCCCCTAGCTGGTGCAATAAGACAAAAAAAGGAATAAGGTGTCCGATATTAGGAAGGAAGAGACCAGACTCTCATTATTTCTTGACAATAGGATCATTGGCATAGAGAGAAGAATTTCAATGGATGGGGGGAGTTTTTCGCACTGGCACTTAAGTGCTCCAGCCTGGGAATGACATACACTCGGACCACAATCCTTTGATTAGAATAGTTGGCCCTTCCCAACTGCAAGGGGGCAGGAAAGTGTCTTTCTTCCATATGCCACAGGTGAGCAATAGAAGTCTCAAAGCAAAGAGGGCCCCACACGGAGTTGCTCCAGTCTTCCTGTGCTCCAAGCCTGTTCTTTTTAAGGCAGTATAATATTCCACTGTGTATGTACACACGTGTGTGCACCTTAACGTACCCAGCCAGTCCCGATGGTCAGCCATGCTTGTTTTGATCTATCATGATCGCGATACGTGAAAACTGTTTATGCCTCAATTCACATGTGAGCAAGTTACTTTAAAACTTTGTGACCTACTTTGCTCATAAATAGGAATAAGAGTACCTGCCTCAAGGATGGTGTGGACTAACACATCATTCAGTGTAGCGCTTGGCATGCAGTAGGTACTCAATAAATGTTAGCAAGGATTGTTGTCATCATTTCCAAGTGCAGCTGGAGGTGGAATAGGGGGTGGGGGATCTGGGCACTCTTAGTTTTGATCTTCACTCCCTGAATCCACTGTCCTCCCACTGGGAACATCCCAGCCTCTTGCCCCAGCCAGTGCACCAGCATTCCTGCCCCGGCCTCCTGGGTGGCACTCGGGGCAGCCTGGCATGCTCTCGGCTGCTGTGTGCCCAGGGCTCCCAGGAGCGTGCAGGCATTCCAGCCAGGTGCCTGAGCCAGGTTTGCTCTGGAGCCTCTAAGAGGTGAACTCAGCCGACCTGCTGCTGCCTCGGCTGCCACACCCCTGCACCCCAGGGCAGGGCACCCGTGCCACACAAATGGGACCTGAGATGACATTCCCTGGAAATTTCAACCTTCCATAATGAATCCTCTCAGAAATGGAGGTGTGGGAGGTTGAGGTTCTGGATGGTTCCCCTTACTGTTACCCCAAAGAAGTGCCTGCTCCCCCCAGGCTGGCCCGCTGGTCTCTCCAGCTGCCCCACTGGCACCTCCAATGTCTCCGCGTGGCCTGGCCCCTCTCACCACCTGGGTGCCACGAGTTCTCCCAGGCCGGTTGTTCCCTCCTGCCCCACTTCATCCTTTAGGGACCTGGATGACGAGAGGAGGTGGTAGGAGCTCCCCACCCCCACTCACTGGCCACCAGGTGAGCCCCACCTGAGCAGGGTCCCTGTCACTCACCCAGCCTGGGCTGCTCAGGCCAACCCCACATCTCAGGAAGCTCCTGTCCACACTGCTCCTCAGGTCAGGGGTCCCTTCAGCTGCCAACCACCTGGGCGCGAGCCCCTTACACGTGACCGCCCTGGACTGGAAAGCCTGTTTTCACAAGTGAGCCCTTCCTCGCCCTCTGGACGGCGGGTCCTCCAGGCAGAAGCCAGGCTATTTTCTCCATCCATTTTACCTTTTTCTCTTGCTGATTCCAGAGTGCAGTAAACACAGACTGGGTGGTCGAGGGCTCCAGGAGGGTGTGCCACCTGGGTTTTAGGACCCCAGATCCAAGCCCTCTCGCCCTGTTCCTCAGTGCCCCCCCCCCCAGGAAACTCAATGCTCACAGCACAGCTTCTTGTTCAGAAATTTTACTGATCCTGGGGAAAGGAAGGCACAGGCCGGGTGCCCCCGCCCTCACTGTTTCCCGTTGCCGTTGATGGGGCGGTTCAGGTGCTCGGGGGAGGCCAGGAAGGCCTTGAGCTGGGGCCGGGCGCTGAGGCGCGCCACGTAGGCCGAGAGCAGGGGGAAGGCGTCCAGGCAGCCGGGGGCCAGCACCTGGTGGATCAGCAGCAGGTCCAGCAGGTTGTAGTCGGCGAAGGAGATCTGTAGGAAAGAGGGTCCGCAACTCAGGGGTGGGGCAGGCGGAGGGTCCAGCTGGGCGCCCCATTCTGCCCTGCCGGCTGGCTCACGTGGCTTCTGCATCTGAGGGAGCCACAAAGGGGCGGGGCCTGGCCGAGCGCGCACCTGGTCGCCCACGATGAAGGCCTGGCCGCCCTTGTTCTGGGCCAGCAGCGTCTCGAAAGGCTTCAGGTGCCCGGGCAGCGCCCGCACGTAGTCCTCCTTGCCCGCCTCCTGCCAAGAAGATGCTACCGTGTAGCCGCCTCCACAGCTGCCCAGCCCAGGTCCTGGCTCCAGCCCCCAACGCCCCCCATCCGCCCAGTCTCAGTGAATGCACAGCAGGGCCCGGGTCCAATGCCCAGATGCCCGTTTCCCACACCAGGCCACTACAAATCCATTTTGGCTGTGAACTCCTCTCTTCTCCCCGCCCTGCTATTAATCTCACCAGATTATCGCAAAAGCCCCGGAGCTGGGTGTTTTACCCCCTCCCCCGACCTCAGGGCAAGGCCCAGCCAGCTGGGGTGCAAGCAACCTTGGCCTGCTGCCCCTCCAGCTCCACACCCGAAACGCCCTCACCCAGACACACGTGCCAGCACGTGCGCCCACACGTGCTCACACACATGCACTCGCACACTCACATGCACACACACATTCACGCGTGCCCACACACCTTCACAATGTACACACGCGTGCACACACACACACAGGCTCCACCTCTACTAAGCCAGCGCCAGGCCTCCTAATGTTCTGCACATCTGTACACTTCTGTGCACCTGAAAGTGCCAGGCCCCACCCCCCACCCCGGAGAGGACCCTTCTGACCCCCTCAGCCCCAGCCCGGGGGCTCAGCAGCACCCCCTGCTGGATGCGTCCTGTCACGACCCGCTCCTCGTCTGCGGGCCACCCCCAGGCACTGAGCAGCGCCCCGCAGCCCAGGCACCCCGTCTGAGGGCCGAGGGTGCAGGAAGCCCTCGGTTGGTCCCCCAGCACCCAGCCCTGGCCGCACTCACATAGTTGGTGTAAATGAGGCTGGCGTATTTGCAGCGGAGGTCCTCCACGCCGTCGTTCACCACGTCCACCAAGGCCGCCTCCCGCTGGTCCTTGCCATATAGCCCTGGGCGGTGGGGTAGACAGCATGACTGGGCACCTGGCCAGCAGGGGACCCGCCCTCTGAGCCATCGACAGGCTCCGGGGCTGACTGCGGGCCAGGGCACAGGAGGAAGAGATTGAGACTCACACCCAGTGGGTGCCAGCGGGAGGCAGCCTGGCAGGGAGCAAGGGCCGCAGGCAGACCTGGCCTTGACCCTCAGCCAGACAAATCACCTCCATGGGATGCCTTTCCTCAGCCGCAGAAAGGGAGTGGCATCCACTCTGCAGGGCTGCTGGGCACCCTGATTTAAGCTGGAAGCAGCTGGGACCACTGGCCCCGAGTCAGGGCCTGGGAGGACTCTGGCCTCTGTGCCCCTGGCCCCTGCCGGGAGCAGGTGTCCCCGCGGCCTCGGGACTCACCGAGCGAGCGGCCCAGGTGCCGCAGGATGGCGTTGGACTGGTACAGGGTGAGGTCTCCGTCCTGGAACTTGGGGAGCTGCCCGTACAGCTGGGGGGGGGGACACAGCTCGGTGAGGGACGCTGAGTTCAGCCGCCCCCCACTCCCTACCCCCCAAGGCCCCGCCCTCCCCCCAGGCCGGGCGCTCACGCAGGCGGCCTTGAGGTCGCCCTGCAGCCAGGTGTCCTTGGTCACCACCTCCTCCTTCCAGCTCTGGCCCTGGTCAGCCAGCAGCATGCGCATGGCCTCGCAGCGCCCTGGGGAGGGGGCGCAGGGCTGTGGGGAAAGTCTGCCCCAAGCAGCGAGGGGCGGGGCGGGCGCGGTAAGAGTTTGGGGGCTCCCGCCTTAGCCTGGAGGCGGCGATATCGCAAAGGAGGCTGGGGAGGGCGAAGGGCTAAGCGGGGCTTCCTGCCTCCCGGGTGGGCGAGGGCCCCAGCTCCCCAGCCCCCGCCACCCTCCCTTCCAGTCGCAGGCCCCTACCTCGAACCGGGAAGTAGACGATGGCGTAGGGCGGCACTAGGACGGACAACGAGAGGCCGGTTAGAGCTCGCCAGGGGCCGTCCCGGGGAGCGCCCGCCCCTGCCCCTGGGCCCCACCGCGGCCAGCGCGCCCGGCCCCCGGGAGCCCGGGAGCCTCTGGGGCCGCGACCTGACGCTGAGGGACCCGGCCCGGGGAGCCCCGCGGCGCGCGGACTCACTGGCGCGGGGCAGGGGCGGCGGACTCAGCGGCGCGCAGGCGGGCTCGTGCCTCGTAAGGGTGGGCCCGCCCCCGGGGCTGCGTCACCGGGCCCGGCCAGCCGGAGCCGCGCGGTCCCAGGAAGGGGCGGCACCTTCCTGCGTTTGGCACCCTCCCAGACACCGGCATTCTTCTGGGCAGGGAGAAGCTGGGAGAAAACACCACCCGTAGAGAAATTAATTTTCTACGGGGACCACGAGTCGGTCATTCTCTTGCTGCCCCCTCGGGAGGGTGGCAGGGGCCCTCGATGCAGGGCGGGCCTGGGGGGGGGCGGGTTGGGAGGAGGCCGGCCACCCTAGGCCCAGCTGACCCAGCCTCAGGGGCCTGCACCAGCTCAGAGCACCCCAAAGGGCCATCACGGGGCTCCTCCCCTAGGGCCACCCAGCCAGAGGTGATGCGGGCAGGGACAGGTGCTGCTGGGGGCAGGCAAGAGTTCAGCCCACGGGCGGACTGAGCGGAGTCGCCCTCCACGCAAGGCCTGAGCCTAGAACATTCCAGATTCCAGGTCTTGAATCTGGCCTCCTCTTTTTTTTTTTTTTTTTCAAGAACTTAATTTGCTCACCTGACTTGAGCTGAAAGCAACTCAAACTTGCCTGCGGGGGGTCCGGGATGCCTGATACTCAATGAGCTACAAAGGCTCAAAGAACAAGAGAGCAGAGGAACAGTGGCCTTTTCACTGGCAAAGCCGAGCTCGAGCTCACGTCTGCTTCTGTCTCTCCGGCAGCCCCCACCCCCACCACCCACCTGACTGCCCCGCAGGCTGCGGGGAAACGCCTCCCTCTCCCACCGCCTCTCTGTTTGGGGTCTTTCCCCTGGGATTTGGCGCCCAGGCCTGGGTGACTGAATCGGGGTGCCCACGGCTGCTTCCCTCACAGCCTGCCCTTTGCTCCCAGGCCCTGGGGAGCCGCCGTGCCCTGGCCCCTCTCTCCTGCAGGGGCGGGTGGCCCTGGGCTCTTCCTGCCTGAACTGGAGGTGGGGGGGGAGCTGCAGGGGGTCCGCTGTCTCCCCAGGCCCCTCCCCTATGCCCTTCCCCACCTCAGACCCCCTCCGGCACTCCCAGCACCCACCACCCCGAGGCGGGTTAGAATGAGAAACAGGGAAAGCCCACCAGCCCCAAGACCCCCCTGGAGCCCCCCGAGGGAGGCTGTGCTTGGGAACGAAGCCAGACCCTGACAGCAGCACAGCCCGCCAAGGCCGCAGTCACCAGGTCCTGTTTGAAATTCCTGGGCGCAAAAGAAGCCCCCATAGCTCCAAACGGGAGGGCCTCCCCAGGGGTTCCCTGAAAGCTGATTGGGGAAGGCAGAAGGCAGGTGGCTGCGCTCCCTCCCTAACGGGGCGAAGGGGAGGAGGAAAACCTTAAAAAGGCCTCCCCGGGGCCGGTAGCACGCCCACACCTGTGTCTCAGGTGTGCGCTCTCACTTTCTCATTTTCCAATAAACTCTTTTTTAATAGCCTTATTTTTCTGGCACGTCTCTGAATTCTTTCTTGCAACATGGCCAAGAACCTGGAAACCCAGCTCTCGGTAACAACCCGAGTGTCCCTTCAAGGGCCTGGGGCAAGAGTGTTCTGGACACACGCCCAGAAGCAGAACTGCTGCCTCCCAGGTAGGCACTGGTCTGGCACCAGTAAAGCCAGGCTGCTTCCAGAATGGCCGTGCCGGCCCACCCTCCGCAGCTGTGCCCGGAAGTCAGCCTGCCCGGCATCTGCTCCAGCGCGGGGCGGTAGCAGCTTCCCAATGTGGGCTCATTACAGTAGGTGTAGAGCAGGGCGTGGCGATGGTTTAAGTTGCATCGTTCTCCTTACTAAAGATTTTGATCAGCTCTTTACGTGCTTCTCAGATTTTGTTTTCCTTTCCTAGAAATTGCCTATTTATACACTTTGCCATTTTCTCTTGGTTTTTTTTCCTTCCTCTCCACCACACCCTGATGTTTTTGCTCTCTGTGTCCATTTGCTGTGTGATCTTCTGCGTCTAGTTCTCTTTTTGTCTTCTTTTCTTGTCTTTTCCTCTAGGATTCTCCAGGATTCAATCCTGGGGATCTCTGATGTGGAGAGAGGTTTCCTGTCACTTGTGCCACATAAGTTCCTGGTGTCTGTTGCGTCTGGCCTTGACTCTCCCTTGCGTCTCTTGTGTTGTGTCATCATCGTGCTGTGTGGCTCACTGCATGGGTACTGGCTCGCCGCGCGGACACTGGCTCGCCGCGCAGGCACACCTTTGTCGGGAGGCTGCAGGGATCAAACCTGGGTCCTCCCACATGGTAGAGGGAAGCCCAAGCACTTGAGCCACATCTGCTTCCCTTTCTATTGGGTTTTTGCCAACTTCCCGGTCATTGTTTGGCCTTCCACATTGCAGACACCTTCTACTTACTAGTCTACAACTGTTGTGTGAAGCTGGCTTACCTATTAGTTGTTTCTTGTTGTTGTACAGGATGTTCTGAGTTGCCTCCTGTTACTGTAAATTACCTTATTGTAGAGGTTGCAAGTTGCTTCTTGTAGCCCACATCTGCTCGTTTGCTTTCAAATAAATACGATGGGGAAGCTAGGGCTGAGGCGCTCACTTTCAAAAACTGTCAAGCCCCCAGTCCCATCTTTGTTTCCTCTCTTGTGTCTTTCTTTCTGTTCTTTTATTTCTTCATTTCTGCTTCACCTTCCCTTTGTGCAGACCTGTTGCTGAGCTGGTCTCAGCATACAACTCTCTCAACTTTGTCCAAGGTGTCCTTCATTGAACTGCTTTTTTTTTAAGGGGTGGGGTGGTAGCTTATGGTGTGTGCCTTTGATACTTTTTAAAAAAGTCTTTTATTGGAAGCAAATGTGGCTCAAGCAGTTGGGCAACTGCCTCCCACATGGGAGGTCCCAGGTTTGGTTCCCAGGTGCCTCCTAAAAAAACAAGCAAGACAGCAAGCTGATGCAATGAGGAGATACAACGAGAGATACAATAAGCAGGAAGCAAATGTGGCTCAAGCGACTGGGTGCCTCCCTCCCATACAGGAAGTCCTGGGTTCATTTACCAGTGCCTCCTAAAAAGATGAGCAGATACAGAGAGCACACAACAGACCCAGAGAGCAGGTACAAACAATGGGGCGGGGGCAGACTAACTAAATAAATACGTATTTTTAAGTCTTTTATTGCCACCCTGGATCAAAGCAATATTCTCCTACATCATCTTCTATTAACTTTACCATTTTACCTTTCACATTTATACCATGAATCCATCTAGAGGCCACTCTTGGAGAGAGTCTTTGGTAGGAATAGTTTTACCTCTCCACTTTTCCCAGTACCACCTACTGAACAATCTGATTTATCATGTTAAGTTCTTACAGGAAGCTGGATTTGCCTGTCAGTTCCCTGTTCTCTTCCATTGGTTTATTTGTCTTGTGTCAGTACCGTGCTCTTTTTTTTTAAAGATTTATTATTTTTTATTTCTCTCCCCTTCCCTATCCCCCACCCCGGTTGTCTGCTCTCTGTGTCCATTCACTGTGAGTTCTTCTGTGTCGCTTGTATTCTTGTCAACGGCACCAGGAATCTGTGTTTCTTTTTGTTGCATTATCTTGCTGCATCAGCTCTCCATGTGTGCCACTCCTGGGCAGGCTGCGTTTTTTTCACACTGGGCAACTCTCCTTACATGGCGCACTCCTTGCGCGTGGGGCTCCCCTACACGGGGGACACTCCTGCGTGACACAGCACTCCTTGTGCACATCAGCACTGCATGTGGGCCAGCTCATTACATGGGTCCGGAGGCCCTGGGCTTGAACCCTGGACCTCCCATGTGGTAGGCAGACGCCCTAGCCATTGGGCCAAATCCACTTCCCAGTATAGTGCTCTTTTAACAGGGAAAAGCACACAATCCATCTTTGCTGTGACCCACGCAGCTGAACCGGTTCCTGAGGAGGGAAGGGTGTGAGGCTGAAGACATGAAAGACACAAAATAGCAGGAGCTAGGTGGCCCGTGAGGCACTTGTAGCTACCTTGGGTGCCCAGCTGGATCACACACTTTATTTTATATCGTAAGTGGAAACAGCCCATTCAGCGGTTCTCACAGGAAGTTTGCGTTTCTAGGTCACTACAAATACGAACGTTACTCTTCTCTTCCATCGGCCTCTGATAACACAGCTTCCTTAGAATTCTCATCCATACTCAGCATGTTATTTTTTTTTCTTTTTAAAAAATTTTTATTTATTTGTTTTTTCTTCTTTATTTTTTTTAAATGCTACATTCAAAAAATATGAGGTCCCCGTATACCCCCCACTCCCTCCACCCCACTCCTCCCACATCAACAACCTCTTGCATCGTCATGGCACATTCACTGCACCTGGTGAATACATTCTGGAGCACTGCTGCACTACATGGACAGTGGTCCACACTGTAGTCCACACTCTCCCCCAGTCCACCCAGTGGGCCACAGCAGGACACACAATGTCCAGCATCTGTCCCTGCAGTACCACTCAGGACAACTCCAAATCCTAAAAATGCCCCCACATCATATCTCTTCTTCCCTTTCCCTACCCTCAGCAGCTGCCATGGCCACTTTCTCCACATCAATACTAAAATTTCTTCTGTTACTAATCACAATAGCTCCCCAGCAGTCCACTCTAATCCATGCTCTATTCCTCTACCCTGTGGACTCTGGGATGGTGATATCCACTCCACCTCTACATCAAGAGAGGACTTAGATTCCACATGGGTGATGGATACAATTCTCCTACTTGCAGCTGTAGGCACTCTTGGCTCCCTGGTGTGGTGGTTGACCTTCTTCACCTCCCTGTCAGCTATTCAGTGTGTTTTGTTCAGCACATCACCTTGCCCAGTGGGTACCTCCTTCTTTACCTTCTTCCTGTGAACCTTAGAGCCTGCTTTGCAGGGTTCCCCACACCTCCCCCTTTTCTCTTTAATAAGAAAAAGGCTGCCAGCTATGACTGTGCCTGTCTTAGGTTGGCCCCCTCTGGGGCGCTTACCCGTCATTGACTACCAACCAGCGAGGACAATAAATTTGTCCCAGGCAGCTCTTTTTCTAGGGGACTGTTCACATCTTATTGTGCTGTAAGGCCTTTTGAGTCAGAAGTAACTGGGTGTTTTCTGTTTGTATGCAGTGTATCTGCTGTTGCAGATGTGTACCGATTATGGGCAATATGCACCAGAGAAGTAGCAAGAGACAGGTCAGGGCCAACAGATACCAAAAGTTGTGATAGAGGAGGTTCCAAGGGGTGAAATTTTGCAAACTGTTTAACAGTCTGAGCAATAGCTTCAGGATTTAAGGTAATGAGATGAGCTGATTGGAGGGCCAAGATCTCATGCAGGCTACATAAATTTATACTAATATTCTCATGATTCCAAATCCCTTGTAAATGGTGCTGGACAGCAGTCCTGTTCCATTTTGTATCATAGAATAATATGGGGGTAACACAAAAACATATTGAAGATGGCACTGTAGATGCATCTGATATTATAAAGCATCTAATTGATTAGCCAAGGAGATTACAGTTTCCTCCAAAGCAATTACTTTATGTTTCAATTTGTAATCAATTTGTTCTTGGTCCTGAAGGGCCAAGGAAGTATTTGGTCCTAAAGAATTAACAAAACGTGCAGTGTGAATACTTTGAGAACATGCAAGTCTGGCAGTAATGGAGGATACAATGACTGTTACAAGTGTTATAATGCCAGCCACAATTAAACCTAGGGCTCGAGGGTGCCGAGGGGCTAATTGCTATTGGATAATTTGCAACACTCTCTTCCGGTGTCACTATACCAGGGGGTATCTGAACATTGGGGAAGCATAACAAAAGTAGGCTGATGAACTATTGAAAGATCATCATCCCAATTAGCAGTAGTAGCACAGTTAAACTACAAGACAAACAATGTACATAAAAAATATCCTTTCGCCTTAGTAATGTTAACAGTTTCTGCAACAGTTGCATAGGGAGAGGGCAGGCAGGCCCCTGCTCCACAGGTAAGCACCAGCTGCAAGTCCACTGTTCCAGGATTTGTAAAGTTAATAGGTCTTGTTGAAGTATTTTACCCGCGGGCCATAGCTCCACACTTCCCGCTTTCGGTTTGTGCCAAGTCATGAATCTTGGGCGGTTTCTTGTTGTATTACCCCCTGGAGGGTTTGTAGCGTGTCTGAGGGCTCATCCCTCCCACGAGTAGGAGGGATCTGATGTCATCGTCATTGGAGTGAGCAAGAAGGAACTTATGGGGATGTGCACGAGCTGCTGGCGAGGAACAGGCACCGGAACTGCTGGTCTAGGCACCACGAGGTTGGGTCCTCGCGATGTTCGCCTTCCTGGTGGAGTCACTCGCTGCTTCTCAGGGCGTACTTGTAGGGCTCTGGATCTTCACAAAGGCATCTGCCTCAACAGTGCTGAAAGGGCTGTTAGAGGAGTGGGCAGGGACATGACAGACAGTTCCCTGTCACCGCTGGCAGGCGTCCCAGAGGTTCTTCCACGGATCTGTCCCCCATGGAGGGTGATTCACAGCAGTCCATTGTTTGTGTCTTGCTTTTAGTATCTGCAATCCACCCCTGGATAGGGATGGCAGTCTTCAGAGTGACAAGACACTATTGGGTTAAGTCTTTCACTATTAGTAGGGCTTGCAGCCTGCCGCAAATGTTTGCCTATTTTAGGCTCTTAAGATAAGATACTATTGTCTTTGATGCTTCTTTTAATTCTGAAAAAAGGATTACTGGTTAAGGAAATGTCATCAGTAGGGTTCCAGCCACGTATTTCTTCCACGCAGCCAGATTCTTTGTCACCAGGCCAGGAAAGATGGCTGGACTGTGCACACAGCCTTGAGGAAGCACTGCAGAAGTCCATGGTTGGGTTTTTCACAGATAAGCGAATGCAGGCAGGCTTGACTTGTCTAAGAATACACTAAAGAAAGTCTTAGCAAGTTTTAAAACAAAGTGATAGTGACACAGTTGGATATTAATTTCTTGCAACAAACTAGCAATATTTGGGACTGCTGCATGCAGCAGGTGTTACTTTAATTTATGATAAGAGGTTGTTTCTGTGACACATACTATTTTCAATAATAAGTAAAACCATGATTAACCACATTGTACTTTTGTTTAAAATTATACTGAATAAAATATACTAAATAAAAAAAAATTATACTGAAGCTGGTAAATTTTTAGGAATTTCATACACTCTAAGTATTCATATGCAATTTTTACTTCTACAACTTTAATTAACAGAGAGTTAAAGAATCCTCATTTTATAACACTTTAAACACTTTACATTCAACTTATAACATATTAAAGGAACTTAATTATTTTATTACTTCAATTTTTTTCAAGGTAAAAGAATAAATCTTTTGCAATAGTTGGAAATAAAAAGATACTTTTCAGGATTTGGCTTTGAGAAAGCAGGTTTGAACATATGTTCCTTTAAAAGTGATAGAGGGAAGTGCATTTGGCTCAATAGATAGAGCATCTGCCTACCACATGGGAGGTCCGCGGTCCAAACCCAGGACCTATTGACCCATGTGATGAGCTGGCCCATGTGCAGTGCTTATGCACGCAAGGAGTGGCGTGCCACGCAGGGGTGTCCCCGTGTAGGTGTGCCTGCAAGGAGTGCGCCCCATAAGGAGAACCACCCAGTGTGAAAAAAGTGCAGCCTGCCCAGGAGTGGCGCCGCACACACACAGAGCTGACACAGTAAGATGATGCAACAAAAAGAGACACAGTTCCCAGCGCTGCCTAACAAGAATGCAAGTGGACAAAAAAGAACACACAGCTAATGGACACAGAGAGCAGACAGCTGGGGGTGGGGGGGTAGGCAGGGAAAGGTAGAGAAATAAAAAATAAATCTTTAAAAATAAATAAATAAAAGTGATAAGACTTGCTGCTTTTTTAGAAAACCAAGGAAATGATAAGGTTAAAGTACAAGAAGCTGGGAAGAGGATATGGCTCAATGAATAGAGCTTCCACCTACCATATAGGAGGTCCAGGGTTTGATACCCAGGGCCTCCTGGCCCACGTGGAGTGCTGCCACGCACAAGGAGGGTCACCTCGCATGGGGATGCCCTCCGCACAAGAAGTACAGCCCTGCACAGGAGAGCAGACCACCCAGGAGCGGTGCCAGCCACCAGGATAGCTGACACAGCAAGATGACGCAACAAAAAAGGAAACACAGAGAAGAGACAATATGAGACGCAGCAAACTAGGGAGCTGAGGTGGCGCAGGAGCTGAGGTGACTCCGGAAGGTCCCAGGATGGGTTCCCGGAGCCTCCTAATAAGAATACAACGGACAGGGAAGAACACACAGCGAATGGACAGAGAGTAGACAATGGAGGGTGGGGGGAGGGGTGAGAAATAAGAAAAAAATAAAAATAAAGCATATAAAAATAAAGTACAAGAAGCTAAACTTTATTAAAGCAGACTAATGACTTGAGAAATTTTGAGAAAGAACAAAATTTTAACTTTGCATCAGTATACTATTTGATACTAAAGCTTTTGAAACTTTGTAGATAGACCGATCAAATCTTATTCAACTGTAACCATAAAAATTCCTTTTCCTTGAACCTTTTGCATTTTCTGTATTCATTCAGTTTTTGTCTCAAATTTTACTCTTTCTTAATAACCAATCATTTTATCTTAGGACAAAATTATTTTCTGTTTCCATAATAATAAAAACACATTCTATACACTCTACATACCTAAGTTGACAAAATGATTTTGGAAACTATCTCCAAGCAAACCTCTTACAACATACAATTACCAACAACACTAAACAAACTTATCAGAATAATGATTCAATGATTCAATTTCTTCACTTTAAACACTTAGTAGCATTCAATACTAGAAACAGTCTTTTAGAAACAAATTGGCAGGGGAGGCTGACTGCCAACAAAAGCTTTTCTGTTATAAAATTACTTATTGTTATTATTATCAATTCAGTTTTTTGTTAAGAAGGACTTTTTGGAATTAGCCATTAAACACTTTAAATCAAACAATGCTTTCACACACTTCTTATAATTATTTATAACCATATAGACTATAATTACTTTAAGACAAATTTCACCTTCACAAAACATTGCCTTACTTAAAGTTACAGCAATACCTTCTACAACTTGCCATACGCATTTAAGTCTTGTCCTGCATATTTCCACTTAGATTTTATGAAAACTAGCCATCTTGTTTTAGGACAAAACATACTTTTTTGAATAAACTTATTAAATTTCAGTCAGCACTCACAAACTTTTTACCTTTTAAAATATTCATTTAAGTTTTACATCTTTCATTTTATCCTGTGAAGAAAAATAAACTATTCATTTCAATTTAGGCAAGAACTATTTTTTATGAAGGGACTTATAGTAATTTCATTAAGACTTACAATTTCTATCATTGTAGAGATCTTATTAGCATTTAAACGTATGTATTAATATATGTGGTTATTTAATTTTTGGCCATTTGAATAGAGCTCTTTTAGAAATTTTTATTTATCTATTTATATTACCATCCGGAGGTATCAAAATATACACTGACATTGAACAAACAGACAAACACAAAACCAATTGCAGCACACCAACAGAAACATGAAGTTTACAATTTGACTCATAATTCTTACTCTTTTGGTGTAGCTCTCTCCAAGCCCTCCATCATTTCACATCTTTGATTTTACTGCTTTTAAGATTTCTTCTGGATTCCGTGTTGCCTGTAACATGCAAGCTTGTTCTTGGAAACATTTTTATTAGTAATCAGCCACCAGTTAAGATCACTTGAGCAGCATAAATGTAGTTAAACTCTTATTTAGCAGTTTAGACACTTAACGCATTTTTAAAATTATTACTCTTTAAGACTACACTGAGACTTGAAATTCAGGAGTAAGCTATTGATTCAAAACTGAAAATTCCTTTTAACACCTTGATAAAAATTGTGTACTAATTTTTATTAATTTAGCTAAATAGGCCCAATCAGAATCAGCGTGGAAACAAAACAGAACCCCAGTGTTGTCATGTGATCCTCCTCTTCCAGCGGCTTAGTTCTAACAGCCCCCACTAGCCCGAAGCCACGTTGTCACGTAGGCAGCAGGAGGTTAGCACAGTTGCTGCCAGAATATTTCCCTTATCTTAGTCAACACTTTAACAGAGAGTTTTCTCCCAAGCGTGATTTCACCAGCAAGGGCCCTCGTTAGCACTTCTGCCTGTAATCCATACAACTGCTGCTGTAGAGGCTCATAAGCTCCAGTTCCAGTAGGCATGTCTAAGGGGATAGGTACTCCGCGGCCGATTGCGTTCCCCTTGGGGACACAGAGGATCTCGACCTACCGATTCCACCAAGAATAAAGTGAACGGGGCAGTGGGCCCATATTGCTACAAGCAGATTTCAATTCTTTTAACAGCTTTAAAGGAATGGGTTCATGCAGACGTACAGGTTGGCCAGGATTGGTGCAATCAGGGCGTTTTATGACAGGAAAAAGAGGAAATTCAGAAATATCCTCGCCTTCTACCCAGGTGGGCTGGAGACCAGCTTGCAAAGGAGCTGGAACGAGGGGGCCACGGCTACAGGAGACACTGGGGAAGATGAACCCACATTGGGGGAAGGTGCTATTGACCGACAGGGTTGTCGATCCTCCGAAGACAACTGTGACAGCCGCCCTTGCATGGCGGCAGAGGAAGACTCGCAGTTGTCTTCCTCGCCTTCCTCATCACTCTCTGGGTCTGCCGGAGGAGCAGGAGGCTGTTTTAACAGTTTCCTAACCACGCATTGTGGTGGCCAGAGAAGCCGAAAGAGGAACAGCAGCGCCTCTTTCACTTTCACGAACCTGATCTGGTGAATCACCAATTAAGGCCCAGAAAGTGAAAGCAGTGCCTGGAATATCCCCCGGGCCTTCAGCGGTACAGCGGTCTCTCAATCTCTGACCCCCTGTTTGCCAAGTCTCCTAATCTACAGTACCTTCCTCCGGAAACCAAGGACAAGTCAGCTGGACAAAATCTAAAAACTGTCCTGGCTGCTGGGTGGTGACCTTGGACCCTTGGTCAAACAACCGCACCTTCAACGTCTGAACCTACAGATGCGTTGAGAAGAAGTGCGATCCCCCAGGCTTGGCACCTGGCGGTCCTGTCCCCCTTACCGGTTTCACCGCGGCCACAGCCTTCCCAAGGAGAGGACCTGTCACCTGTGTTGCTCCCTTGTTGCTCTTGTGTTGCTCTAGTGTTGCTCCAGTGTTGCTCCTGTGTGTCCGTCGTCATGGAATGAGCACGCGCCTTCCCCTGTGCCTCAGGTCCCTGTTCGGGCGCCACTTGCTGCGACCCACACAGTGGAACAGGTTCCTGAGGAGGAAGGGGTGCACAACTGAAGAAATGAAAGACACAAAATAGCGGGGGCCAGGTGGCCGGTGAGGCGCTTGTAGCTACCTTGGGTGCCCAGCTGGATCACGCACTTTATTTTATATCATAAGTGGAAACAGCCCATTCGGCGGTTCTCATGGGAACTTTGCATTTCTAGGTCACTACAAATACAAATGTTACTCTTCTCTTCATCAGCCCTCTGATAACTCAGCTTCCTTAGAATTCTTATCCATACTCAGCGTGTTTTGTTCAGCAAATCACCTTGCCCAGTGGGCACCTCCTTCTTGATCTACCTTCTTCCTGTGAACCTTGGAGCCTGCCTTGCAGGGTTCCCCATGCATCTTTTTTTTTTTTTCTTGAAGATTTTTTTCCCCTAGTTATTTGTAGATCTTTATTCATCTGTACTAATTTTACAGTAAATTTATGAGAGTTCTCAAAAAAAGCAACTGGAATTTTGCTTAGGGCTACATTCCATCTATGGATTGATTTGGAGAGAATTAACATCTTTATAACATGGTCATCCTGCCTTAGGTCATGGTATGTCTGTTTATGCGATCCTTTTCTATGTCCTTATTACGAACATTTTCTACATAGAGGTCTTACATCTTCTTATGTAATCCAGACTCTTTGTATCTTGCTGTTGTGAATAGAGTCTTGTTTTTAGTTGGTTTTTGGAGATAAGTAGAAATACCAGAAATCTAGTGGTTTTTTAGGATAATCTTGTATCCAGCAACACTGTTGGAGTCTCTTACTGGTTCTAATAGTTTGTTGATTGCAGTGGTTCTTCTAAGTGAATGACTGTATCATCTGCAAATAAGGGGAAATTTATCAACTCCCTTCCACTTCTAACACCTTTTATTTCTTTTTCTTTCTTTATTGCATGGTCATGACCTGCAGAATTGTATTAAATAGTAGCATCTTATTTTTATCTCAAAGGAGCACTGTGGGCATGAATGAAGAAAGGGGGTTCCTGTGCCCTCACTGCCATCCTGTCTTGGCTCTGGCTGGGTTCTTGCTTGGTCAGGAGGTCTGAGCTGGAGGTTGAGGGCCATTTTGTATATTATTTGCCATATATTTTTGACATATAACACACAGGTGTTCCCTTCTACTCCTAATTTAGTAGGAATTTGTACCATAAATGGGTGAGGAGGACTGTTTGGCAGTTCCTAAAGAAGCTGAATATAGACTTGCCATGTGACCCTGCAATACCACTACTGGGTATGGAAGAACTGAGAGCAGGGACATGAACAGACATCTGTATACTGGTGTTCACAGCAGCATTATTCACAATTGCCAAAAGATGGAAATAACCCAGGTGTCCATCAACCCATGAATGGATAAATAAACTGAGGTGTATTCACACGTTGAAATGTGATGCAGCTGTAAGAAGAAATTTAATCATAAAGCATATGACAACATGGATGAACCTGAAGGACATTATGCTGAGCAAACCAAGCCAGACACAAAAGGACAAATACTGTATGATTGCGTTACTATGAACCAAATATATTGTGTAACATATTGTATGACTCAAAAAAAAATGTATATGTATCCAGTACATTTAATTGAGAAATGTATATTTTATCCCCCTGTGTTATCTTTTTATTTTAAATTATTGTTTATATTTTCAATTATTAAATGTACAAAATAAAGTTAAATTTTTTAAATTAAAAAATAAATGGGCGAAAAATCTTAGAAAATGCTTTTTCTACATTGATCGATATGATCATATACTGTTTCTCATTTATTTTTATTAATGTAGGGACATATTGATAAATTTTCTAATGAATTCCTGGAATAAACCCCATTTGATCATGATGAGCTATTTTTACTACAATGTTGTATATTCTAAGACTTTTGCATCCATGTTGACAAGTGAAATAAGCATCTAATTTGCTTTTCTTATTTTGTCTTGTCAACCAAGAAGTAACAAACTAAGCTGCAAAGCAACAAAGGCCTTTATTTGGGGTCTTAGAATTGCAATTTGGGGAGTACAGATTCAGGTAGCAACTCAAATTGTGTCCCATCTTGGCATTTCCAGGCAAGGGTTTTGAAAGGAAAAGAAGTAGATTAGATAAGTTGTTTGGGGGGGGTGGCTATTTGGGGTGTTCCTCCAGTGACTAGTTTACTGGTTCTTTGTCTTGCAGTTTGTTTACGGCATCTGGATGTCCTTGGGGTTTTGAGGGACATTGTTGCTCGAGTACTTCCACAGCTTGTGGCATCTGGCTGAGGCCCCCAAAAGAGTAACCTTCCAGAATGACTTCCCAACTCCATTGTATTTATTTTTAATTTTTAAAATTTTTTAAAAGATTTATTTTTTATTGTATTTCTCCACCCTTCCCCGCCCCTCCCCCAGTTGTCTGCACTCAGTGTCCATTTGCTGTGTGTTCTTCTGTGTCCGCTTGGATTCTTGTCAGTGGCACCCAGAATCTGTGTCTCGTTTTGTTGCATCATCTTGCTGTGTCAGCTCTCCATGTGTGTGGCGCCATTCCTGGACAGGCTGCACTTTTTTTTTCACGCTGGGCAGCTCTCCTTACAGGGTGCACTCCTTGCATGTGGGGCTCCCCTATGCGGGTGACACCCCTGCATGGCAGGGCACTCCTTGCACGTGGCAGCACTGCGCATGGTCCAGCTCATCACACAGGTCCGGAGGCCCTGGGTTTGAACACTGGACCTCCCATGTGGTAGGCGGACGCCCTATCCACTGGGCCAAATCCGCTTCCCCAACTCCGTTTTAAATCTCTTGGCCGTAGTAACTCTATTTTGTTTTATTTCTTTGAACAGTGTTTCTCTATTTTTTAATGTTTTTTTTTTTAATCTGCAAAGGTTTTTTTTTTTACCCCCCTACCCCCCGCCCACAGCTTCTTGGGTGCTGTCTGCTCTCTGTGTCCATTTGATGTACATTCTTCTGTGTCTGTATTTTATTTATGTCTTCATTTTCCCTCCCCCCTTGCAGCTTGCTTGCTGTCTGCTCTCTGTGTCCATTTCCTGCAGGCTCTTCTGTGTTCTCGCTTGTCTCCCTTTTTTTTGTTGCGTCATCTTGCTGGTCGGCTCCCCACAGCGCCTGTGGGCCAGGCGGTGTTCTGCAGAATGCGGGCGAGCCCGCCTTCACAAGGAGGCCCGGGACGCGAACCCAGGGCCTCCCATGTGGTTGACGGGAGCCCATCTGATTGAGCCACAGCCGCTTCCCAGGCTTTATCTATTTTAAGAATCAAACTTGCACTAGCCTCAAAAAGTTTTCTGGGGGAAACGGACTTTGGCCCAGTGGTTGGGGCGTCCGTCTACCACATGGGAGGCCCGCGGTTCAAGCCCCGGGCCTCCTTGACCCGTGTGCAGCTGGCCCGTGCGCAGTGCTGATGCACGCAAGGAGTGCCCTGCCACGCAGGGGTGTCCCCCGCGTAGGGGAGCCCCACGCCCAAGGAGTGCGCCCCGTAAGGAGAGCCGCCCAGCGCCAAACAAAGTGCAGCCTGCCCAGGAATGGCGCCGCCCACACTTCCCGTGCCGCTGACGACAACAGAAGCGGACAAAGAAACAAGAAACAAGACGCAGCAAAAAGACACAGAAAACAGACAACCCGGGGAGGGGAGGGGAATTAAATAAACAAAAATAAATCTTTAAAAAAAAAAAAAAAGTTTTCTGGGAAGTCCTTGCTTTTTTATTCCATTATCTGGAATAATTTGTGAAATACAGAAATAATTTAAATCTTCTTTTTCCTTAATTAGTTTACCAAAAATCACTTTGGACCCTAACTGCAAATACTGCAATAACTTCTGTCACCAGCTACAGTGTCATTCCGTTCAACTCTGGCTCTAACTCCCCAGGGTTGGCCAACCCCTCAGGCCAAGCATAACCCTCCAGGGGCTAGTGGCAAGTCCAGAGGCCCGGGCCACCCACACTTCCCACCACCTGGCTACAAACTCGCCCCTCAGGGTTCGATAATTTGCTGAACACCCTGAAAGGGCTCTACTGATAATTATACTTTTATTATAGGAAAAAGATACAAATAAGAAACCAAAAGAAGAGACGCAGGAGGTGTGGACTGGGAGGATCTCAAACGCAAGCTCCCATGTCCTCTCCTCATAGAGTCGGGACGTGTCACCCCCAGGCACGGCAGCCCCGTATTTTCCCAATCACGGAAGCTCATCATGGCCTCGAGGGTCCCAAGATTATATGGGGTCTCATCAGGTAGGTGTGACTGAAGGAATGAATGCCCACGTGGTCGTGGTCGTGTTCAATCTGCAGCCCCCTCCTCTCCCAGAGGTGTGTCTGGGGGCGGGGGGCTGATAGGCGGAGGCTCAGAGCCCCAACCCCCAAAGACATGATAGATCTTTCGGGGAGTCAGCCCCCACCCTAAGACTGCAGGTGTGTGGTCCGCTCCCAGGTGTAGCCCTGGGCCCCAGGAAGGACAAAAGACTCCATGAGGAGAAATTCCAGGCTCAGAGGTTGCTGCCCCAGGAGCTGAGGACCGAGGGCAGCCCAGTGTTTTCACTCTACCACAGAGCTAAGGCTGTAGTTGGCGTCTAAGAAATAAAGCGATGCTTTTTTAAAGTCCCAAAGGAAAGGACCCTAAATACGAAGGGAGGGGACGCAGGGTCTCAGTCCCAGGAACTCAGAGAGGAGCTAAAGGCAGTGAGCTGCCTGGGAGGAGGGGACAGCCCGTGGGCAAACTGTTTACACCAGTCAAGCAGGAAGTGAACAGGTAATGCCCAAAGAAATAACCAGGTAAGCCCATTGTATTGGTCGGCCAAAGGGGCGCTGATGCAAAGTGCCAGAACTCTGCTGGCTTTTATAAAGGGTATTTATTTGGGGTAGAAGCTTACAGTCATAAGGCCATAAAGAGTAAATTACTAAGCAAAAAAATAAAAAACAGAAAAAGACTAAAAAAAAGAAAAAGAAGGAAAAAACTAAAAAAAAAGAGTGAGTTATTTCCCTCACCAGTCTTTGCCACGTGTTAGAACAAGACGGCTGCAGGTCTCCGCGAGGGTTCAGCCTTCCTCTTCCTGGTAAGGCTCCGTGGGCCCAGCTTCTTCTGATCTCAGCTGTGGGCTGGCAGAAGGCTCGTCTCTCTTCCTGGGGCTCGTGGTTTCTGGGATTAGCTGCTCTGCTCAGCTCTCTCCCCAGGGCTTCAGTATCAAAACTAACCAAGCTCTCTCCTCCACCTTGTCCTTTTCTGTGTGAATGTCCATCCACCAAGGGGGCGGGGACTCAATGTCCTACTGACATGGCTGAATCAAAGCCCTAATCTTAATTTAATCAAGTAAAAGTGAAACCTCTGAAGTTAATACGATCAAAGGGTATCACGCCCAGAGGAACAGACCAGTTTACAGTCCATAATCAATATTTCTTTTTGGAATTCATCATTAATATCAAACTGCCACACTGCCTCTGAATTCCAAAAAGACATTACAATGTTCAGAAAACCTTATTTCAGTAGCAATGCTAAGTACAAAATCACCTCACAATCAGTTTACAGAAATAGTTTGTCTTGGGGCAAAGTCCCCTCAGCCCATAGACCTCTGAAATGTACAAAACAATTTATCTACTTCCATTATGCAAAAGGACAGATAAAAGATAAACATTTGAATTACTGTAAGGAGAGTTTGGCATGACAACATGAGTCACGGGTCCTTTACAGTTCTGTAAACCTGCAGGGCATACCCCAATAGATTTCAAAGTCTGAGAGTCATTCTCAAGATGATGGTTTCTTATCCTTGGGGCCTCATGGGGTCCCCTCTTTCCACAGGCTTGCCCAACAGCCGTTTTCTTGGTTCCACCCTCATCAAGCATCTGGGTGGCAGCTGAGCTCCAGACCCCCCCTCCAAGAATGTTGGGGTGATGGCCACACTTCACCCAATCTCTGGGGTAGTCTCAACCCTTTTAGTCCAGTGAGGGGGAGGCAACATTCTCCCTAATCGCTGGCCTACAGGCCCAACCCTCTCAGAACTATGAGTTGGCGACCTGGTGTTCCCTAATCATGGGGGACAGGCTCACCCCTCTCAGACGGATGGGGTGGTGACCTTACCCTCCTAATCCCTGGGGAATGAGTTCCACCCTCTCTGTAACCTGGGGTGGCAAAATTTTGCCTGAACAGTGGCAGGAGCATCCACCCTCTTCAGCTGCTGGGGCAAACTCACCCTCCCTGCACACATAGGTGGGGCTCCTCTCTTGGCCCAAGGAGATGTCCTAATTCCAGACTTCAGCTTCCATGGTTTTCCTCTTAAAGCCATTTTCCCTTTCATCTGTCCCCTCCATGTCCCTTTTCTGTGTCTCTTTTTATTGCGTCATCTTGCTGCTTCATTTCTCCATGTGTGCAGTGCCACTCCTGGGCAGGCTGCGCTTTTTTCGCACAGGGCAGCTCTCCTTGCAGGGCGCACTCCTTGTGCATGGGGCTCCCCTAGGCGGGGGACACTCCTCTGTGGCACTGCACTTCTTGTACACATCAGCACTGCACGTGGGCCAGCTCACCACATGGGTCAGGAGGCCCTGGGTTTGAACCCTGGACCTCCCATGTGGTAGGCGGACGCTCTGTCAGTTGAGCCACATCCATTTCCCTCCATGTCCCTTTTAATCCAGGCTGATAATGGTTTGTTCGTACAGCTCTCTCAAAAAGCTTGTTGGTTTAGCAGGCAGGAAGCCAGGGTCCAAGCCATCAGACAGTAAGACTTTCTACAAGTCTTTCCTAGATAGCAGCATTTTCAATCCTGATTTACAAGTTCCAAGTTTAGTTAAGTTCTCCAATGGGCACTATCATCTGGGGGCTTGATTTCCAGAGACTTGGCATTTCTGGAATCAATTTCTGGTTTCGTTGTGCCCAACAATTCAGTTCTCGGCTTATCTCTCTCGTCCATCATTTTACTAAAAGCTGCAAGGAGAAGCCAAGTCACATTCTCCAAGTTTACTTTTCAAAGTTCTTCAGCTAAATGCCCAGGCTCACCATTTTCAAATTCTGCCTTCCATAAGACATCAGGAGTTAATCTTGCTAAGTTCTCTGCGACTTTAAAACATGGATCATCTTTCCGTCAGTTTCCAATAATAGTTTCATCATTTACTTCTAAGGAATCATAAAAAGTCTCTTTAGCATCCATATTGCTATCAACAGGCTCTTCAAAGCACTCTAGGCCTTTTCTATTGAGATTCTCACAATTATTTCCTTCTAAGTTCTTATAAAAAATAACTTTAGGGGAAGCAGATTTGGCTCAAGCAATTGGGCTCCTGCCTACCACATGGGAAGTCCCTGGTTTGGTTCCTAGTGCCTCTTAAAAAAGACAGCAAGCTGGCACCACAGGCAGGCATGGCAAGCTGACACAGACAATGTGACAAGAGACACAAAGAAAAACATAATGAGAGACACAACAAAGCAGGAAGCAGAGGTGGCTAAGTTATTAGGTGCCTCCCTCCCATATCAGAGTCCCGTGTTCTGTTTCTGGTGCCTCCCAAGGAGACAAGGAAGACTAATTGACAGAGTAAGTGCAAACAATGACTGGGTGGGAGAAATAAATAAATCTTAAAAAAAAAACAACTTAGGCTCCACATTAGTCTCTTCAAAGCGCTCTAGGCCTTTTCTATCAAGCACCTCACAATTATTTCCATCTAACTCCTTGTAAAAAATAACTTTAGACTCCATATTACTGCCCACAGTCTCTTAAAAGCAATCTAGGCCTTTTCCATCAAGCATCTCACACTTTCTCCAAAAAATACCCCTTACCCATTTAGAAAACCATTTTAGCATTTTGGTAATTGCAATTGCAATCCAGTACCAGGTGGAGATAAAATCAAAGGTATTGGGAAACGGCTGTGGCTCCATCAGTTGGGCTCCCATCTACCTGGGTTCGCATCCCAGGGCCTCCTTGTGAAGGCAGGCTCGCCTGCGGAGCGCCACCTGGCCCAGATGCCATGGAGTGTCGCCCAGCCCACAAGCGCCACGAGAGCTGACTCAGCAAGGTGACACAACAAAAAAAGGAAGACAAGCAAAAACACAGAAGAGCGCGTAGCGAATGGACACAGAGAGCAGACAGCAAGCAAGCTGCAAGGGGGGAGGGGAAATAAAATAAATAAATACAGACACAGAAGAACACAAAGCGAATGGACACAGAGAGCAGACAGCACTTAAAAAGCCGCAAGGGGAGATGGGGATCAAAACAAAACAAAACAGAAAACAAAGGGTATCACATGCAGAGGAACAAACCAGTTTATAAACATAATATTTCTTTTTGGAATTCACGTGGGGTGGGGAGAGGAAGGCGCAGGCAGGAGATTACTTATGTTTATCAGCTCCTCTGATTGGATTTTTCAAAAGTGAGGGCTAATACCACTCGGCTACAATGTCTTACTGTTAGCTATTTCTCCCTTAGCTCAGACCCACCGGGGCTGCCTCTTGCAGACGCTGGCTGGACATGGTGGGCCAGCTCCTTCCGGGGTTCTGATCCTTAACTCCCCAGGACTTGCTGCTCCCCAAGACCCGGGAGGCTGATTGTGGAGTGGGTGGTGGTGGCACCACTGCCCCGTGGCACTTTCCTCTGAGGTCACAAGTCCTCTCTCACCAGTTGTCCCCCTGCTCTCCGGGTCGGGGCGCTGTGCCCTCGCAGCCACACCAGTTGTGACCACGATCAAGGTACAGGGCACCCGGCGCCTGGCCCAGCACCCATTGGTCCATCTGATTCCTGCAGCTCTGCAGCCAGAGGCCGGTCCCGTGGAGACGGCACTGACTGGGGGCCCTGGGCCCTCCCTGGAATCAGCACCTCGACCCCCCAGCCCCGGGTTGGCCCCTGCTCCTCTCGGCTCTTCATCCCGAATCTGCCCAGGACCAGGGAGCTGCCTCCAAATCAGGGGCAGAGCCCCAGGGGAGGGCCAGGGGGGTGGCAGCCCCCAAATCAGGGGCACACATCCAAGCCCTTGGGAACCCCAAGTTGCTGAGGGGTGGTCCCAGCAGCCTGTGATGGGGCAGGGGGAGGGGGCCCCATGGCCTCACTGCAGACTGTCCTAGCAGAGGACCAGGACACTAAGCCAGGGCCACCACACGAGGCTGGCCTGGGCACCGGCTGCTGCAGTTGCAGACAAAGGCCCATCCCAGTGAGGCAGGTGTGTTAGTCAGCCAAAGAGGCACGGATGCAAAATACCAGGAATTGGTTGGTTTTTATAAAGGGTGTTTATTTGGGGTGGGAGCTTACAGATAGCCGCCCATAAAGCATAAGTTACTTCCCTCACCAAAGTCTGTTTGGAGCAAGATGGCTGCCGACGTCTGCGAGGGCTCAGGCTTCCTGGGTTCCTACGTTCCTGGGCTTGCTTTTCTCTGGGTTCAAGGTTCCTTTCTTCCTGGGGCTGACTTCTCTTTCCACTGTGAGCTTACTTGCCGGGGCTCCAGCTTAAGTCTTCAGCATCAAACTCCAACATCAAAACTCCAACATCAGAAACCCTCAACTCTGTTCTTTGCCATGCCTTTTATCTGTGAGTCCCCACCCACCAAGGGGCGGGGACTCAACACCCTAATCATAACTCAGTCATGCCCAGGTACAGAGCAGACTACAAGCATAAGCCAGTATTCTCTTTCGGAATTCATCAATTAGATCAAACTGCTACAACAGATTAATTTTGGGAACGAGGGAAGGCGGCTGGGATGCCTCTCCCCACCCCCCATCCCCCACCCCCCTGTCTGAAGGGAACCATGAGACCCCCGCCTGGAGACCCCCCGAGGGGAGGCAGCTGCTTGGGAACCCTTACAGCCAAAAAGCCTGCCAAGGCCGCGGGGTCACCAAGTCCCGTTTGAAACTCCTGGGCTTGAAAGAAGCCCCCATAGCTCCAAACGGGAGGGCCTCCCCAGGGGTTCCCTGAAAGCTGACGGGGGGAAGGCAGAAAGCAGCCAGCCAGGACGCAGGCGGCTGCGCTCCCTCCCTAACGGGGCGGAGGGGGAGCCGGCTCCCGGGGCGTGACAGGGAGCACTCCCCTCTCCACGTGCAGGGACACCTTCAGGGCGGGGCCCCAAGCATCTTCTGTCTCCCACCCAGGCCCCTCTGCCCCGGACTCCGAGGTTCTGGCAGCATCCTGAGGACTGCAGAGGCTGCGGCGCCCTGGGCGCTGCCCCGGGAAGGCCTGGGCTCCTCCAGGTGGGAGACGCTGCTGAGAGCCAGAGGCCCCCCTTCTCCCTTCCCCTCCTGCCTCCCTTCTCCTTCTGCTCCTCCTTTTTTCCCCTCCTCCTTCCCTGCTTCTCCCTCTTCCTCATCTTCCTCCTCTTTCAGCAGATATTTCTTGGGCACCTACTAAGTGCCAGGCCCAGCTCAAGTGGCGAGGCGGAAGTCCCCGTGCTCGGGCGCTTGCTTTTATCGAGGAGTAAGTGTCAGTTACGCTCTTCCTTCCGATGATGGAAAAATAGCCACAAGTTTTTGCTGGAATTACCTCCTTCTGTCTTAGGCCAGGCGCCCCAGAAGGCAGAGGCCAAGACCAGGTTTGTGGGCAGGAGGCTTCCTTGTAGGGGGTGGGGCCGGGTACAGGAGCAGGGGGGCAGGGAGGGTGAGGCAGGGGCACCAGCCGTCGAGGCGGCCCCCCTGTGGGCTCCTGGGGCTGCGCCTGCCGGGCGCCTCCAAGGGCACGTGCTAAGGGCACCTTAGAACAGTTCCTACCCACGGGGCAGGAGAGGGAGGCTGGAGATGGGCTCCCAGCCCTGTTGGTCAAGGGTCGCCCCTGACTCCCGGCTCTACCAGGACTCACCTGCGATGCCACCAGGTGGGTTCCCGCAGGTATCCCAGGCCAGGCAGGCTTCAGCGCAGAAACTGCCCTAGCCTGTGTCGTCCTCCAGGGTGGCTTTCCCTGCCCCCTGTGCACAGCAGGCTGCCCGGGGGGAGGCAGGAACCCAGCCCCGGAGAGGCTGCTGGCCCTGCTGCAGGGCCTGGACCCTCGCCTCGGGCCTTGCCCTCTCACCTGGGCAGACAGGGAAGGAGTCCAGGAACCCCAGCTCCCCAGTGCCCAGGGCCAGAGGGCTCCGGGGCTCCGGTGGGTGGGGGTGGAGGCCCCATGGGGGAAGGGAAGGGGCTTGCATGGGTCCCCCGGGTAGGAGAAGACCCCTGCACTGCCGCCCCACCCCATTTCTCCCATTGATGAAGTGGGCACGGCGGAGGGTGGTATGAGGGTGGACAGGCCCCCAGCCAGCCAGGCCACTGTTAGAAAGGAACCGGTTTCTAAAACATTTACCCAATGTTACGATGTCATTTTACATCTAGAAAAGTGGAAAAACTTCCTCCTGCCCCTTGCAGATTTAGGGAAAACTCAGTCTGAACCCCAATTCCCAGGCCTGGGCAGCCGGAGCCCCTCTTCCCTCCTCTGCCCCGCAGCCCACCAGGCCCGCTGCTCCCCTCACCTCATCGGTCCCCATCATGAGGACCCCACTTTCTGCTGCCATGAGAAATCCAGTTGCCCTTGGCCTTGTGGTGAGGCAGCCCCACCGAAGATTAGGGTGCGATGCAGAGAGGGGGTCCACACGGGGTACAGCCCGGCCTGCCTCCCTCCACCCCTGCAGGCCTGACCCAAGCCCCAAGAGTGATCCATGGCCCCCCAAAAGACTCCTGGGAGGGCTCATGGAAGCCTCCTTTCTGGGCAAAGCACTCATCAGCTTCTTGGCTTTTTCCAGCCTCCCCTTGGGAATATCTGATGAATAAATTTTCTCCAACTCATTATTGATTGTTTTCATAATCTGTAATAGAGAAAGGAAAAGCGGGCCAAATTCACCATCCTGGTGGGTTGAGAAGACTGTGCAAGGGCCCCCTGAGGTCCCTGTCGCCTAAGCACCCCATGCTCCTTCCTTTGATAACTGAATCCCTCTTTCTACTGGGGGAACCAAGTGCATTGATTGGCGTGAAACTGACCACTTCGGCCCAATGCGATGGCCCAGGCCAGCCACTTAGAACCGCATCTTCCTGGACATAGGGATTGCTCGGGAGTGAGCGAGATGCCAGCCAAGCCCACCCCCACCCCTGTCCAAGGCAACCCCCAGCGAAAGTGCTGGGACCATCAGTTAAGAGTCGCTCTCTGTTGTCACTGGATCTGAAAAAGCCGGAAAGCAATGTGACCATATTTGCTGTCCTGTAGGAACAGGGAAGGGACTGTGAACTGGGAACAGAGAGAGGGAGAAGGAGCAGAGTCGGTGCCTGGACTCCGGGGTCCACCATGCCTCAAGTCAGCAGCTGCCGCATCTTCCGGTTAACTGAGCCCATAAGGGCACTTCCGTTTGAGCTGAGTTTCTGTTGCTTGCGATCAAAAGCGTCCTGACGTACAAAGAGAAGAGAGGGTAATAGGAAGGAGCCCTGGCATCCCGTGGCATGTGACACATTTGCTGGCCATGTGAGACGTTTGCCAGAGCGCAGGGCAATCTAGGCTGGTGGCTCAGCAGTGCATCATCACACGGCTGGAGCTGGGGCCAGGCCGAGACCACCGGGCACCTCCCCAGCGGCCAGGACAGGAGACATCACTGGACTCAATCAGTAATTGGGGTCAGTTTGCTTCCTCCCCCTTCCCCTGTGATTCCTTAAGTAACTGGTTAAATATGGATTGGCTCCACCGCCATCGAAGTACTCAAGAAAGGAGAAAAAAGTCCTCTTGATGACATTGGTCTCTCTGAGTAGTTTTGCAATTTTTCCTCTGGTTGAGTATTTTTGCAGTGCATATTCACTAGACGGCACTGTCCATGGAAAGTCAGAAATTCCAAACTAGATACCTCACGGGCTCACGGGGTCGTAACAAGAGTGACTATTTTCTCACGCACATTGTAACCTCGAGACTGCACCTCCCAAAGGTGGGACTTGGAGAATCCCCCTCCCGTGGGCTGAGATAGGGACAGCACCTAGGGACGGCAGTGACGGCCGAAAGAAGCCAGGGTCCCTAAGACCACAGAGTCCACACCAACACCGGCCCCGTCCAGAAGATGCTGGACTTTGAGCTGGTGAGAAAGAAAACTTCTATTTTGTTTCAGCTGCTGTTGTTTGAGGACTTCATAATCTCAGTTGAACTTGTATCTAATTATTATGCAAACTCAAGCAAAAAGAACTATAGAGAAGTAGGAATTGCTTAGGAAGATTTTTTCAGCCCTAGAAGGAAATCTGTTTCTGTAAACAATCTTTTTTTTTTTTAATTTAAGAAAAGCAACTGCTACACAGACAAACCAAACACATGTTGAGCGAATATTTAAAGACTTCAGTTTGAAGGAGGAGCAAAGCACAGCCTGCCCGCAGCTGTATCTCGCAGTCTAGCTCTCAGCGTACAAAAATGCTTGCTGTCGTAAGATGGTTTGTTTGTCAATATTATATAAACTTTATTCAAAGGCCAATTGAGGGAAGTGGATTTGGCTCAACTGATAGAGCGTCTGCCTACCACATGGGAGGTTCAGGGTTCAAACCCGGGGCCTTCTGACCCATGGGGTAGCTGGCCTACGTGCAGTGCCAATGTGCACAAGGAGTGCCGTGCCACACAGGGGTGTCTCCCGCGTAGCGGAGCCCCACGCACAAGGAGTGCACCCTGTAAGGCGAGCCGGCCAGCGCAAAAAAAGCACAATCTGCCCAGGAGTGGTGCCGCACACACAGAGAGCTGACACAGCAAGATGACGCAACAAAAAGACACAGATTCCCAGTGCTGCTGACAAGAATACAAGCGGACACAGAAGAACACACAGCAAATGGACACAGAGAACAGACAGCTGGCACGCAGGGGAGAGAAATAAAATAAAAAATAAATCTTAAAAAAAAAACACAACATTGAACCAGTAAGCCTATGAAAAGTTGCTCAACATCAATAGTCACCAAAGAAATGAAAATTATAACTGCAATGAGATATGCTGTCACACCCATTAGAAAAATTTTTAAAACACTAATAATTTCAAATGTTAACAAGAATGTGGGCCAGCTGAAACTTTCAAACATTGCTGGTCAGAGTGTAAAATGGTTCACCACTTTGGAAAATCTTTTGCATTATCAGCTAAAGCTCATCCTAGTCATATACCCAAGAGAAATGAGTGTGTATGTCTACTAAAAGACTTTTACCAGAAGGCTCAAAGAAGCTTCATTCATAGTAAACACAAAGTGCACAAGCCAAAAGTCAAGCAATAGGAGAACGGTTAAACCGAGATATGATCACGCAATGGAATGCTCCACGGCAGTGAAAGAGGACGAACTACTGCTACAGGCAATGAGGGTGAATCCCCCAGACGTGATGCTAAGCAAAAGCCACAAGGAAGAACACACACTCTATAATTCCATTTATAAAAAATTTAAAAATAGTCTAATCTATGATGTCAGAAATCAGAATAGTGTGTATTTTGAAAGGCATTAATTAGAAGAGAGCACAAGGGAAACTGAGGTACTAGAATGTTCTAGATCTTTCTTTTTGTTTTGGATCTTTATCTGGGTGGTGGTTGCACAGGTGTATACATATATAAAAATTCATTGAGATGTTCATTGAAGACCAGTGCATTTTATGGTGCACATATAATTCTGCAACAGTTTTCTTTTAATCCAACCTTGAAAAACAACAACAGCAGTTGAAATAAGTTTTTGTGCGCTGTTTTGTTGTTGTTGTTTGCTTTGTTTGCTGCAAAGTCGTGATTCTCTGCAGTAGGTATGATTTCATGGTGTTAGAACATGGTATAAGGGGTCTGCAAAGCCTAGGAAATGGCCCTTTAATCACAAAGACTTGAGTTATCTTTTTGTAATTGTTTTCTAGCTTACTTGCATAGTGGACAGAAAACACACTCTATGATTTCACTCCTATCAAATATGTTGACATTTTTGGCCCTGTATATGATCAGTTTTCCTTATGTTCTGTGTGTGCTTGAAAAGAAGGTGCAGCGATTTGATATTGTTTAAGAATTCCAAAAATAAACATTGGATTATGTTTGTAAACTGGCATATTAGATTATAGTGGATTCAGAGGTTTCACTTTTACTTGATTAAATAATGATTAAGGCTTTGATTGGGCCACATCAGTAGAATGATGAGCCCCCCACCCCCTTGGTGGGCAGGGACTCAGAGAGAAACTGCACTGCAGAGAAGGGAGATTGGAGTTTTGATCCTGGAGCCCGGGAAGTAAACACACAGAGAAGCAGAGAGTGAAGAGGGAGAGAGGACTCCATTAGACTTGGCAGAGGCACCAGGGAGACAGACAAAGTATCCGCCTGAAAGCCTACAGCTGGCCTTGTAGAGAAAGCAGAGCAGCTGAGCCCAGAGAGAAGCAAGCCCCTGGAAGAGAGGAACCCAGGAAGCCTGAACCCTCCCAGACGTCGGCAGCCATCTTGCTCCAACTCGTGGAAACAGACTTTGGTGAGGGAAGTAACTTATGCTTTATGGCCTAGTATCTGTAAGCTCCTACCCCAAATAAATACCCTGTATTAAAGCCAACAGATTTCTGGTATTTTGCATTAGCACCCCTTTGGCTGACTAATACAGAAGGTATTTTCAGCAGTTCAAATCTTCTATATTATTTTGATTTTTTTCTCTACTTGTTCTGTTCGATACTGAGAGAAATGTGTTAAAATATCCCACTCTAGACTGGCAGTTTGGACTATTTCACCTTTTAATTCCACCATCCTTTCCTTTATATAGTTTGTATAGATGCTTACAAATGTAGAATTTTTGTAATTTCCTGATAAGTATTGACCCAGTTAGCAGGTTTCTCTCTATATTTTTGAGGCTTTTTTTTTTTTTTTTGCTTTAAAGTGCTTTTGGTCTGATATTAATATAGGTGTTCTAGCTTTCTTTTGGTTAGTGTCTACATGACATATCTTTTCCATCCTATTACTTTTAGCCTTTCTATATCCTTATATTTTCAACTTTTCTCTTTTAAATAGAATATAATTTGATTTTCTTTTTTATCATTCTGATAGCCTTTGTCTTTTAACTAGAGCATTTAGTCTATTTACTTTTTTAAACTAAACTTTTCATTTTGACATAATTGTAGGTTTACCTGTAATCATAGGAAAAAAGAGAGCCTGTGTACCCTTTCCAGAGCTTTTTTCCAATGATAGCTTGCAGAACTATAATACCATATCACACCAGGATTTTGACATGATTACAATGCACTGATCTTGGTCAGATTTCCCCCGTTTTACTAGAACTCCCATCTGTGTGTGTGTGTAGTTCCGTGCAGTCTCATCACATGTGTGGGTTGATGTAACCACCGTTGTAGTCAAGGCAGAATGGTGTCATCACCGCAAGAATCCCTCACGGTTCCCTTTCGTAACCCACTCCCGTCCCATGCCCCCTCTACCATCCTGAATCCCTGGCGACTACTAATCTGCTCTCCATTGCTATCATTTTGTCATTTCAAGATGGTCATACTCTCTACAACAAAGGGTTTAAGGGTGAGAAGGACCGCTGGCAGAGCCGGTGTGCCCTCTGTGTGAAGAACCACGAGAGTGGCAGCTGGGACATTGGGAAGTTGGACTAGGCCATCCTGCTGATCTGGAACCTGATGGCCAAATTCAGTAGGAAATGTCCCTGGTAGCTGGGCTCTGTGGCTGACCCCAAATGGAAGAACAAAGAGGAGAAAAGTAGACGCACAGCACAGCTACATGACCTGCCCAAGGAGGCCCAGGTGGTGGGTGGCAGAACCTGAACTCAAACCCAAATTTTCTGATTCTGGCTAAATTGGCTTGTTCACCTCTGAGACATTCTTCATTTAGACAGTCTATGGATATACAGTTAACGAAGGTCCACTGTGCATCAGGCATGGGGCAAGGCACAGGGTCCCCAGGCTTGAAGAAATCACAGTCCTGGCCTGCAAGGCACTCACAGTCTAGCCTTTGGGCAAGGAATAATAGAGATACAGAACAGTGTGATATGTGATGAAAAAATAAATCACTCAGAAATAAAGCTCTGTCCAGGCAGAAAGAAAAAGACTGTTATATATAACAAATGGAATCATACAGTATGTCATCTTTTTTTACTTAACATAACTCTCTGGAGATTGGCCCAAGTTTTTGTGTGTATCAGTCGTTTGTTCCTTTTTATTACAGAGTAGGATTCCATGGTATGGATGGTTAGATGTTTAACCACTAACCCATTGAAGGACATCTGCATTGTTTTCAGTTTCTGCCATTAAAAATAAAGCTGCATGAACAGTCATGAGCATACATTCCTGTTTCTCTGGGATAAAAGTCTAGGATTGTGATTGCTGGGTTGTATGGTAACTGCATGCTTATTTTGAAAAGAAACTGCCAAACTGTTTTCCAGAGTGGCTGTACCTTTTTATATTCCCACTAGCAATGTATGATTATGTTGGACAGAGTTCTCTAGGGAAACACAACCAACAAGATATATCTGTAAATATCATGAGATTTTGTAAAACTGTTTCATGCAGCTCTGGTGATGCACAAGTCCAATTTCCATAAGGCAGGCTACAAGATGGGAACTCTGGATGGAAGTTTTTGATGAATTCCCAGGAGAAGCTGTCTGAAGTAGAGATGGAAATCTCTTCTGGCTGCTGAAGTCATCACTTCTTCTAAAGCCTTCAACTGATTGAATGAGGCAGCTCTCATTGTTGAAGGCAGTCTCCTCAGTTGATTGTAGAGGTCATCAGCCACAGATGCAATCAACTCACTAATGACTTAAGTCCATAAAATATCCTCAAGTAACAATTAGACAGTGCTTGCTTCACAACTGGGCACCCTTACTTGGCCAGTTAGACACATGAACCTAACAATCACAATGATCAATCTAGTTTTTTGGCATCCTTGCCAGCATTTGGTGTTGTCACTATTTTGTCAGCCATTCTGACAGATGTATATTGATATCTTATTGTGGTTTTAATTTACATCCTCTAATGGCTACTGATGTTGAACATTTTATTATGTTCTATTTTGCCATCTGTATAACCTCTTCAGTGAAATGTCTGCTCATGTCTTTTGCCTACTTTCTAATTGAATTGTTTGTTTATGTTGCTTTTCACTGATGAATTTTGAGTGTTCTTTATATATTCTAGACACTAGACCTTTGTCAGATATTTGGCTTGCAAATATTTCCTCCCATTCTGTAGCTTGTCTTTTCATCCTCTTAATGGTCTTTTGCAGAGCAAATGTTTTTAATTTTGATGAGGTCTGATTTATCAACATTTCCTTTTATGTGTTGTTGGTGTCAAATCAAAGAATACTTTGCTTAGTCCTAGCTCTTGAACATTTTCTCCTACTTTTTTCCTAAAAATTTTATAGTTTTACATTCTACATTTGAGTCCATGATCCATTCTGGGCTAATATGTGAGGTTTAGGTTGATATTCATTTTGCCTATTGACGTCCAAAGAACATTTTTGCATCTTTGTAAGAAATCAGTTGGGCATATTTGTTTGGGTAGTCTACTTACTTTTAATTTTGTTGCTAATATATTTGTGTTTCAATCTATCTTGTTTTGTGCTATCGTCTTGCCTTTTCTGTTTTTTTCCTTTCTTTCTTGCCTTCTTTTGGGTTGGTGGAGTATATCATTCCATCTTTCTCTTCTACTAGTTTATAGGACATATATTGTTTCTATTTTTTTATTTTTTTTATTTTTTATTTTTTTAAGATTTATTTTTTATTTATTTCTCTCCCCTTCCCCCCATTGTCTGCTCTCTTTGTCCATTCGCTATGTGTTCTTCTGCATCCTATTGCATTATCCTGCAGCACTGGGAAACTGCATCTCTTTTTTGTTGTGTCATCTTACTGTGTCAGCTCTCCATCTGTGCGGCACCACTCCTGGGTGGGGTGTGCTTTTTTCACGTGGGGCAGCTCTCCTTGCGGGGTGCACTCCTTGCGCATTGGGCTCCCCTACACGGTGACACCCCTGCGTGGCAGGGCACTCCTTGCACGCTGCAGCACTGCATGTGGGCCAGCTGCACATGGGTCAGGAGGCCCTGGGGATCGAACCCTGGACCTTCCTATATGGTAAGCGGATGCTCAATCAGTTGAGCCACGTCTGCTTCCCTGTTTCTATTTTTTTAAGGGTTACCCTAAAAATTACCCACATAGTCTCTTCTTTGATTTCTTTCTTCCCTGAATCATCTTTATTTTTCCACCTGTAATCATTCACCTTCTGCCTGAAGAGCATCAGTGACAGATACCAAAATGCCTGCAAATTCTTCACCTTCCTGTACACAAGCCCCTTTGCAATGTGACTTTGCTGACCCTCCTATCGAGTGGTAGAATATTGCTCTACTTCCTGAATCTGAGCTCAGACATGTGACTTGCCCTGACCAATGAGACATCAAGAAAAGTGACACAAGTAGGGCCTTGGAAAGCTCTGGTGCATTGAGGCTTACCCTCTCCTGCAGCTAGAAAACCTTCTGCTACCATATGAAAAAGTTTGTACTAGCCTACTGGAGTGAGGAACCACGTGAAGAGAGATCCCAGTCATCACATGAGGTCCCAGCCTTAGGAAAGTGAGAGCAATTTAGACCTAAAGCCCCGTTGGGCTGGCCCAGGCCAGAGAGCCACCCAGCTGACCCACTGAAGAGTGAGGACTAAGAAATGTTTGTTGCTTTAAGCCTCTAAATTTTGGAGTGGTTTGTTAGGTAGCAAAAGCCAATTGATGAAATGGGAGAATTAGTAAGGGTTTTCCAGAAAATCCATGCCTTGTGAAGATCAATTTTTTTTTAATCTTTGATTTAAAAAGAGAAAACAAACAACTGATAGCATTTCCTTTAGAAAACCCCTTAGTGCAAATCAACTCAGCTGGTGGAGGAATCTGTTTCTATTTTCCACTGTTGAGAAATCATCTATCATTATGTTAGTCCTTTGAATGTAATCTGTTCTTTTTCTCTGGCTGCATTAAAATTTTTCTCTTTGACTTTAGTTCTCTGCAAATTCAATATGAAGGTTCTAGTTATGTATTTGTTTTTATTTATTCTGCTAGGGATTTGTTGGAATTCTTGAATCTGTGGTCTGGCATTCCATCTGTTTTGGAAAATACTCAGCCATTATTTGTTCAAATATTGTCTCTGCTGTCTTCTCTTGCTCCTTTCCTTTTGGACTTTCCCACTACATCCTCTTACCTTCTCTTCTGTACATCCATCCTTTTGTCCCTCTTTCTTGCATTATGGATGATTTCTTCTGTCCAAGCTTCCAGTTACCTATTCATTTCTGTTTCTAAAATGCTGTTAAACTTATATATTAATTTTTATAAAATCACTTTTATTGATACACATTAATAAAGCATACATTCCATTAAAATGAGGCAGATTCTTTTTTACGAACTCTCTTAGTTTCTGTTTATTTGTGAATATCTTAAACTCACCTTCATATTCAAAGGACAATTTTGCTGGATAAAGAATTTTTGGCTGGCAATTTTTCTCTTTCAGTATCCTAATTATATCATACCACTGTCTTCTTGTCTCCGTGGTTTCCGATGAGAAATCCACAGTAAGCCTCACCGGGCATCCCGTGTATATGATGGTTTGCTTCTATTTTGCCACTCTCAGATTTTTCTCTTTATCTTTAGTGTTTGACATTCCGTGTAGTATGTGTCTTGAAATAGGTCAATTTGGATTTATTCTGTTTGGGGTATGCTGTGCTTCTTGGACATTGAAATCCATTTCTTTCATGAGAGTTGGGAAATTTTCAGTCATTATTTCCTCAAATACTCTTTCTGTCCCTCTTGCCCTTCTCTTCTTCTGAAACTCCCATGACACGTTTGTTATTGTGCTTCATGTTATCATTCAACTCCCTGAACCCCTGCTCAATTTTTTCCATACTTTTTTCTCTCTGTTCTCTCTTCAATTTAGCTGTTTTGTCTTCTGCATCACTTATTTTTTTCTTCTATCATCTCTAGACTGCTGTTGTATGCTTCTAATGTGTTTTTTTAAATCTCACCTACTGTATCTTTCATTCCCATAAGCTCTGCTACTTTTTTGTTCAGATTTCCAAATTCTTCTTTGTGCTCACCCAGTGATCTCATGATGACCCTATCTCTTTAGCCATATTGTCTTTCAACTTGTTGATTTGATTTGAGAGTTTTATATGAACCTCATTGATTAGTTGTCTCAAATCCTGTGTCTTGTCTAAGGATTTAATATATCTTTTTTTTTAAAGATTTATTTTTATTTATTCCCCTTCCCCCCCTCCCCCCAGTTGTCTGTTCTCTGTGTCCATTTGCTGCATGTTCTTTGTCCACTTCTGTTGTCAGCGTAATGGGAATCTGTGTCTCTTTTTGTTGCGTCGTCTTGCTGTGTCAGCTCTCCGTGTGTGCGGCACCATTCCTGGGCAGGCTGAACTTTCCTTCACACTGGGCGTTTCTCCTTAGGGGGCACACTCCTTGCACGTGGGGTTCCCCTACGCAGAGGCACCCCTGCGTGGCAGGGCACTCCTTACGCGCATCAGCACTGTGCATGGGCCAGCTCCACACAGGTCAAGGAGACCCGGAGTTTGAACCATGGACCTCCCATGTGGTAGATGGACACCCTAACCACTGGGCCAAGTCCGCTTCCCTAGGGCTTTAATATATTCCTTTGGTTGGGCCACATCTACCATTTTCTTTTTTTTTTTTCCTTAATTATTTTAAAAATATTTTTTATGGTATTTTTTTGAAGATACATGGATCACAAAAAATATAAGAGGTTCCCATATACCCCCCAATCCCACCCCACTCCTCCCATATCAACAACCTCTTTCATCATCGTGGCACATTCATTGCATTTGGTGAATACATTTTGGAGCACTGCTGCACCACATGGATTATAGTTTACATTGTAGTTTACACTCTCCTCCAGTTCGTTCAGTGGGTTATGGCAGGATCTACCATTTTCTTAGTATGACTTGTAATGTTTTGCTGATGTCTAGGCATCTGATTATGATGATGCATTTACTCTGATGCTCAATGTCTCTCTCATATAAGTATTTAGTGGCAGGAGGCTGTTACTGTCATTCTTTGATTCTTGGTTCAAACTGTTCTAGATCTTTAGAATTATCCTGTTTAGATGCTCAAATCTAGGCCATGGACCCAGTAATGGGTTGCAGACCCACTTCCAAGCACCTTGGGGAAGGAGGCTGTAAAGGTCTGAAAAAGCCTTATTTACTGTCAATTTCTTCTCATGCACTTTCTCTGCCAAATCAAAATTTCTCAGAGGCTGTTCTCCAGCATTTGCTGGCATCTCCCTCCCTTTTCCCACTCCCTTCTGCATCCTCAATAACCAGTTCTGATCATTAGGGAGGGTGATTGAGAGGGTCCAATCTCTTTAGTTCCCTGCCCACTCCAGGGCAAAAATGGTACAGCCCCACCCAGCCTGGAAGGGCTCATGGGACACAGCAGACCAAATTTGTTGGCCAAAAGCTGAATCAGCCTTAGGCTGCATCCCTTTCTCCCCCTTTCCTGGGAAGGTGGACCCCTGTGGCCTCCTCTGTCCATAGACCAGCCTGATACCAGAGAATTCAAAGCTGTCTGCTCTGAGGGTGGGGGTTTGGGCACTGGCAACTGCAGCTGCAGCTTTTACTCAGAATTTTCCCTTTGAAATTCTTTTCCTTTGCCCTTCTCTCTTCTGGGTGGTGTCTAGCCTTCCCCTCTTGCCCTAAGTTCTAATTTTTTTTTAGGAGGCATCAGGGATTGAACCCAGGGATTGAACTGCTTCATATATGGGAAGCAGGCACTCAAACCACTGAGCTACAACCACTCCCTGCCTTAGAACATTTTTTTTTTTTCTGGGCTGTTTCTGCCTTTCCTCTAGGTATTTTTCTGGGAGAGAAGTGAACCCTCTGTCTATAATCCTCCATTTTCCAAGAAGCCTATATTAATTTTTAAATTTAGGAATAAACTTTTCCAGCTCTAGATCTTCTCTTTCGTTCTTTTTCAAATCTTCTCTATCACTTTCTTTTTTTCTTAACAAATGACCACTTTATTACCTACACTGCACCAAAGGTCCAAAAGAGAAGGGGAACAGGTCCAATAATGACTGGTACCCTGGAGAGGCCAACTTCTCAGGTCATGTTCACTGGATCATGGCTCTCCATGCCCTGCTTTGTGTCAGAGATGAGGGACCCTGCGCTCCCCAATCAGTGGTTTTTACACTCCCCAGGGAGAGGGGCCCTGTCAATGAGCATCAAGCACAAATCAACCAACTTCTGTGCAGAGTTTCTACTCTGACAAGCAGCCAGGACTACTTGTTCCCAGTTTTGGGTTCAAGGTATAGTCAGGCCATTCCATTTCTGGGTAGCTTATTTTTCACAGTTGAGAGCTAACATCTCCCCAACTATGAAATGGGTGCATATCAAAACATCTTCTCTTAACTTCCCTTTTTTTTACCAGATTAGGTTACATGGAACACAAACTTCAATAACACACTCCAGCTTCTCTTTGTTTGTTTGTTTGCTTGTTTTGTACTCATCATCTTCTCCCCATACAATGCTTAAGCCACATAATCCCAACAACGCATTTCCTCTAGACTGTTTCAGGTTGCGAGAATGTCCAAATGAAGATGATGCTTTCTTCCCAAAGACTTGCTTCCAGCAATCCTTGGGTCCTCTGCCACATGGCAAGACACATGATGTCATATACTGGTCTTTCCATTGTCTTCTGGGTTTTGTTGCTTTCAGCTTCTTACTTCCATGGCTTTTCTATCTCTCTCACTACCACTTTCTATGGTTTCCTGTTTCCACTGAAAGGTTCAAGTTTTTCTTCTATTTCTCAAACATAGTAAACGCGGCTATTTTTTACTCCGTGTTTGATCATTTCAAATCTGAAGCATTTGTAAGAGTGTTTCTGTTGTCAGTGTTTCTGCTTGTTCTTGTTCATGGTGTCTTGTTTCCTTGTGTGCATAGTTATCTTTGACCATGTTCTGGATATTCTATTTGAAATGCTATATATAGGAAAAATCAAGTGTTGGCTGTTCCATGTGTGATGGTTTGGCTATTGTGTCAACTTGGCCAGATAATTGTGCCCAGTTGTTTGGTCAAGCAAGCACTGGGCTAACTGTAATACAAGGGCATTTATGGACTTTAGTCACCATTGACTTTACAGCAGTGGTAAATCATAGGTAGCTGATTACAATTACATCAATCAAGGAGATTGCCATCAGCAATGAGTGATGTTTTATCCAATCAGTTGAATGCCTTGAAAGGGGAAGTGATTCCAGCATTGAGAGAGAATTTCCCAGCTCATCTTTGGACAGCCAACATCTCCCAGAACTTGTCAAGAACTTTCACTGGATTTTCATTGCAGCCCTTGGCTGTGACCTGCCTGCGGAACCTGGACTTGTGCACCTCCACGGTCACATGAGAGATTCTGATAAAATTGCATACTATTGACAGATATCACTTGTTGATTCTGTTTCCCTAGAGAATGCTGATTAATACAGCTTGTTACCAGGAGTGGGATTCCTCTCTTGGCCCAGATTTAAGCTTCCATGTTTTCCCCTTAAAAGCTGTTTCTCCTTCAATCTCTCCTTTCCATGTCCCTTTTAGTCCAGGTTTACAGTGGTTTTGTTCATACAGCTCTCTCTAAAAATCTTGTTGGTTTAGCATGCAAAAAGCAGGGGTCCAAGCCATCAGACAGTAAGACTTTGCACAAGTCTTTCTGAGATAACTGCATTTTCAAACCTTATTTACATATTCCAAGTTTAGTTAAGCCTTCCAATGGGGCACTTGCATCTGGGATCTTAATTTCCGGAGGCTTGGAATTTCCAGAATCAGTTTCTGTTTTCTTTGTGCCCAACAGTCCAATCCTCAGCCTATCTCTCTCATCTAGCATTTTGCTATAAACTGCAAGCAGAAGCTAAGCCACATTCTCTAGGTTTATTTGGAAACTTCTTCAGCTAAATGCCCAGGCTCACCATTTTCAAATTCTACCTTCCATGAAACACCAGGAGTTAATCTTGCTCAGTTCTCTGTGACTTTAAAACACGGATCGCATTTCCTCCAGTTTCCAATAATAGTTTCATCATTTACTTCTAAGCCATCATAAAAAGCCTCTTTAGGGAAGCAGATGTGACTCAACTGATAGAGCATCTGCCTACCATATTGGAGGTCCAGGGTTCAAACCCAGGGCCTCCTGGCCTGTGTGGAGAGCTGGCCCAGACTCAGTGTGCTGCCATGAGCAAGGAGTGCTGTGCCTCGCAGGGCGTCCCTGCATAGGGGAGCCCCACATGCAAGGAGTGTGCCCTGTAAGGAGAGCCATCTGTGTGAAAAGTGCAGCCTGCTCAGGAGTAGTGTCGCACACATGGAGAGCTGACACAGCAAGATGACGCAACAAAAAAGAGACACAGATTCATGGTGCCACCGAGAATGCAAGCAGACACAGAAGAACGCTCAGCGAATGGACACAAGACAGCAGACAATGGGGGGGGGAGGGCTGAAATAAGTAAAAATAAAATAAATCTTTTTTTAAAAAAAAGAAAAAAAAGCCTCTTTGGCATCCTTATTGCTATCAACAATCTCTTCAAAGCAATCTAGGCCTTTTCCATCAAGCATCTCACAATTCCTTCAAAAAATACCTCTTACCCCTTTATAAAACCGTTCCAGCATTTTGGTAATTGCAAAAGGACTTCCCCACTCCTCAGTACCAAATTCTGTATTAGTCAGCCAAAGGGGTGCTGATGCAAAATATCAGAGATTGGTTGGTTTTTATACAGGGTATTTATTTGGGGTAGGAGCGTACAGATACCAGGCCATAAAGCATAAGTTACTTCCCTCACCAAAGTCTGTTTCCACGAGTTGGAGCAAGATGGCTGCCGACGTCTGCAAGGGTTCAGGCTTCCTGGGTTTCTCTCTTCCAGGTCTTGCTTTTCTCTGGATTCAGGGTTCCTGTCTTCCCAGGGCTTGCTTCTTCCTGGGCTCAGGTTTCCTCCTTCCTGGGGCTGGCTTCTGTTTCCTCTGTGAGCCTACTTCCTGGGGCTCCAGCTTAAGGCTTCAGCATCAAACTCCAACATCAAAAATCCTCAACTCTGTCCTTTGCCATGCCTTTTATTCTTGGTGGGTGGGGACTCAACGCTCTAATGACATGGCCCCATCAAAGCCCTAATCATAACTTAATCATGCACAGGTACAGACCAGATTACAAGCATAACCCAGTATCTCTCTATGGAATTCATAACCGTATGAAACTGCTGCGCCATGCTTCCTCTGAAGTCTGCAGGGAAGATCAGTTCAGTGGGTCTCTCCTGGCCTCTGGCAGGTGCATCAGCAATTCGTCGCACTCCCTGCCTCAGCCATCACATGCATTCTCCCCGCTGTCTGTGTTGAACTTTCCCCTTCTTATGAGGACATCAGTCATATTGGATTAGGGCCCACCTTAATCCAGTGTGTTCTCATCTAAACTAATCACATCCTCAAAGACCCTATTTCCAAATAAGGTCACAGTCACATGACCAAGGGCGAGGACCTGAATATGTCTTTTGGGGACACTATTCAACCTGTAAGAGCAATAAATATCAGAAAAGAAAACATAAGAAGATTGCTTCATGATTTAGGGATAAGCAAAGATTTCTTAAATAGTAACAAAAAAGCATGAACTATAAAAGGGAACACTGGCACACTGGGCTCTGACAAACAGCCTCGAAAGTGACCCTCATGGCCCCCACCTCCTGGTGTCTGTGCCCCTCTTGAGAGTGGGTGGGACCTATGGCTTGCTTCTAACCCACAGACATACCAAAGTGACAGGATGTCAATGATTATATGTACACAATCATGTCATAGAGCATTGCAAACTGTCTTTCTCTTTCTAGCTTTGAAGAAGCAAGCTGCCATGTTGTGTGTGGCTGGACACTGAGACCCTCAGTCCAGCAGCCTGCAAGAAACTGAATGCTGCCAACCACGGGAGCTTGGAAGTGGGTCCTCCCCAATCAACCATCGGATGTGACCACCGCCTGGCGGATGCCTTTTTTTTTCAGCAGATGCCTTGATTGTAGCTTTTTGAGATCTGAAGCAAAGCACCCAGACCCTTGACCCACATAATCTCAGAGATGATAAATGCATGTTGTTGTAAGTTTGTGATTGTACTGTCATGCAGTGATGGTTAAGCAATACAGACTCCAATAAATTGAAGACATCTTGTTCATCAAAAGAGAAACTAAAAAGATAAGCCATAGACTGGAAACAAATATTTGAAACACACTTATCCAACCAAAAGCTCATATCCAGATTATATGTAATGAATTCCCACAGGTCCATTTAAAAAATGACTGATGAGCTACACGCCCACAATCCATGCCTCGGACCATGTACTTTTCTTGTTTTCTTGTTTAATAGACTCTTTACTCCCTTGCCTAAAAAAAAAAAAAAAAAGATGATCCGAATTTTAAACTTTTAAAAAACTTAAGGGGAATGGATGTAGTTCAAGTGGTTGAGCATTTGCTTCCCATATACAAGATCCCAGCTTCAATCCCCGGTACCTCCAAAAAACAAAAACAAACAAGCAAACAAATGAAAAAACCAACTCAGGGGAGCCAATGTAGCTCAGTGGTTGAGCACTGGCTTTCCACATATGAGGTTCCGGGTTCAATCTCCAGTCCCAGTACCTCAAAAGAAAAAAAAACAAACAAAAAAGAAAAAAAAAAACATAATTAGGCACTTCACAAAAGAGGAAATCTAAATGGCCAACGAGCACATGCAAAGATGCCCAATGTCACTAACGAGCTGGGGAATGCAAGTTAAAATCCCCATGAGGTACCACCATGCTCATTGGAATGGCTCAAATGAAAAAAAAGCTTGACAATCCCAAGTTGTTGAGGGCAATGTGGAGCGACAGGAATTCTTACACATTAGTGGGAAAATGGTGCCTCCACTTCAGAAAACTGTTTGGCCTCCAGCTACTCTCTAGGCCAGGAAGTCCATTCCTGATAATATGCCTAATAGAAATGAGTGTTTATGTCCACCAAAGACATACACAAAAGCATTTGTAGCTGCATTATTTATAATAGCCAACACTGGAAATACCTCAAATGTCCGTCAACTGAAGAACGGGTCAATTTTAGTCCTATGACAGAATACTACACAGCCATGCAAAAGAACAAAACACCTGCTCCATACAGCAATGTGGATGGATGTCGCAGAATTATGGTGAGCGAAAGAAGTCAGGCACAGAAGAGGGCATACTGTATGCTTCCATTTCTATGACATTCACGAGTAGGCAAAACTTATTTTCAGTAAATAAGTCAGGAAAGGGATTCCCTTTGGCAGGCAAGGCTGGAAACATTCAATGCCTTGACCTGTTGTGGTTACACAGGTAGATATACCTGTAAACATTCATTGAGCTGGACACTTAGATAAGTGCACCTGCTTATATTTATGTTATATCTCAATTTAAAAGTGCCAGGGTTAGGGGAACAGGTGGAGCTCAGTGGTTGAGCACCTGCTTTCCATGTATGAGGTCCTGGGTTCAATCCCGGTACCTCCTCAAAAACAAAACAAAAGGTGGGGTGTATTAGTCAGCCAAAGGGGTGCTGATGCAAAATACCAGAAATCTCTTGGTTTTTATAAAGGATATTTATTTGGGGTAGAAGCTTACAGTTACTAGGTCATAAAGCGTAAGTTACTTCCCTCACCAAAGTCTATTGCCACATGTTGGAGCAAGATGGCTGCTGACGTCCGCCAGGGTTCAGGCTTCCTGGGTTCCTCTCTTCCCGGGGCTCATTTCTCTTCAGGCACAGCTGCTCCGTTTTCTTCACAAGGTCAGCTGCAGACCACGAGGCTCTCTAGACTTTACCTCTCTCCACAAGGCCAGCTGTAGACTATCAGGCAACCAGCTCTGTCTCTCTCCCGGGGGCTCAATTTTCTCTGGGCTCAGCTGCTCTGCTCCTCTGTGTGCTTATTTCCCAGGCTCCAGCTCAAAATTCCAGTATCAAAACTTCAACTAGCTCGTCTGCTTTGCAGTGTAGTTTTAGCCGTGAGTCCCCACCCACGAAGGGAGCGGGGACTCAATGTCCTACTGATGCGGCCCAATCAAAGCCCTGATCATAACTTAATCACGCCCAGGTACAGACCAGTTTATAAACATAATCCAATATCTATTTTTGGAATTCATAAACCATATCAAACTGCTACATGGGGGGAGATAAAATACATCCCCTTCCCTCTAAAAGTTTCTAGTCCTGTCATAGAGAAGCCAGCATGCAACTTGAGCGTTCTCAGTCAGAGCAGGTGTACTGTTGAGACTTGGTGGTCCAGATATTGTTTGGGGAGCAGAGGGAGAATTGGGGAGCACCTTGAGAGCTAGTTCACAAGTGGCCTCCAACTCACCTTGCACCCGGGGTTGCAATGCTGCGCTGTTGATCAGTTCAGTTCACGCTTGGCCTGGGGGTCAGTGCTGAGCAGGTGGGTCTCTTACTCCAGCAAAACAGCTCAGCCCTCACAGAAAGCACGGGAAGGGGTTCTAGAGGAGAGGGCTTGGGGGTAGGCCTGGAGACTCTGCAGGGGAGGGGAGGCACAAGCAGAGAGAGAAGCTCCCTAGAGGAATGTGGTACTGCAGGAGGAGGGATGTTCAGGCTCAAGTCCAAGGGCTGATGTGAAGATCTAGGGGGAAGAGCTCGGAGGGCTCAAATGCAAAACAACAACCATGTGGATTTTATCCCAGGCATAAAAGGGGAAACTGCCAACTACCTATTTGGAGAAGAACTTTCAATGTAACAATATTTCTCTGTTTCGTTCTAGAGTCATGCCCTCTTCTGATGATGTGGCTGAAAATTTCAAACTTCAAGTTTTGCAATTCACCATCAGTGGGAAGCGGACTTGGCCCAGTGGTTAGGGCGTCCGTCTACCACATGGGAGGTCCCCGGTTCAAACCCCGGGCCTCCTTGACCCGTGTGCAGCTGGCCCATGCGCAGTGCTGATGTGCACAAGGAGTGCCCTGCCAACCAGGGATGTCCCCCGTCTAGGGGAGCCCCACACGCAAAGAGTGCACCCCGCAAGAAGAGCCGCCCAGTGCTAAAGCGCAGCCTGCCCAGGAATGGTGCCGCACACACGGAGAGCTGACACAGCAAGATGAGGCAACAAAAAGAAACACAAATTCCTGGTGCTGCTGATAAGAATAGAAGCAGTCACAGAAGAACACACAGCGAATGAACACAAAGAGCAGACAAATGGGTGGGGGGTAGAGAAATAAATAAAAAATAAATCTTAAAAAAAAATTCACCATCATTTTTCATTGTTGTTTTGCTATTAGGTGAGAGGAATATATTAAAGAAGCGAATTGTGGGAAGCGGACTTGGCCCAGTGGTTAGGGCGTCCGTCTACCACATGGGAGGTCCGTGGTTCAAACCCCGGGCCTCCTTGACCCGTGTGGAGCTGGCCCATGCGCAGCGCTGATGCGCGCAAGGAGTGCCCTGCCACACAGGGGTGTCCCCTGCATAGGGGAGCCCCACGCGCAAGGAGTGCACCCGTAAGGAGAGCCGCCCAGCGCGAAAGAAAGTGCAGCCTGCCCAGGAATGGCGCCGCACACACGGAGAGCTGACACAGCAAGATGACGCAACGAAAAGAAACACAGATTCCCATGCCACTGACAACAACAGAAGGGGACAAAAATAAGAACACACAGCAAATGGACACAGAAAACAGACAATGGGGGGGGCGGGGGAGGGAAGAGAAATAAATAAAAATAAATCTTAAAAAAAAAAAGCGAATTGTGCTCGATTGCCTATTTGTACAAAATAGATCATGAAAGAAGGGGTGCTGTTTTCTCAAGGCTTAGAGACAGCACCAAACGCTACTGGTGGTAATAAGTCCTTTTTCTTTCTTTCCTTTTTTTAAAATGTGTATGTTTATTACTTTTCTTGCCCTCCCCCCATGGCTTCCTCATCTGTCTGCTCGTTGTCTGCATCTTCTTTAGGAGGCACTAGGAACCGAGCCCAGAACCTCCCATGTGGGAATGGCTTTCAGTCATTTATGGAACTCTAAATGTGAGCCGGGCACTTGCTAAATGTTTCCGGTGCCTTCTCTGGCTTTGGCACCTAGCTCAAGATCATGAAGCAAGTAAGTGGCAGAGTTAGGACCTGAGGGCAGGTCCACCCAAGCTCAACACCTGCTCTCTTCCCCACTGTGCTCGCTTACCTCTTCAAAGCGAGGGGCTGTGCCCGGGAAGACTAATTGTCGGAACATGCATTGTTGTCGCCTTGGCAACACTGGGTTCACAATCAGGAATCTGGGGGATCATCAAAGGAAAAAACTCAGGGTTGAAGGATGTGCCTCTGTCCCACCCACTGACCGACACCTCTGCCCAAGGACCACGGAGTTGCTGGAAAACAGCTTGTGGCAGTTTGAAAATCTTTTATGAATCCCCCAAAGAGAAAGATGATGATTGTGAACCCCTGCATTCCTGGGGTGTGAAACCATTTCAGTTGGTCTACTCAAGGAGCTGAGACCCAGGGAGAGATGAACCACATCTCTGCTGCTGATAACTCACAGCTGAACTCAGGGAGAAAGAGAGCCACCAAGCTGGATAGAGCAGGCCGGGAAAGAGACGAGCCCGGTGCCCGCCTCCACGGCCCGGCTCCAGGCACGGCGAGCCTGGCGGGGACGGGAGAGCCCCGTGGCCGTCCTGCTTCACCACGGGGCCGGACAACAGGTCAGCAGTGGCTGCCTGTGGTGAGAAAGCCCCTCTGATGGTGCCTTGATTCGGACAATTCATGGCCTAGGAACAGGAAGATTTTACCACTAATGCATTTCCATTATAAGGCCAACCCATTTCTGGTACTTTGCATCGGCAGCCCTTGGGCAAACTAAGACACAGCTCATCAGATCGAGAGTGTCTAACTTGCTCTGTGGGCCTTGAAAGCCACTCACCTCCTGTCCTGTTCTGAGCCTTGATGGGACAGATTTTGAAACAATTAGTCTCTTTCAGCGGAAGGCACAGAAGCTCAACTCCAAAAGGAAGATGTTTATGGGCTCACCAGACCAAACTATGGGAGGGGCGGCATGGAGCTGGCCTCTCCGGGGCCAGGAACCTAAAAGCCACCTCTCTCTCTCATCTGTTTTTCTGTGTCCAGGTGCTCCATTCTCCCACCTGCTGTGGCCTCACGTTCTCCCAGTTCCATGACCCAAAAGGAAAGAGAGCATCCATTCCGGAGGACCTCTGCTGGGCCCAGCCTGGCCCACGGGTTCACCCCTTGGGCCCCTCTCTGTGGCCGGGTGGGCCCGAGGCTCCAGGCTGGGAAGGGCTTGGGCCCCAGTGCGTGCCTGTGCCCGCAGGGCATGCTGGAGGCCAGTGCACCAGGAGGAGGAGATGCCGCCGGCAGGGGGAGGCTGGCGCTGGCGGCTCTCCCAGCTGTCTGTGCACCTGTCACCCTGACTAGATTCATGAGCCAAAGGTCACGCTTGCCCTATTTTGGGAATAGCAGGAAAGGGCAACGGCTTCAAACTCTCCAGATGGTGACTTTGGGCCGGAGCGGCTGGGTCGGTGGATCTGTTTGCAGCGTGAAGGCACAGAGCCTGAAGTTTCGAGAGACCGGCTTTCAAGCCACGCTCCAGCCGTGGACCCAGCAGCTGGCCGGGCAGAAACCTTCATTTCCTCCACAGGCTGCAGCACTTAGGAACAGGGCTGGTGACAATAAATTTAAGGGGCCGTAAACCACGCTCGGGCTGGAAGGACTCTAAGGCTGGTTTCCTGACGTTGGGACAGAAAAGTCCCATCTGGAGATGTGATGGCTCCTCCCTCTCCCTCAGCCAGCCCAAGTTTCTCCAGCAGGCAGATTTGGCACTCGGGTGCGGTTCAGCTGCTAAAAACACCCCGGAGTCTGCGCGAGGGCGAAAGGGCTCCGCGGGTCCCCTGCACGGGGCCTCTGCGCGTGTGCCTGCGCTGACGTCACCCACAGGGGCTGGCAGAGCTGACCCCTCCTGGCTGGGAAAGCAAGGAGCAAGTGAGGACAGAGCTTGGACATGACCTGTGATGTTGGTTCTAACTTTCTCGTGGCTTCGACTTGGTTTTAATCAGGATATTTTATGAACATTAAACATATTTTAAAAACCACTAAGGCAGATGTGAGATTTGGGGATTACCGAAGGAGGATGTTGGGTTTTGAAGGACTGAAAAACGGTGCCTGGATGTACCTAACTTGTTTGGCCATTTCGTCACCCAGAGAAAATTTAAGCATTTCCTCGGGCCGTGTGGGAAAGAACGGAGGCTGGACATCAGCCTGCCTGGGTGCCAAGCCCAGCTCTGGCCTCAGTTTTTTAAAAAATTTATGTTATTTATTCCACCCACCCCCCCTCCCCCCGCCTCACCCCATTGTCTGCTCTCTGTGTCCATTCACTGTGTGTTCTTCTGTGTCTGCTTTTGTTCTTGTCAGTGGCACCGGGAATCTGTGTCTCTCTTTGTTGTGTCACCTTGCTGCATCAGCTCTCAGGGTGTGCGGCGCCACTCCTGGGCAGGCTGCGCTTTTTTCACGCTGGGCGGCTCTCCTTATGGGGCACACTCCTTGTGTGTGGGGCTCTCCTACGCGGGGGACACCCCTGCGTGGCACGGCACTCCTTGCACGCGGCCACCCTGACCTTGGGCCAGTTCCACACGGGTCAAGGAGGCCCTAGGTATTAGCCCTGGACCTCCTATATGGTAGGCGGACGCTCCATCAGTTGAGCCACAACCGCTTCCCTCTGGCCTCAGTTTTCTCACCTGTAAAATGGGAACGTGAGTCCCGGTAAGCGTCTGGCGTGAGCTCAGTAGGAGAGGAAAGGGACCGAGAGAGTCAGCGCTTATCCGAGGTCCCATGTCTGGGTAAGGGCAATCCAAGAACTCTGATCTCCAGCCACAGGGTCCCCGACCAGGACAGGCAGGGGAGGGGCGGGGTGGCCGGAGCCCCTGGCCAGCACGGGAGCGTCAGGGGCCTTGACAGGGTGGCAGGAAGGCTGCGCAGGCGGGAGGCGAGGCCAGGAGCGAGGAGCCAAGCTGCCCACCGCCCCCTTGCCCGGACGGTGTGGCTGGGTGGCCTGGACCCGGGGCCTGAAAGCAGCCTGGGGTTCTTCTTCTGAGGCTGGGGTCTCCCCCCGTCCCCCTTCCCCAGCTAGCACCCCAGGGCCCTCAGTCCCTTCTCTGACAGTCCCCAGCAGCAGCTGCCGAGGACCAGCAGGTCCAGGCAAGGCTTTGGCTCTGCTCCTGGGACATGCCTCCTCCCCTGCTGGCCTTTAACTGTTCAGACCTTCAAACCGGAGCAAGCCCGAGCCGCCCCCCCGGCTGGAAGGCTTTCTCTTGGGAGTCCCGTCCCCCATGGCGGGATAGCCGTCCTGGCCTCCTGGAGTCACCCTGTGTCCAAGTAGAAAAAAAAGAAGCCCCAGTGCCCAGCCCACCGCAGAGTCATAAGAAGCACCAAGAACCTGGGTTCAAATCCTGGTCTGCCTCTCTCCAGCCGTGTGACCTTGGGCAGGTTACAGCCTCTTTGTACAACAGGATGATAATGACAATGGCACCTACCCAGTGGGGGTGGGGTCTCCTGCCGGGACTAATGAGCTGGACATGGAAAGTGCTCGGGGCGCGGGGTGGCCCTCACTGCCTGGAGGAAGCTTGCCCCTCCCTCCCGGACACACCCCTGGGTGCCACCTCTCCCGGCAGAGGGACCCGGCCCTCCCCAGCCCGGCCATCTGGTCACCCCCGTGCCTGGCTGCACCAGCGCACAGCGGTGGGCGGTCGCCCCAGCGGAGGCCCAGCCCGGGCTGCGGCCCAAGCATCCTCCCCAGGTACCCAGGAGGCCTCGGTGCAGGGACCCTCAGCGCTGGGCCCGCCTTCAGCTCCGAGACCCCTCTCGTTTCTCCCCCTCCCAGCCCGCCCTGGTCTCTGAACCCGCCAGAGGAAACCAGAAGCCCCCTAACTTGGAAGTCCTCCCTCCTGTCCACGCCGGGGTCCGAGCGTTGTACCATCAAACCCGCGGCCACACGGATGCGGAAGTGGTCAGCTGCGGCAAGCTGTCAGATGGCCCTGGAGCTGGCAGGATGCCGGGCTGTCCCCTCCAGCCCTGGCCGGCCCCGGGGACTCTTACAGCCACTGTGGCCCCAGGGTTCCACCAGTGCCCCCGGCACCAGGGCACGTTCAGGGCCCTCTCCAGGGGGCCAGGCAGGAGCACCCTCAGCCGAGAGCTCGGGGCACAAGGGACCCAGGCCCTGAGTGAGCCCTTCCCGGCAGTCTCCCTGCGGGGAGGGTTGGGAGACCCCTGGGGCGACAGTCTCGGGGCCAGGGCGGTGGTGGCTTCGGGGCTCACTGGGTGGTGGGTGCACACCGCGCCTCTCCTGGGGACCACCGGCCCTCCCCGGTGCATCCCCCCAAACCAGAACTTCCAGTCTCTGACCCACCGGGCTCTGCTCGGCGTCTCCGTGGGGCAGGGGCCTCTCGGAGGGGTGGCCGGGCCTCCAGTCTGGGAGTGTCGGGTGCAGAAAGTCATCTTGGCCAGTTACCCACTTGCTCGGTGAAGTCCATCCCCCTCTTGGACCTCAGTTTCCCTCTCTGTAAAGCGAGGCTTGGAGTTTGATGCCTGAGGCCTCCTGAGCATTAAGAGGCTGAGAGTCCTCGAAGTCCCCTTCCCTGCTCAAGAGCCTGCCGTGGCTCCCCACTGCCCAGGACCAACTCCACACGCCTTCGCCTGGCAGGCAAGGCCCCCGCAGTGGGCACCAATGCCCCTGCCCAAGCCCTCCCATACGGGAGCCCCCACTGTCCCCCGGCCCCTGCCCATGCCTGGCACATTCCAGAACCCCAGCCTGACCTCCTGCTTTCTCCTCTGGCCCCCAACCCCCTCCCTTCCTCTCTTTCGGAGAATGATGCTGGGAAAAGCTTGCGAAGTCACCGGGCCGGGGTTTGAATTCAAGCTCTGCCACTTAGGAGGGCGGGGCCTGGACAAGCCCCCCCCCCCCCACCTCCCTGAGCTTCGGTTTGCTCCTCCGTGGGAAGGTTACTGCTGCCCCGGGACCTGAGATCATTGTCCCAGTCCCCAGCATGGGGACACGAGACCTGGGACGGGCCTCAGAGAAGCCCTGCGTGCACCAGAGAGAACACCAGGGAGCTCGCGGGGCCCGGGGGGGCCCCCAGCATGCACAGAGGGTCGGCTCCACGCAGCCATTTTCTGGGGCAGGTAAAGGTGAGTGGGCGCCTCACCTGGGAGCAGAAGAGGCAGAAATGAACCAGACCTGGACCCTGCCCGCCTGGGAGGAGGGTGTGATTTGGGGGGAGACACCTGAACCAGCGAACCTGGGCCAAGGCAGGGGCTCGGGCTGCCATGGGGGAGGGGGGCTGGGCAGGGAGACAAAGGCTGGGAGAGAAAGTTCTGGGCCCCAGGGTAGAGCCCAGAGCTCAAGAAGGGTAGGGAAGGTTCTGGAGAGAACCTTCTAGTCCTCCCTTCCTGTGGGTGTGGACTTTGTCCTGAGGGTGGGGGTGGCGGGGTGGAGGGGAGCCGCTCAGGGCGGGGCATTCTGGAAGTCTCTCCAGACTGCCGGGTGAGCCATGGGAGGTGCCAGGAAGGTGGCCCGGAGCAGATGGCAGGGCCCGGGGTCTGTGGGGAGACGCAGGGGGCTGCGGAGGCTTCGGCGGAACCCCCCTAGGGACACCCGGGGCTCCGTGGGGTGAGCCCCATCAGGCTGACAAGGCTCCCCAGAACTGCACGAGGCCCTTGGCCCACCCTGGGCCCCTCCCACTGGGGCCCCGAGGCCACAGCACTGGCTGGGGTGTCTGAGTGTCCGTGAACCTGGGGACATGAGAACAGGCGGCAGCCACACGCATGCAAAACCCCGGAGGGTGCGTGCGTCACTCCTGCGTGAGCCTGCACAACGTCTGAGCTTGCAGGGCCTGTCGGGGCTCCGGGCCCAACAATGCACCTCGTGACATCTACGCAGGGGCTCTTTACTTGGGGTTGGAATATTCCCCCTGCAGGAAGTCCTCCAGATTGTCTCCTGGAGGTTCATAACTTTATCTTTTTCTTTCTCTCCCCTTCCCCGCAACCCCAAAGTTGTCTGCTCTCTGTGTCCATTCACTGTGTGTTGTTCTGGGTCCGCTTGCATTCTCGGCAGAACCAGGAATCTGTGTCTCTTTCGGTTGCGTCATCTTGTTGTGTCAGCTCTCCGTGTATGGGGCACCATTCCTGGGTAGGCTGCACTTTCTTTCGCGCTGGGCAGCTCTCCTTACGGGCGGGGCGCACTCCTTGCGCGTGGGGCTCCCCTACACGGGGGCACCCCTGCGTGGCATGGCACTCCTTGCGCATATCAGCACTGCGCATGAGCCAGCTCCACGCAGGTCAAGGAGGCCCGGGGTTTGAACCTTGGACTTCCCATGTGGTAGACGGACGCTCTATCTGTTGGGCCAAATCTGCTTCCCTAAAACCTTATCTTCCCGCCTGGACTCTGAGCTCCTGGGGACTGGAGCCCAATGCCCTTCCTGGCGCAGACCCCTGCCCCACCCTCTCCTTCCCTGAGGCGTCCCGGGACGGAGCAGGCAGGGGCACCTCTGCCCACCCAGGCTCCCAGAGACCACAGCACGGCTCTTCTCTCACCACTTTTATTGGTCCCCAACGCGCAGCCTCTCGCCCCGCTGGAGGCCGGGAGCACCTCATGTCTTGCGGCCTCCAAAGACGGGGCGGTTCAGGTGCTCGGGGGAGGCCAGGAAGGCCTGGAGCTGGGGCCGGGCGCGCAGGCGCGCTGCGTAGGCCGAGAGCAGGGGCAGCGCGTCCAGGCAGCCGGGGACCAGCACCTGGTGGGCCAGCAGGAAGTCCAGCAGGTTGTAGTCGGCGAAGGAGATCTGCGGGGAAGTGGGGAGCCGGGGGCGTCAGCCGCCCGCAGGGAGAGGGGGGCCGCGGGGCCAGAGCACTGGCGCAGCCTCTGCCCCCCGTGAGCCAGCCCCGCCCCACTTCGGGCCTCAGTTTGTCCTTTCTGAGAAGTGGCCAGGAGGGGCCGGGCCGAGCGCGCACCTGGTCGCCCACGATGAAGGCCTGGCCGCCCTTGTTCTGGGCCAGCAGCGTCTCGAAAGGCTTCAGGTGCCCGGGCAGCGCCCGCACGTAGTCCTCCTTGCCCGCCTCCTGCAAACGGGAGGGACGCCAGCGAGGCAGGGCGTGCGGCCCCCCGCCCAGCCCCGGCCCCCGCCCGCCGGCCCCCACTCACGTAGTTACTGTGGATGAGGTGGCTGCAGCGCCTCCGCAGGTCCTCCACGCCGTCGTTGACCATGTCCACCAGCGCCGCCTCCCGCTGGTCTTGGCCGTACAGCCCTGGGACAGTGGCCGGGCGGCAGGCTCAGGTCCCAGTGGTGGGGGAGCTCCCTGCAGGCCTCTCCCCCCACAGATGCCCCCCAGGCCCCGGCGGGACGGCTGCCAGCCTGGGCAGCCAGGACCCCCTGCCCAGGCCTTGTTCTAGGGGTCCACCCTGCCCTCCTCTGCTGCTCCCCTCTGCGGGGTGGGGGTCTGCAGGGCCACGGCGACATACCCAACAGAAGCCCACGTCCATCCGGGCACCTGGCACTCGAGGACGGCTCGAATAGCCCCAGGCCCCTTCCCCAGGTCTGTCCACCCAAGTGGGGGACCAAGCCTCCAGAGTGTCCACCCCAGGCCCCGGGGCGGGGCCGTTTGCAGGGGCCTGGCCAGAGCTGGACATGTGATCCGCCAGTGTCCATGTGCAGACACATAAAGCACCTTGTGGTACAGGGTGAATTAGGGTGCAAAGAGGAAGTGGCAGGCCACAGCCCGGCTCCTGCGGATGTCGGGTGGCCTCTCCTCAGCAGCTCCCACTGCTCCTCGGAGCCCTTCCCTGGTGGCCACCCCGTCCTGGGCCCCCCAAGGGGCCAAAGCAGAGGCAGCACCTCCCCAGCCGTCCCCGCGACGGCTCTCTGCGAGTACGGGGGTTCCAAAGTGAGTCGGGGCGGGAGCGAGAAGCCGTGGGCTGGGCCTGGGACCTGGACGCCCGGCCCGCCCGCGGTGGCCTCTGGCTGCGCCAGCACACGAGTGGGGGTTGGGGCCCCTCTGAGCTGCCGTCCAGGAAATGGGCGCAGCGTGTCCATGTGGCGCCGCCTGGCCGGGGCGAGCCGGAGGCCCCCGCAGGGACCCCCTGGCACCCAGTTCCTGTCCCCTCCTCCAGGGGCGCCTGGCCTGCCCTCCAGCCTGGAGGGTGCTGCTGACTTCAGGTGCAGCCACTCGGGCCCCAGGACGTCCTGCCAGGGACCAGGTGACCCCCCCGGAGCAGGTGCCCGCGGCCTCAGGACTCACCGAGCGAGCGGCCCAGGTGCCGCAGGATGGCATTGGACTGGTACAGGGTGAGGTCTCCGTCCTGGAACTTGGGGAGCTGCCCGTACAGCTGGGGGGGACACAGCTCGGTGAGGGGCGCTGAGCTCGGCCGCCCCCCACTCCCAGCCCGCCAAGGTCCCGCCCTCCCCCCAGGCCGGGCGCTCACGCAGGAGGCCTTGAGGTCACCCTGCAGCCAGGTGTCCTTGGTCACCACCTCCTCCTTCCAGCTCTGGCCCTGGTCAGCCAGCAGCATGCGCGTGGCCTCGCAGCGCCCTGGGGAGGGGGCGCAGGGCTGTGGGAGGGGCGTCGGGACAGGGCAGAAAGCCTGGCCTCCGAGCCTCCAGGGGAGAGGAGGGAATCAGGGAGAAAGGGCCGAGACCCCACCCCACAGCCCCACAGTGCCCCAGGGAGAGGGAGGGTGCCCCACAGCCAGTGGTCCCCAGGGGAGGCCCGGCCCGCCCCGCCCTGCAGCCCCTGGAGCCCCACAGGTCCCCTGAGGAGCCGAGGCCGCACCTCGCGCGGGGAAGTAGACGATGGTGTACGGCGGCACTAGGAGAGACAGACAGACAGGCCGATGGAGGAGGCCCCGGGCCAGGGCTGCAGGCGCAGGGCCTGGAGTCAGACCCCCGGGACACGGGGCGGCTCCGCCCAGGGCCCACCCCACCCCCGGCCGGTGCCGACCCCACTCACTGGCAGGCGGTGAAGTGCAAGTGCAGCAGGAAGTGGGGAGGAGCCCGGAGGCCTTATAGGGCTGCTCGGCTCCACCCTCGGCCCAGCTCGCCCCGCCCCAGGAATGCGCTGGGAGGTGGCTGGGGCGTGGAGGGGCGCACGGGGGAGGCACACTCAGCAGGGCGCAGTCCCCCCTGCGCGGGCAAACACACACAGGTCCTCATGGCCCACAGAGGGCCTGGACCGGGGTGCTCCAAAGTCTCCTCGAATGAATGAATGCTAGATCAGTGGACATGCACAGGTGCATTTACAGGCCCTTCCTCCGTAATCATGACACTAGCAAACCTTTAGGTGCTGAGGACCTCACATATATCACAACACTCGTTTTTACAGATGAGGAGATGAAAGCACAGAGAGGTTCAGTGACTTGCCCCAGGTCACACAGCTGGGAAGCAGCAGAGCTGCGATTTGGAGCCCCAAGGGCCTGCCTCCCAAGCCTCATTCCTTTCTCAGCAAAGCCCTGTGGTCCACCGTGGGTGGGAGAAAGACAAACGGACTGCAACAGGCAGAGCCTTCTGGACCAGGGAGGGCTGTGTCCTTCCAGGCAGAGCCCAGGGCCCTCGCCCAGCAGGCCTGCCTGACACCCCCAGCCCAGTTCTCCTGCCGGCTGCCCCCTCCCCCGGGCAGGGTTGTGGACTTTCTTTGGGAACTTGGGCCTGTCGGATCCCCAAGGAGAGAGGAAGACATCCTTCCCGGATGCAGAAGCAAAACCCTGAGACACCGCCCGAAAGCAACCCAAAAGCCACCGCCCTCATGTATTTCTGTTTTCAGCTGGGAGTGTGGAAGCGAAAGTACAACTAATGTCAGCGATGAGTCCTCCAGGGAGACTTGCCGCGGCTTCACCCACACATTTTTCTGTGGTGAGGCAGCACCCAAAGCCGAGGCGTGGGAACCAGTAATCAGCATCTGACCCGGAAGACATGCAACAGGTAGTTGTTAAAGGAATGACTGTGCCTTTTTCTTTTTTTAAGATTTTTAAAAATTTATTTCTCTTCCCTTCCTTGTCTCCCCCGCCCTAGTTGCCTGCTCTCTGTGTCCATTCGCTGTGTGATCTTCTGTGTCCGCTTGAGTCAGCGGCACCTGGACTCTGCGTCTCTTTTTGTTGCATCATCTTGCTGCGTCAGCTCTACGTGTGTGCAGTGCCACTCCTGGGCAGGCTGCGCTTTTTTCGCACGGGGCGGCTCTCCTTATGGGGCGCACTCCTAATCCTTGTGTGTGGGGCTCCGCTACATGGGGGACACCCCTACGTGGCACGGCACTCCTTGCGAGCGGCAGCACTGTGCATGGGCCAGCTCCACACGGGCCAGGAGGCCCTGGGGTTGAACCATGGACCTCCTATATGGTAGGTGGACGCTCTGTCTGTTGAGCTACATCTGCTTCCCTCTAGTTCACTCATTTTAATTGCTGAAAATAGTATTTCATTATTAAATGATTTCACAGTTTTAAAAAATTCAACCATCCTCGAGAGCAGCCTTCTGCAGCAAGAGCTCAGGGCTGGGGAGTGCTGGCCTCAGGCCTTCCTTGAGCCCACAGCTGGAGGCGCATCTGCCCAGCACCCAGCAGGCGCAGAGAGCACCCCTTCTAGTCTCCTCTCGTCTCCACAGCCACCCTGGGAGAGGGGTGGGAAATGTTGCTCCCACCACAGACAGGAGGACCCCAGGCTCAGAACGCTTCGTTCCTGTGCTCTGGCCTGGAGCCCCCACCTCGCCCCGCTGGCCAGCCTCCCGCCAGCTCACCCCCTGCAGCCGCCCCGCTCGGGCTCCTCCCCGGGGGGCTTGGCCCGGCGCTGGGCTGCCCCCGGCTGGCTTTCTGCAGCGCAGTCCTCTAGCTCCGGGGGCCCAGCCAGCCCCGGCTCTGTGGCCGCCCTGCTGCCGCCTCCTCTGGGGCTCGGCTTTCCCGGCCTTCCCGGGCCTGCCTTTTCCCTTTGTCCACCCCAACCTCCACTGAACCCACTTATGGGCAACCGCGCTGTATCCGTTGGCACCAGTGAATGGTGTTTTTTAAATATTTCAGTTTCATCATCACATAAAATTCACTCATAAAATGTACAATTTAGTGGCATTTAATGCTATGCAACCATCACCACTACCTAATTCCAGAACCTTTTCACCACCCCAAAAAGAAACCCCCGCTCCCCCCAGCCCCTGGAACCACTAATCTGCTTTCTCTCTCCATCGGCTCGTCTCTTCTGGATATTTCATGTCAATGGAACCACGCAGGGTGTGGCCTTTTGTGGCGGGCTTCTTTCCGTTGGCGTGTTGTGACATGTATCAATGCTTATTCCCTTTTGAAGATCACGTTATGTTTCGCTGTCTGGATACACCACATTCTACTTATCCTTTCAGCAGTGGATGGACATTTGGGTCATTTTCACTTTTTGGCTACTCTGAAAATGCCGCTATGAACGTTCGTGTACAGGTTTTTGTGTGGACATACGTTTTCATGTCTCTGGGGTAGATTCCTAGGAGTGGAATGGCTGGGCCATACGTAACAGTTTGAGAAACTGCCAAACTGTTCTCCAAAATGGCTGTACCATGTACAGTCCTGCCAGCAATGCATGAGGGTTCCAGTGTGCCCTCATTTTCACCATCACTTGCCATTGTCTGTCTTTATTTTGGCCATCTTACCAGGTATGGAGGTGTCTCATTATGGTTCTGTGTATGGCACTTACCAGAATCAAGCACTGGATTCAGCTTGTGAAAAACACAGTGAAGAGGGAGCCATGGCCCTTGCCATCAGAAGAATCACAGAGTCTCCACCCTGGTGGACTTCATAGGTGAGTCATTTAATGAAGAAGATAAGATCTTCACTGACAGTTCACCCATCCATCCATTCATCCGCCTAGCCATCTATCCACCTGTTCACTCTTGTGTCTGTCCATCTATCCATCCACCTACCCAATCATCCATCTATTCAACAACCAAACGTCCAACCACCAGTCCATCAAACCATCTGCCTATCCACCCATCTACCCATCTGTCCAACTACCCACCCACCCATATGTTTAGATTGAATTATATCTCACAAAAAGAGACGTTCCTGTCCTAACCCCAGCCCTGTGAATGTGATCCTATTTGGAAATGAGATCTTTGAAGATGTAGTAGTTAAATGAGGCCCAACTGGGTTAGGGTGGGTTCTAATCCAATAGGAATGCTGTCCTTAAAAGAATAGGAGATTTGGACATAGTAGGAAGAGAGAAGCAGACACATGGCCATGTGGCAGAGGCAGAGATTAAGTTGTGCTGCCACAAGCCACAGAACACCAGGGATGGTGGACAACCCACCAGAAGCCAGGAGAGAAGCAGGGAATGGATTCCATCCTTTAAGAAAGAGCATGATAGGTTTATGTCTATTCACCTTAGGTCCTATAGGAATGGGCATAATTTTTAAGTATAGGACTGACTGGAAAAGTCTCTAATCTTGCCTGACTGCTGGCCTTGACATGACTAATATAAAAATCCTAGGAGGAGTGGATTTGGCTCAACTGATAGAGCATTCGCCTACCATGGAGGTCCAGGGTTCAAACCCAGGGACTCCTGACCTGTGTGGTGAGCTGGCCCACATGCAGCGCTGATGCACACAAGGAGTGCTGTGCCATGTAGGGGTGTCCTCCACGCAGGGGTGCCCCATGTGCAAGGAGTGCACCCTTCAAGGAGAGCCGCCCCACATGGAAAAAAGCACAACCCATCCAGGAGTGGCGCTGCACACATGGAGAGCTGACGCGGCAAGATGACGCAACCAAAAGAGACACAGATTCCTGGTGCTACTGAAAAGAATGCAAGCGGACACAGAAGAACACACAGCGAGTGGACACAGAGAGCAGACAATGGGGGGGTGGGTGGGAAGGGGAGAGAAATAAATAAAAAATAAAATACCTTAAAAAAAATTCCTAGGGCTTTGTGGAGATGGTGAGGAGGGTCGTATCTTCCCCCAGTCCTCCCTCCCTTATCACAAATCAGTGGAAGAACATGGAGGCTGCAATTGGCCATCTAAAGGTTCAAATGACAACGACTTCCACTTCTTCATTTTGGTGGGTGACTTTTAAGCTTTTGTGTGTATGTTTTAGGCAACTCTTTATATTACTTTGTTGAGATTTTGTGATATATTGGGCTGAATACACAGCACCATAGGTCCTTGCTAAGGGAAGTTTTATAAAGACATTGTTAACACAATTTGTACTGGTAATAATTTAAAAATGGACTGGTATTTTTAAAAAAGGAAGCATGACAGTGCTGACACCTTGATTTTGCACTCCTGACTTCCAGAATTGTAAGACAATAAATTTGTGTTGTTTAAGCCAAATATTTTGTGGTACTTTGTTGCACCAACTCTAGGAAACCAAGACATTATCCAATCATCCATCCACCTATCAATTCATCCATTCATCCATCCTTCTGTACATCCATCCATCCATCCATCCATTTGTTTATCCATCTCCCTGTCCACCCATCTAACCATTTACTCAACCATCTATCTGTACATTCATTAAGCCATCCAACCACCAAGCATTTAACTGCAAGTCCGTCAATTATCTACCCATCCTTTCACAAAATCAACCACCCATCTCTTCATCCACCCATCCGTCTGTGTATCCATATAACTTCCTATCTACCCACCCAACTGTCCATCCACCTGTCCATCAATCAATCATCGATCAGTCCATCTAGCCAATCACCCATCCTTCCAACCACTAACCATTCGAACACCAGTCCTTCAAATCACTCAGCCCTCAATCCAACCATCCGTCTACTCACCAAGCTATCCATGTACTCATCTGTGTATTCATCATTCAACTGCGGATTCACTCATCCTGGACACCAGAGGTGGAACCCCAGTGTGGCTGCGTCAGCCTGGGCCAGTCAAGGGCACCAGGATGAAGTTCCAAGATGCCACTCATGGAACACATGCCAAAAAGGATTTCCAGTCCAGCCTTTCTCCACCATCTAGACACAAAACCTTTGCTCCCTGGTTGAAAGCTCTTCTACCCACTATATCCTGACCACTACTTTGGATCGTACTTGGGGACACATTTCTCACCACTGCTTGCTTTCTTAGATGGCTCTGTGAGGCAGATATTATGCCCATTTTACAGGTGAGGAGACTGAAGCTCAGAGAAGTGAAATGTCTTGCCTAGATCACTCTGTGAGGACATGGGGTGGAACTCAGGCCTTCAAGCTCTTTCTACAAAATCTATGAAGGATGCCTGTGTCCTATCTCAAGGAGATGTGACCTGGCATGGAGAGGGGCTGAAGGAAGCTCTGAAGGCTGAGCTTTCAACCCATCAGTAGGGATTATCACAATGAACCCTTGACCACCTGGCCGGTGTCCTCTCGCCTGTGAACCTTGGTCTTTCCTAAGACCCTTGGACCCACCTCAGGGGCTTGGTAGAGGCTATTTCCTCTCCCATCATGCCCATCCCTCTCTCTTCTCTTGGTGACTCCCAGCGTCCTCTGGTTTCAGCTCACAGATCTCTTCTGCCCCGCTCCCACCCAATCACAGCAAGGCCCCATCCTCCTCCCTCTTGACACCCTGCCCTTATCCACCTGCTGTTATTCTGAGTTTGCTGAATGTGCATCTCCCTCCAGGTGGGAAGTTCCAGAAGGCAAGGACTGGTTTCTGACATTTGTGAAGATCCAGCCCCTCTGAATTTTCCTCTGCCCCTCTTGGCACCCGTATCCTCTTTCCCAAAGCCACTTACTCCTCCTGAGGGCCTCCACCCAACCCTACTGCCTCCAGCAGCTGGGCCACTGCAAGCTCACGACTGACCCCTGCCAGGGACCCCAGTGCTTGCCCGGGACCAGGCACAGATTAAACCTAGACTATTGCCCCATCTCCCCGCTCCACGCAGCACCCCTGATGCGGGAGTCATGTCCCCATTGGTAGCTGTCTGGAGGCCTTTCTCAGAGTTCGATGTGACTGTGAGCAGGTCTCAGGGGCTGTCCTGGGGCTGGGTGAGTACCAGAAGGCTTTGGTTTGCAGACGGAATACATGAATGGGTGGCCATGAGAGGCCAGAGCCACCAGCTCAGGTGGCAGGCATCTGGCGGGATCTTGTTCCCTCGGACAAAGGCCGGCGCGGGGGGCAGGTGAATAAATCATGAGGCCACGAGCGGGGCGGGACAGGACAGCTGACCTCATTCTGCGAGCAGGCGGTGAGTGGGCTGGGGGCCTGGCAAGGGGGTACCACCCAGCCCAGCACCCTCCTTTCCCCTGAGAGGCAGAAGCCTGGGAGTCAGCAGGGCGCGGGGGCGGGGGGGGGGTGCTGGCCGGAGGGGGGGAGGGGGCAAAGTGCAGAAGAGGTGAGGTTCCGTGAGGGTGGCAGAGAGGAAGGAGAAAGGTCTGGAGGTGGGGGGGGGGGGTGATGTGACTTTCCAGAATCCTGAAACCATCCTAGGGGGAGCTGGGATGGGCAGACAGGGAAGAGCAAGGATGGACAGACAGATGTGAGAGCACGTCTCAGGGCTGTAGATGGAGGGCAGGGACAGGCGGTGGGCATGAATGGGTCAGAGCCTCGCAGGGGCACTGCCAGGCAGAGGGCTGGAGGGGGTGGCAGGTGAGACAGACACAGAGAGACACCCTGGGAGCAGAGAGGGGACAGGGCAGGCAGCAGCCTGGGAAGACTGAGGCAGAGGACAAAGGCCAGAGAAGCAGAGACCACGCGCCCACAGGGGAGGCGGGCAGTGAGGGAGGCGGCCAGGCGCGGGGGCCAGCACCTGCGGGACAGGTAGGGGCACCCGGGGAGCAGGCTGCAGCCTGCAGGGCTGGAGGGGGCTGGCTGGGACCCCGGGGAGGGGTCTGTGGGCTGGTAGGACTGAGCGAGGGGCAGTGTGGGGGGCTGGGAAAGACGCGGGGCGTCCGGGGGACGGGTCCCTGGGGACGGGGAGCGGGGAGGAGCTGAGGGCCACGGAGAGCGCCCCCTCTGCCCACAGAGCCTCCTCCCACAGGAGCGGTCAGCAGGAGGCACCCAGGCCCGGGCACCATGGCCCTGCCCCAGGGCCCAGCGGACGTCAGCCTCCCCGCGGGGGACCCCAACCCCACTGAGGGCACTCCAGGGCCCAGCCGGACCCCGGGCAGCCCAGAAGCCAGCAGGCGGCGGGCGCTGCTCCAGGAGCTCGAGGCGCAGGTGCAGGCGGCCTACGGGCAGGTACAGGGGCAGGGGCGCGGCACCCACGGGAGAGCAGCAGGCACCAGGGTGGGGCAGACCCAGGGCCCAGGCCCGGACGGGGACCCGCTTGCCCGTGGAGGGCCCGGGCAGCGGAGGCGAGGGCTGCGCCACCGGGAAGGAGAGCTGCTGCCCAGCCTGCCCTGCCACCCCCTGGCCCCGGGCCCCGGCCCCCTGCAGCTCCTCGCCCAAGGGCCAGGGGCGTGGGCCAGGCCTGACCGGGGGGCCAAGGACAAGCTGGGTGGGAGGGCCAGGTCTTGCAGGGCGGGGGTGTGGTCCGGCCACGTTCTGCGGGGGGATGCCCCGGCCCCCCTGGCATGCCGGGCAGCTGCTCTCATCCTCCCAGGACCCAGCCCCGCCTCTGAAGATGGCAAATCTCCTGACTGGGCGAGATTAGGGGGGGGCGGTGGGGAGGAGGTTGGGGAGGGGCTGGCCGGAAGACCCTCAGCTGAGCTGTGCCTTCCAGGGGTCCTTGGGTCCCCTCCCCCAGCAGACACGCTCAGAGATGATCCCGGATTAGGGCCCAAGCCCCCGTGCCCAGGGCCTACCCGCCCCCGATCTTCTCCACAAAACCCTGGGAAAATCCCGCACAGAGCTCCTGGCCCTCCCTGGGAGAGGCAGGGGGCTGCCGGCAGCCCACGGCACCCGCTGAGGCCCGGGAGCCTGGCATGGTGCAGGGGCCCATGGGAAACTGTGCCAAGCGTCCCCGGCACGGGGGGCTTCAGGTAGGAGGCTGAGGGGAAGAAGCCGAGGCCAGGAGGCTGGGCCGGACCCTGGAAGGGGCAGGTGGGGGGTCATGAGCCCCGTGTGAGGCTGGGTGGGGGCGGAGGTGGGGCACGGGATGCCAGGGGCAGGGCCCACTGGCAGATGGAGAGTTTTTCTGGAAGCCCCCAGACCCTGACCCATGCCGGCCTGGGCTCCCCTGCATCCTTGGACCTCACTGCCAAGCTCGTGCAGCACCCCAGCTGCCCCAGGCCCCTGCTCTCCACTAGCCAGTCTTGACCCTGAGACAGAGCTCGAGCTCGCCGGTGACCTTGGCCAAGCCCCTTGCCTTTTGAGGGTCTCAGTTGACCCACCTGAACAATCAGGGATGGACCTGCCAGTCTAAAGTGCTAACAGCCAAGGGCCCCTACACCCCCGCCTGGTCCTGGGCCGATTCCAGAGGCAGGAGTGGCCGCCGGGCAGGAGCAGAGGGTCCCCGGGCCCTGTTCTCAGCGGCCGCCGCCCAGCTCATGGCCGGCTCTGCTGCAGGACCCCTGGCAGCGGCCCAGCTCCCCCCCAGGGGGCTCCCGCCGCAGCCTCAGCCGCCGCCCCGAGGAGCAGGGGGGCCGTGGGCCGGGGCCCGCCTGCATCTTCCTGCGGCCCAGCCTCGCCGCCACCCAGCTCGTATGTACCGCCGCCTCCTGCCTTGCCCCGTCGCCTGGCCTCTCCCTGAGCAGCGGGTCGAGGACCGAGTGGGGACCGTGGAGCAAAGGCACACAGCTGCAGGGGCTGGGGGAGAGCGAGGCGGACGAGCCTAGAAATGGAGAGGAGATCAAGCCCCAGGGGTCCCAGGGAGAGACGAGGGGACCCGGACAAATGTCGGAAAGAGCCATAAGGGGAGGGGCCAGGGACGCGGCTGGGGACTCCCCGGAGTGGGCTCTGCCCAAGCCCCGGGGCCACTTCAGGCAAAGGAGGGCAGCACGGGGAGGGGGCCCGGGGTGCGTCCTGGCGGATGGCAGGGAAGGGGGCCCCCAGGCGCACAGACTGGTCAGCAGGGATGGGTGAAGCCGTGTCCGGGCCGCGTCAGACAGGCACAGCTCCTGGGCCTCCGTGCTGGGGGAGGGGCCGAGAGGGGGGTTCCAGGGAACCAGAGGAGGGGGAGCAGGAGTCTGGGTGGTGGGGAATTCCTGACCCTCCCATGCCCCCTTAGGACCGGGAGCTGCGGCCAGAGGAGATTGAAGGTAAAGAGTTTGAAAGGACGGGAGCTCCCCCGAGGGGTGGGCATACGGTGAAGGGCATGGGGGGCATCGGGGTCCCCAGAAAAACTAGGAGCGAGGAGGTGGGCCCAGACCAAGCGGGGTGGGGTCTCCAGGGTCCCCCGGTCTGTCGGTTCCTTGGTCCCATTCGCTGGGTGGGTCGTCGTGCCCTTCTGCGTTTGTTCATGCCGCTCCCACTTCCTGGGTGCCCCGTGTGCCTGGCCCTGTGCCGAGCACACGGAAACGTGGCAGATTGGACGATATGGCCCCTGCCCTCGGCAGACAGACATCAATAAGTCAACTTACAAGCACAGAAGAGAGCCGCCAAGAGGGCTCAGTGCTCAGAAGGAAATGAACACATGGGCTGGAGGGGAGCAAGTCTAGAGGGAAGATTCCCTTGGATAGACGACGTAAGGATGAGAGGAGGGAATGTCCCAGAATGTAAGCTTTGTGCGGGCAGGAATTTATTTTTCTCTCTCTTTTTAAATTTTCACTGCTGTATCCCCAGTGCTTAGAATGCATAGTACATGCTCCTTAAATACGTGCTGAAAAAACAAATAAAAGGAAGAGCATGTACAAAGACCCTGGGGCAGCAAAGAGAAGCCTGCTTTGGAGAGAGTGCTAGGGCCAAGGGGAAAGGGTGGACTGGTCCAGGCCTGGCCCTAGGGCATGCGGGGCAAGACCCATCCTGCCCTGTCTGGCAGAGCTGCAGGCCGCCTTCCAGGAGTTTGACCGGGACCAGGACGGCTACATCGGCTACCGGGAGCTGGGCGCCTGCATGCGGACCCTGGGCTACATGCCCACCGAGATGGAGCTCATCGAGATCTCACAGCAGATCAGTACGTGCTTCGGACCCACCCCTACCCCCTAGGTCCAGCAAGGCCAGGCAGCCTGGGCACACGGGTGCCTGCCCAGAGCCTGGGCTCTGGTGAGGTCAAGGCCAGACCTCTGCCCTGGGAGAATCTCGCCATCCCCTATGAGGTGGGCATGGCAAGGCCCATTATCCCCATTTTCAGATGGGGAAACTGAGGCTCTGACAGGTTAAGTGACTTGCTCAAGGTCACACAGTAAGTAACTATTAGCGCCAGAACTGGAGCCTGATGCAAACTCTTCAGGAAATTTCTTAAAAATTAAGGAATGCCCCAAGAAGTTTCAAGAGTGGTTCGGCCTTTGACCAAATCGGAGTCTTGCTTGGGGAGAAGGGCAGCGGCTCCCCACCAGGAAACACAAATGACCCAGCCAGGGGGTACAGAGGGAAGGAGGGGCCGCTTAGCAGGGCAGGGGCAGGGTCTGGGCAGGGGCCACTGGCCCCTCCAGTCTCTCTGATTGGCGTGGCCTGCAGGTGGAGGGAAGGTGGACTTTGAAGACTTTGTGGAGCTGATGGGCCCCAAGCTGCTGGCGGAGACGGCAGACATGATTGGGGTGCGGGAGCTGCGGGACGCCTTCCGGGAGGTGCGGCCGCAGGCGGCGGGCGGGCGGGGCCGGCATGCCTGTTGGGAGCTTGTGGCTGGCTGGACGGACGGCTGGCTGGCTGGATGAATGGCTGGCTGGCTGGCTGGCTGGCTGGCTGGCTGGCTGGCTGGCTGGCTGGCTGGATGGATGGATGGATGGATGGATGGATGGATGGATGGATGGATGGATGGATGGACGGTTGACTGGCTGACTCGCTGGATGACTGGCTGGCTGAATGGAAGGATGGAAGGATGGAAGGATGAATGGATGGATGGATGGATGAATGGATGGAAGGACAAACTGATGGCTGGCTGACTGGTTGGATGGAAGGATGGATGGACGGCTGGCTGGATGGATGGATGGATGGACGAATGGATGAACGGACAGCTGGCTGGATGACTCACTGAAAGACTGGATGGCTGGATGGAAGGACAGATGGACGGCTGGCTGGCTGGCTGGCTAGATGGATGAATGGCTGGCTGGCTGGCTGGATGGCTGGCTGGCTGGCTGGCTGGCTGGATGGATGGATGGATGGATGGATGGATGGATGGATGGATGGATGGATGAATGGCTGGATAGATGACTGGATGGATGGACAAACAGACGGCTGGCTGGTTGGCTGGATGAATGGATGGATAGATGGCTGGCTGCCTGGATGGATGGATGAATGGATGGACAACAGACGGCTGACTGGATGGATGGAAAGATGGATGGACGGCTGGCTGGCTGGATAGATGAATGGATGGATGATTCAGTGAGTGTGCCAACACCGTGACTGCCACCACCACAGTTCGACACCAACGGGGACGGCTGCATCAGTGTGGGTGAGCTCCGCGCGGCCCTCAAAACCCTGCTGGGGGAGCGCCTGAGCCAGCGCGAGGTGGACGAGATCCTCCATGACATTGACCTCAATGGCGATGGCCTGGTGGACTTTGAAGGTACCCCAGTCCCTGCCTAGCACCACACAGGTGGGAAGGTTGATGAGGTTCCACCAAGGCAGTGTTTATCAGGCACTCATCTTCTTAGCACGCCCATGTCCTTGCCCAGTTAATTCTCACAAGAACCCTGGAGGGAGGGGCCATTACCTTCAGACTCTGGAGAAGAAGTCAGTTCTTAGCAAAATGTAGATATGTGCCTGAGGTCACACAGAAGCAGGAAGTGGCAGTGGCCAAGATTTGAATATGGGCAGCTTGATCCAGAACCCAGCACTTCCTCTATCCTCAAGGATTCAATAATAGGAGGCCAAGGAAAATTAACAGGTAGAAGTACATGTCCCAAAGTTGCTCCCGAGCATCCTAGCGGCCAAAGCAAAAAGGAAAACAGGCCCAGTTTCAGGGCATTTTTGTCCTTTAGACAAAGGTCCCCTCTTCCTGACCCTGAGGCCTTCCCCACTAGATCCAGGATGTTGTGCAAATGCCCTCCCCTCCCACGCCACGGCCAGTAGATCAGCCTTACCCCTCGTGCGACCAGACAGCAGAGCCAGCCCTTGCTTTTTCCCCGGCAGAGTTTGTGCGAATGATGTCTCGCTGAGCCTGGACGGGAGCTGGCAGCAGCACAGGATTCAAGGATGACAGCCACTACGGGCCAGGCCGTGGCTTCCTCTCCTCCCTGCCCTGTGCGCGATGCCCCTGTCTGCCTTCACGCCTGCACCTGCCCCTTCCCCAAAGTCTCCGTCCCCTCCCCCCACCCTGTCTCCCTTTCCTGGACAATAAAGCGTCTTCAAGCCTAGGGAGTCAGCTTTGGCCTCTTACTGGCTGACACATACCTGGAAGCCCCAGTATTTGGTTCCCGCAAGATTCAGGGCCTGGGACTGTCCTCTTGGCCCACAGCCCCTCGACAGTGAGCTCCTTGGGGGGCAGAGACCCCCTCTTCCACTCTGGATCCCGGGCCCAGCCCGCTTCTCCCAGGGCTCGGCCTGCACACCTGCCCTCGAGTGGGCACCTTGTCCAGATGGCTGATGACACCAGCGGGCAGAGAAAGGACCCTTGGCTCATCTAGTCCTGCAGCGGCCTTGGGGGTGGCCTCTCTGCGGACCCTTCGGGAAAGAGCTGGCTCCTCAGGCGCTGAGCGCGGTTAGGGGGCAGCCTCCGGCTGTTTGCCCCTTCAGGCTGTGCCTCGGCTTTGGGGCTGCGGCCCTGCTCTCCCTCAGCCCGCAGCCAATGACTGAGCTGGTGGGGTACAGGACCTGGAATCTTCTGCCCAGCAGGACGTCGCTCCAATGGGCGGCTTTGCTCCCGAGCGCCCCCTTGGGGTAGGTTTTGTCAGGTGGGCCTGGTGGTCAGAGGTCCCCTGAGGCCAGAGGCTCCCGCCCAATCTCCTCCCATTCCTAACTTCCTCTCACTGCTCTCTGAGGCCCCGGGTGGCACAGCCTCACTCCAGCCCTGCCCCCCGCGTCTTCATGACCCCGTTTTGCAGACTGAGGAAACCGAGGCGCTGAGCGGCTTAAAGCCACGCAGTCCCACTGCCAGATTGTTCGGCCTAAAATATCACTCCTCTGCCTGCTCCAAAACGAGCCAGGACACCAGAAGTTTCTGAAAGGATGAGGGACTGGCATGAAATCATACTCAGGATGAAGTGGGGGAGGGGTTGCACCCAGGCCCAGGAAATCTGGAGCCCCCCAGGGTGGAGTGCTGCAGGCTCTAGCTGGGGGGAAGGCCTGTTGGCGGGAGGACCAGTCACCCAGTCGAGAGGCACGGGGAGCTTTCAGCGCCCGCCTGGGCCTCTCCGTCGCTCCTGGCAACAAGCCCTGGGGCAGGAGGCGGGCCCTGCCCTGGGCGCCGGGTGCCAGCCTGGCTGCGGCAGCTCAGCACCGCTAGACCTGGGAGGGCCCCATTAGTCCTCATTCCCCAGGTGGGCCGTTCCGCCTGCCAGCCCGCAGGCCGCAGGGATAAGCGTGAGGTCGCCCGGCCTCCGCCGCTCCCCTAGGAACCGCGGCCCACCCTCCCTCCCGCGCACCCTCCACGGCTGGCACAGATGGCATTGCTGCCGGAAGGGACGCCTGTCCCCTCTGCGGGGGCGTCGGGAAGACAGGCTGAGGGGTGAGGAGGTGGCTCTGTGCCAGGGGCAGATCAGAACCCAGCCCGGGGTCAGCCTCCCACCGCCCTCACCCACTTGGCACCCAGCCTGGTCAGGTCTGTTGGGGGTGGGGGAAGGGACCGCCTGGCAGCCAGATGGTCTTATCGGCTTCCGCGTGCCTGCTGGCACCAGCAGGGCTCACGACTCCCCCAGCTCTCACACTTACCCAGAAAGTCCCAGCAGACAGTAGCTGGAGCAGGGGTCAGGCCGGGGAGGGAGCAGGGGGCAGGTGGAGACTGTGGCGGGTGAGCCCCTTCTCCACCGACAGGGGACACCTGCCCCCCAGCTCCACTATGGGCCAGGCAGAAGCCCCTGAAGCTACCAGATCTAATTTCCCAAGAAGAACTGTAAATCCAGATGTCCTCATTATAGCCACTTAAAAAAATTTTTTCAGTTGTAGTATACATTCAGCAGGGTGTTTAAATAGTAAATGTGTAGATCTATGAATGTTTATATATATAATGCCCAGATTACAGTCATCCAGACCGTCCACTTAGTTTATAGAGATAAACTTTTTAAATTTCAATTTATTTTATTCATTTATTTCTCCCCACCCCCTCGTTGTTTGCACTTGCTGTGTCTGTTCATCTTCGTTGTTTCTTTAGGAGGCATCGGGATCTGAACCCAGGACCTCTGATGTTAGTGGGAGGCACCTAATCACTTGAGGCACCGTCTTTCCCTGCTTTGTTGTGTCTCTCATTATATTTTTCTTCATGTGTCTCTTGTTGTGTCATTATGTTGCATCAGCTTGCTGTGCCTGCCCGTTGAGCCGGCTTGCTGTCTTCTTTAGGAGGCACCGGGAGTCAAGCCAGGAACCTTCCATGTGGTAGGTGGGAGCCCAATCGCTTGAGCCACAGATGCTTCCCTGGATAAACTTTTAATTTTGAAAGTTTTAGGTTTACAGAATTATCACAAAGATAGTACAGAGCATTCCTGTACACCCTGCATCTAACTTCCCTGCCTGTTAATATCTTGCATTAGTAGAGTATGTCTGACATGGTTAGTGAGCCAATGTTGTCACTTTGTTATTAAGTAAATCTGTATTTTATTCATATTTCCCTAGCTTTACCCTAATGTCCTTTCTTTGTTCTAGGATCCCATCCGGGGCACCACATCCCACATCATCATCACCAATCCTTAGGTCCCTCCGGGCTGTGATGGGTTCTCAGACTTTCCTTGTTTTTCCTGACCTGGGCAGTTTTGAGGAGGACAGTCCAGAATGTTATAGAATGTCCCTAAATTGGCGTTTGTCTGGTGTTTCTTGTGATTAGACTGGGGAAATGCCTTTTTGGTAGGAAGACCCCAGAGGCCAAGTGTCCTTCTCATCACATCACAGTCAACAAGACTTCCCACCATGGAGGTGGACCTTGAGCGCCTGGAGTGGGTGGTGTTTCTCAGGCTTCTCCACTGTAAAGTACACTTTCCATACTTCCCTCTTTGTAAGAGAGTCGCCATGCACAGCTCCCCTTAAGGAGTGGGGAGTTACGCTCCACCTCCTTGAGAGGAGCAGCTACCTAAATTATTTGGAAGTATTCTGTATGGGAAATTTATCTATTCTCTCCCATTTATTTATTTATTCAGTCATTTCTTTATATCAGAATGGGTGTTTTGTTTTTTTTTTTAAGATTTATTTTTTATTTATTTCTCTCCCCTTACCCCCCGCCCCAGTTGTCTGCTCTCTGTGTCCATTTGCTGTGTGTTCTTCTGTGACCGCTTCTATCCTCATCAGTGGCACCAGGAATCTGTGTTTCTTTTTGTTGCGTCATCTTGTTGTGTCAGCTCTCCATGTGTGCGGCGCCATTCTTGGGCAGGCTGCACTTTCTTTCATGCTGGGTGGCTCTCCTTAAGGGGCACATTCCTTGTGTATGGGGCTCCCCTACACGGGGGACACCCCTGCATGACAGGGCACTCCTTGCGCGCATCAGCACTGTGCATGGGCCAGTTCCACACGGGTCAAGGAGACCCGGGGTTTGAACCGCGGACCTCCCATGTGGTAGGTGGACGCCCTATCCATTGGGCTAAGTCGGCTTCCCATTTGTTACACATTGGGTGACAACCCAACACTACTTTATCAACTAGAATACAAGGCTTCTATACAGTTCCTTTTGCCATTAGTCTTAGAGACTCCACTACTTTCTAAAGTTTTTCAGGTCAGCACCTTTCCCCCCATACCCTTCAGTGAGGTGGTGTCATACATTTGTAAAGCAGTTTGATTCTTTCCCACATTCTGCAATCCATTCTAGAAGTCCCCCAGAATTCTAAAAGACTTTTTAAATTTCACATGTGTGGGAAGTGCAGGATGCAGATGTGGTTCAACTGATAGAGTGTCCACCTACCATATAGGAGGCCCAGGGTTCAAACTCAGGGCCTCCTGACCCGTGTGGTGAGCTCGCCCACACATAGTGCTGCCACGAGCAAGGAGTGCCGTGCCACACAGGGGTGTCCCCCGCGTAGGGAAGCCCCACGCGCAACGAGTGTGCCCTGCAAGGAGAGCCGCCCCGCACAGAAAGCACAGTCCACCCAGGAATGGTGCCGCACACATGGAGAGCTGACGCAGCAAGATGATGCAACAACAACAAAAAGAGACACAGATTCCCAGTGCCACTGAGAATGCAAGCGGACACAGAAGAACACACAGCAAATGGACACAAGAGAGCAGATGATGACATAGATGTGCAATGGACACAACCAATCCAATGTCCACAGAGAAAATGTGGAATGGGTGTGGGAAGGGTAGCCATGGTGGCTGCTGGGTGTGGGGAACGGGAGGAAGAGATGAGATGTGGAGGTGTTTTCGGGACGTGGAGTTGTCCTGGATAGTGCTTCACGGACAATTACGGGACATTATAGATCCCCCCAGGGCCCACTGGATGGAACGTGAGAGAGTCTGGGCTATGATGTGGACCATCGACTATGGGGTGCAGTGATGCTCAGAGATGAACTTACCAGGTGCAATGGATGTGTCATGATGATGGGAGAGAGTGTTGCTGTGGGGGGAGTGGGGGGCAGGGGCAGTGGGGTTGAATGGGACCTCATATTTTTCATAATGTAATTAAAAATAATAATAATAAATAATTAAAAAAAAAAAGAAAAAGAAAACACTGGCTTGGAGGTAAGGAGGTTCTGGTGGCTTCCACATTAAACTGTCACACACTTTAAAAAAAAAAAAAAAAAAGAAAATGTGGCATTGGTGTGGAGAAAGTGGCCATGGTGGCTGCTGGGGGTAGGGAGTAAGAAGAAGAGAAGTGATGTGGGGGCATTTTCGGGGGTTGGAGTTGTCCTGGGTGGTGCTGCAGGGACAGTTACCTGACATTGTATGTCCTCCCATGGCCCACTGGGTGGACTGGGGGAGAGTGTGGGCTATGGTGTGGACCATTGACCATGAGGTGCAGCGGTGCTCAGAGATGTATTCACCAAGTGCAGTGAATGTCTCATGATGATGGAGGAGATTGTTGTTATGGGGGAAGGAGTGGGATGAGGAGGGTGGGGGGTATATGGGGACCTCATATTTTTTTAATGTAATATTAAAAAATAAAAAAAGACAAAAAAAAAAGAGAGCAGATGACATGGGGGGGAGGAGAGAGAAATAAATAAAATAAATCTTAAAAAAAATTTCACATGTGCTATATTTTAATCTGCGTTGTAAAGTTCTATGAATTTTGATAAATGTTCCATGTCTTATATTCACCATTATATGTACAGGATCATACAGAATAGATTTACTTCCCTAAAGAATCTCCTGTAAAAGAGTTAAAATTTAAAATTTAAAAATAAATTAATAAATTAAAATTAAAAAATAAAAAGAATCTCCTGTGTGTCACCTATTCAATCCATCACCCACCTCAAACTCCCAGCAACCACTAATCTGTTTACTGTCTCTATGAGTTTGTCTTTTCTAAAATGTCATATAACCAGAATAACACAGTATGTAGTTTTTTCAGACCGGCTTCTTTCACTGATCAATATGCAGTCACGATTCATCCATGTCTTTTCGTGACTTGATTAGCTCATTCCGTTTTATTGGTGAGTAGTCTTTTTTTCCTTCATTAGAGAAGTTTGTGCATTTACATAACAGTCAGTATAATAAAGACATCTTGGTTCTACCAGTTTGGGGCACTTACAAATTAAGTGGCTATAAACTTTTGCGTGCAGGTTTTTGTGTGGACACTCATTTTCAAATCAATGCAGCAAATACCTTGGGGCCTGATTGCTGGATTACGTGGTAGGATTCTGCTTAGTTTTGCAGGAGGCCGCCAGGCCCTCTTCCAGAGCAGCTGCATTTCCACCGGCAGCAAATGAGGGTTCCTGTGGCTCCTCAAACTCAAAAAGAGTTGCCGTTGTAATCTTTAATAAGTGTGCTGTGGTATCTCATTGTTGTTCATCCACTTATTTTTCAACATTTATTTTATTTTTTTAAAGACTTATTTATGTTTTTATTTCTCTCCCCTCCCCCCTCCCAGTTGTCTGCTCTCTGTGTCCATTCGCTGTGTGTTCTTCTGTGTCCGCTTGCATTCCTGTCAGCGGCACCCGGAATCTGTGTCTCTTTTTGTTGTGTCATCTTGCTGCATCAGCTCTCCGTGTGTGCAGCACCACTCCTGGGTAGGCTGCACTTTTATTGCGCTGGGCAGCTCTCCTTATGGGGCGCACTCCTTGAGCATGGGGCTCCTCTACATGCGGGACACCCCTGTGTGGCAGGGCACTCCTTGACACATCAGCACTGCACATGGGCCAGCTCCACACGGGTCAGGAGGCCCAGGGTTTGAACCCTGGACCTCCCAGGCGGTAGGCGGACACTCATATCTGTTGAGCCAAATCCGCTTCCCATATTTTTTTTCCCAACATTTTATAACAAGCCTGTTCCAACATACAGTGAAGTTGAAAGAATTGTACAGAAATGCAATGCTGAATTTTACAGCCCCAAAGCCGGCCAACAAACCCACCTGCAGGCTGGGCCCTAGCTCTTGCCATCTGATTTGGAGGCCATCATGCTGAAAGGCTCCAAACTGCAGCGAGTGAGCTAGGCACCTGGGGTCTGTGTGGAGAGGGGACTCCCGGAAAAGTTTCACCAAGGCCAAGTGACAGAGGCCTGTGCTGTCTTCCCCCTGGGCTGGGAGGGTCCTGAGGGACAGGTCACCGTTGTCACCCCTGACCTTCGGGGAACTCTGCTCCTTCTGCTATGGCCCCTGCTCCAAGGAAGAGGGACACGGAAACTGCTCTACTCCCAGGTACAGCCCTGCAGACACCTCCTGGCAAGTTCCTTCTCTCAAACAGGCAACAGAGAAAGGAGGAGAGCCTAGCCTTGGAGGAAGAGGGAGGGTTGAGGGACCACCCCCCACCCCCGCACAGCGGCGCTGTCCAGAGGACAGCCTCTGTGCCACCGGCGAGAGGGGCGCTCCTGGGTGATCCATGCTCAACATTTTTTAACAGTTGTATATTTAGTCTGGATATGTGTTAGTGTCATACAATAAAGAACTTGGCTGGTCTTTGCCCCTGATGCCTGGAATTACCTCCTAAATTACTGTAATGTCCCCTAATCGGAGTGTCCCTTGTCATTCAAACTTCACCTCACAGTATACGTTAACAAGATGACTCAGGTGGGGCCCGCCACACCGCAGAGACCACCGATGTGATTAGAGGGTTGGGGCTTTGAGCCAAGTCTCATCGACCCCTTCTGGGGGTTGGGGGTGAGAGCTCTGGAAAGTGAATTCCACCACGTGACTATTTTTTTTTAAAGATTTATTTATTTATTTATTTATTTCTCTCCCCCCCCACACACCCCACCCCGGTTGTCTGTTCTCTGTGTCCATTTGCTCCGTCTTTTTTCTTTGTCCGCTTCTGTTGTTGTCAGCGGCAGGGGAACCTGTGTCTCTTTTCTTGTTGCGTCATCTTGCTGCGTCAGCTCTCCGTGTGGGCGGCGCCACTCCTGGGCAGGCTGCACTTCCTTTCGCGCTGGGCGGCTCTCCTTGTGGGGCGCACTCCTTGCGCGTGAGGCTCCCCTATGCGGGGGACACCCTTGCGTGGCAGGGCACTCCTTGCGCGCATCGGCACTGCGCATGGCCAGCTCCACACGGGTCAAGGAGGCCCGGGGTTTGAACCGCGGACCTCCCATGTACCACGTGACTATTGATTCAGTCATTCATACCTTAGTGCCAAGGATAAAGAGGCATTTTCGAAGTTTTGCTCAACTTTATTCGGGTGACAAATGATTTGTGAAAACCAAAAGTGATAAGGAGCTGGGGCAGGGGAGTCCTCATATAGGACACGTGGGAGCACGTGAGGAGATGGCTGATGTTAAGTTACCATTTCATATGGGGGTCCTCACAAAGTGGGGAGTGGACATTGATTCCTACATCCCAATAAGCTCTCTCTACTGGACTGAAACTGGATTATCACCAGGGGTTGTTTATCTGCAATCCTGTGCGGAAAGCCCCTGTAGGTCAATTGTTTTTGTTGCTGTTTTGTTTGTTTTATAGTAGCAAGGAAGAAAATTTTTATTTGTACCAAAAGCAATTAGGTTAATTTTTTTCTCCAAAAATCCTTTCCTGGAAAGGGTTCCCTCCTGGCAATGGCCAAGGTTGGTAGCCGTTTTATTTTACTTAACCTAAGTGATGGAACCCCAATAAAAACTCTGGTCACTGAGGCTCAGGCTTCCCTGATTGGCCTTGCTGTGCCAGGAGGGTGATGTGGCCTCACCCCACTGGGAGAGGACACCAGTGCTTTGCATTTGGGAACCCTCCCGGTTCTGTCTCCTCTTAGGGGTATCCTTTTCACTATTAATAAAGTTGTAACTGTAGCGCTTTCCAGAGTTCTAGCAAAGCTGTGGGCGTGGCCAGAATCCAAATTTGTAGCCAGTTGGGCAGAAGCGCAGGTGTCCCTGGAACCCCCGAGCCTGCAGCTGGTGTCTGAAATAAAGACCATCTTGTGGAATATGGTGCTCGTGTGCTGTGGAGCCTGGACGCCGGGGAGTTAAGTCAGAATTGCATTGTAATTAGAAAACGATAAGGTGTATCACACTTGGGTGTAAATGGACACTACCGCTCTTCCTTTTAGAGTTTTTTTTTTTTTTTAAGGGAGTTGCTATAAAAGAAATACTAAGTAGATGGTGAGAATCATGAAGGTGTTGCACAAAGACTGAGGTTAGAAAAACACTAGGTACAGGTCAAATCTCAACTTTCTTCTTTGCTAGTCTCTTGAGGCTCCTCTTTGGCCCCTGCTGTGATCTCTATTTCAGGGGAAAATGACTTGCTCTTGTCCAATCACCGGTGCTCCCAAACTCCCAAGCCCTTCCACGTGTCAGGCCCTCTCCCTGGCACCCTCCTTCTCAGCTGCCAATCCCCCACACACACACACACCTTAGGGTCTTAGTTCAAATGCCACATTTGCTGAGAAGACTCGTGGGAGGCCTCCAGACAGGCCCCGTCCTCTAATGCCCACGGCCCGAGCCCCACTGGGACCATTATCTTACTGGACTGTGTGCCTTTACTTCCCTGTCTGTCTTCCCTTCAGACGAGGAGCCCCTTGAGGACAGAGTCTGCAGCCAGTTCAAATCTGTATCCTCAGCGTCCAGCGCGAGGTCTGGGATGGAGGAGGCAGAAAATGTTTGCTGGATGAATGGGAGTAAGTGTCCTGGAGATGAGGCAACTCTGCAGACCTAGGCACATGATGGGGACACCAGGCAAGAGCGGTTTAGGGGAGAAGAAGCCTGGGAGAAAGGGGTAGGGAAGTGGGAGAGCCTGAGATTTAGGGTTGTGAGAAATGAGATTTGAGATGGGGTCTGGGCGTGGTCTCTTAAGTGGGATGGGAACAAAGGAACAAGAGGAATGAAACCAGAGTTTTACAAATATGCATTTACTCCACACGATAACTCTCTGAGGTAGTTTTTCTGACCTCTCCCCCAACCCGTTTTGCAGATAGCCCTGTGAGATGAGCGACTCGCCCAAGCGGCGGCCGCTAGTGAGGAGTGGAGTTGAGACTGGAAGCAGGCAGGGATTGCAATTGGCGCTCCTGTCCCTGATTCATCTAGTTCGGAGTCCGGCGTGCACCAAGTAGTCGACGAGGGTTACATGTCGCTGCTGCTGTCATTAACTGCGGCAGAGGCGTGGGGTCTGCGGGGCGCGTTGAAGGCTCCACGGGTCGCCCTTCCTCTCACCACCTGCCTCGACCAGAGGACGAGCCAATCCGGGCAAGAGCCCCGGGCGATGGCGTTGGGGCCGGCGCCGTTGCCATGGGAACAAAGGGAGGCAGCCAGCGGGCTCATGCGCAGATGGCGGCCAGGGTGTTGAACCGGCGAAAGGTGACGTAAAAGCGCACGGGGTGGGGCGGCCGGCTGGGAACGTCAAAGCCCTGCGTCCTCCGGCAGCCGAAGAGGAGCGGCGCGCTCGGTGGCGGCGGCGGCGGCGGCGGCGGCCACCCGGGCTGCACCGAGACCCGGCGGCGCGAAGCTGACGTGCGAAGCCGCGCAAGGGTCGCACCCGCGCCCGGGAGGAGCCCCTCGGCGCGCCCCGCGGCGGCCCGAACCCCGGTCCCGGCTCCCGAGGCCCCGCCCCCGGGGCCTGGGGACTAATCGGATTGAGAGCGCGCTGGCCCGGGCCGCGAACTCGCCAGTTGCGGAGGGCGCCGCTCCCTACCCAATCCCAGGCAGACAGGTGCGAGGTCCGGAAGGCGGGGGCCAATCAGCAGCGGTTGCGGCCCGTGGGGGCCGGTCTCGGCCAATCAGGAGGCTCGAGTGACATCTCGGCGCGCCAATCGGGAGTGAGGGAGCGGCCGGGCCCGCCCGCCCTTCCGGTCGGAGCGCTATTTACCGGGGGCGTGCGGCCCGCTTGCCAATCAGAGCGCGGCCGAGCGGCCGGGCAGCCGACCCCGCAGCAGCCGCCGGCCGGCGTCCGCCCGCGCCCAGGAGTCGGGGATGTCCTACAAGCCCATCGCCCCCGCCCCCAGCAGCACCCCCGGCTCCAGCACCCCTGGGCCCGGCACCCCGGTCCCCACAGGTGAGGCTCCAGCTCCGGCCCTCCTCGCCTCCCCGGGCGGGCGAGGCCTCGACGAGAAGACGGCCTGCGTCCTGCCGCACCGGGCCTGCCGCCTGCGGTCCGCGAGCCTCAGTTTCCTGGCCTGTGCTGTGGGCGTGGTCACGTGAGGGCGTGTAGGTGGAGCGCAGGGGGAGGGGTTTGCCCCTGAAGTTGACCGGCCTGGAATGAAGTAGCCCCTTGGAGGGCGTCGGGCGACTCCGGGCAGGGAGCTTGGAACGCCGGGAGGAGGCGTCCCTGCCCCGCGCCGACCGCTGCCCTCTTCCTCGCGCGGGTTGCAGCCGGAAGTGTCCCGTCGCCGTCGGGCTCGGTCCCGGGAGCCGCCGCCCCCTTCAGACCACTGTTTAACGACTTTGGGCCGCCCTCCATGGGCTATGTGCAGGTGAGTGCGGCCCAGGGCGGGCCGAGGGGGGCCGGAGGGCCCGCCCGGGGCCTGAGCTCACCGCCCTGTTCCCTTTTGGCTAGGCGATGAAGCCACCCGGTGCCCAGGGCTCGCAGAGCACCTACACGGACCTGCTGTCGGTCATAGAGGAGATGGGCAAAGAGATCCGGCCCACCTATGCTGGCAGCAAGAGCGCCATGGAGCGCCTGAAGAGAGGTAAGCGGGGCCGGGCCGTCCTGCCCTGCCCAGGGCACACACAGGGCCCACCTTTCTTAGGGAAGGCTGGGCATCCCCAGGCCCAGACATGGAGCCAAGCCTCGGGCCCGTGTCCCTGCCCAGTGAGACCTTTTGAGTTGTACTGAAGTGGAGTCCATTGTCAGGAAGGGACCTGGGAATTTGTATTCTAACAGGATGACTTTGAGGAAGAGCCAAACCTCTCATCTTGTCCAGCCCCTCCTTAGATTTTGGTCCCTCTTACTGTAAAGGAAGAGGGCAGGGGGGCGGGCAGATCCTTCTCTGGAGGGGGGGGCGGGCGACTGGAGGGTCTCTGAGGCCAGGTGTGTTACTTCCCGGCCCCCACCCCAGGCATCATCCATGCCCGGGCCCTAGTCAGAGAGTGCCTGGCCGAGACCGAGCGGAACGCCCGCACGTAACAGGAAGCGCCGCCGCCTCGGCGTCTGGACCTTGCCTGGCCACTGCAGAGCACCTGCTTCTTCCTGGCCTTCACCCCGAGTTGCACTTCCCATCCTGGGCTTTCTGCCCCGTGTCCCTGGCCCGTGCCCTCCAGGAACCGGGAGGCAGCTCCCACTCCAGCAAGCAGCACTTAGCTGGGGCCCCCTGCAGTAGTTAGCAGTGAGGTCACCTGTGAGGCCCACCCATGACCTGCTGACGGCGTTGATCCAGCTGGAGCCTTCTACCTGGGGCCCCACCACTCAGCACTTCCCCAGCACTTCTCACCACCTTGTCCCTGTCCCCCTTCTCTCCGAGCAAGGCCTAGGAAGGCCTATCACCTCCCTGCCTTGACTCCTGGGCCATAGCAACTCTTTTCTTAGTGTGTCTTTTGCTAATAAACCCGTTTTGTATAAATACAAAATGATCTGGAGTTGTTTTCTCAGCTCTGAGCCTTTCTGGATCCAGGTCTGAGATAGAGGGAAAAAGGAGACCCAGGGAGGGGGAAGCCAGGGTGGGGTGGGCTGAGGCTGGCCTTGCTGCCCCATGCACCCTGAGCCCTGCGGCTCCTTCCCTCCGCTTCCCCCCTCTAAATAGCGGGAAGGTTTGAGTTCTGCTCGCCTTGGTGTGGTGCCGCCAGGGGGCAGTGCAGGGCCTCGGCTGCCTCCCTGGCTGGAGGGCACTGCCTGCGGGCCTGGGCCTGGAGGGTTCTGTCCCCAGATTAGCAGTGATCCTGGCCGGGTGGAACTGCCAGTTCACTGGAGCCAATCCCTTAACATGCCTTCATGCCCTAATGCCTTAAGCGCCCTGAATACACCCCATCTCTGACTTCTGGGGGTGGGAGAAGGGCTCCAGCGTCCCTCCCCCAGCCACACTTGGCTGGGAAGCGGGGGTAAGGGTCGAGGCTTGGGCTCCCCCGTGCGGGAGGCCCAGCTCGGTGCTGTCATCCACTGTCCCAGCACGTTGGGGCAGGCTGGGTGTGGCCTCCTGAACCCAGTGCCTGTGGCCTTTGCCCCTGGGATTGTGGCTGTGGGCCAGATTTGTGGCCCCAGAAACACAGGTGTGGCAGGCTGGCTCCAGGCTTTGGGGCGGCAGGGCCCTGCCCTGGGCCTGGGGCCCTGCAGAGGCAAGTCAGGCACCTGCTTCTGGCCAGACCTTGGGTGGCACTTCCCCTGCCCTGAGTCACAGGTTCCTGACGCCGCAGAGGGTGAGGGGCTGGAGACGGGGGGATGGGACCTGCCAAAGGAAACTCCGCCCCTTCATGGTACACCCAGTCCGGGTGGAGATGGGAACCGGGGTCCCGGGGGTCCCAAGCAGCACACAAGGAGCCAGAAGCCCTTGCCCTCCCCACCTCCGCTGCGGGTGGGGAAGGAAGGCAGGGGTCACCTCTCCGCCGCCGCGGGCCAGGACCCGCCGCGGTGGCGAAGGCCCGCCGGGCCCAGGAAGGGGGCGGGGCGGCCGCGGTGACGCGGCGGGGAGGGGACGGCAGGGGCGCCGGCGGGCAGGCGGGGAGGAAGGTCGGGGCCATGGGCCCGCGCTGCGCGGCCAGGGGTGCCGGCCACTGCTGGAGCGCGCGGCCGGGGCTGGGGGCGCTCGGGGCTCCGACCCGCGGCGCGGCCGCTCGGGCCCGGGCCGGCTGAGGGGCGCCCGCGCCAGCCTAAAGGTGAGCCGGGACGTCAGCGGGCGGGAGCACGGCGCGGGCCGGCCGCCGGGGAGCAGGGGGAAGTGGGGCCGGCGGGGCCTCTCGCCTCCGGCGGGGGTGGGGAGGGCCCGGGGCTTGGGGTGCCTGCAGCCGCACCGCGGCGCCGGACCCGGGCGGAGGTGGGCGGCGCGGCCCTCCCGGGGCGGAGGACCCGTGGCCGCCAAGTGGAGCCCCTCTTGCCTCGACCCTGGGGAGGGTGTCAGCTCTCGGGCAGCACGATGGGGTGGCTGCATAGACGTTGGGCGAGAGGCAACGGGGCCGGGGGCTGCAGGAAAGACGCCGGGGAGGGGGCCGGAGTGGGGAGGGCAGAGCCGAGGGGCGCAGGGACTCACACGCTCGGGAAGGTGGGTCTGGATGAGGGGGTGGGGAGCTGGCTCAGGGATGCTGAGGAGTGGGGCGCACGGGTCCTGCCCGCGGCGAGACGCCTCGGGGGACACGATTCGAGGCGGACCTGCGGGGACCCAGAGCACCATCGACTCGCCGAAGGGGATGCAGGGGGGGGCGGGCCCGGGCGGAGGGGCATGGGGCTCGGGGGGGCAGGTCCCCGGGGAAGCCCGGGACGTAGGGGCTCGGACGCGGCGCGGGCCGGAGAGGCGGGGCTGCGCCCCCGGCCGCGCGCTCCGCTCCGGGGGGCCCGCGTCAGCGCGCGGTTGCCAAGGCGACGGGCAGGGGGGGGCGCGGAAAGGAGGTCAGCGCCGGGCCCCGCTGCGGCTCGCGGCCCCCCCCACGACGCTGGGCTCGCCTCCGCCTCCCCCGCGGCGGGCCCGGGCATGGGGACCCGCGGCCCGAGCCCCCTGGCCGGTGCGCCGGGCTCCGGGCCGCGCGCCCCCGCCCCACACTGACGGCCGCGCCGTGCCCTGCGCCAGGCGGAGCGGAGGCCGCGCGCGGCCCCCCGAGCGCCGCAGGATGCTCATCAAGGAGTACCACATCCTGCTGCCCATGAGCCTGGACGAGTACCAGGTGGCCCAGCTCTACATGATCCAGGTGGGAGCAGGGCGGGGACCGCGGCGCCGGGGCGACCTGCCGGGGGCGCGCAAGCCGGGCATCTCCAGGCGCGGCCCCGGGGCCAGCTCACCCCCACCCCATCCCTACCCCCGAGCCCAGGAGAGGAGAAGGGCCACCGTCCGATGTGGGGGGCGGGAAGCGTGTGGGGAAAGGGACAGCGGGCAGAGGGGTGCCTCCCCACCCCCGTGTGCCCGGTGGCCCTGGACGCTTAGCTCACGCATGCTCTCCTTTAGCCTCCTCCACCTGGAATCCCACGGGGAGGGGGAAGGAGGGAAGAGTAGTGGGGGGGGGGGGGCAGCTGGAGAGGGTCCTGGCAGCCCCAGGAGTCAGGGAGAGGGGCCCAGGGCCAGTCCCAGGGAGATGAGGGGGCTAACTTAGGGTATCAGGGCCTGGCACGGGGGTCAGGGCTGTCCCTGGGATCCGCATCTGAGGACGGGGGTGGGGAGAGGGAGGGCCAGCCGCCAGCCTCAGGGTCCCCCAGGGCACCACGGCAGCTCCAGAGCTGGCCAGGGCAGGGTCCGGGTGCTCGCCAGCTCTGAGGGGTGTGGCAGGAGCTGGACCCCAGGGAGGGCAGGGGACCAGGGGCCGGGCCTCAGGGGGAGGGGAGGCCTTCTCCTGTCTTCCACTCAGGCCACGCTGGCTTTGTGGCTGCCGCTTGGCCCTGTCCAGTCTGCTGCCACCTTTTGGCCTTGTAGGGCTTCCCCTCTGCCTCCAACACTCACGCCCCTGCCCCACCCCAACACAGAACCTTCCCTCACCTTCAAGCGTGGTCATGTGACCTCAATTAAAATGTCAAGCCCAGCTCTTACCTGATACCATTCTCTTTTTTCCACAGCACTTAACCACCTTCGGACATACCAGATAATCTGCTCTTTTGTGTCTTTCCCTCCACTAGAGTGGAATTTTCACAAGGGCAGAGATCTTTCGTCCCAATCAATATAATCCCAGACAAGGCCAGGCTTAGGGTAGAGGCTCTGAATAAATATTTGAAAGGCTGAAGGAGGGCGGGCTGGCAGAACAGCTGGTCCCAGGGGGCTGGGATCAGGATTCAGGAGTCAAGAGGGCTGGGACTGGGGTCCCGGAGCTGTGTGGGGCCCAGGCCCAGTGGGGAGTCCGGGGCGATGAGCGGGGCAAGACCTGGGCTCCAGGGTCGAGCTCCCCGTTCTGCTCCACCCTGGGCCACAGAAAAAGAGCCGGGAGGAGTCGAGCGGCGAGGGCAGCGGCGTGGAGATCCTGGCCAACCGGCCGTACACGGACGGGCCCGGTGGCAGCGGGCAGTACACGCACAAGGTCTACCACGTGGGCTCCCACATCCCAGGCTGGTTCCGGGCCCTGCTGCCCAAGGCCGCGCTGCAGGTGGAGGAGGAGTCCTGGAACGCTTACCCCTACACCCGAACCCGGTGAGTGGGTGAGCCCGGGGCCCCTGAGGGCCCAATGGGCGGGGGTCGTGATCCTCACCCCTGCCCTCTGCCCAGGTATACCTGCCCTTTCGTCGAGAAATTCTCCATCGAAATAGAGACCTACTACCTGCCTGACGGGGGGCAGCAGCCCAATGTCTTCAACCTGAGTGGGGCAGAGAGGAGACAGCGCGTCCTGGGTGAGGCCTGGGCTGGGGGCCCTGCTGCCTGGGCGGGCCAGGCCCAGGCTCTCCTGGCCTTCACTTCCTGTCTGTGAAGGGTGGCCCTCCCAAGCCCGAGGCAGGGCAGGGTTTGAGGGGTCTGGGGTGGCTCAATGCTTGCCCCCACCCCCGCCGCAGACACCATCGACATCGTGCGTGACGCGGTGGCCCCGGGCGAGTACAAAGCGGAAGAGGACCCCCGGCTGTACCGCTCGGTCAAGACGGGCCGGGGGCCGCTGGCCGAAGACTGGGCGCGGACGGCGGCCCGGACGGGGCCCCTCATGTGCGCCTACAAGCTGTGCAAGGTGGAGTTCCGCTACTGGGGCATGCAGGCCAAGATCGAGCAGTTCATCCACGACGTGGGTGAGCACTCAGCCACAGGCGGGGCCTCTCTCCCGGCAGGCACCGGGCCCCCGTCGGAGCCAGACAGTTCTCCCGACTGCCGGGGGCCCCAGGAGCGTGCAGCCATCGTTTCCACTTGGCGGGGTGGGCGCCAAGGCAGAGGGGCCTCCCAGCCTAGCCAGGGGAGAGGAGAGCCAAACCTTGAGGTCTGGGCGTGTCGGGAGGACAGGAAACTGGGGACATGAGCTGCGAGGTCAATGCTGGCGCTGATTTTCAGAGGTGCTGCTTCTCCCATTGAGACTCTGCTTCTCCATTGTCCTGTGGGTCAAGTGGGACCGCCAGGGAATGGCACGGGCACAGAGCTACTGGGCAACACACTAGGGAGTGCAGCTTCCGCGACTGCGGCCCTGAGGTCTTACCCTCCCACTCCCACCTCCTGAGTCCCAGCCACTGGGGGCCCCGGGACCCTGTTCCATGCCTCGCTTTAAGTGCGACCCCATGGCTCCTGCTCAGCCCTGCGCCATCCCCCAGGTCTAAGGGCGAGCAACCACCCCCCCAGCCAGAAGGCCGATCCCTGGACGGGGGTCCACCAGGGTCCTGGGTTCTCTCCACTCCCGACTCCCTAGGGAACCTCCAGCCAGCGGCTGCCCAGCTCTGCGCCTCAGTGCGCGCTGTAAGCGAGGAGGAGCTGAAGGGCTAACAGCAGTCACAGCTGGCCAGGTCCTTTGCCAATGACTGTTCATGCAGGAACCCACCCCCCTTAGCGCCATCAGCGTCCCTTCAAGAGAGGGATTGGTATCGTTCCCACTTCACAGATGAGGAAGTTTAGCTCAGAGAGTAACACAGGCTCGTTGTCTTGCATTTAAAAATACAGAAAAGTTCAAATAAGAAAATTAAAGTCACACACATACAACAAGGATTAAGATTCTGATAGATTTCCTTCCAGAAACTGAAGATGATAATTCAACTGTTATTACTTTATTTTCTTGGATTCTGAAACGATTTTTCCTGCTTAGGATGAAAACATCCCAGAAAGGGCATCATCTTTTGCTACAACCTTCATTAAGTGCCAACACTTCCATTAACTATTAGCACCTTCATTAAAAATCAACAATTTCATTAACCATTGATGTCTTAATTAACTGTTAACTCTTAGTGAGAAGCCAGTCAAAAGAGGGCAAGAACAAGCCTTAGTTCCAGCTTTCAGGGTGGGGGTAGAGTCAGTGCTTGAGATTTGGGGTGTCCAGGGGGATAAAGAGGCAGTGTGTGAGGAGGGAAGGCGAAGGAAGCAGGTGCCCCAGTTTCCACTCTTATCCCCTGGATAACGGCCCTGCCCTACTTTGTGGCTCTGGGTGGTGGCAGCCCAGGGGAGCCATTGCCCAGCCTCGAGGGCTGCACGTGTGGCTGCAGCAGTGGCGGCAGGGAAGCCCGGGGCAGCCAGCGGTCTGACGCCCGGGCACCCGTAGGTCTGCGCCGGGTGATGCTGCGAGCCCACCGCCAGGCCTGGTGCTGGCAGGACGAGTGGACGGAGCTGAGCATGGCCGACATCCGGGCCCTGGAGGAGGAGACCGCCCGCATGCTGGCCCAGCGCATGGCCAAGTGCAACATGGGCCACGAGGGGCCCGAGGCCCAGCCCCCAGGGAGGCCGGGCACCGAGGCCCGGGCCAGCCGTGCCAGCACCCCCGATGGGCCCGAGGTGCCCCCGGGCCCTGACGCCTCCCCTGATGCCAGCTTCGGCAAGCAGTGGTCTTCATCCTCTCGCTCCTCGCACTCGTCCCAGCACGGAGGTGAGGCTGCGGGACGAGCTGGGAGGGGGGCGGCCCTCGGCGGCCGGGCTCCCAGGAGGCTGAGCCGGCCCTGCAGGGGGCGTGTCCCCCCAGAGCCTGTCCGAGTGGCGCATGCAGAACATTGCCCGCGACTCTGAGAACAGCTCTGAGGAGGAGTTCTTTGATGCCCACGGTGAGCCCCGTGGCCCCGGGGAGCTGGGGGGACTCAGGGAACCCCCCCACCGTGACACAGCCCCCTGGCTCCTCAGAAGGCTTCTCGGACAGCGACGAGGTCTTCCCCAAAGAAATGACCAAATGGAACTCCAATGACTTCATCGACGCCTTCGTGTCCCCCACGGAGGCCGAGGGGCCGCCAGGTGAGGCTCCCACGTCAGGCCGCCGGCAGCCGGCACCCCTGGCGCAGCCGGAGGGCCGTCCCTTCCCTTCTGCCTGCCACTGGAATCTCAGAGAAGCCAGTGCGACTCAGCAAACACTCATCTCTCGGCCCAGCTGGCTCCGGGCAGGGCACCAGGGGCTCAGAGAACCACCTGGTCAGGAGTTTATCGGGGTCCTAAGATGCATGACCATCCAGAGAGGGGGGGTCATTAAATGCACATGTGAATAATGGACAGACAGTGGATGGACGGGTGGGTGGATGGGGACGGGCTCTCGGGGTGCAGCCATAGCACAAAGGATGGAGGGATTGGTCCGGAACCAGGCAGGCTTCGTGTGGGGCGTGAGGTAGACGTGGGCTGTGCAGGAGCCAAAGGAGCGTTCCACGGTGCTGGCAATGCTCTCTAGCTGGCCTGTCCACCATGGCAGCCACTAGCCACGTGTGGCTACCAAGCACTTGGAATGTGGCTTGGGTGTCTGAGAAACTGAATTATTTTTTTTCATTTAATTCATTTAAATTTCAACAGCCGCAGGAGGCCAGTGGTCCCCCATTGGACAGGGCAAGAGTAGAAGTCTGCCAGGCAAGCCAGCCATGGTGGGGAGAGCTGTCCCTGGCAGCGGGGCCAGCACAGAGGTCTGGAAATGTGCAACGACCTGTGCGAGTCAGGTGTGAGAAGGTCAGGGGAGATAAGAGGGTCTCATCTCAGGCAGACACCAGAGTAGGGGTGCCTGGGGTGCCAGGCGAGGGGATGCCAGGCCCCCCACCCAGGTCCTCTCACAGGCTTTCTCTTGCCCTACAGAGCCTGGCACTGAGGCCACCAAAGGCCTCGGGGACGGGGCCCGAGCGGCCAGGGACTCGGAGGTGAGTGTGGGCGGCCCTCCCGGGTCCCTGTCTGCTGCTCACCGGCCTGTCCGCTGCCCTGACGCACCAGGCCCATCTCCCCCGCAGGGTCTCGACGGAGCCAGAGAGCCGGGGGCCGAGGCCTGCGCGGTGCATGCCCTCTTCCTCATCCTGCACAGTGGCAACATCCTGGACTTGGGCCCCGGCGACGCCAACTCCAAGCAGGCCGACGTGCAGACGCTGAGCACGGCCTTCGAGGCCGTCGCCCGTGTCCACTTCCCCGAGGCCCTGGGCCACGTGGCGCTGCGCCTGGTGCCCTGCCCACCCATCTGCGCCGCCGCCTTTGCCCTTGTCTCCAAGTACTGGCCAGGGGTGGAGGGCCGGGGGGCACGGGGGCTCCAAGGCGAGGACAGCCACCTGGGGGCCTCTGGGATCGGAACGACCCCGTGGGAGGGGGGCAGGGGGCGGGAAGCTGGACGCCTGGGCTCTTGGCCTGCCTGGCCCGCTGGACCTCCATCTCCAATCAGCGGCTCCGTGGCCGAGGACTCCCTTGTGGCACAGGGACGTGGGGGCCCGCAGGGGGCTGGAGGCACCCCACCCATGCCCCTCCTCCTCCTGCAGCCTGAGCCCCTACAGCCACGACGGCGACAGCCTTTCCCGCTCGCAGGACCACATCCCGTTGGCCGCCCTGCCACTGCTGGCCACCTCGTCCTCCCGCTACCAGGGGGCCGTGGCCACCGTCATCGCCCGCACCAACCAGGCCTACGCCGCCTTCCTGCGCTCGCCGGAGGGCGCTGGCTTCTGCGGGCAGGTCAGGGCTTAGGGGTGTCCCCGGGAGCCTGCCACCGAGTCATCTGTCTGCCTGCCCTTCCCTGCGGCCCTAGATGCCACCTGCCCTCTCACCCAGGTGGTGCTGATTGGAGACGGTGTCGGCGGGATCCTGGGCTTTGACGCGCTCTGCCACAGTGCCAACGTGGGCACGGGGAGCCGGGGCAGCAGCCGCCGCGGGAGCATGGTCAGTGTGGCCGTTGGGCCGGGGCTGCCCTCTCCCTTTCCAGGCCTCCGGAGGTCAGCTCGCCACAGGCAGGCCGCCTGCGCCTCTGCCGCATCTCCTCCCGGGCGCTGCCTGCCTTCTTTCTTTGGGGCCCTGCCCAAGCCCCAAGCCTCTCTCCTTCCCGCTTCCAAATAAGTAGAAAGTTGAATGGGCTCCAGGCCTAACGAGGTTTCTGTCCCGTTCCCTTTAGAACAATGAGCTGCTCTCCCCTGAGGTCGGCCCAGTGCGGGACCCCCTGGCAGATGGGGCGGAGGGGCTGGGCCGGGCCAGTCCAGAACCTTCCGCCCTGCCTGCCCAGCGCACCCCCTGCGACGCGGCCAGTCTGGAGCCGGAGGGCTTCCAGAACAGGTGACGGACATCCCAGCCCCGGAGCTCCCACCAAGGGCTCAGGCTGCACTGCGGAGCCCCTGCACTGAGCACCCCGTCCCCTGCAGCCTCCAGGCGGCCGCCTCCCCAGGGGAGCCCCGGCGGGCCAGCACAGCCTCCTGCCCCCCGACGGCGGGCGAGGCTCCCGACGGCCCCACCTGCGCTGCCCGCCTCGACTTCAAGGTCTCCGGCTTCTTCCTCTTCGGCTCCCCACTGGGCCTGGTGCTGGCTCTGCGCAAAACTGTGATGCCCGCCTTGGAGGGTGAGCCCCCGGGGAGGGCATGGGCCACCCCTTGTCCTTGGTCGGCGCAGATGAGCCTCCATCCCATCTGACCCTCCATCTCAGCCGAGACGCTTGGTGTTACTACCATGCAAATTAAATTCTTTGGCTAGAGAAGGGGAAACTGAGGCCCGGAGAGATAAGAGTTGTAGGGGTTGAGTTTCCCAGAGTGCACTGGGAGGAACTTCACTCCCACGAGATGTTCTGCATGAGAAGGGGCCAGGCAGGCCCTGTAAATGCTGTGTCCTGAGCCACAGCCACAAATCAAAGGGTCAGAGCCTCTTTTTGCCGAAAGGCAGGACCCCCGAGACCTCCCAGTGAATGCCAGCTCAGGGCCACTCCTTCCTCCCAGAATGCCCAGCTGAGCCCCCTCCCCACCCTTCTCTATCTCCTGTGCACCCAGTGGCACAGATGCGCCCAGCCTGTGAACAGATCTACAACCTCTTCCACGCGGCCGACCCCTGTGCCTCCCGCCTCGAGCCCCTGCTGGCCCCCAAGTTCCAGGCCATCGCCCCGCTGGCCGTGCCCCGCTACCAGAAGTTCCCCCTGGGAGATGGCGCGTCCCTGCTGCTGGGTACACCCCAACCAAGATGGGGGAGGGGAGGAGACCAACAGGAAGGGGATAGGAGGTAGCTCCTACATCATCAGGACCCGCTCACGTCACCCCTCCCAGGACCAGGGACCACACCCCTGGCCCCTTGGTGGGGGGTTGGGCTGGATCTCTAGCACCCTCTGACATTTTCTGCCCAGGAGTGGGGGGCAGTGGTGGTAATTGAGCTAGAGAGGAGACTTGAGTGACAATGGTACTCACCAGGGGGCGTGTGTGTGCCTGTGCGCAGGTGCACTCTCTCCGTGTGCACTTGTAGTGTAGATGTGTATAGGTACTGGCTTGGGCTCGTACAGCTGTGCGTGCCAGCAAGTACCTATTGGGCCCATGAGACAGATGGGCATGTGTTTGCGGGGGTGGGGGTGGCAGCATTCTGGCGGGAATGCAGCCGGCTGACTGGGTGAACCCTCAGGAGAGCAAGCTCCCCACGCGTCACCCCACCCAGCTATGGGGCAGTCCAGCCTCGGCTGTGACCTGACCAGGACGGGGTTGGGCAGCAGGACAGATGGTGAAGGCATAGGGGCTGAGCTGCCCTGGGACCCCTGGGGGGGGGGGCCGGAGGGCAGGCCTGGCCCAGCCGGGACGTGGCTGCTGAGGGCGCCCCTCTGCCCGCAGCCGACACTCTGCAGACCCACTCAGGCCTCTTTCTGGAGGAGCTGGAGATGTTGGTGCCCTCGACGCCCACCTCAGCCAGCGGTGCCTTCTGGAAGGGCAGTGAGTTAGGCGCCGAGCCGCCAGCCCAGCCAGCCGCCCCCAGCACCACCAGCGAGGTGGTCAGGAGTAAGTCAGCCAGCCACCGCGCTGGGGGGGACCGCCTGGGAGAGGACCCCCAGCCTTCCCGCTGGCCCCCCACCTGGCACCCACCCCCGTCCTAGCCAGGTCTCAGCCGAGGCTGGAGAAGGCGAGGAGTAGGCTGGGAAGGAGGAGGGAGGGGGGCTGTCCCGGCTGTACGGGTGGGCCCAGGGCAGGAGCCCTGTCCTCACTGCCCCCCGTGGCTGCGCAGTCCTGGAGCGGTGGTGGGGCACCAAGCGGATCGACTACTCGCTGTACTGCCCCGAGGCGCTCACCGCCTTCCCCACCGTCACGCTGCCCCACCTCTTCCACGCCAGCTACTGGGAGTCGGCCGACGTGGTGGCCTTCATCCTGCGCCAGGTGGGCTTGGGGTGGCCGGGGGGAGGAGGGGCAGGGACAAGCAGGGGGCGCCGCAGCCCCAGGCCTGGCCCCCAAGTTCACGGGGCAGCACCCCGTCCGGCCGCAGGTGATCGAGAAGGAGCGGCCCCAGCTGGCCGAGTGCGAGGAGCCGTCCATCTACAGCCCGGCCTTCCCCCGGGAGAAGTGGCAGCGCAAGCGCACGCAGGTCAAGATCCGGGTACGCCCGCCAGCCCCAGCCACGACCCCAGACCTCGCTTCTGCCCCGCCCCTCGGGGCTCCGGCCCCCAGGGCTGGCCCCGCCCCTCGGTGGCGCTGGTCCCCACCCCGCCCACCCAGGTCAGGTTCGTGGGGCCCGCGCTGACTCCCACCCCACGCTGCCCCTCCTCCCTTCCTGCACGGCCACGCCCTCTGGGGACAAGAGCCTCCCCACCCCGCCTGGGACCACGGGCAGGATCGCCAGGGCACACCCGGTCGCCTCTCCCGCAGCCGCCCCTGCAGCCCCGCAGCCCCTGCAGCCCCTGCAGCCCCGCAGCCCCGTCCTGCCCTGGCCGCCGGCCCACCCCGTCTTCTCCCGCCAGAACGTCACTTCCAACCACCGGGCGAGCGACACGGTGGTGTGCGAGGGCCGCCCCCAGGTGCTGAACGGGCGCTTCATGTACGGGCCCCTGGACGTGGTCACGCTCACCGGGGAGAAGGTCAGGACCCCGCGGCCCCGGGCAGACCCAGCCCGGGCTCCCGGCCCTGCCTCCTGTCCCGGAACCGCCCGGCGGCGCCCCTAGCGCCCCCCCCATGGACCCTCCGGCCCTCTCCCGGCCAGGTGGACGTCTACGTCATGACGCAGCCGCTGTCCGGCAAGTGGGTCCACTTCGGCACCGAGGTCACCAACAGCTCGGGCCGCCTGGCCTTCCCGGTGCCCCCCGAGCGCGCGCTGGGCATCGGCGTCTACCCGGTGCGCATGGTGGTCAGGTGAGCGCGGCGGGCGGGCCCGGGGGGCGGGGCTGGGCCAGGCCCCGCCCCGCTCACCCCCCACCCCCCACCCCCCGTGCGCAGGGGCGACCACACGTACGCCGAGTGCTGCCTGACGGTGGTGGCCCGCGGCACCGAGGCCGTGGTCTTCAGCATCGACGGCTCCTTCACCGCCAGCGTCTCCATCATGGGCAGCGACCCCAAGGTGCGGGCGGGCGCCGTCGACGTGGTCAGGTAGGAGCCGCCTCCCGCCCCGCCGCGGGGCGCCCGCAGCCCCGGGCCGCCGCGCTGACCGCCACCCGCGCTCCGCAGGCACTGGCAGGACGCGGGGTTCCTGATCGTGTACGTCACGGGCCGGCCCGACATGCAGAAGCACCGCGTGGTGGCCTGGCTGTCGCAGCACAACTTCCCCCACGGCGTCGTCTCCTTCTGCGACGGCCTCACCCACGACCCGCTGCGCCAGAAGGCCGTGTTTCTGCAGAGCCTGGTGCAGGAGGTGCGGCGCCGGGCGAGGGGGAGGCCGGTTCCCAGCGGTCTGGCACCCCTTGGCCCGACTGTCAGGAGAGGCCACTGTGGTCCTGCATCCCCGCGTGGCTCTGAGGCAGCCTGGCCCCACCACTCTGTCCTGCCCCTGGGGCAGCTGACCAGCCTCTCCGTCCACAGGTGGAGCTGAACATCGTGGCCGGCTACGGGTCCCCCAAAGACGTGGCCGTCTATGCGGCACTGGGCCTGCCCCCAGGACAGACTTACATCGTGGGCCGTGCTGTCCGGAAGCTGCAGGCACAGTGCCAGGTGAGGGCCTGGTGTGACCTCCAGGGCTCAGCGTCATGGGCCTAGACCTTTCTGAGCTGGTTTCCTGGCAGTGGCATTGACCTTGTCAGCTTATCCTGAGACTCCCATGATTAACCGTCCCTCAGCATGCCCGGGGCCGGGCACGAAGCAGTACCTGGTATATGTTAGCCTGTTATTTTCCGTCAAGATCCCAGTTTGCAGATGAGGCAAGTGAAACCCTGAGAGGAGCAGAACAAGGAGGAAAACCAGGGCGCCCCAGCTCCCTGCCTGGGGTTCTGTCCGCAGAGAGGAGGCGGGGTCAGGCTGGGCCGGGCTCGCTAACCAGTCCCCAGCCACTTCAGAAGCCCGGGGAGGGCAGCACAGGGCTGCAGGCCAGCCGGCCCCCTCATCCCTGCCCGCTCTGCCCGCAGTTCCTATCGGACGGCTACGTGGCCCACCTGGGCCAACTGGAGACGGGCTCCCACCCTCACGCCCCCACGGGACCCCCGAGGGCGGCCTTGGCCAAGAGCGGCTATGGCGTGGCTGCCCCGGTGGACTTCCTCCGCAAACAGAGCCAGCTGCTCCGCTCCAGGGGCCCCAGCCAGGTAGAGCGCGAGGGCCCAGGGACGCCGCCCACCGCGCTGGCACGTGGCAAGGCCCGGAGCGTCAGCCTCAAGTTGGACAGCGAAGAGTGAGACCCGAGCTGGGCCGAGCCTGGGTGATCTACGCTCACACCCGAGGAGCCGCAAGGGCCGCGTGTGGGGGGGCTGGGGGCCCACACCCCCGGCTGCCGCGGCCCAGCAGCTCCACCCCCTGCACCATCCGTCTGTCCCTCAGTGTTACTTCCCTGTCACGTGGGGGGACCCCGCCGGGGGGAGGGAGGAGGGAGTGGGCAAGGGCCCAGAGGTTTTTCCAGCGTGTGTACACCCATGAAAATAAACACCACCTGCATCCCACCTGCTTGCCCACCTGCCTGGCATCGCAGGGGGCCGAGCCACAGTTGTCAGCTTGGGGGCTACAGAGAGGGACAGGGACCTGGCACGGGTCATAGGTCCTGGGCCCCCGAGGCCTCTCCCTGGATAGAGCCACTCCCCCCTCGCCAACCCTCCCCACCCCGGCTTCTCACTGAAACGCCTGCCTCCAGAAGCTGAGGCCTGGGGACACTGGGCTCCAGGGTGGGGTCTGCACTGGGAGGCCACCTTCCTCAGGGCACAGCCCCTTTCCCTTCTCCCCATCCCACCTCACACAAGTTGCCAGGCAAAAGCCTTCCCAGCAGCCTCCAGTTTCTCTCTGCCTGTGGCTGCCCCACCCCCGTGGGGTCTGCTGGGTGTCATCTTGCCCTCCCCTCCTCCCTCAGACCCCTTCTGTGACCCACATCATACTGGCCCGGGCCAAGGACCCACCAGAGAGACTCGGCACCAGCCTCTAAACATGCCCCCTTTCCAGTCTGCGCCCCAAGCCTGACCATCCCTCCAGCCTCCCAGCCCCCAGCCAGGCACCTGCTTTTCAGCGCCCCTTCCTCGGGTGCCTCCCCAAGCCCGCTAGGGCTCCTGGCCCTGTCCCACCCCAGCTGCCCAGGGCCACAGCCCTCTGTGCTCTAAACCATGGTTCCCCCCTGGCTTCCTGGGATAACCCCAAGCCCCTCACCTGGCCCTAAAGGTCCTCCCCAATTGGAACCTTCTGGGGTCACCCCCATGCACACTCACAGACACAGCCCAGCCCTCATGTGGCTGCCAGCCACAGCCTTGTCAAGTACTACCCCTTGATGTCCTTCCTCATCTCCCTGGGCCCTTGAGGACGCAGCTCAAGTCCTGTCCCTTCCCCAAGAAGCCTCCACACTGGCCACCTGGCTTGTACCTGCCTTACTTCTCCCTCAACACTGGAGGCTCCCAGGTGCCACAGCCCTGGCTGCAAGAACCACCACGTCTTCTCTCTGGCAGGGTCACTGAGGCTCAGGGAGGTCTCAGAGCTGGTGAGTGGGGAGCTGGGACTAGAACCCTGATCCTTTGCCTCCCAGGACCAGGAAATGCCAGGTGGTGCACCTAGCTCTCCGATGGATCAGCTCAACAGACCCGAAGAGATAAATAAGGCCTTTATACAGAGAGAGCTGGTGTAGCGGGGGCGGGCGGGCTGGCAGCGGCAGCTGTGGGCTTGGCAGGGCGGGGCAGGGCCGGGTGGCCCTGTTAGTTGGAGAAGATGCCCCGGAAGCGGGCCTTGTCCTCCTCGTCCTTCTGCCGCATCCGCGCCTCCAGGGCCCGCAGCTCACGGCTCACGATGGGCGCCAAGGCTGGGTCGAGCTCCAGCACCTTGGCAAAGTCAGCCTGGGCTTCCTGGGCATTCCACACGGCCGCATGGGCCTTGCCCCGTTTGAAGTAAGCCTTGACATTGTCTGCGGGGGACACCAGTGGGTAGTGGGCAAGTAAGGTCAAGAGTGGGGCCCCAGCCAGCTGCCCGGCCTCGCTTCTCGTGGGGGGCTTTATTGGGTCTGGCTCCCGGGGGGGCTTGGAACAGGGACAGCCGAGGGCTCGGTCTTGGGCCCCCATGCCCTGTGGTGATGGAGGGAGGAGGCCATGCCACCCACCAGGCCACCCAGCGGCCTAGCACCCACTGCTCACCGTCGTACTTGTTGAGGATGGAGGAGCAGTGGTCCAGCACCTCGTAATACTCCTCGGCCACCAGCTTGCACTGGCAGTAGTTGAGCAGCAGCGGTGTGATCTGCTGATCCAGCTGCATCCAGTCAGGGGAGCCAGGCTGCTCCTGGGGCCAGCGGGAGGGGAGAAGGTGTGAAGCCCCGGCCCCCCCCCAGCCCTGCCTCCCGCCCACCCCACCTGCCCCAGGCAGCACCTTCATCTGCAGGTTCTTGAGGCAGGCGATGGCGTCGTAGTACTTGGCGGCAGCCTCCTTCACCTGCCCCTCGCGGTACAGCCGGTTGCCCTCCTGGTGGATGACCGGCACCGCCTTGGCCTTCTCCTCGTCCGTCATGGCCCAGGGGTCCTGCTGGTAGGTGCCAGGATTCTCCACCTGCCAGAGCACAAGCCGCGTCAGGGCGAGGCTCCAGGGATGCCGCAGCTTCCCCAGTAGCAGACCTGCCTGGCACCTGGGCTGGCAGGACCTCCGACGGCAGACAGTGGAGGCAGAACCATCCGCTCATTCACCAACCGGTCAACAAATGCCTATGGAGCATCTCCTCTGGCCCGGCACTGATGCCAGGCCCTGGGAAACTGGATGGTGGAAATCCCTGCCTTTACAGAGCTTCTGTTCTAAGGGAAGAGTCCCTAAACAGGCAAGGAACACAGATTCCTCTGTGATTTCAGATCATGGCAAAGGCCGGGAAGGAAACTATCCCCACAAGGATCGAGAATAAAGAACGGCGAGTGGGCAGGTCACGCCTGTTGAGGGAGATGCTATCTGATACCTTAAGGGATAACCTGGGGACTGCCAGGGTCCCTCCCAAGTATCTAGCACCTGTCCCTGACCCCTCCCCCAGCAGTCCATCCGATGAGCCCACCGCCCCTGGGCAGGGCCACCACCCCTCTGAGGCTGGGCGATGCGCCTGGGTCCCTGGCAGCCACTCACCTTAAGCATCTCGATGTTGAAGATGAGAGGCTGGGGGTTCTGCTGCAGGGCGTCCAGGTCGGCATGGCCCAGGGAGCCGTGCTCGTGCATCTGGGCTATGCCGCAGCAGTGCCGCTGCCCCTCCAAGGGGTCCTTGCCCGCTGCAATGTTGCGGAGACTCTTGGCAACCAGCGGGTACAGGACCACGTGCTGCAGGAGGGCGGGTGGGTGCCAGGGGCTGTCAACAGGGGCCCAGCCCTCTCCCAGACATCACCCTCTGAGGCCCAGGGAGGGGAAGCAACTGGCCCACCCCACCCCCAGGACACCCCCACCTCCCAGCCCTCGCTCCCAGCGAAGCCCCCTGGCCCGAAGAGGCCCACTAAGAGGCTGGTGTGGTACAGGGAGACAGATGACCAGGTTGAGGGCCCCTGGGGACAGGGACTAGGGCAAGGCTGGACAGACAGACAGGACAGGCAGGTGTGGGGCAGGCACCTTGACGTCACAGAGGAACTGGGCTATCTCCCCCTCGCGCATGGTGCACACGATGGTCTCCCACACGGGCAGCTTGAACTTCTTGCCAATGATCAGCTCCATGGGCTTGCCGCGCGCCCGGCTGTCATCCAGCAGGGCGCCCTCCTCGTCGCTGTGCAGCGTCCGGTAGTGGAACGTGGCCTGTGGGCCGCATGTGGAATCAGGGAGGGGCCGAAACCCTACCCCCCGCCCCCCAAGGACAAGCCCCGCCCCCAAAAGACAGGACTCACCCAGGAGTCTCCACCCGACCTTGCACTTGACTTTACACCACCACCCAGGTGAGGCTAGTAAGTCACAGGGAGGGAAGCACGGGGCCCAAGCCCCACTGCTAGCGGGTCTGGCTCCAGTCACCCCTTCAACAGATAAGGACGGGGCTCCGACAGTGTGCTCAAGCTCTGTGCTAGACACTGCTGTCCAAATTCCCTGCCCTCAAGGAGTTCAAATTCCAAAGGAAGGAGACAGACAACAAACCAAAGGATGTGTTACGCCAGAGGGAGGATGCTATGGATCAAAAGACAAGCTACAGAGGAAGCAGCTGTGGCTCAATCAGCTGGGCTCGTGTCCCGGGGCTTCCTTGTGAAGGCAAGCTGGCCCATGTGCTGCAGAGAGCTGCTGCAGCAAGATGACACAACAAAGGGAGACAAGCAGACACAGAAAAACACACAGCAAATGGACACAGAGAACAGATAGCAAAACAAGCTGCAAGGTGGGGTAATAAGTAAATAAATCTTTTTTTTTTTAAGATGTATTTATTTATTTATTTCCCCTTCCCCAGGTTGTCTGTTCTCTGTGTCTATTTGCTGCGTCTTCTTTGTCCGCTTCTGTTGTTGTCAGTGGCATAGGAATCTGTGTTTCTTTTTGTTGCGTTATCTTGCTCTGTCAGCTCTCCGTGTGTGCAGCACCGCTCCTGGGCAGGCTGCAATTTCTTTCGCGCTGGGCAGCTCTCCTTACGGGGCGCACTCCTTGCACATGGGGCTCCCCTACCCGGGGGACACCCCTGCATGGCAGGGCACTCCTTGCGCGCATCAGCACTGCGCATGGGCCAGCTCCACACGGGTCAAGGAGGCCTGGGGTTTGAACCGCGGACCTCCCATGTGGTAGACGGACGCCCTAACCACTGGGCCAAGTCTGCTGCCTCTATTTTTTTAAAAAGACAAGCTCTAGACCACGTGACTCAGCAATGCCCCTAATAAGGCATATCCCCAAAGAACTGAAAGCAGGGACTTAGACAGATATTTGGACATCATCACAACATTATTCACGAACCCAAAAGGTAGAAGCAATCCAAGTATCCATCAACAAAGAATGGACTAAAAAAATGTGATAAACAGATGGCAATCGACAACTCCTGCTGCATGCTCCAACATGGATGAACCCTGAAGACATCATGTTGAGTGAAATAAGCCAGACACAAAAGGACAAACATTGTATGATTGCTCTTATATGTAAAACTTAGACTCAGCAAATTCCTAGAGGCAGAGAGCAGAACAGCGGTGAGCACACATGGCAGGAGGTGGGAGTGAGGAGTTATTTCTGAGCGCGAGTTTTCGTTTAGGTGACAAAAACTGTCTGGAAGAGATCATGGTGCTAGCTACACGTCTTGTCAATGTACTTTAATCCCGCCCCCCCTTTTTTTTTTTTAGGAGCCTCTGGGGATTGAACCTAGGACCTCGTACATGGGACTCAGGCACTCAACAGCTGAGCTACATCCACTCCTGTCAATGTACTTTATGTCAAAGAACTGTCCACTTAAAGTGGTTAAAACAACTTTTGGTTATGTATATTTTATCACCTTTAAAAATAAGCACATTTTTAAAAAATACAAGCTATAGCAAGATAAGAGAAATGGGGAGGGCTGGAATGGGGGGCACCGAGCATCGAGGCAGGGTGGTCAGAGGGGACATTTAAGCTGAGACGTGGAGGGAGTAAGGGAATGCGCCAAGGAGGCATCTGGGGTAGGAGATGGAGGTACTAGGCCAAAAGGACAGCAGATGCTGAAGTCTGATGGTGGGACAGTGGTTAATGTGTTCAAGAAGTAACAAGGAAAAATATTTGTAGTTCACCTGAAATTCAAATTTAACTGGACATCTGGCAACCCTAAACCAACTGGTTTGAGTCCAGAGCTCTTCTCTAAGCCACTCTGCCAGTTGTTCTCAAAAGAAAAAGAAAAAAAAAGCAGCCACAAGGCCTTTGGGGCAGATGCAGAGTGAACGAGGGAAGTGGATTCCTGACGGTGTCACAGTAGCAGGCTGGGGTGGAGACTTTGTCTTTCCCTCTGAGCGAGATGGAAGCCACTAGGTGACCCTGAACCCTGGGAGGGCAGGATCGGACTTGGGTTCTGCTGCTAGGATGAGAACAGGCTGGGGGGTAAGGGGGTGGCCACGACAGAAGCAGGGAGGCGAGTTAGGGGCTTTCTGCAATAGTTCAGGGAGACGATGGTGGCCCAGACTAGTGTGGGGAGAAGTGGTCAGAACCTGGACGTAATCTGAGGACGTGCTGTGGGATGTGAGAGTAGGAGCCATGGGTGACACCAACGTCTTGGGCCTGAGCAACCAGAAGGAGAGGGGCCCTTAACTGAGATGGGGAAGTCCTGGGTAGCGCAGGTCAAGTGTGAGTTGCCCATCAGACATCCAAGCAGAGGTGGTGAGTTGGGAGCTGGATATCAAGTTTAGTGGAGAGGTAAGGACCAGCGATACATGTCTGGGAGTCATCTAGGTATGGAGAGTTTTTAAAGAGATGAAATTGGATGAGATCATCTGGGGGTAACTGCAGAGAGACAACGTGTGAGGACTGAACACTTGAAAGGATATGGGGAAGCAGACTTGGCCCAGTGGTTAGGGCGTCCGTCTACCACATGGGAGGTCCGCGGTTCAAATACCGGGCCTCCTTGACCCGTGTGGAGCTGGCACGTGCACAGTGCTGATGCGCGCAAGGAGTGCCATGCCACGCAGGAGTACCCCCGTGTAGGGGAGCCCCACACGCAAGGAGTGCGCCCCGTAAGGAGAGCCGCCCAGCGCGAAAGAAAGTGCAACCTGCCCAGGAATGGCGCCGCACACACAGAAAGCTGACACAACAAGATGACGCAACAAAAAGAAACACAGATTCCTGTGCCGCTGACAACAACAGAAGCGGACAAAGAAGAACACGCAGCAAACAGACACAGAGAACAGACAACTGGGGTGGGAGAGAAGGGGAAAGATAAAATAAATAGATTTTTTTTTAAAAAAAGCTTTAAAAAAAAAAAAAGGATATGGTCAGACGAGGCCACGCTCTTGGCCAGCACACTGTGCTGTCCCTCTGAGCTCAGTTTCTGCATCAACAAATGGTATCAAGAATACATCTCTTGGGAAGCAGATGTGGCTCAACTGGTAGAGCGTCTGCCTACCATATGGAGGGTCCAGGCTTCCATCCCCAGGGCCTCCTGACCTGTGTGGTGAGCTGGCCCACGCACAGTGCTGCCACGTGCAAGGAGTGCCGTGCCATAAAGGGGCGCCCCCACGTAGGGGTGCCCTACACTGAAGGAGTGCGCCCCACAAGGAGAGCCACCCCGCATGAAAAAAGCACAGCCCACCCAGGAGTGGTGCGGCACACACAGAGAGCTGATGCAGCAAGGTGATGCAACAAAAAAAAGACACAGTTTCCCAGGTCTGCCGGATAATACAAGTGGACACAGAACACACAGTGAATGGACACAGAGAGCAGACGATGGGGGGGAAGGGAAGAGAAATAAATAATATAAGTCTGGGGGAAACGGACTTTGGCCCAGTGGTTAGGGTGTCCGTCTACCACATGGGAGGTCCGTGGTTCAAACCCCGGGCCTCCTTGACCCGTGTGGAGCTGGCCCATGCGCAGTGCTGATGCGCGCAAGGAGTGCCCTGCCACACAGGGGTGTCCCCCGCATAGGGGAGCCCCACGCGCAAGGAGTGCACCCGTAAGGAGAGCCACCCAGAGCGAAGGAAAGTGCAGCCTGCCCAGGAATGGCGCTGCCCACACTTCCCATGCCGCTGACGACAACAGAGGCGGACAAAGAAACAAGACACAGTAAAAAGACACAGAAAACAGACAACCGGGAGAGGGGAGGGGAATTAAATTAAAAAAAAAAAAATCTTTAAAAAAAAAAAAGAACACTTTGGGGGAGGGGGGGAGAAATAAAGTAAATCTTTAAAAAAATAATAATAATATAAGTCTTGGAAAAAAAAAAAAAGAATATACTTCTTTGTGCTTTGGGAATTCAAGGAAATAAACCTGTAAAGCATTTAGCAGAGGGAGCAGTCAATCAGTGCCAGTGGCTGGATATTTAATAAAGCCTGCTCCTGTTCTTGCCATGCCTTTAGTCACAGATTTCCCTACCTTTGTCACATTCTGTCCCTCCAGTATCCCCCTTACCAGGCTCCAAGCTCCAGTCCCTTCTCCCCAGGCCACCACACCTTGCACACACACCTACACACCCTCTCTTCCCAAAGAAGAGCCCTCTTAATGTAACGATGATCACTAGAGCTGTGCAGCTCCCCTCCAGAGCCTGTGCACAGGGTCAAACTAGAAGCTTCTCGTGCTGGCCAAGGGCCGGGAGCTGGGCAGGAGCACACGCTCATTCACAGTAGCCATGACATTTGGTGTCCCCAGAACCTAACAGGACCTTTATTCACCAGCTCAGTAAACATCTCTTTGCTGGGCGCAGGGGCTGCGTCTGGGAAGCTCCTTAGTTCTACAGACAAGTAGTGGCTGGGCAAAGCACTTGGGATGCCGGGACTCGGCGTGAGCAGAGGCAGGGGAGCCTGGAGGTGCGGGACGTTTGCGGGAGGGGGTTCGAGAGCATGGGGCTTGGGCCTGGATGTAGAAAACAGGGGAGAGGGGGCTCCTTTCCTTCCTAGCCTTCATCTGCCCGATGGGCGATGGGCGCCACGTCGAGCAGTCGGGAAGTTCCCAACGGGCTCTGGGCAGGCCGCCCGGCCCTCGGGGGCCCACTGTCCGGGTTTGTGCGCCCCAGCGCCTGTTTTCCCTTCTAAATAATGGGAGCTGTTCTAAATGTTCTCAGAAGGCCTTTCCAGCTACATATCCTGAACCGTGAGACCACGAGGAGCCCCTCCCCACCCAGAGCCTTCTCCAGTGCAGGGCCTGCCCAGAGCACTGAGGTCAAACGCCCGCCACTCGCTGTGGTGACTGACGCGACCCCACGGCCAAGCCCGGGGGCGGGGGAACCCTTCCTAATTCGCGCCCTCCTTAAATTCAAACCAATCAGCGTCGAGCTCTGCACGCGAGCAGTAGAGCCACTGGCCGCCGCTATCTGGGCATGCGCAAGCTCTCGCCTCAGGTCTCCCGCCTCGCATGCGCACCGCGCCGCAGAAAGGTGACGGGGTGTGGGGTAGCCACTAACCTTGGTTCCATCCCGATAGTCGGGGAGAGCTCCTCGGCCTTCCTGTATCACACGCTTGTGGATCCCGTCCGTCCGGAGGCTTGCGATGATATCCGCCATCCTCCTTCCCCGCTGCTCTCTTTCGGCAACTTCCGGACTCGTTCGGACCTGCTTCGGCAATGCTAACGCCTCGGCAGCTTCCGTGATGGCGCCATTTTGGTTGAGGGCAGAAACCAAAAAGGGGACTGAACACGGAAGTGGATGGTGATTGGTTCTCTGCCCCGCGGTTTAGCGCGCGGTCTGGCCAGGGGCGGGGCCTGAGAAGGTCTAGGGGAAGGTCCGAAGCCCGTCGGAGAGGCGGAGCCTGAGTCTGCTAGGCGGGGCCTTTGGGAAATGGAATCTGGGGAGGTTTTTAGATCTCAGAAGGGTCACAACTGTGGCAGGGGAGAATAGCTGGTGCGGGGTGTCGGTGATGGGGGGGATGTGCGGGAAGGGCACCTGGGGCATGCCCGTATGGCATATGAATATGTTCAAGTGGTCATGCCTTGGTGGGTGGAGACCCACACAAAACAAAACAAAACAAAAAAAATGGAATTGCTCTGACCTGCGGATGTCTCCAGCAGCCGCGCAGCAAGCCACGCCATTTAAAATGGTAAACCTAACAGAACGGCAATACAGCGAGTTAGGAAAAGGGAAGGGGGAAAAAAGCCCACCCATAATGTCACACCCTAAAATTAGTCATTTCTCTGTATTCTCTTCCGGATTTTTTCTTTTGCATGTCTTGACACTTTTGCAACCTGTATTTATTTTCTTAAACCCCACCCCCAAAAAAGGCGGGGAGGAGGATGAAAGAGACAAGGAGGGTTTCTGGGTCTCCGCGGGAAACTAAGCTCCCGAGAGACCGAGAGCCCCTGTGGGTGCTCGGCACCCCTGAATCCACAGTGTCTGGCGTATAGTAGGTGCCCAGTAAATACTGGGAGTACGTAAATGATAGAAATTAAGTGCTTTTGGGAATGTCTTCAATGATTCTCTCCGCCTGTGGAAACTAGTTGTAAACAACAGAACCTTCTGCTCCCACTTTGCAGGTTTCAGTCACCGAGTAAGGGCGGGGGTGGGGTGGGGAGGGGTGGTATCTTCATGTCATTTCCACAACTGCAAAGGCTTATTGTCCGTCCTCTGTGACCCAGGTGCTAAGCGCTTTAGATATTTATCCGGTTAATTTTCCGACAAGAAGTTGGGGTGGAACCTCTAAGGTGAAGGGGGAACATGTTTTGTTTGTTTCTTTTCACCAACACCAAGTTTCACAGGCAGGTTGTACCAAAATTTGAAGGAACAAGTGGTCTGTATCTTGTATGAATTGTTACAGAAAAGATAAAAAAGAAAAGATGACCAACATATTTTAAGAGGCTAGTTTAATCTCCATTCTTAAACCAGATAGTACACTACAAAGCAAGAAAAGTTTATACACCCATTTCACTAATATAGATACAAAAAATCCTAAATAAAATATTAAGCTAATAGAATCCAATAGTGTATTTAAAAATGGATCAGGGTCAAGTAGGATTTTATTCAAGAACATAAAAATGGTGTAACAGAAAAATCTTTTAAATAACTCACCATATCAGTGGACACACGAAGAAAACTCATTTAAAAATGCAGAGAAAATATGTGATGAAGGTCTATGACTATTTGTGATAAAGCTCACAGGAATAAAAAGGGAACATCTTCAGATTGATCAAAGCTACATCCTCAGATTGATAAAAGCTACATACAATTAAGTGTGATGGAGTAAATATCAACATTCTCTTTAAGATCCTGAACAAAACAATGAGGCTGTTTAGTATAATGTCTGAAGTCCTGGCCAAAGCAATAGACAAAAAGCAAAACAACAACCAAGAAAAGAGTGCATTGTCATTATTAGCATTTTCTACATACAATCACCTATGTAGAAAATCCAACAGAATCAACAGACTACTTTAACAAATTAGAGTTCGGTAATGTTACAAGGATATAACAGTAAGCTAGCAAAAATGAAAAACTACCCTCCACACCAGCAATAACCAACTCAACGTATAATAAGACACCATTCACAACACCAAAAGAGCCCATAAAGCATTTAGGAAATCCAAAGACAGCTTTCTGAAGAAAAGAAAAAGAACTCTATTAAATGACATAAAAGAAGACGTAATAGAAGTGACATAGCTTCTTAGTGAATAGAAGAACTTAACGTTTAAAGATGTCATTTCTCCTGAAATCAAACTAGAAATTTGATGAAATGCCAATGAAAATTGGGAGGATCTTTGAAGAACTTGAAAAGCATTTCTGTAAGATTTCTGTAGAAGAATAAAAGCCCAGGAAAAGCTAAGCCCAGTTTGAAAAAGACCAAAGAGGAGGGACTTCCCTTCCTTATTAGGACTCCCCACAAACCATCCTAGTAAAAAGCACATGACTCTGGCCAAAGGAATCAAAAAGCTGAGAACAAATGCACATGTATGAAACTATATACCTGATACAGAGTAAAAGTGGCACCACAATCCAGAGGGAGAAAGAGCTGATTGGTAGGTAGTATTGGAAAACTGGTTCACTCTTCATTGAAATAAATCTGGATCCTTCCAAAAGTGGACTCTATAGGCTTCTTTTTTTTCTTTTTCTTTTTCTTTAGGAGGTACTGGGGATTGAACCTGGGATCTGGTGCATGGAAAGCAAGCACTCAAACCACTGAGCTACTTCTCCTCCCCCATAGGCTTCTTAATATTAATTGCAATAATACCTAACATTTATTTTAAATGCTAACTATGTGTCAGGAACTGTTCTGTGCTCCTTACTAGGCATTCACAAATTCAACCCTTGGTTTAGGCTGAAGGAAGCCCTTTTATTAACTGCACTTGACAAATGAGGAAACTGAGGCACAGAAAGTTCATGTAACTTGCTCAAGGCAGGACCAAGATTTGGGTGAAGCAAGTAAGGGGTGCAAATGCAGGATTAAATTTATTTTTTTAATTTTTAATAAAACTTTAAAATTGTTTAAATACAGTTTAAAGTTAAATCAAAATTTCACATTTGATACTTTGTTCATCATGGATTTTTGGCATTAATTTTTATTTTTTTTAAATATGATTTTTCTTGCTTACTGAGTGCATTATTTTCGGCATCCCCTTAAATTTTGTACGTGAGGAAAGCCCTCCATCTCCTCACCCTAGACCCGGCCCTCCAAGGTCCAAAAGGTAGTAAGGGAAAGACCTGAAAGTCAAGTCCAGGTCGTTGGGCTTCAGAGCCCCATTCCTGACCACTTTGTTGCAACACATGTCTAGATAGTAAAACCGTAAGGGGACAGAATAAGATGTTGGAGAAGATCTTCATGACGTCAGGGTGAGAGAACATTTTCAGCAAGGCTCAAAGTGAAGGATTATTCTCTATCCAAGGGCACCTTGCATGAACTATGAACAGGGAGTCTGACAGGGAGGAGATATTTGCAACATTAAAAAATCAGCACGAGATTAATCATGAGATAGGTATAGCCATGCACATCAGTAGGAAAAAGACTTGAAATCTGACAGAAAAACAATGGACAAGGGAAATGAGCAGGCGATTCACAAAAGAGGAGCTGCCCAAACCCTCCAGTTGTCATGAAGCCAGATGAAAATAAGGTACCACTTTATAGTCATTAGATTGGCAAGCCTTTAGAGACCTGGATAGTACCAACCGCTGAGGGAAAACTGGAGCCCGGGAGGTGGGTGCGTAAACTGGTGCAGTCACACAGGAGAGCATCTGTGTACCTTGAGAAGTCACAGTGCGTGTACCCTATGGCCCGTCGGTCCTAGTCCTGGGCACCCTGCTCCAAGAATAATGCTCTCACATCCATGAGGGGACAGGATGAAGATGTTTAGGGCAGCGACATCTGTGATGGAGGTGTTGGGGTCAGCTAATGGCGGAGTGGATTATAAAAGTGGAGGATGCAGGGCATGGTATACCAAGCATGCAGCTGGGAGAAGCAACCAAAGATGCATGCAGGAAACATGAGTGTTCAGTGGGAAAAAATGAACTGAATGAGTTTTACATGATGACACCAGGTTTGTAAATTGCAAACACATCCGCAAAGGAGAGAGTACCATGTGTGGTGCAGGGCTAGGCAACATTCTAGAATGCAGGTGGAGCACACTGATGTGGGTCCTCCAGAGGGGCCTTCTTCATAGTGACAGCGTGTCACCAACTGAGAAGCAGGAGTGACTGGACTCTCTGGACCTGAGATCATAAAATGAAAGGGGAATGGGGATGGCAGTTTTGGGGAGCTAGGTGGGCCTGGGTTCAAATTCCAGTTCTACCACTTGAAGGCATTTGGGACTTTGGCAAATCATTCTTTCATCCCTTCCACAAATTTTGGGCATCTACTTAGGGCCAAACAGTGTTCTGGGCACTGTAAATACAGTGCTGGATGTAACAGGGTAAATGAGATAATTTTAGGTAAGTGCTCTGTGATATGAGACTGACTTTAGATGGCATAGTCAGGAATGGTCCCTCTGAGAGGTGACATTTGGCAGGGGCACAGATGACCAAAGGAACCCGTTGTGCGAAGAGCCAGGTAAAGAGCTTTCTTGGCATAGGGACAGTGTGGGCAAAGGCCCTAAGCTGGGAAGACTAAGAAGACTGGGTGAGGATGGAAGAGACAGGCAGTGGCCAGACCACACAGGGCTCTGTGGGTAAAAAGTTCAGATTTTACCCTAACGGCAATGGAAGACCAGAGGAAGGTTTTAAACAGAGAAGTGACATAGCCGCAGGCATTAAAAAACAAGAAAGTTTTATTGGAGATTCACCCACAGAGAGAGAGAAAAAGATCAGGGAGGTGGTGTTAAAATATGTTGTTGGGGAGCGGATGTAGCTCAAGTGGTTGAGGGCCTACTTCTCATGTACGAGGTCCTGGGTTCAATCCCCAGGACTTCCTAAAAAAAAAAAAAAAAAAAAATTCCTGTTGGCTGCTGGGGGAGACCGGATGGGAGGAGAGAATGGAATGGAATGGCAATCAACCAGCCTCAGTTTCCACATCGGCAAGATGGCGAGAATACTCCTCCCAGGCTGGGCGTGGAGAAGCAGTGAGGCCCCCGAGGCTCCACGGGCCTCGAGAAGCCGACAGCGCTGCAGAGCGCCCCTCCTCGCTCCTTGCGGCCGGGAGCCACGCGCGGAGGTCCGTCCGGGCCCAGCAAGGACTGCGGGTGGCGCCGGAGCGCGCCCGGGCTGCGGCTCACCCCGGCAGCCGCGGGGCGGCGCCCACCAGCCCGCTCGGCGCTCGGCGCCCCTGGCCTGCCGCGGGCGGGCGGGGGCGGGGCCGTTACGTGGGGGCGGGCCCTCGGGGGCGGGGCCCGGCGTGGGGGCGGGGCCGCGGCGGCGCGGGGCAGGCGGCGCGGATGGCGGCGGCGCAGGGCGCCTGAGTGGGCCGGGGCCATGAGCGCCGCCCGGCCCCAGTTCAGCATCGATGACGCCTTCGAGCTGTCCCTGGAGGACGCGGGGCCCGGGCCCGAGGCCAGCGGGGTGGCCCGCTTCGGGCCGCTGCACTTCGAGCGCCGGGCCCGGTTCGAGGTGGCCGACGAGGACAAGCAGTCCCGGCTGCGCTACCAGGTGAACGACCCGGCCCACCTCGCCTCCCGCCCCGTCCCGGCCGGACCCGGGGTGCGATCCCAGGCCGGACCCGGGAGAGCCCCGTGTCCCGGGAGAATCTGCCTAGTGGCCCCAGCTGGAGTGGAAGACGCCCCCTCCCCGGACGTGGCCTGGAGCCCGGCCCAGACCCACATCCCCACCCGCCCGGCCCCGACCTCGGTCCCCAAGCCGAGACTGGAGAGTCCGGCCGGGGCCTCACTCCCACCCCAGCTGGAGATCCCAGCTGGAGACCCCACCCTCCATACCCTGACCCAAAGCCTTGCCCGCACTCAGGCGCACCCGGTTCAGCCCCAGGCCAGATGAAGTAATGGAGCCTACACTCCCCACTCGGTCCTGGGAGCGCCCCCTGCCCTCCATTTGGAGCCCCCCTCCCATGACAAGTCTTCCCTCCCCGGACGCCAACTAAACCAGGAATCCCCATCTTCCCGGAGGACCTCCACCAACGCTAGGATCTTTTCCTTGGAGATCTGGACCAGATTTCTGTGTCCCAAATCCGGGAACCATGGGTCTGGCCTTCTCTGACACCCTAAATCCAGAGCCTCCACTCTGGACCCCTGAAGTATCATCCCGAGAGCTTCACCCTGATTCCCAAGTTTGGAAGATCTGGTCCTGGGGCCCCTGCCGGCCCCTGCTCTCCAAGCCCCCGGTGCCCGCCTCCCACCCGGGTTTCAGTTTCTGTGAATCACCAAACCCGTTCTGCCGGAGGTGGAGGGCCAGGGAGCAGCTGGCAGGCAGCAGGCGGACAGCTGTGGGGCCTGCTGCCTCCTCTCCCCTAGCGGGACAGGAGGAGGGGCCTGACCCTATGGCCACTCTGAGCCCCGCGTTCCGGAACAGAACCTGGAGAATGATGTGGACGGAGCCCAGGCCTCTCCGGAGCCGGATGGGGGGATCAGCACCAGGTCAGGGCCAGGTGGGGACCCACCCGTATTCCAGCCCCAAACCTCCAGCTCCTGTTCTCCAGGGGCCCCACCCTGCCTGACTCAGCTTCCTCCCGTCCTGTCCTGGAGGGAGTCCTGGTCTGGCCCCCATTCCCCCCACGGGCTCCCCTGGCCTAGCCCTGACCCCCAGCCTCCTCCCACCCCTGAAATGGATCCTCTTTCTGCACCCGTTAGGGCCCCTCTCCTACAGGGATACTGTCTGCTCTAGTCCCTGCACGACCCCCTGCCACTTCCTCCTGCCCTCTTGCGCCCCTCCTCCCTCACTGGCCCACCTGTCCTGCAGGGACTCAGGCCGAACCTCAGTCCGCAGCTCCCAGTGGTCCTTTAGCACCAGCACCAGCAGCACCCAGCGCTCCTACAACGCCTGCTGCAGGTGAGCCCCTGTTCCTCTGGAGCCCCCCACCTGCTCTCTGCCATGGCGCCCACAGCCCTGCCTCCCCCCACCCCCTCCCAGCACCCCTTTCACATCCAGCCCTCTCTCCTGCCCGCCCGTCAGCTGGACCCAACACCCTCTGATCCTGAAGAACCGCCGGGTGGTGCTGGCCTCCTTCCTGCTGCTGCTGCTGGGGCTGGGTGAGTGCCCCCGAGGGTCCCCCGCCCACCCCCTGAGGGGCCGCCCTCCTTGGTGCCGGCTCTGCATCCTCCTTGGCACCCCGAGCCTCCCAGCCTCCTGAGGAGGCAGCTGGCTGGCATCACCCCACTGCCATTTTACAGGGGAGGCCTTGAGAGGTCCCCAGACAGGAAGCCACACACGGCTGAAAACGGAGCCTGGCTCCAGAGAGCTATGGATTCTTCCTTGTCCTTTTTCTGTTTTGACTTTGCCTCTTTGTGCCATCATGCGCCAGCACAATATCCTGAACTACATCTGTTTCGGCCCTGGGGATACAGCGGAGAAAGGAACAGCTAGAGATGGACAGAGTCCCTGCCCTCAGGGTGCGTCCACTCCCGTGGGGAGTGCACGTGGTCTGTCAGTGCAGGCTGAGGCACACACTGCGCTGCGGTTCACAGAGAACCGGAGAGTAACAGCCCGCCTCACAGCAGGGAGACGGGGCCTGAGGTCCCAGCAAGTTAGGGAGGGCCAGGCACTGTGGCCAGGGACTGAGTGCCCTGCCAAACTGAGCCATGGGGCATCTGCCACCACCCGCTCCTCTGGAGCCCGAGAGCTGGCAGGGGTCTCTCTTACCCCCATTGATCCCATAGGGAAACTGAGGCCCAGGGCAGGCCTAGATGTCACAGATGCTTCTGAGTATAGGCTCCTCATTCTCTGGGGCTATGGAGGCAGGGCCCCCAGAAAGGATCGAGAGTTGGGGTCAGGAGGAACCCCTCAGGAGGGTTGCTGCCCTGGCACCCCCTCCCTTCTCTGGAAGATCATAGCCCCCAGGCAGCCAGGCCCCCCACTGAGCAGTGCACTAGCTCACCCTGGGGCCTACGCCCCGGGTGTGTGTGCAGGGGAGGGAGCTGCCACTGCCCAGCCCCCCCACTGCGTGCCCCACACTCGGCATGCTGGCCACCATCCCCGTCTCACAGGTGAGGACACAAGCAGGTGAGGGGCCTGCTTGGGTCACCCCTGAGAAGTAGACAAGCTGGGAGTCAAACGCACAGGAGTGAGAATGCTGGGCCTCCGGGCCACCGTGTGCTCGTATAGGGGCCTTTGTAGGAATTAGTAACAGGCGTCCCCTCTGAGTGGGCACGAGAGCCCACGGTCCTAAGCCAAGGCACAGGCGGTTTCAGCCCCCATCACCCCCTTGGTGGCATGATGTGCAGTGCACAAACCACACAACAGTCCACGGTCGCCCTGAGAGCCTCCTTGCTCTCGCCCTACCCCACCTCCCCCCCCCCATTCCATCCTCCAACTGGGAACCCAGGACTCGGCCTGAAAAGTTGATCCACATCCCCTCTCCACCTTCCTTCCCAGATACCCCCTGTCCTTGGGCCAAAATCCACATCCCGCCTGGGGCGTACAGGTCCTGCCATACATTTCCCTCCAGCCTGCGCTCTTGCCGGTCCACTTTCACCAAATGCTGAAAGCTTCTAGAGAGCCCCAATTCCTCCCAGACTCGAGGCCAGGGGTTCTTAACAAGGGGTCTATAAGCTTGAATTGAAATTCAAAAGACCATTATTCTTGTGGAGACGTGTTGGCACAGGTGATCTAAATATTTATTAGTAATACTCAGCGTAGTGTGGACTCAGGAGGGGTCTGTGGTTTTCACCTACCTCTCGAAGGGGGTCCGTGGGACAGAAAAGGCTCAGAAGCCCTGCTCGCGGCCTTTGCAGTGCTGTCGCCTCTGCCTGGGCTTCTGTCCTCCATCTGCACACCGAAGTAGCAAAGCCCCTGGCGACAGGCAGCCTCCACCGTCCAATTGCAGCCAGGGCCATGCCTTTCCCCTCTCTGCCTCAGTTTCCTCCTTGGTGACACAGGGATGATAGCAATACCTGTCCTGTGTGGTCAAGGTGACAGCTAAGGCAGTGCCTGGCAGCCGCTGGGAAGTGGTCAGTAAATGCTAACCCCTTACTGCTGCCGCTGCTGCCCGCCCCCAGCTCGGCCTTCTGATCTGAGCTCAGATGTTGCCACCTGCAGGAAGCCCGTCCCCGACGCCCAGGCTATCCCCCACTGCCCTCTTCTGCTCCATCCTGTGACTTCAGGGTTCCTGGCCTCCCGGGCTGTCCACCGCGAAGCCCCAGCCCCACCCCCCACAGAGCAGGTGCTCCCGGGAGGTTTGTTGAACGAATGAAAGGCCACACCAAGGAGCAGACAAAAGCCTCTCGTTTCACAGACCTTTCCCAGGGCCTGCCAAGTGCCCGGCCCTGAAAGCAGCTTGGTGAGCTCGGTGGGGGGCGCCCCTGCAGCTCAGGTGGGGGCGCCCTTCCCCGGGCCTGCGCCTCGGTGGGTGGGGGAGGCCCCGCCCCGGGCCCTCACCCGTGCGGCCCTCTGTGTGCAGTGCTGATCCTGGTCGGCGTGGGACTGGAGGTGACCCCCTCTCCAGGTGAGGCCCCCGGCGGGTCGGGCAGGAGGGGTCCCCCCCGCCCCCGGCGCCGCGCCCTGACCCGCCGCTCCCACCCCGCAGGTGTCTCCAGCGCCATCTTCTTCGTGCCGGGCTTCCTGCTGCTGGTGCCGGGAGGTGCGCGGGGGGCGGGCCCGGGGGCGGGGCCTGGCGCGGGGGGCGGGGCCTCGGAGCTGACCGCCGGCCCCCGCCCTGTAGTCTACCACGTGATCTTCATCTACTGCGCGGTCAAGGGCCACCGGGGCTTCCAGTTTTTCTACCTGCCCTACTTCGAGAAGTGAGGCGCCCCCCCTCCCCGCGCGCGCGCGGCCGCGCCCCCCGGGGCCTCCGCGGAGCTCGCCGCGTCACCTTCTCTCATCTCACGGCAGCAGCCGCCCCTCCACGGCCCGCGCAGCCCGCTGCCCCATCTGGACTTAGCTCAGGAAGGTTGGGTGGTGCCAGGCCCTCTACCTGGGCCCTCGCCCCTCGCCTGTTCAGTGCCTTAACCCCTTCCTGGGCCCGGGGCTCCTGGGTCGGTGTTACTTTGTGCTAATAAAAGGGTAGTTGATTCCAGCAGCCTTCCTCTTGGCCACGCCGGGCCAGCCGCCAGCCGCGCCACAGCCCCCTCCACAGAGACTGAGAGAAGTACCCCAGGACCACTGAGCTCCTGGGGACACAAAGCCCTGATGCGTCAGCCATGTGGCACTAGAGGGGCAGAGCTGGGCCTGCCAGCTTGGGGATGCTCTTGGGGCCCCAGGCTGCCACAGCCAGCCCCAAATGTGGGCCTTGACGGGGCAGCAGCCCAGGCTCTGCTTCTTAGTCGCCCCCCACCTGCAACCTGCCTGCCCCCCAGCTTGAGAAACCCAGGAGGCCGGGCCCATGGCCCAGCGAGCCCCGGTGATCAGAGAATCTTAGAACCACGGAGCGTTAGAAACAGACCGGCTCGGAATCTTAAGAACGGAGAGACAGAAACCTGGAAATCCGAGAGCACCCCAGGCCCTGCCCCCCAGGCCCCGTGCATGGCACATCGGGGGGGCTGCCTCCCACAGTGCCCCCTCACCCCGTCAGCACCGTTTCGCAGGAAGCTGAGGCCGGTGAAAAAGCGACTCACCCGACGGCAGCCAGTGGGCTGTGCCCAGTTAGGCCTGCAGCCCAGGGCTCCAGCCGCCTCTCCTCTCCGTGGCACCGTGGGGGAGGGAGGAGAGCTGGTGTGGTCACCTGCCAGGCAGCAAGTCCTGTTCCTGGCACACACGCTGACGGTCTGTCTCCCCCACCGAGATGAGCGAGGGGCCGGGCCTGGCCTGGCTTCCGTGCGTCATCGCCGCAGCCCTGGGACTGTGGAATGAATGACCCCCAGAGGCCAGCTTCTGAGCCTGTCCTCCCCTAGGCACCCAGCCCCCCACCCTTAGCCCTGAGTCACTACCTGTCTGGGAACCCCATCTGGATGCAGGAAGCCCTAAACCACTAGTTCTCCATCTCCCAGTGGGGCAGGACCAGTTCTAGTTTCCAACCCAAGATAGACCAGTACTTCTGTAAATTAAATAAAAACTAGAAAAATGGAACAAAAAGTGAAAGACACACAGAGTCCAGGCCCACAGCTTTTATCATTGGATTAATTGGGCAGAAAAGTACATTTCAACACATATATTCAGAACAAGCATAGGAAAAAAGAAAAATTCCAGAAACCATTCACTGAAAGTGACAAACAGGCAATAAATACAGAGTCATTACACTCATAACTCATTCTGCAGTTTTAACCAGGTTATTCTATTCAGCTCTAGTGCCCAGGCGAAATACGGCCTGCGAGCTGGGAAAGATTTTTCTTTTTATTTCATCGTGGTCACATATGCACAACTTAATATTGAAAATGGAGAAGTATTGGATTCCTCTAGGTGCTTGGCTATCATGCATAAATGAATTTATGAACACGCCAGTAAAAAGAACTTATTTGGGAAATGGGGGCAACATGTGAATCTCCATCACAGTCACAACGTTGTACCGCCATCGCCACCATCCATTACCCAAACTTTCCCACCACCCTGAACAGCTAAGAATGATTTCTGTGATTTTTAATGGTCAGGAAAAAAGTTGAAGAGTAATAATACTTCATGACGTAAAAATTATATCAAATTCAAATATTGAGGTCCATAAGTAAAGTTTTGTTAGTGCCCACCGCACCCGTTTGTTTTTTTTGTCTTTTTTTTAAATTTTATCCCCTCTGCCCTTGTGGCTTGTTTTTGGCTTTCTGCTCCCAGTGTCCATTTGCTGCATGCTCTTCTGTATTTTTACCCGTCTCCCCTTTTTTTGTTGCGTCATCTTGCTGAGTCGGCTCTCCATGGCGCTTGCAGGCCGGCTGGCACTCCGTGGTGTGCGGGCGACCCTGCCTTCACAAGGAGACCCCGGGACGTGAACCCAGGGCCTCCCGTATGGACGGGAGCCCAACTGAGCCACCGCCGCTTCCCGTACCCATTTGTTTTTGTGTTGACTGTGGCTGTCTACGACTTGTAGCTTTGTGCTGTGGCTACAATGGCAGGATTGAGTGGTTCCAACAAAACCATGTGATCCTCAAAGCCTAAAATATTCACTCTCTGATCCTTTACAGAAAAAGTTTGCCAACCCTTGGTCTCTTTGAAATACCATGAATATCAGTATTTGAACTTTTAATGTGACCCAGGAGCTGGAGTCTAGCTATTTCTTGAGTGCAGGTTGGCCTGAGAGCTAACACAACAGGCATACCTCTTTTTTTTGTTTATTTTTTTTCGGTTTTCAGGTACCAGGAACCAGGAATTGAACCCTGGACCTTGCATTTGGGAAGCCAGTGCTCAACCACTGAGCCACATTGGCTCCCCTGAGTTGGGTTTCTCATTTGTTTGCTTATTTTTAGGAGGCACCAGGAACCAAACCTGGGACCTCCCTGTGGAAAGCAGGCGCTCAACCGTGTGAGCCACATCCCCTCCCCCCTCAATATTTTGCATTTCTCTTTATTGCACTCTGCAAATATTGCGGTTTTGTTTGTTTTTGGAGGTGCGGGGGATTGAACCCAGGACCTCCTACATGGGAAGCAGGCAATCAGCCACTGAGCTTTATCTGCTCCCCAGTGCAAGTTGTTTTTTTCGTTTGTTTTATTTTTAGGAGGTACGGGTGTCGTATGTGGGAAACAGGTGCTCAACGACCTGAGCTACTTCTGCTCCCCTGTGTTGTGTTTTTTATAAATTGAAGGTTTGTGGTAACCCCACAAGGGGCAAGTCTGCCTGTGCCGTTTTTCCAACAGCATGTGCACACTTGGTGTTGCTGTCATGTTAATTAGCATGTGCACATTGTTGTTTTAGACATAAAGCTATTGCACACTTAATATTGTCAACATAACTTTTATATGCACTGGGAAACCCAAAAATTTCAGGGGCCTTGCTTTCTTGCCATATTTGCTTTATCGAGGAGGTCTGGAACTGAATCCACACTCTCTGAGACACGCCTGTATTCACAGGCACCAAGATTATCTAAACTCTTTCTGTCTCTCCTCAGTGAATTGTGACTCAGTTTACCCTGAATGCCTTTTGACTCAAGCCCATTTTCATCTGACATTCCTATAGTTAAACTAGCTTTCTTTTGGCATTTTAGCTAGTGGATATTTTTTTGAAGCCCTCACGCCCAGCCATTCGGTTGTCATGTTTTGAACGTCTCTTGTCTCTGTACTTAGCTGCATGGAAGAGCCTGCTTCCTGCCCTTTGGGATCTGCTGTCCCCTTCTTCCACAGAAGAACCGCCAGCTGTTGGCTGGGCACTTGACCACCCACATTAAAGCCTGCTTCTCCCAGCATCCTTTGCAGCTGGTTGTGTCATGTGGTAAGCTCTGCCTAATGGGATACAAGTGGTTCATATTGTTTGCCCTCCTGTTTTCTTTGTTCCTTCTTCCATCCTCCCACTTAGAAAACAAACAAATGTGCTCACACCCTAGGGATGGCAGAACAGCAAGCCAGAGGAGCCTGGGTCCCTGAAGAATGTGTAAAGCCAGCTCCACCTTCAGCCTTTTCCTGTGGGGGAAAGAAACTTCTACCCAGTTTGAGGCAGTGTTATTTTGGGTCTGTTACTCACAGGGCACCTAATCCTAATAGTGATCCTTTAAAAAAAAAATGCAATTTGGGACTCTGACTTTCAACTAGCAAATTTAATCTTCTATTTATTGAAAACATTGATTTTTTAAAATATTATTTCTTCTTTTTCAGTTTTTTTTAACAAATCAACTTTATTCATACATATTGATAAAGCATACAATTTATCCAAAGTGTATTTGGTATACTTACATAGTTGTACATTCATCACTTCAATCATTATTAGAGCATTTTCATTATTTCAGTAATAATAAACAAACATGAAAATTCTTCACCACTCAATCTCTCTATGCTTCCCCTGCAGTAAATAGCTGCAATTTCTGGCTATTCTTGCCCATTTATTCATTTTTAAGCAGTTACACTGAGATGCATTCATATACCATACAGTCTAACCAAGGTGAGTTATCAATGGGTTTTAGTATAATCACAGTGTTGTGCATTCATCACACACAAAATTTTAGAACAATTTCATTCCTCCAAAAAGAGAAACTCCACACCCCTTAGCAGTCACCCTCAATCCCTCTGTCCCTCCCCAGCCCTACGTAACCACTAATCTAATTTCATCTTTATAAATCCATTTATATTTACATTTTATATACATGGAATCATACAAGATGTCGTACTTTGTGCCTGGTTTCTTTCACTTAGCCTCGTGGTTTTTTGGTATGTGTCTGATATTAACATCTTGTAGTATTAACATACACTTGCTCAGTTTCAAAGAAAAATGTAACATGGGACTGGATAGCTTAGTAAAACCACATGTGAAACATGAATTTGGGTAAAATTGCACATATAAGACGGCTTTTCTTTGAAAGGATTATTTCTGCCTTCTGTTTTAATGTTTTCTATTTACTTTGTTTTTCTTTGCTTTTTCCCTCTGTTCCACCCTTCTGTTGGCTTAATCACAAACTCCTTGTTTCCCCTTTTCCTTCTGTTACATGACAAGTTACCTTTAGGAGGTTAACAGCCTGAAGTTACTCTACCCTCTGCCATAACAACAACAACAACAAAGGATTTTGGCTAGCCAAAGCATCCCCTCCCAGCTTCCATCTTATTTTGTCTTTTATTTTAGTCCCTCCCTGTTTTTAAAATCTCCCAAATTAGTTTTAAAAACAAACAAACACAAAACAAAACACCTAAGGCTTCTTTAGCTCTACTGATAGGTTTACTGATTGCTCTCCTGACTCTCTTTCACCACGTGCTCTGCCTTGCTTACTGAAGCCACCTCTTCAGCAAGGACGTGTGGTTGGGAAACCCTTTTTCCAGTCTTCTTTTGTTGAAAAGGTCTATATTCCACCTTTATTCATGAATAATGATTGATATGGGTATAGCCTTCTTGGCTGAGGTTTATTTTCTTTTCCCCTTTGGCCGACAATGAATTCTTCCTCCGCACTTTGAACAATTTATTCCATTGCCTGCTGGCATCTATTGTTGCCAGCGAAAAGTCTTTGGAACGTCTAGTTGGTTTTCGTTTATAAGTAATCTTATTTTCTCTGGAGGTTTTTTTTTTTTTTTTCCCCAAAAAAGATTTCCTTTTTGTATTCTGCAGTTTCACTGGGTTGTATCTAGGTATGGATTTTTAAAAACTTATTCTGTTCTGGCTCCAACATGCTCCCTCAAGGTGGGGGCCTAAGTCATTGCTTAGTTATGGAAAAATATTAGCCATCATCTCTTTTAATATTGCTTCATGCTCACATTCTATATTCTCTCCTTATGAGATTCTTCATGATTTTTAATAACACTTTAATATTTTCTATCTTTTTTATCCATCAGTGCTATGGTTGGGATGATTTCTCCAATCTAGCTTTTGGTTCTTTAATTTTCTCAGATTGTGTCTAATCTGCTGTTTAATTTATCCACTGATTTTCCACCCCATTCCAATGGTTATATCTTTAATTTCTAGGTCGACTGGGTTCTTTTTAAATCTTCCTGTCGTTTTTTTTGTTGTTGTTGTTTTGTTTCATACTATTCTATTATGGCATATTGGTCTCTCTTCCTTCTTTTATCCCAAAATCTTTTACATTCATTTTATGGTCCGTTATAGATTGCTCCATTATGCTCCTGTTTCTTGCATCTGCTGAGCGAGTGTTGTGCTGGACGGTTTGTAATTTTTTTCCTGAGTTCCTCTTCAGGAGTGGAGAGTCTTTTTAGAAATCCCATGAGCCCTGGGTTGAGAGAGTGCCCCCCTCGGCAGTTTTCCAATCCCTTCGGCTTTTCCCACCATGGAGGTAGACTGCCCTCCTGCTGGACGTGCAGCCCTGGGCTTCGGGCCTCTCCAGGTGCCTTTTTTCCCATCCCAGGCCCTGCACCTGGAGACAAGCTCCCTTGCCCGTCCTCGGGCTGGTAGGTGGCCATCTAGTTCGGGCTCCCTTTCATGAACAGGATAGCCTGGTGAAACCCTGGGACACATTCAGGACGTTGATTTCTTGCTCCCCACCCTCGTGCAGTCATTTGTTCATCGTGGGTGTCAGAGCCCAGGCTCCAGAGCTGCCACCTGGACCGGAAACCCCCACGGAGGCGGCTCCCTTCCACCATTCCAGCTTTGATTTCTCTCTTTGTCTTTGGTAACTGGGCAACTGGTAACTTTGGTAACTGGGCTCTCAAATTCAGCTATTTTTTCATTTCTGCCCATGAGTAGTGGGAAGAGGCCTCCCAATTCACCAAGTTCTTAGAGGTTCCGCCTCCCCATCCTTGAATGCCGCCCCTTCCAGGGAACTCCCTACCTCCTAACGGACTGGAGAGATCCAAACACTGGGGAATGACAGGCTGTTGAGGGCGGGCTTCCTCCTAGTGGCTTGGGGCAGGGGAAGGCGAGGATGAGGGTGAGCAGGTGCCGTCATGAGCAGGCGCCCCGGCCAGGTGCTCTTCCGTCCATGGGGGCCCCTTGAGGGGGATTCGCAGGAAGAACCCTGCTCGGGGTCCCTGGCTCTCCACCCTGGAGCCTCAGTGGGTGGAAAGCATCATCACAAACTCTGCGGGAGAGAAGGGGTGGGGCTTAGGCCGGTCCAGGTCAGGGAGGGAAGGAGGCCTTGGGGTCGCCCTGGGAGCGAGAGGGTGGGAGGGACACTCACCATCAAAGTCTACGGTGCCATCCCCATCGAGGTCCACCTCGCGGAGCATCTCCTCCAGCTCAGGGCCCGCCAGCGGCTCCCCCAGGAGGGCCGGTGCTGCCTGCCGCAGCTCCGCCACCGTGATCCGTCCATCCCCGTCCCTGTCAAACTAGGGTCCCGGAAGTCCTCAGCACCCCCCCGCCCCCGAATGCTTCTGCAGGTACCCGGCTCCACTCCTGCCACCTCTTCTGCCTGGATGTCCCCCCATCCCTGTCCCTCCAACTTGTCCAGGAAGCCTCCCTGGACAGGCCACCTCCCCACCCCTCCCGTCCCAGGTGGGAGTGAGCCGAGTCCTCTCTGACCACCCCTGGGTCCTAGGCCCACCCCCTCCAGGGTCCCTGGCCCCCAAGGGAGGGGGGGCCTCCCGAGCCTCACACCGTCTGACCGAGAGGCCACGGAGGCCACCAGCCAGGCTCCCCACCCCCCACCTGGACTGCAGCCCCCACCTCCCGGAAGGCGACGTGCAGCTCCCGCACCCCCAGCATGTGCGCCGTCTCCTCCCGCAGCTTGGGGCTCATCAGGTCCACAAAGTCCTCGAAGTCCACGCGGCCACCCACTGCGGACCCAGGCAGAGAGTCACGGGTGACCCAAGGGCCAGGCCCTCCCGGCTCGGCACTCGGGAGGAAACAGCGGCACCCGCACCCGGGCGCCAGGGGCCAGGGCTGGTCTGCTCTCAGGGTGGGGGCACGGGACCGGGCTTTGGAGTCTGACCACCCGGGGCTCAAATCCTGACTCGGCCATGCATCATGCGTGAGCGTGGGCGGCCGCTAAACCTCCCTTCCTCATCCTAGAGTGCGGGTGAGGGACTCTGCTCCGTGGGGTGCTGTTGGGATCAGAGGCCACGGCTATAAAGTGCTGCCACCCAGGAGGTCGGCAGCAAAAGCCCCTGATGGGGCACACCCATGCGCTAGATGCCCTCAACTAAAAAGCGCCACGGGAGCGGATGTAGCCTGCGTGGTTGAGCGCCTGCTTCCCATGGACAAGGTTTTGGGTTTGATCTCCGATAGCTCCTGAAACCAAACAAACGATAAAACCACGTAGCTCAGTCTTTGAATGCCGGGTTGAATTAAAAAAAAAAAAACCCGCCAGTGGCTGAATAACAGATTGAGGGGGAAGAAAAAGAAGCAGTGCACTAAATGTTCCCGTGTGGGGACTCCCATCCCGATTTTAGAAAGTATAAAGAAACGCAGCAAGATGACGTAGCAAAGAGAGAGAGAGATACAGATTCCCAGTGCCACTGACAAGAATGCAGGCGGGGAAGCGGATGTGGCTCACACCTACCATGTAGGAGGTCCAGGGTTCAAACCCAGGGCCTCCTGGCCCGTGCAGTGAGCTGGCCCATGCGTAGTACTGCCATGTGCAAGGGGTGCCATGCCATGCAGGAGTGTCCCCCCGCGTAGGGGAGCCCCACGTGCAAGGAGTGCACTCCATAAGGAGAGCTGCCCCTTGCAAAAAAAGAGCTTAGCCCACCCAGGAGTGGCACTGCACACATGGAGAGCTGATGCAGCAGGATGACAGAGCAAAAAAAGAGACACAGATTCTGGGTGCCGCTGACAAGAATACAAGTGGACACAGAAGAACACGCAGTGAATGGACACAGAGAACAGACAACTGGGGAAGGGGGAAGGGGAGAGAAATAAATTTTTAAAAAATGAAATAAAAAATAAAGAGACAGATTTCCGGTGCCACCAAGAATGCAAGTGGACACAGAAGAACACTCAGTGAATGGACACAAGAGAGCAGACAGCAGGGAGGGGAGGGGAGAGAAATAAAAAATAAAATGAATCTTTAGGAAAAAGAAACAAAAAAAAAGGATGCAGGCAGACACAGAAGAACACGCAGCGAATGGACACACAGAGCAGACAACTGGGGGGGTGAGTAAGGGGAGAGAAATAAATCTCTAAAAAAAAAAAAAAAAGGAAGAAAACCAGTGCAAGGCAGGGAGCCTGACAAATTAGCGAATGGCAATTACACAAGTGCCCGTGACACATTTAGTCACAAAGAACAGCAGGGCTCTGGCACGCCGGGCCCAGCCTGGACTCGGGGCCCCGAGGCCCAGGCACCACCCCCTGGCTGGCTTATTGGGGGCTCCAGAAATGGGGCTCACTGAACCTCAGGAGGCCGTGCCCTCCCCAGAGAGGCTCCAGCTGCAGCCACCCCGGCCCCCCCGTCGCCACGAGGGTCCCAGCAGAGAGGGGCCTGTAAGGTCTCCGGGGTGCCCGGGCCGAGCGGAGAGGGAGGGGTGCCCCGGGGGTTCCTCGGCCCGGCCCTTGCCCGCCCACTGCGCCAGGAACGTGGTGGACACCTACCCTCAGGGGCCCTCAGAGACCCCTCCCACCAGCCCTCGTGGTCCCCCTGAACCCCGAGGCTCAGAGAGGCCGGCGGGGGGCGAGCCACTGACTGCGCATCTTGACGTGCTGCGAGAGCTCGAGGAGCTCCATCTCGGTGGGCATGTAGCCCAGTGCCCGCATGCAGGCGCCCAGCTCCCGGGGGCCCAGGCCGCCGTCCCCGTCCGTGTCGAACTCCTCGAAGGCGGCCCGCAGCTCTGGGACAGGGGGCTGAGGTCAGGCGCCGGCCACCGGGCGCCGGGACAGCCCCCGCCCCCCGGGCCAGCAGCAAGGGCCACTCACCGTCCAGCTCCCCGGGGTCCAGCTCACGGTCCTGCAGGCAGAGAGCGCAGCACGTCCCCAGGGGGGCCCTGGCGGGGTCCCCCCCGTCCTTCTCCTCCAGGCCCGGCGCCCCTACCCCTGCTCCTGGAGCTCAAGGCCCACCCTGGCCTGGAGGTCCAGCTCAGCACAGTCCCCACCTCCCGCCAGCCCGAGGCCCGGGACCCCCGCCGTCCAGGCTCCCTGGGCACTAAGGGGTGGGGTGGGCCAAGCCTCAGGACCTGACCCCCCACTCGCCGGCCCCCCGCCCGCCCCGCCCGACCTTCCCGAAGACGCGGTCGAGCAGGGGCCAGTATGTCCTCTGGGCCGCGTCGTGCTGGCGGACAGATCGGTGCCGGTGGGACTGGCGACGAGAGGCTGGCCTGGGGGTCCCAGGGGGCGGCCCCTCCTGTCCATCCCCGCTCCTAGGGGGTTTTTTGCTGCTCCCCGGACCCGCAGGGCCCTGGACAGCGGCCTGCTTCCCGGAGCTGCCGGTGCCCGCCTGCCACCCGCGAGGTCCCCTCTCCCTCATGCTCTTTCTCCTGGTTGAGGTGGGCCCCTCGGCCCCACCCTGGGGAGCCACCCCTCCTGCAGGGGGCTTCTGGGGGCCGGGGGCCGGGTCTGGGCAGCGCTGCCCCCTTGCCAGGCCTGCGGCCATGTGGGGAGACACTGCGAGACGGGGCCCCACTGAGCGCGCTTGGTTCTCAGGTCCCACAAAGCTGCTTACGTGCCCCCGCCGGCCGGGTTCCGTGCCCCGAGGGGGATTAGGGTAAGTGAGGTCGACAGCCCGGGCTCTAATCCCCACCCCCTGCCCGGGGGTGGCCAGGGCAGAGCCAGGCAGGTCAGGAGGCAGATGGCAACGAGGGGTGCCGGGCCAGATGGGTGCTACGGTCTCCAACTCCAGCTCTGCCACTTAGCAGCTGGGAGACCAGTTCATCTCCCCAGGCCTCAGTTTCCCCACCTATAAAATGGGGAGAACACTGGCAGAGGGACAGGGACGCAGCCCAGCCTCATGAAACAGGACTCAGCCAGGCCGGGATGACAGGGAGGGCATCTCAGGCAGGAGGGGAGGGGCAAAGCCAGGAGGTGGGCAAGGACAGGGCAGGCTGTCCCTGGGAGCCCCCTCTGGGTGACAGCCTGCCTGGAGCAGGGGGCGCTGTGAGGTGAGGGCAGGAGGCCAGGCCCCAGAGGCCTCGAGTGCCGACTGAAGGGCGTGGTTGGGGATGTCAAGAGAGGTGGGTGCTTGGGGACCCCAGAGCCCATCCCCAGACTGGAGGGGCCCAGAGTGAGGGGTGTCCAGCAGGCTGGCCGTGGGGGGGCCAGGGCCGGCTGGCCACCTGGCCCAACTGGGCCGGGGTTAGGGTTTCCCGGCGAGTAGCCCCATGAATGATTGACGAGCAGCCGGCTTGGGTTTCGTGCCCGCCCGCCCCAGCGCCACCCGGCGCCATGCGCTGGGCTCCAGGCCCCGGCGAGGGGCCCAGCGGACAGTGGGGCGCTGGGCAGGCCGGCACGCCCTGCTCCTCCCGGCCGGCGGCCCGCGCCGCGCAGGTAAGCCGGGCCTCGGTGGGCCCTGGGGCCCCCACTCTGGTCCCACAGGGGACCCGGCTCTGGTCCCACAGGGGCCCCGGCTCTCGTCCCACAGTGGATGGAGCTTGCAGAGTGGGGCCTGCCTGGGGAGGCACCCTGGGCCCCGGAGGCGTTCAGCCTTACTGGGGCACTGACTGTCCCCAACTCGGTGCTGGCACCAGGACCTTCCCCTCGCTGCACCTCTGCCAGCCGGGGGGACACGCAGCAGACCTCCCGGGGCCCAGGCCCCCTCACTCTCAGCCCACAGCTGAGCCCCTCCGTTTCTGTTTAGTAACCCCCAACCCAGGGCAGTCCCCTGGTGCTGCCCCCCACATTTGGGGGCCACCTTCTGCGTGGGCTGTGGGAGGGGAGAAAGGGACTTGGGGGGATGGGCAGGACACTCACCTTTAGTCCAGGAGTTGAACTTGCTGGGAGGGAGGCGTCTTCTGCCCTAGACTCCCTGGCCACCCTCGGGCTCCCATGGGCTCATGGGACCCCCCTGGCCCTTCCCCTCCTGGAATGGTAAACACATGAACCCCAACATACTGGAGAAAAAGGGGGCCTTGCAATGAGCTAGCCAAATGGTTTTCAAACTGTGTTCCCTGGAACCCTCAGGGATGCCTCCCCTTTCAGTTCAGTCATGAGCTCCACAATAATATTTCTGTTTTTCTTTTTTTTTTTTAATATTTATTTTATTTATTTCTCTCCCCTTGCCCCTGTTGTCTGCTCTCTGTGTCCATTCGCTCTGTTTTTCTGTGTCCACTTGCTTTATCTGGCAGCACTAGGAAACCGTGTCTCTTTCTTGTTGCGTCCTCTTGCTGCGTCAGCTCTCCATGTGTGCGGCGCCACTCCTGGGCGGGCTGTGCTTTTTTGTGCAGGGCGGCTCTCCTTGCGGGGCACACTCCTTACACGTGGGGTACACCTATGCAGGGAGCACCCCTACATGGCACTCCTTGCACGCATCAGCACTGCGCGTGGGCCAGCTCACCACACAGGTCAGGAGGCCCTGGGTTTGAACCCTGGACCTCCCATGTGGTAGGCGGATGCTCTATCAGTTGAGCTACGTCTGCTTCCCTATAATATTTCCCTTCAAGAAAGATTCAGCAGCCTTGGAAACACGTTTGAAAGCCTCTGTTTAGTCTACTTGGATTCACCGGGATTCTGTGGGGCAGAATGGTTAGTCCAGGTTTGAGTTTTGGTGACTCCCTTCCTCTCCTCACCTTTAAAATGGACTGTATGAGCACTAGATGACATCCCTATTAAAGGCCCCAATACAGGCTTGCTAACCCAATGGTGATGACAATGACCCAGAGAGGGGCAGCAACTTGCCTGGAGATGCACAGCATCCTCTCTCTGATGACCATTCATTAGTGTGCTCATCCATTCATTCATTTGCTAGGCTCCCACTCCAGGCCCGGTGGTCCACTGGGGACCTCAGACGGACACCACTATGGAAGCTGGCATGGGCGCCACCGGCCACAGACCCCGCATGGAGCTCGACGATGAGGACCACTACCCGCAGGGGGGCTGGGACACGGCCTTCCTGGTGGCCCTGCTGCTCCTGGGGCTGCCAGCCAACGGGCTGATGGCGTGGCTGGCTGGCTCGCAGGCCCGGCACGGAGCGGGCACCCGCCTCGCCCTGCTCCTGCTCAGCCTGGCCCTCTCTGACTTCTTGTTCCTGGTGGCGGCCGCCTTCCAGATCCTGGAGATCCAGCACGGGGGGCACTGGCCGCTGGGGACGGCCGCCTGCCGCTTCTACTACTTCCTGTGGGGCGTGTCCTACTCCTCGGGCCTCTTCCTGCTGGCGGCCCTCAGCCTGGACCGCTGCCTGCTGGCGCTGTGCCCGCGCTGGTACCCGGCGCGCCGGCCCGCCCGCCTGCCCCTCTGGGTCTGCGCCGGGGTCTGGGTGCTGGCCACGCTCTTCAGCGTGCCCTGGCTGGTCTTCCCCGAGGCCGCCGTCTGGTGGTACGACCTGGTCATCTGCCTGGACTTCTGGGACAGCGAGGAGCTGCCGCTGCGCGTGCTCGAGATCCTGGGCGGCTTCCTGCCTTTCCTTCTGCTGCTCGTCTGCCACGTGCTCACCCAGGCCGCCGCCTGCCGCACCTGCCGCCGCCCGCCGCCCGCCGCCCGCCACGGCTTTGCCCGCGTGGCCAAGACCATTCTGTCGGCCTACGTGGTCCTGCGGCTGCCCTACCAGCTGGCGCAGCTGCTGTACCTGGCCTTCCTGTGGGATGTCTACCCCGGCTACCTGCTCTGGGAGGCCCTGGTCTACTCGGACTACCTGGTCCTGCTCAACAGCTGCCTCAGCCCCTTCCTCTGTCTGCTGGCCAGCGCCGACCTCCGGGCCCTGCTGCGCTCAGTGCTGTCCTCCTTCGCGGCCGCGCTCTGCGAGGAGCGGCCCGGCAGCTTCACGCCAGCTGAGCCTCAGACCCAAGTGGACTCTGGGGGCCAGACGCTGCCGGGGTTAACGTCCGAGGCCCAGCCGCAGGTGAACCCCGCCGCCCAACCGCAGTCGGATCCCGTGGCCCGGCCACCGGTGGTCCCCACGGCCCAACCGCAGTCAGATCCCGTGGCCCGGCCACTGGTGGTCCCCATGGCCCAACCGCAGTCGGATCCCGTGGCCCGGCCACCGGTGGCCCCCACAGCCCAACCGCAGTCAGATGCCGTGGCCCGGCCACCAGTGGCCCAACTGCAGGTGAAACCCGAGGCTCAGCCACAGCTGGACTCCGTGGCCCTGCCACAGTCAAACCCTGAGGCCCAGAACTCCGGGCCCGATGCCAGCTCGGCCCCGAGTCCCTCTGGTGAGCCCTCGGCTGCCCCGGCCACAGCTCCCACCTCAGAGGGCCCTGAGACCCCGGCCGCGCCTGCTTCCTCTGTAGGTGAAGGCCCCAGCAGTGCGCCCCCAGAGGAGGCCCCCGGGGCAGGCCCCACGTGAGGGCCCGGAAAGCCCAGGCCGGCAGGGCGCGCAGCTGCAGAGGAAGTCACCTGGGAGAGCCCCGCTGTGCCCTCGGCCGGGAGGAAGGATTTGCGAGAAGTGAAAACCAAGTCGCCAAAAGTCCCGGGCAGTTTGCTGTGAGTCCCCCACCCCCGCCAGGCTTGACAGCTGCCCTGGACACACAGTCACCCAGCAGCCCTCTGAGCCACAGCTAAAGGTGCCCTGGGGCTTCTGCCTCCAACGCCCCTTTGCCAGGGTCTGCAGGAGGAGGAGAGCAGGCAGGACTTCCCCTGGGCTTGACCTGACCTCCCTTTCATCCCTCCCTCCCCTCCTCCTTGTCCTTGGCCTGGGCACAAGGCCAGGTCCCTGCAGAGAAAGGAGGAGACCAGGAGTCAGCAACCCCAAGCAAGACCCCAAGGCCTTAGTGGCCCCCAAGCTGGCCTGCCATGGCCAAGTCCTCTCCCCTAAAGGGCAGTGAAGCTGCAAAGACGTCCCTCAGCAAGGTGGTGGGGAGCAGAGGCAGGAGCTACTGAGCCCAGATTTGAGTCTGGCTCTGCCACATCCTGGCTGAACTCTGGACATGCTACTTTGCCCTCTGAGCTCCTGCTTCTTCATCTGTGAAAAGGGCTGTTGTGAGGGTTCATTGAGAAAGTGTGCCAAAAGCCTGGCACACGGAAGGGGCCCCTTGAGCAGCTGCTCTCTTCCTTCACTGGCGTACAAGATGTCCCAGGAGAATGGATGCGAGGAGGCGGCCGGGAAAGTCACCAGCTGGCCTGAGCCTCTGGGACCCCCTGAGCTGGAGGACGGGTCAGATGTACCCCCTACTGCTCTGGGCTGCGGACCCCCAGGCTGCCTGCAAGAGCATGGGGCCACCTCTGCTTTTGAGGGGCTCCAAAGGACTTCAAAGTTTGGCTCTTGGGTCCAGCTGGCATCCACTGGCCCCTACCCACCATGGCCAGGGCTGGCTGCCTCCCCCCTCCTGAGCCGCTTCCATGTGCTCAGTCCAGGGGGCACAGCTGGGAGCAGGCACAGGCATGATGCGTCCAAAGGGCCAAGTCTCCCTGGAGGTCACATGGCATCTCTGAGGCAGAACCCACCTCTTCCCTCTCGGGCCACTGCAGGGAAAACTAGGAAGTGCCGGGGGTCTTCTGGTCCACCCTCCACTTCCCTTTGCACATCGTCACCCCTTCTTGACACCCACCCCACCCGGCTTCCTCTCAACCCCCTGTGTTCCAAAATCACACCCCTTTCCCCTGTCGCCACCCAATCTCTTCCCATTAGCTCAGTGTTATGACTTCAGCAGCTGGGAGACTCCTTCACCTGCAAGTGTGAACGGTGACAATGACACTTCAGGTGCCGCCCCTGCCCGGGGTGCTAGCATTTTAGAAAGGCAGATCCGTGGTGCAGTTCTGAGCTCTTCCCGAGTTTTACACTCGATCTTAGCCAACAGGCCGAGAAGCGATCTCACGGGGATTTAGCGAGGTCGTTTTCCTTGCGGGGTTGGCCGTGGCGGCCATTGGATGAGAGCACCTGACAGCGGATGGGAATCGGGCTGCGCAGGGGGTGGTAAGGCCACAGTATAACGGGAGCATTTCCTCCTGGTGGAATTTGGGGCACTGAGGCAGGTGGGAGAGAGATTTCTGGGCAGGGAGCCTCCTTCAGCCATTCAACAAATCTTGGCTGAGCCCTTGCGGTGCGCCTTTCCAGGCAGCCTTCCACCTGGGGGACGTGAGGGGGTAAGCGTGTGGCCTCTCGTGCCCTCGGGGTTTGGGGTTTGTTTTGATCCTGGCTCTGCCACCAGCTGTGTGACCTTCAGCAAGTCACTCCACATCTTTGTGACTCAGCGTCCTCCTCTGTAAAGCGGGGACCGTAATAAGGGTACCCGTTCCCGGGGATGACATCCCTGAGAAGAGCTGGGACCAGGCGCGGCACGACCACGTTTTCCATAGTTGTTCGCCACGAGCCTGGCTGCCCCAGGGAGCACCCCCAGGCCTCATCCAGGTCCGAGGCCAGGCCCGACCCACGTGGCCTGCAGGTACCCTGCCCCCCAGGTGCTGTCCTCGCCACCACACGGCCTCCTCCTCGCCCATAAAAGCTTTCCCACTCTTCCCCTCCCACCCCCCCAAAAAACAACCACCACACGATGGAGTGCACACTGCCTGCGTGCAGGGCCTGGGCTCCGGGGCCCCTTGTGGCACTCTGCAGTGTCCTTCCCAGGCAAAGCCTTTCAACATGGCAGGCAGATCAGACAATAAAACCTCAGTGCCAGCACCTTCCTTCTGCTCTGGTCCACACGCCAAACTCTGGCCCCTGGGGAGAAGGCCAATCCCACCTCCAAGGTCCCCGAGGGGAACCCCACCCACAGTGGATGATTGCTATCCAGGTGAGGGCGAGAGCAGCAACCAGAAGAAACGATGCCCTGCAAGGTTTTGCAGGTTGAAGAGGAGTTCCGGTGGCCCATGGAGGAGGGCTTCGTGTTAGGGGACACATGTGCACCCAAAGCCAGGGGCATGAAAGGCAGAAGGCTCAACTCCAAGATATTCCAGGGCTCCCCACCTCCCCCTGCTACACCCCCAGGGGGCGGGGCGCCTGCTGCCCTTTGGAGGTTCAGCCTTTCTCCAGGCAAGAGACCCCTGCTCTCCATCAAAGGGCCCAGACGCCGATTCCAAGAGCTGTGAATATGAACATTTTTCAGTTCTACCTTCAGGGCTGCTGTTCATTCATTCATTCAACATCCATTAATTGAGCACCTACGGTGTTGGGCAACAGTGTGCTAGATGCTGGGGAGAGAGTGGGGGAAACGAGGCAACGTTCTTGTCCTCAATTTACTGACTTCCTGGGGGGCAAGGCAGACAAAACAAAAATGCACCAAGAATTACATAACGCGATACCAGTAGTTAGTAGTCAGGGCCCCCGGGGGGTAAGGGTCAGCGAGTGACTGAGCGGGAGGGGTCAGAGAGGATGGACAAGGTGAAACATGCTCCGAGACCTGGAGGAAGGAAGGGTGGGAGGCTTTTCAAACTCGGGGCAAGAGTTTCCACACGGCGGGAAAAGGATGTGCCAAGGCCCTGGGGTGGGATTGGGGGTGGAGGTGATGTGCTCCAGGGACAGGAGGGTCAGTGACCCTGGGCCACATGCAGGGAGGGGATGGTGGTAGGTGCTGAGAGGTGGTGGGCGGGGGTCAGACAGACCGGGGCACAGGGGGAGGCAGGGGCAGGTGTCTGTGCATTTTATTTCAAGTATGATGATGGGGAGCCAAACAGCTGGGGATGGGGATGGGCTGCGGGGGGTGACCTTGGGCAGGCCCCTGCCATTCTGAGCCGGTGGCATGAGGGGAACAAGTGATGATGGGACCCAGCAGGATCTCCGTCCAACCCCAGGCTCCCTTGGAGTCCTTCCCCGCCCCCCCCCATCTCCCATCATTTTTCTGGGAGGGGGGGCCTTTCCCCAGGCCCCTGGGCCCGCAGGGCTGGGGGTGGACACTATAGGAAGTCATGAGGGAGGGGGCCATGGATCACGGGGGTGGGGGGGTGGGGGGGGCAGACAGCTGGGGGACCTCTAGGGACACCTAAGCCCCCAGGGTGGGGCAGGATGGAGGCGGCTCGGAGGCGGCCAGGCTGGGCTCCTCCTCACAAGGAGAGGTGTGTGCCCTGACCTGGGAGAGGGGGCCCTGCGGCGCGAGCCCCCTCTTTTTCCGGTAAGGAGGGGGGGACCGCGCAGGACCCCTGGGTGCTCAGCGGGAAGGCGGCGGGGCGGGCCCAGCGCTCGCTGCTCTAAACCGTGCCGTGCAGTCACGTTCTTAGAGAGGGGACCCGTGAACTCAGAGCGGCCGCGTAGACTCGGAGTCGGGTGGGGGGCGCCGCACGGCGGGGGCGGGAGGCGGTGCTCCCCGCAAGGCTGCCCACGGAGGAGCTGCGGCCAGAGACCGCGGCCCCGGGCCCCTCAGAACCCGCCCCGGCCCTCGGCGCGTGACCGCGGCCCCGCCCCCGCGAGCCCCCGCCCCGCCCCCGCGCCGTCCCGGCTCCTCTGTCACTTCCTGATTCCCGCTTCCTGCTTCCCAGAGGCCGGGATCCGGAGCCGCCCCAGGCCGGTGCCGCAGCCCCCGGCGCCTCCCGGTGAGCGCAGCGGGCCCTGGGGCGGGGGAGGGCGCGGGCCCCAGGAGCCCCCCGGCCGCCGCGCCCCCCTCTCACCCCCAGGGCCCGGGGGCTGCCCAGCCTCTCCCCTCCACCGGGGTCCCCTGGAAAGGGGCGCCGCGCTCGCCTGGCACCCGCGCAGAGGCCGCCGTGGGCGGCGCTGCACCCGGAGAGGCGCCCGGCCGGCCCGGGCTCCCTGCAGCAGGGCCCACCCCGGGGCTGAGTCCGGGGACCCTGGCCGCCCCGCAGTGCACAGCTGCTCTGCGCCCACCCCGTCCCCCCATCACTCAGCCTCCAGCGCCTGGCAGGACTGGGCGACCTAGGAGGAGCCTCTGCGCCCACCCCCCCGGCCCACCCTCCCACATCCCCGAGCCCCTCAGGACTCAGCAAGGGCCCAGGCCAGGGGTCCCTGCCGTCCCCTGCTCAGCTCACCTCCAGGGGTGGGGCAGCCTGTGACCTTATTTGGTGACTGGGGAAACTGAGACCCAGGCAGGGCCCCAGCCACACCCTGCCACTCCCCTGGGAGGGCTGCGGGGTGGGAGGCGCCGGATGGGTGCTGACCCGGATGGGTGCTGACCCGGGGCCTCTGCTGTGCAGATATGTCCTTCCGTAAAGTGGTTCGGCAGAGCAAGTTCCGGCATGTGTTTGGGCAGCCGGTCAAAAATGACCAGTGCTATGAGGACATCCGAGTGTCCCGCGTGACCTGGGACAGCACCTTCTGTGCAGTCAACCCCAAGTTCCTGGCGGTGATCGTGGAGGCCAGCGGCGGGGGCGCCTTCCTGGTGCTCCCCCTGAGCAAGGTGGGCTCCGGCAGGGCCGCGGTCGGACCTTTCCCCACACCCCACGGCCCATCGTCCCCTCTGGCCCGGCCCCCCACGGCCACGCAGGTGTCACAGGCGTCACGTCCAGGTTTGCCGCTCAGATGTGTGAGCGCAGACAGAGAGCGCGTTTTTATTGTTTTATTGCCGTCGAGTCAGTGTCGGAGGCAGTAAATGCCTCCTGCTCACCTGGTGGCCGGGCACTGGCACCTCACCGCCACTGCCCTTTGGGAACGCCGCTCCACCAAGTGCCCTGACCGCCTCTCCCCTGCCTGCAGACGGGCCGCATCGACAAGGCCTACCCGACGGTGTGTGGGCACACGGGGCCCGTCCTGGACATTGACTGGTGTCCCCACAATGACAGAGTCATCGCCAGCGGCTCAGAGGACTGCACGGTCATGGTGAGGCGTGGGGCCCGGCTGGGCTGGGCTGGGGGCAGCGCCTGAGGCCACAGGGACAGGCAGAGGCCACACCGTCCCCGCTGTGCCCGCAGGTGTGGCAGATTCCAGAGAACGGGCTGGCCTCGCCGCTGACGGAGCCGGTGGTGGTGCTGGAGGGGCACACCAAGCGCGTGGGCATCGTCACCTGGCACCCGGTGGCCCGCAATGTGCTGCTCAGCGCAGGTCTGCCCCCCGCCCCTGCGCCCCTGCGCCCTGCCCCCTCGGCGTGGACCATCCCGGCCGGCGGTCTCCCTCGGGCCCGCAGAGGTCTCGGGGAGGGGGGCAGAGCCGGCCCTGCGGGCTCACGCGCCTCGCCCGCTCCCAGGCTGTGACAACGTGGTGCTCATCTGGAACGTGGGCACGGCGGAGGAGCTATACCGCCTGGACACCCTGCACCCCGACCTCATCTACAGCGTCTGCTGGAACCGCAACGGCAGCCTCTTCTGCTCCGCCTGCAAGGACAAGAGCGTGCGCGTCATCGACCCCCGCCGGGGCACCCTGGTCGCCGTACGTGGCCTCGGAGGCGGGATGGCGGGGGGCAGGCCCAGGGACTTGTGTGACCGGCCCGTCCCCCCGCTGCTGCCCAGGAGCGGGAGAAGGCTCACGAGGGGGCTCGGCCCATGCGCGCTATCTTCCTGGCGGACGGCAAGGTGTTCACCACGGGCTTCAGCCGCATGAGCGAGCGGCAGCTGGCGCTCTGGGACCCGGTGAGTGCTGGGGTGCCCCCACCCCAGGACCTCAGCACCTCTTCTCCCCCTGTCCCTGCGCTCCCACACTCCCGGTTGCCTCCACCGTGCCTTGGGTCTCTGCCTGTGTCGTTCCTGCCATCCAAAGGCCCTCCCTTCCTTGGCTCACTGGGTACAGCCAGCTCTCCTCAAGGCCTGCTCCTCCAGGAAGTCCTCCCGGCCCCTTCCCGAGACGCTCTGTCCCACAGACCTGTGCTCCTCCCCAGGGACCTCTGAGGCCCCATGGGGGCTTGGCAGCACCGTGGTTGGGGCTCTGCACCAGTACTGGGGCTCCTAAACTCTGGAGCTGGCCTCACAAGCGGGTCCCAGGAGCAGAAAGGGGCTGGGGGGGCTGGGCTGGGCACGTGGCAGGAGCCAAGGCTGGGAGGTGGGAAGGAACCGCCGGCATAGGGGCAGCTGCTGGCTGGCACGTGAGCAGCTGGGCCAGTCCTGACCAGGGCCTGGGGCCTGCCTGCCTGTCCCCTGTGCCAGGAGAACCTCGAGGAGCCCATGGCCCTGCAGGAGCTGGACTCGAGCAATGGGGCCCTGCTGCCCTTCTACGACCCCGACACCGGTGTGGTCTACGTCTGCGGCAAGGTGGGCCAGGCCCGGGCCGGGGCGGGGGCAGGGGCCCTGACGGCCGCACTGATGCCCGCTCCCCGCTCCAGGGCGACTCCAGCATCCGGTACTTCGAGATCACAGCCGAGGCCCCCTACATCCACTTCCTGAACACGTTCACCAGCAAAGAGCCGCAGAGGGGCATGGGCTGCATGCCCAAGCGGGGCCTGGAGGTCAGCAAGTGCGAGATCGCCCGGTAAGAGGCGCCCCCGAGGGACGGGGCCTGGGCGCCCAGCTGAGAGCGCTGCCGAGGAGCTGCCCAGAGGCCAGGGGTCCGACACGGGGGCTGCCTGGGGGCCGGGCTGTGGGAGGGGCTGGGGTGAGGTCTGGAGCGGAGCAGCCAGGAGAGCCAGCGGGGGTCCCCCCATGGCTCTCCCTGCCCTTTCCCAGGTTCTACAAACTACACGAGCGCAAGTGTGAGCCCATTGTCATGACTGTGCCAAGAAAGGTGAGGCTCCCTGGATCCCCTGCCCCCTGCTCCCTCCTCCAGCAGGTGGGCCGTGCAGAGGTGATGGATGAAGCCTGAGTGGGAGGTGGCCCCGTGTGGGGTGGGGTCAGGGGGCTGGACAGATGCCAAGTAGGGGCAGGCGAGGCCAGGCATGGGGGAGCCACAGAGGATGCAGGTGGGAGGGGGCAGCAAGGGTGGCGGTCTTCCCAGAGGAGGTGGGCCTGACGGCATGGCTGGAGAGTGGGCCACTGGTGAGTGGGCCAGGGGACAGGCACAGAGATGGAAATGGACTGAGAGACCATGAGGTGGGGATCAGGCCGGGAGCCTCAGACGGGCATCCACGAATTCTCCATTAGATGCCAAGTGCCCCAGTCGGGGCGCAAGGAGCGTCTGAGAGGTCGGCAGGGCCTGCCCAGGACCACCCCGTCCACGGGGGCACAGACTGGGTTCCTAGAACCCCGAATCCTATAAAGCTACCTAGCTGCCCCCCACCCCTTGCAGGGAGGCTGCCCCAGGGGTCCTGCTCAGGAGGGCTGAGGAAGGCTCAGAGGAAGCTCTTAGCAGCGTCCAGAAGGGAAGTGAAAGGTCACTTGGGGCCAGGACACTGGAGGAGACGATGGGGTACAAGCCTGGTGGCCAGGAGGCTGGGGAGGGGTGGCCACGAGGGTCCCGTTAGAGATGAGGCCTGGGCCAGGATAGGAGCAGTGGGACCAGCAGGGAGGGCAGTGAGGGCCGGGGAAGGCTTCGGCCTTCTAGAAGAAAGGCAGGGCAGGCAGCCAGCGTGGAGGCCAGCCCCACGGCCGAGGTTCCTCCATGGCTTCTGAGGTCAGGTCAGGAGAGGTCAGGGCCAAAGTGGGGGGAGCTGACGCCAGGGTGTTGCTTGCTGCCCCTGCCCCGGCTGGTGAGCAGCGAGGGATGGCGAGAGCGCTGCTCACTGCTTTGGCCCGCTGGGCCCCCGTCCCCTGCCCAGTCCGACCTCTTCCAGGATGACCTGTACCCCGACACGGCCGGGCCCGAGGCGGCCCTGGAGGCGGAGGAGTGGGTGAGCGGGCGCGATGCCGACCCCATCCTCATCTCCCTGCGCGAGGCCTACGTGCCCAGCAAACAGCGGGACCTGAAGGTCAGCCGGCGCAACGTGCTCTCCGACAGCAGGCCCGCTGCGGCCCCTGGCTCCACCCGCACGGGGCCCTCCACGGCCACGGCCACGGCCGTCCCCCCCAGCAGCAGACTCGCCGGAGGAGCCGGGGTATGTGTCCCGCCGGCTGGGGGCAGGGTGTGCCTGGGCCGTGCGCTGCCCCTCCCTGCGGCCCCTGACCCACCCCTGCTGCCCCCGCAGGAGGCTGGGAAGCTGGAGGAGGTGCTGCAGGAGCTGCAGGCGCTGAAGGTGCTGGTCAAGGAGCAGGGGGAGCGCATCAGCCGCCTGGAGGAGCAGCTCGGGCGCCTGGAGAACGGGGATGCATAGGACCGGCCCCCACGGCTGCCACCCCTCCAGCCTCCTCCACCCCCCTCTCACTCGGCTTCTGCCGGCGGCTCACGCCGGGCCAGCTGGCTGCTGAGGGCCTAGGGTGGGCTCCACGGCCGGCCCACCCCCACCCACCGTGGTCCCCCAGCTCCAGCCATCGCCTGGCTTTTGTCATTGTTACCAGGAGGATTTTTGCACCAAGGCAAGCTCGCTTGTCCTCTGAAGGACCACCTTCCCCACCCCTGCGCAGCCCACTGCCCCTCTGCGGAGGACGCGGGAGGCACGGGGTCTATATTTTCATTCCAAATAAAATTCTCTTTCTAAAAGCCACGTTTGACCTTCCGTGGCAAGGGTGGGGCTGGGAAAGGAGGTCCAGAAGGATGGGGATGGACGAGGCCCGCAGGCATCACAGATGGGAGAGCGGTCTGGGGCGTGGCCAGACCCCACAGCGTCGCTCACCTCAGTTCTTGGGGAAATTGAGGCAGAAGACAAGTAGACACCTCCACGCCGCGTCCTGCTTTGGGCACCCAGTTCCTTCCTCTGCTCACAGGCCCTGTTGCCCCAGCCTCGTCCCACGAGAGGCCTGTGAAAGGACGGCGTGGATCGGGGTGGTCCCAGGGGCCCGGGGCCCCCACCAGTGAGGGATGGGCGGGGTAGTGCGGGCAGGAAGCGGAAGCCTCGGGTAACCCCTAGCTGCTGTCGGGAGCGCGAGAGCGCACTTCTCGCTCAGCCTTGCCAGAGCTGAGGTGGGCGCCCAACATGGAGGCTGGCAGACTGATGGTGAGTGCCAGGGCCCGCTGGGTCCTTGGGGTGGGGCAGTAGGCCGTCAGGGCTGGGTGGCTGGGCCCAGGAGCTGAAAGGGATCCCCCACCTAGGCCCTGGGGCCCAAGAAGCCCGCAGGGGCAGAGGGGAGAGATGGAGGAGAGGAGAGGTGAGCAGAGGCCGGGCCTTTCGCTCGCCTCGCCTCACCCCACCTCCGGGCTGTGCCTCCCTGGGGCTCAGACCCCCAGTGCCGGCTCCAGGCCTGGGCCCCTTCAAGACCCTCCCTGCACTTCTCCCCGGGGGGCTGGGCCGCAGCCACAGCCCCCACTTGCCTCCCTGGGCCCGGGGGGAGGTTTGCACCCAGCACCCCTCACGCCCCGCACCCCCTCCCACCTTGTTCCAACCGCAGGCTTCCTCTGGCAGCTGCGCCCGCCCCCAGCCCCCGGCCCTGCACACCCCAGGTCCCCGGGGACGGGGCGCCGAGCGGAAGCGCTGCAGCTGGGGCAGCCCCCTTGCTGGGAGGGAAGGAAGTCGAGCGGCCTCAGGCCCCCCATCCCGGCCTGGGGCCTGCTGAGTGCAGGATGAACCCCCCCCCCCAGGGTTGGTCCAGGCCCCCCACACCTGGGGCCTCGGGAGAAACCTTTCTCTCTGACACCAGCCTTGCGGCCTCCACCCCCCACAGCCCAAGTGGCACGTCTGGGCCCTGTCAGCCGTACGGGTTAAGCACCTACTATGTGCTCCAGGTGCTTGAGATACTCAGTGAATGAAACAGACCCCCCCCAAAACCTGTCTCCCTGCAGTTTACGTGCGGGTGGGGAGAGAATACAGGAAACAAACCTAAGATGTAAGCAGTCAAGCCAGCACGCGCGAGTGCCGGGCGAGGAAAGCAGGTGGAGGGGCCTGCGGGGCCCAGCAGGCCCCCTCGGGGACGCCAGGTGGCTAGGAGCGGACGGGACCCCCCAGGCAGAGGGAACGGCCAGCGCGCAGGCCCCAGGCAAGAGTGGGCTTGGGGTGCACAGGGCAGGCCTCGGGCTTCCCTGCCCAACCATGGACCGTCCCCGTGTCACGTGGAGCACAGCGGAAGTGGCCTGGCGCCCTGCTGCAGGTGACAGCCCCATACCCTCTCCCCACAGGCTCTACCCCGCGCCCTGGGGCTCGGACTACTGCTGGCCCTGCCGGGGGCCCTGGGCTCGGGCAGCCCCAAGGACAGCAGGGGCTCCAGCTCTGTCACTGTCATCCTGCTGCTGCTGCTCCTGCTGCTGCTGGTCATTGTCCTGGCCCTGGCCTGGCGCCGCCTGAGTCGCGACTCTGGAGGCTACTACCACCCAGTTCGCCTGGGGGCCGCGCTGTGGGGCCGCACGCGCCGCCTGCTGTGGGCCAGCCCCCCAGGCCGCTGGCTTCGGGAACGGGCCACGCTGGGGTCACCAGACAACGACCCAGAGCAGGCGGAGGACGCCCAAGAAGACTACGCAGGGCCTGGCGGCCCCGAGGAGGCTGAACCCCAGGAGGAGGGGCCCTGGCGTGGAGAGGGGCCGGGCCCAGAGCGGGCCAGAGAAGCACACGACAGTGACAGTGACGGCGGCCTGCCGCTCAGCACCCGAGGGCCGGCAGGCTCGGGGGGCAGTGCCGAGGCCCTGCTCAGTGACCTGCACGCCTTCGGGGGCAGTGCTGCCTGGGACGATAGCGCCAGGGCCGCCGGGGGCCAGGGTCTCCACGTCACCGCACTGTAGCGCCAGCCTCGGCTCCCCTGCCCTGCACAGCCACATGCTCCCTGGGCCTCTGCTCCCAAGCTGCCCCTGCTGGACGTGGCCTGCCCTGGCCCTATGGTCACCACACACCTGCACGGAGAGCCTCAGACTATACCTGCCCCCACCAGATCCCGTCCCCAGGGCTCTACCTTTTCCCCACCCCCACAGGAAGGCAACCCACCCACGGGGTGGAGGACAGCGGTTTGAAATAAAGCCTCCAGCCTGGCAGTGCCCTGGTCCTGTGGCAACCCCCCAGCCCCAAGCAGGTCCACCCCGGGCCTGACCCTTGCCCACTCCTGCCCCCAGAAGTCAAAAGGAAGAGCCAGGTTCGTGCCATGATTGAGTCTTTTAATTCTCCAAGGGCACAGCTCCCACAGCAGGCGCCTTTGGGTGGCTGGGACCCTCTGCCAGCAGCTGTAGCCCATGCCCCTCTGTGCCATGATTCAGGGGCTACAGCCGCCCTCACCTGGACACACTCCCTCTCCCTCTCCAGAGCCCCAGACACACCCAGGCTGCACGGACTGGCCCAGGGTCCTGCGGCCCCCACAGCCTGCCAGGAGGGCCTCAACAGTCCCCCACAGCCCCTCCCATCGTGCTAGCGCCCAGGGCGTCCGCGGCTCCTCTTGCACTTTTTGGCCCCAGACGGTGGACGGATGGGGAGGGGGGCGGTGGTCGAGGGTGGCGGCGGTGGCGGCAGGAGTGGAGGTAGGGGTGGCTCCCCAGGCTCCGGTGGACCGGGGCTGGGCCGGAACCCCTCAAAGGGGGAGAACTTCAGGGGGCTGCAGGGGAGAGGGGGCAGGGTCAGAGCCTCCTAGGCCCCCAGGGGCCTCCTGGCACGGGGTCAGGCAGAGGGCGGCAGCCTCTCCACCTACAGGGGCGCACCGCCGAGCCTTCAGGGGGCCCCCTAGCAACGAGGAAACAGAGGCCAGTGCTGGTAAGAGCCTTGGCCTGGAGAGTGATGGGAGAACCAAAGCCAGACCAGCTTCCGCCCATGGGGGTCTGCCCCAGCTCCACGCTCTCCTCTGCCTGCGGTACCTGATGGGGGTCCGCGGGCTGCTGTGGAGGCGCCTGGGGGAGCGCAGCTTGGGCTGGAAAGAGAAGCCCTCCTTGATGCTGTCCAGGACGGAGGGTGCCACGTACGTGAAGCCCTGGGGAAGGAGGCCGGGCGGGACTCAGCGCCCGCCATGCCAAGGCCGCGTCCCTGCCCTTGACCCCAGGCCCTCACCAGGAAAGCCTGGTTGGCGCTCTCACTGAGAGCCATGTCGTCTGGGCTGTCCACCGGCGTCTGCCGCGTGAAGCGGGTGTCAAACTGGCTCACGTCCTCTTCTGACTGCTGCGGGCAGACCGAGGGGCCGGGGTCAGGGGGCGCCTGTGCTGGGGGTCCTCGGTGCACTCCCGGCCACTGGAACTTGTACTCACCAGACAGGGTCTGAATGGGGGATCCACGTGGCGGGCCAGGACGTCGTCCCAATTGATGTGCCGGAAGAAGGGGTGCCTCTGTGGGTAGGGCACCCCAAGCATGCCAAGAGTTCACTCTCGGGCTCCCTCAATACATCCACCTGCCCTAGAGCCCCACCTCCTGGCCCCCGTCACCCTGGGGGGCTCGACTCTGCCCCCTTGGTGGTGATCCCAGACCGACCTGCACGTCAGCAGCATCCCCTGGGCCACCCCCGATCCGTTGGCTGGGATTCCGTTTCAGAAACTGGGGGGCAAGGGCAGAGGGTGAGGCTTGGGGAGAGGGACTGCTGGTGTGCTCCCCCATGTCCCCAGGGCTTGGCTGCGTGGAGCGGGTAGGGTGAGAAGACTGGGTCCTACACGAGCTTTCTCACAGGCTCCGGGTCGGCTTGAGGTTCCTAGAGCCCAGCAGGGGCGCCTCGAGGAAGCCTCCCCTGCTCCAGCTCCTGGCCGCGCACCCCCTGGGGAGACTCCGTGATGGGAGAAAAGCTAGGCGGTCGTTACAGACGCTCAGCTCGCTAGGACTGGGACGGGGACCTGTGCGGGCCAGGCAGCCACCTGAGGCAGAGCCGAGGCTCAGCATCCTGGGCCCGAAGTCCGCAATCCCTCCAGTGCCAGCGGCGCTCAGGAGCCCAGGCTGAGAAGCGAGGGGCCCCACCTTTTTGACGAGGTCCCGGGCATCCGGGGTGAGGTAGGGGGGCAGCACCAGCTTCCCCTTGACGATCTTGTCCATGGTCTTCTTCCGGTTCTCAGCGGTGAAGGGTGGCTGGAGGGGGCAGAGGGGGAGAGGAGCCTTGTGGGCGCCCCACGGCCCTGCCCCTGCCCGGGCAGGGGGCCCTCCCCCTGCCCCACACCCTCCCTCTCGAGGAGGCTGGACTTGCCGATCCAGTGAGCATGTCGTACATCAGGGTCCCCAGGCTCCACCAGTCCACTGCCCGGTTGTGGCCACTGCGCGTCAGAATCTCCGGGGCCCTGGGGGCCGGGTGGGACGGCAGTCAGGCCAGGCCCCTGTCTGGCTGTCCTCCCAAAGCCCGGCCGGCTGCCGCTTACATGTACTCAATGGTGCCGCAGAAAGTGTGGGTGACAGCGCCCTCGTGAATGGACTCTTTACAGAGGCCGAAGTCCGTCAGCTTGATGTGGCCTGTGGAAAAGTGTTGGGGGGGCGGTCAGGGCTAGGCACCCCACCTGCCCCCCGGGGCTCCCCCACCCTCCCCACAGTCTGGGGACCCAGTGTGTGCACCCTGGCTGCTGAGCATGATGTTCTCAGGTTTGAGGTCCCGATAGATGATGCCTTGAGAGTGGAGGTGTCCAAGGGCCAGCGTGATCTCTGCCAGATAGAAACTGCAGAGACAGGACAGGGCGAACGAGGCAAGGGTTCCTGGAGCCCCTCGAGAGGGAGAAAGACGGGGAGAGAGGCAGGAAGTAGCACCCACCAGGCCGTGTCCTCCAGGAAGATGCCTTCTCGCTCCAGATGTGTGAAGAGCTCACCGCCTGGGACACAAACATGTCAGTGGCTGCGTGGAGGAGCAGACCCTTTTTTCTCTCTGTCTTGGTTTCTTCTTGGGGAGAGTGGGGCTCGGAACTCCTGCCCTACCTGCCTCACAGAGCTGCCGTGGGGATTCAATTCAATTCAGCAAACATCTACTGACGCCTACTCGGTGCCTGGCTCTGGGGTGGGTGAAGCTGGGGACACAGAGGTGAAGAGACCCAACCACCGCCCTCAGGATACGGGGATACAGCCACGCGCACAGCTGCTCTAATAACGCCCAGACTGAGGCAATGGTTCCAAGAGCTGCACCCCAATATCTCAGGGAGAAGAGGGAAGTCAACTCAAACCCAACACAAGGGAACAGAGAAAGTCTCACGGGCTTGGTGGGCCTTAAAGGGGATGCAGAGCTGGGAGGGGAGGGAAAGCACAGCGTGGAGGTAGGAGCTCGCAGGGCTCCTCTGCTACAGGCGGGCTAGCAGGAAAGCAGGCCTGGACCGCATCGTGGAGAGCAGGGGCATCAGGCCAAGGGGGCCAGCTTTATCCGGACAGTTATAGAGAGCCATGGAATTCCGAGCAGGAGTGTTGGGAACAATCCCGTGCTCTAGGAAGACAACCCTCGCAGTTAGTGGAGGAGACACTAGAAAGGGGGTGAGCTAGAGACATCGAGAAGTCTAGTTAAGAAACAACTACAACTGCCCACCCCACCCTACCCCGTGCCCAAGAGAGTGGAGAGGATGGAAGACACTGCAGACAATGAACCAGCCGAATTTGGGACCTGGCTGGACACCGGCACAAAGGGGAGAGCAAGAGGATGTGAAGGGCTAGTAAAAAAGGACATCACGACCCTCTGGACTTCATCCACCCCCCAATGCAAGTGAGGGACACAATAGGCGCTGGACAGACGTTTGCTGAATGAATGAAGGCGGGATGGATGGGTGGGTGTGCGGGGTTCCCTAACCACTCTCTGCAACCACACCACCTCAGGATGTTCCCCGGCCCTCCCAGGGCTGCCTGCCCCTGCCCTGGCTGGACCCACACTCATACCACTGAGGCACTCGAGGATGAGGTAGAGCTTGCCACCAGTCTGGAAGGCATAAGCCAGTTCCACAATGAAGGGGTGCTTCACCGACTCTAGAATGTTCCGCTCAGCCCGCGTGTGTGCTGTGTCCTTGGCATTGCGCACAATTTTGGCCTGGAAGGGCAGGGATTAGTCAGAAGTGGGGGCACCTAGGGCCTCCTTCAGGCCCCCCAGCCACCATTCTTCTACCCTTCTGTCACCCCATTTCATTTCTTTATAATTCTGCTCCGCTCACTGCAACCCGGCATGGTTCAACATCGGTCACAGGCTTTCTCTGCCTCAGCACTGCTGACATTTCTGGCCAGATCATTCTTTGTGTGGGGGCTCTGCTGTGTGTTGTAGGATGTTTAGCAGCATCCTTGGCCTCTCCCCACTAGATACTGGCAGTACCCCTCAGTCACGACAATTGAAAATGTTTCCAGACGTTGCCAAATGTTCCCTGGTTGAAAACTACCACGTAACAATATAGGTCACAGTAGCAAAACCAGCATATGCCAGAGACAAGTGCCACGAAGACGGGGACGTCTCCACCATCATGTTCACTGCTGTCTCGTAATGGCAGGCACTCCTGAGCACTCGTTAGTCGAACAAATGACTCACCTTCCTCAGGACTTTCATGGCATATATTTTGCCTGAGTTGGTGCCTTGCACCTTTCGCACCTGGAACACCTGTAGAGCAGGGGAGACAGGATCAACTTCTCTCCACAAATCCTATTTTCAAGAAGCCCCACCCTGAAGCTCAAGAGGCCCAGGCCCACCCAAGGGCGGGGCAATAAAGATTTGAAGACAGATTCTGAGAGGATTTTCCTTTCCCTCCTTTGCGTTTCTTGTGCTGAATTCTATCAGGGGCTCTGCTGGTTTCTAGGTCTAATCAGTCTGAGAATGCTTTTTAGAGTCAAGACCGCCGTGAGGCCAGCAGGGAAGGAGGGAGGGCCAGTACCTTGCCGTAGCCCCCCTTGCCCAGCACGCGCAGCAGCTCAAAGCAGTGGGGTCCAATACGCTCGGGGCCGAGGTTCACGCTCGTCTCAGTCAGCTCCACCTCTTCATAGTGTCCCACGGGTCTAGAGACGCAGGGAGTTAATGGGGGCAAGGCTCCAGTACCCCCCAGGTCCCCATCCGCCCTCCCCCAACACGACTCTCACTCACTCCAGGCCAGCCGCCCGCAACTCGGCAAGGGGGCACAGGTCCTGTGGGGAACCGAGGGGTAAGAATCAGGGCAAGAATCAGGCCCGAATGCCGCCCTCGGCCAGAGAAGGAGGGGGTCGGGGACAGGAGCATGAAGAGCATGGGACAGGGACTCGGGAGGAGAGGCCGGGACAGAAAAAGGGGACCCGGGAGAAAGGGGTGACGAGAGGGAAGAGGGTGGAAGAGACGTCGGAGTGAGGGTGGCTCAGAGGGGCCGCGGCCGGAGGAGGATCGGGCCTGCAGGAGTCGGGGCCCAGTCTGGGTGACGGAAGCCGGGGTTCCGTCCGCGGAGAGGGGAAAGGCTCGGCTCTGGGGCTGAACCGCGCCCCGTCGGGGCACTCACAGCGGGACTGAGCTCTGCTTCCCCCTCGCCTTCGCTGCCCTCCTCCGTCTCCAGGTCCAGGTCGAACACAGCCGCCATCACGGCGCCGGCCCCGCGGGCCCGGCCCGTACCTGGCCGCGCACTGACTGACAGTCCGGGGCCCTGGCCCGAATGTCATCATTTCGCGCCTACGGCCGCGCGCCGATGACGCACGCGCGGCTCCTCCCTCTCCCGAGCCCTTCGCTCCGCCGGGCTAGGAGAAAAGATGGCGTCCGTCGCAAGGCCTCCCGGGAGTTGTAGTTCCAGAGTGCCGGGGTGCCCTGCGTCCACCTCGCCGAACCCCTTCGGCGGGACCCCTGTCTTCCCAGTGCTGCTCCCCGGAGTGGGGTCTGGATGAGGCGGGGTCGGAAGAGCATGCAGGTGTGAGTGTAAATTCAACCCCCAGCTCTCTTGGAACCGTGCGCGGCCAGGGCAGCTAGAAGCCAGTCGCATCCCCTGTTTGTCCCTGGGAGGCTGCTGCGTCAGTCTCTCCCTAACGGGCTTCTCGGCTCGAGGACTCTGCGGGTCAGAGCATTTACGGGGTGTCTGCTCCGTGCCCAGCTCACAGGCGGGCTGTTGCCAGGTTCCTACTGGAAAGGGGTTTGGGGCTGGTGTGTAACATGGGCTTGTGCTGGAGAACGTTCTGTTCTCCTTGTAAGCACATTTAGTGACTCGGCCTCCTGGTAAAGAAGAGACACTTAATACAACTTTGCTGAAAGTATGAATCTCACACCAAGACTGGTGTGAGATTTGGCCTGGATTCCTGTTGGATGTGGCTCTCTGGGGGTGAACAGAGGCCAGACCTGGCCTTGGGTGTGCCTTCTGATTGTCCAAGACTGGCTGGGTGTGCATTCTGGTTGGATGCGGGAGGCTGGGAGTGAACTCGGATGGACAGAATTCTGGGGTCTCTAGGCCGTTGGAGGGTTATCGGTTGGCTGTGGCCCTTGGAGTGTAATTGCACAGAAGAAGAGCCTCCGGGTTAGGTCATGGTGCAGATGTAGGGCAAGGCCCAGGCAGAAGATCGACCCAGAGGCTGGGTGGGTGGGGCAGTTTGCCCTTGGCTCCAGATGTTACAGGCCCCCTGCCCATCTCGGCCCCACCCCCAGCTGAGCCTGGCAGGCGTTGTCCCGGTGGAGAAAATCTGCCCCAGACTCCAGACACTTCACTAGTCCATAGCCTTTATTTGGGGAGGGGTGCTTGTGGAGCTGTCCACAGCTCCATGCTGCGCAGAGGCAGGAGTTTTTAAAGCAGCCTCCCCTAGCTTCGGAAGAGAGTGTAGACTCTCCTCTGCAGCCGTGCTTCTCCAGTGCTAGTTAGGTGTGCCAGAGGCGAAAGCTTGGAAGCTCAGCCGGGAAGGAGTATGGCAGGGGAGCGTGCATGTGGCTCATTTTTCCTCATCTGTCAAGCGGAGGGCAGAAGTGTCTGCCTGGAGGTGTGAGGGGAGGTTATTCCCGCCCCCAGGTCACCTGCATCTACTGCTCAGGCCAAATGAGGCAGGTGGAATTTGTTAAATAAGGGACAGGGAAGTTTAGTCTCAGGTTTTCTTGGGATTTGTCCAAGACCAAGGGCACAGCCAGGTTCTGTCCTCCTGTAGGTGGCAGAAAGGGAGACAGACCTGGAGGGGTGTGGGGAGGAGGGGCCGGGGTTTGGAACCACTCCCTCCTACCCAGGGGGGGACCAGGACTGGCAGCTGTTGTTGTTTCCGCAAGGCCAGAGTCCTGGGGCAGCTGTGGGCTGGACTGGGGCCTTTGGGAGGGCGGCAGGACGCAGCAGACCCCAGATCCTTTCATCTGTGGCCCTCAGGCCCGGGAGGCTTTGGCCACCGGAAAGCCCTGCAGCTCTGGAACAGACCTGAGGCCTTGGAGTGGGCCAAGCGGAGTGGGACAGGGTAACGGGGAGAGAGGCAGAGAGCACTGGGGAGCAGAGGGCAACGTAGCCCTCCTCCCCTGGCGCCCCGTCCCCTGCCCCCTGGCCCCAGCGCTATTTGAAGTGGGACAGGAAATGGGCTACGGGGTAGTGGGGCCCGTCGATGCCCAGGCCCTGGCAGAGGCCCAGCAGGCGCAGGCGGGCCTCGGCGGGGGTGGGCCCGGCACAGGCCACGCTGCAGTAGGGCTCCTCGTACTCGCCGGGCACCAGGGCCTCCTCCAACAGATTGAGGCGCAGCACGCCCTGGTCGTGCAGGGCCTGCAGGACCTCGCGGCTGGCGGTGGAACTCAGCGCGCGCAGGTGCTGGGACACCAGGCACATGACACCCACCAGGTGGCCGCGGGCACGCGGGCGGGCGGGCAGGGCAGGCCGCAGGCCGCAGGCCACCATGGCGGCAGCTAGCAGCAGGTCCACGCCATAGAGCTCCAGGATCCAGTCGCGCAGGTAGAAGCCGCCCATGCGGGGGTTGATCTCGATGAGCCGCGGCCCCACGCCGGTCAGCTTGAGCTCCACGTTGAAGACGCCGTCCAGCAGGCCGCAGCCCAGGCAGCAGCGGAAGGCCGCCTGCACCAGCTGCGCCTCCTGCTCGGGCGCCAGCCCGGTGGGCATGCAGGCCGCCGTCTCGGTGAAGCCAGGCAGCCGTGTGGGGCCGTTGTCGGAGACAAAGGCGGCCAGCAGCCGCCCGCCAAACACCACCAGGTCCACGTCATGCTCGGTGCCCTCCACGAACTCCATCAGCAGCATGGCATTGCCCCAGCCCAGCCCGATGCCCGGGTGGTCGGCCTCGCCCTGCAGGTCGCGGGCGATCCGAGAAAAGTGCTCCTGGCACTGGGACATGTCCTCCACCAGGCGCACGCCCACAGCACCTGCCCCGAACTCCAGCTTCATGACACCCGGCAGGGGCACCTGGCGGGCGGCCTGCTCCACGTCAGCCTCGCTCTTCAGCGGGCAGCAGGGCACGGCATGGAGGGAGGGCGCCGGCCAGGGGGGGCCGTGGCGGCGCAACAGGTGCAGTTGGGTGCGGCTCTTCTGCTTGGCCAGGCTCATGGCAGCCGGGGGGCTGCAGGGCAGACCCAGTTCCTGGCAGAGCAGGGCCGTGAGCACCAGGCAGTCGTCCCAGTAGGAGAAGCAGCCATCCAGCTGCAGGCCGCGTGCCCGCACCAGCTCCGCCAGCAGCCGTGCATTCTCCTCATCTCGCCGGTGCTCTGTCACGTCAAAGTGGATGAAGGTCTGCACCAGCTGGGACGCAAAGTGGTTGGGGTCCGACTCCACCAGATGCAGCTGCAGAGAGCGGGGCGGGGGTCAGGGGCATGTCCCGGTCAACCCTTCTGGGGGTTGGGAGAGTGGGGAGAGGGGATGGGGCCTGGGCGGGCACACACAGCCAAGAGCAGCGCAAGGCCAGGGCTGAGCCTTCCCTGCCATGTTCCCTGCTGTATCCCTGGTGCTCAGCCCGCTACCAAGTACATAGTACGTGTTCAATAAATATTTGCTCGTGAATGAATAAAGAGAAGGTGCCGCCGGGACAAGGCGACCCCTAACCCAGCCTAGAGGGAAACCTGGAGGAGGCAATGCTGGAAGCCAAAGAATGAGTCAGGCAGAGGGGACCAGGAGAGGTGGGTGCTGGAGGGAGAGGGCAAGAGCTGGGTGGGAGGGGCTGGGGTGCCAAGGGGAGGGGCATCCACCCACAAGTACCTACTGGGAAATCCCATGGGGCCCCGCAGATCCCTGCCCGCCAGGGGAACACCAACACAAGGCAGTTGCTATCCAAGGCAGCTAAGGAGGGAGAGCAGGTGGCACCTGCCCAGGGCCTGGCAGCAAGAGGCATGACATTCCAGGTGGAGAAAACGCGCCAGGGAGCCAAGAGGCATAGGAATGGCTGGAAGGGCGCGGGGGCCACTGTGGTGGATTAGGGCCAGCCCCCGAAGGGCTGAGACACGTGTCCTCTCAAACTCATCTGTTCAGTGGCGCTAAGAAGGTCTGCCCCCACCCCTAAGATGTGGGGCACCTGCTCCCATCTCCTCAGGATCTAGAATGTGCCCCCCGGGCACCCTCCTCAGACCCTGGGACCCAACCTCAGGAATCCTACCTCATAGGTCCCCTCTGGCGGTGGGCTCCGCCCCCAGAGCTAGGGCCCCGCCTCTGGGACTCGGGCTCCGCCCCCGGCGCTAAGGCCCCGCCCCGCCCTGGCCCCGTCCCCCGTCCCCCCCCCCCCCCCCCGCACTAAGGCCCCGCCCTCGGAGCTCGGGCCCCTCCCCGGCGGTGGCCCGCCCCCAGCGCTCAGGCCCCGCCCCGCTCAGGCCCGGCCCCGCCCCGGCGCTGGGCCCCGCCCCACCTTGAGGCCGTAGTCGCGCGCCGCCGCCCACACGAACTTCTTGCTGACGCCGCCGGCGCCCACCAGCAGCAGCTGCTTGCCCTCCATGAGGCCGCGCGCCGAGCGCCGCAGCATCGTCTCCACCAGCGGCGCGGCCGCCGCCTCCTCGTCGGCCGCCGGCCCCGGGCGCGGCGCGGCCCACAGCCCCTCGAGCGCGCCGCACGCCTCCAGGCACAGGCCGCCGTTCAGCTCCAGGGCCACGGGCGTCAGCGCGCGGCCCGCCACCGTCAGCGCGAAGTCCACGCCTGGCCGGGCCGGGGAGCGGGCTCAGCGCGGGCCGCCGCGGGGGGCCCCCGCCCCGCCGGCCCGCACTCACCGAGGAAGTCGGTGCGGGCCCGGCGCCCGCCGCGCTGCTCGGCGCTCAGGCCGGCCTCCAGGGCCAGCACGGCGGCCAGCGCGGCCTCGGCCGCCGCCTTGACGCGCCGCCGCACGTCCGCCGCCTGCGCCGCCTCGCCCAGGCCGCACTGCGCCAGCGCCACCTCCAGCGTCCGCGGCAGGCAGCTCTGGTGCCGCAGCGGCCGGTCCCCGCGGCCCACGGCGCACACCACCTGGGCAGGCGGCGGCTCAGGGGCGCCGGCCTGGGGGAGCCCTCCCGGGGTCCGCAAGCTCCCGCTCCCCTCGCGCCCAGACCCCTCATCCGGGGTGACCGAGCCCGTTCTCCAGTGTGACCTCGGCTCAGCAAACCACCCTCGCTATCTGGTTCCCTGACCCCGCTGGGGATACACCCAGACTTCCAGGCCCAGCTGGGGCTCCTGCGGCTTGAGGGCTCCCAGCTGCTGCCACCCTGGGGGTCTGTGCCTCCTCGGGATGCCCAAGCCCTAGGATCTCTGCTTGAAGCCTTCGTCAGACTCCAGGGGAGCTCCTGGGGTGCAGAGTCCCTGGGATGGTCCCCAAACCTTCCTGGGGTCCCTTGCTTGGAGGACCCCCCTAAAAGGCACTGGAGGTTTATCAAGAGCTTCCTGGGAAGAGGGTTCCGCCTGGGCCCGGCTCCCAGCGTGAGCCTGAGCATGGCGGGGGTGGGTGGGTGGGGGGGTGTTTCTCCTGGTGGGGAAGGGGTGCAGACAGGGCTGGCGGGAGGGTCCAGGAGCCCCACCCCCACCCCCAGAGGCAACCAGGGCCCTCTGAAGTTTTGTCTCCTTTCTCTGCCCAGAGATTTGCAACCCCCCCCCCCCCCCCCCGCCCCGGTCCGGTGGTCCCTGTCATGTGAGTGGGGCTGGGCTGGGGTGCGGTGGGCAGGACCCGGACTGACCAGGACTCGCTCACCTTGCTCAGCAGAGGCCGGTCGCCCTGTGTGCGACACACCAAGGCACAGATCCGCACAGCCAGCTCGGGGCCGGGTGGGGGACTACCTGGGGAAGACGGTGAGGCCGAGCCCAGCGCTGCAGCCTGGCGGCAGAGCCGGGTTCCCAGCCCTGGGTGGCCCGGGGGGCTCTCACCTGGGAAGGGCGGCCGGGCGGGCGGGCACACGGCCTCCACCAGGACGCTCTCCTCCTCCTCCAGCTTCTCCAGCAGTGCCAGCACGGTGTCCACCACTGTGCCCAGCTCTGCCCGGGGGTGCAGACGCCAGGCCTGCCGCCCCCGCCAGCGCCACCCGCTGAGCTTCACGGCCACCTGGGCAGCAGGGAAGGGGAAAGGAGCCACCTCACTACCACCGCGTGTACTTGCAGGGTAGGGTGCTCAGACCACAGGAGCCGAGGGGTTAACTGAGGTAGGAGGGCAGGGGGTTGTCACAGTGCGACAGGGCAGTGGCAGGGCTGAAAGTCGGGGCACCTTCCCAGCAGGACTTGGTACCCAGCTGCCAGGGCCATCCTCCTTCATCTGCTCACGCCTCAGGGGGGGGGCAGGGTCCTGTTACCTGCAGGGTGTCCCCTAGGCCCTCGGAGTGCAGAAAGGCCCCTACTTCCTCCGTCACCAGTGCCTCCTGGCCCTCTTTGCCACTCAGCTCCACCAGCCGCAGTCCCGGGCTGACCTCCTCGCCCCGCAGCAGCGCCGGCGGCTTGTAGGTAAAAGCCAGGGTAGCTGGCACGGCCACGCCACCCTGCTGGGCCAGCAACCGCCTGGTCAGCAGCCGGTCCTCCAGCAGCCGGGCCAGCTCGGCCGAGGCTCCCGTGGGGCAGGCCAGGTCGCGGGCCAGCTCGGCTGCCTCCCGACCCCTGCCGGGCCCCGGCCCCAGGCCTGCCAGGAAGTAGGTGGCACGGCGAGGGGGGGCAAAGTCATCCAGGAAGGTCAGTCCTCCGGGGTGGAAGCTCACGGCCTTGGAGACCAGGAGGGCGGCCTCGCCCGGATGCCCAGGGGCTGGCACCTTCGTCAGCCAAGCAGGAGACAGGCACAGGAGCATGTTTCCTGTGGGCAGAGGGAGGCAGGTGGCTGGCCAGGGAAGGCCGAGCACCCCCATGCCTGCCACCTCCAGCCCGGGCCCCTGGGCTGTGGGGCAGCTGCTCTCAGAACCCACCCACCCCCACTCGGAGCTCGGCAGTTGTTCCAGGGGAATGCAGGCGGTTGCCAGGGTCGGCGGGTATTTTGGGACGCGGCCGGGCCGGGGCAGGGCTGCCCTTTCTGTGGGACAGGGGGTGGAGGACTTGGGCACACACTCACCAGGGCTCTGGATCCCACCCTCGAGCAGCACGGGCAGGAAGGTGCTGGGGGATCCCAGGACGCACAGGGTCACCTCGGCCCCAGGGCAGCCTCGGGGGAAGAGGGCAGGGCCCAGCTCACCAGGGGCTCCCCTGGCCGCCTGTCTGCCCGGCTTCCCCCACCTCCATGCCCCTGCCCTCGCCCTGGGGCCCCCAGATCCCGGGGTGCAGCGAGGAAGCTGGAGAGGGGAGGGGAGCCACTTGCCCCTCCCCACCCATGAGGCCCCTCTCCCTGCAGCTGCCCTGAACAGCGCTGTAGGCTGGGTGGCAGGAGACCAGAGTCCTAGCCTCAGCTCTGCCACTTTCTGTGCGACCTGGGAGGTGTCACAGCTGCTCCCAGGCTGTACAGTGGCACCAGGAAGGAGGCTCGTGTATTCTAGCTGTGAAACCTCTGTCCAAACAAAACCATTTGTGGCCACCTGATACATCAGGCAGATAAAGCGGGGGTATAGGGGTGGCAGACTTCTAAAAAAGCCTCGCTTCCCAGGTGAGGGTGGGCAGAGCCCGGGGCTGGAGCTCCCTGTGGGGAGGCGTGGGGGACTCGAGCTCGCACCTTCTCTGCTGGTGCCGAGGGAGCCAGAGCCCGGGGGAAGGGGCCACCCTGGGCAGGTGGGCAGGTCCCCCTCTCCCCTCCAGGGGTGGGACGCAGGCTGGGCGGAGGACAGCTCTTCCCCCCACCCCCGCGGGCGGCGCCCCGCGCGGAGCACCTGTGCGGGGCGCCTGGCTGCGGTCCTGGGTCTCAGGGAGGCCGGCATGCTGCAGACAGCTCTGCAGGAGGCTGTAGTAGTAGGCAGTCCAGGCCCGGGCCGCGGCGCCCTCGGGCGAACCCTTGCAGTCGAGGCCCACGTCCTGGCGCCAGGAGCCAGGAAAGCAGCCCGCAGGCGGCAGGCCGGAGCCCCCTCCCCACGGGCCCTGCTCTTCCTCCAGGTCCTTGGAGCCCAGGGGGCAGTCCCACTCGGGACCCTGCAGATCCAGGGAGAGCTGGGAAGAGGGTAGAAGTGGTGGGTCTCGGGTGGGGTGGGCAAGGGAGCACCTCAAGCCAGCGCCTCCCCTGCCAGCCCTGGGTCATGTTTGGGGCAGACTCTCTATGGGACCGAGAGAGGATGGAGCTGGGCTGAGGGCCCCAGACTTGTCGCAGGCATCATGTGTATGGGAGTGCTTTGTAAACTGTTAAGGGGTGGGGTGGGGAGCCGTGTCTGCTCTGCCCTGACTTTGTCCATAGGGGCAGAGCTTTTGGTCTGTTTTGTTTATCGAGGTAGCCCCAGCACCTCAAACAGAACTTGGAATACAGTAGCTGCTCAATAAATGTCTGTTGCATGAAGACGCAATGATGTATGGACCACTAACTCACTCATTTCTAGGCCTCCGTGGCCCCTCTACTAGCATGAGAGTTCTGAGACCTAATAAGTAGATGAATCTGTATCATTGTCACCCCTCAGTAGACCTTGAGGACCTACTGTGCACCCAGCCCTGTGCCAGGCGTTGGGAAGACAGACTGGTGCCCTTTTCCCCAGATGGTTTGAGTGAGGGATATACTCTCCTGGCATGAAATCTTACACCCCTGCCCCTCTTGGAGACCTGGGCCAGCCATGCCCTGGCTGATGCCCACAGGGCCCCTTGGGAGGCTCAGTGGGAACATGGGTGGTGACACTTATGCCTTGCTGTCCCTGGACCTGCAGTCCCTGGGCCTGGCAGCTAAGCCTGGCTCCCAAGGACAGGCTGGGCCACCTTGGGCACGCTGCAAGCTCTCTCTCTAGGCCTTGCGGGTGGCTGGAGCCTGCTCTGCTCCAGCCCAGGGGTGCTGATGAGGCGTGGGCTGTAGAGAGCCTCCTGGTCACTGGGAGACAGGGTGCCGTGGCCGTGGCCAGGACAGCAGAGGTTGAGCCTCCCATCTGGGCTCGAATCCCAGCTTTCCAGGGTCCAACATGGACCTGCTGAGCCCTCACCTAGCAGGTGGGCTCCCCGAGGGCTTGGGCTTGGGGGTCTCTGCACACAGCAGGGGCTCAATGAATGTTGGCTGAATGAATGAATGCCACGGGTTGAGGAGGGAGGTGCTTCTCCCACGGGGTGGAGAGTCCAGGGGACACGGGGAGCTGGTTGTGGGTGGGAGCGGTCTGCACACGGCAGCCCCCAGGATTAGACCCTGGGGACCCTCCCTCTGTCCAGGGACTTGGTCTTTTGGGGGAGGGGACTCACCATCTTGCAGGTGGAGAGGCTGAGAGACTGATGGCAGAGACAGAGGGACAGAGAGGAGAGGAAGTCAGGGCAGCTGGGTCCCTACTCCCTCCCCACACCCAGCCCCTAAGACTTTGGCAGAGAAGAGGTGGCTGCCACCGTGCCTCTGCCCTGGCCCTGCCAGGCTCCTGCCAGGTTTCCGAGGCTGCCCCACCCCCACCCGCACCCCTACCCCAAGGAGGCAGAGCCTTTCTGCTTCCAGCACCCCCACCCCCACGATCTGGGGGCCGCTGGGGCAGCGCTGGGGGTCCCGGCTCCTGCTCGGGCTCAGCCCCTCCAGCGAGGGGCGCCCGGGCACCCCTGGGCGGGGGAGTGGGCGCGCAGTGTCCCCGTCCCCGCGGCCCCTGCCCGGCAGCCCCCCTCCCTGGCTCGCCGGCGTGCGCAGGAGCCGGGGTACCTGGCGGGCGGCGGCGGCTCGGCGGGGCTCGGCGCGGGCAGGCGGCGCGGGCAGGGCGGGCGGCAGCGGCGGCACCCAGCGGGACCCGGGCGGCGCCGCCTTATATAGAAGCGACCCGGGCAAGCCCAGCGCCGGGCGGGGCCGCGGGCGGAGGGCTGCGCGGACAGACGGACGGACCGCGGCGCCCGCCAGGCCCGGGCCCGCCCCCTTCCTCCAAACCCTTCCCCGCCCCGCAATCCCCGGGCCTGGGGCCCTGGGGCTGGGAGGGGGCGCGGGGGAGGGGAGGGGGGCCCGCAGGAGGGCGGGACGCGGCATCTGCGGGCACACCCACAGCGTGAGACGGAGGGACAGGTGCAAATGGAGAGGTCAAGACAGGGACACACGGATAGTCCCGTGTTGGAGGAAGGAGATGGGAGAGATGGTGCAAGGGGCGGCGGCTGGTACTGGGGCCCCCTTGGGGTGGGGTGGCCTGGAAAGGGATCGGGGCACACCGTGGGTCCCGAGCCCTGCCCTGGGATGGAGTCCTGGCCCCCCAGCATCCCCTGCCCCACAGCTGGCTGTCCTCCTGGGCCAGCGTCCCTTACGTCTGTGGGGTCCTCTGCACACTTTCCCCCCATCACTGCCGAAGTGGGGGCTCCTCAGGCAAGGGCCTACGGGAGGGCAGTCCCAGCTCCCTGCAGGGGGAATAAGAGGAGGACGTGGCCATGTCCACGGGGGTCCCAGTGGGTCTGAGCCCAGGAAAGGGGTGCCTGCAGGATCAGCATGCAGGCCCGAGGCACACCTGCAGCTACACCCGGTCGCCTCCCAGACACGCGATCATGCCTCATTGCAAACCGCCGAAAGCACACCCCGAGAGCTCTGGCCGCCAGCCACAGACTCCCAAACACACCCAGAGCCCTCACTCTCCTGGAGTGTGTCCCCCAGGCCGGCTTCCAGTCTTTGGCTGTGGGACGAGGCCACCTCCCTTGCCAGCTCCGAGTCTCGTTTTGCGCATGCCTGAAAGAGGGCTGTGGTGCGGATCAGCCCTGGGGGGTGGCTGCTCCCCCCACAGCCCGGACTCACGCTCTCCCTGGCTGTCTCAGGGCGGGGGAGGCGCCCTGGCTGTCCCCCTGAGCCTCCGGGGGCCGGGGAGAGTACTGAGGGGTGGGATCACAGGGGGAGGGGGCCAGCTTGGGGCCCTTCTGCAACTGTACACAGAGCAGCCTTTGAGCACCTGCTCTGTCCACCCCTGGAGGGGCTTGGATGGGGAAGTGACTTACCCAGGGTCACCAGCCGTGCCCACGTTTCCCACACAGCTTTCTAGAGCTGCTCAGGGCCCTCCCAACTCTGAAATGGGTTGTGGACACCCCGGGAAGCTATGTTGCCTTGCTGCATGGGTGGCCTGAGTGCCAGAGCAGGTGGGGTGGCAGGTGACAGGGCTGGGGCTCAGATGTCATCTAGAGAGCATGAACTTAGAGCCCAAACAGCTAGGGCAGCCCCTGGGACCTCTGTCTTCTCCTCAGATGGCAGTTACCATGGACACATAGCTCAGGCTTGGGCAGGCAGGGGCGCCTGGCAGAAACACACGGGGGTACAGGGGTAGCACCAACAACTGCTTTTTTTTTGTCACGAGGCACTGGGAACCGAACCCAGGACCTCCCATGTGAAAAGTGGGAGCTCAACCGCTTGAGCCCCAACCACTCCCGTGTTTCTTGACCTTGTAGCAGGTCCTGGGTGAAGGGCGTTCCATGACATATTTCATCAAACCCCGTGAGGTAGCGCTTACTGTTCTCTGCCTTTCACTGGTGAGGCGAGCGAGGCTCAGAGAGGTGGTGTCCCTTGCCTCTCACCTGCTTGTCACCCAGCAGGTGAGAGGCAGAGCACTGGCAACCTCTTCACCTCCAGGCCCCAGCCCAGCCTGGCACCTGGCAGGGGGCCGCCAGGAGGTGGGCGCAGGGAGGCTAATCAGGGTGGGCCAGCTGCAGGTGAAGTTCAGGGCATGTCCGTCATCCCTGCCAGGACAGCCCCCCGTCACCTGGGGCTGGGCTGATCCAGGTCTGTCCGGGCGAGGAGCAGCCCGGCTGGAGCCAGCAGTCAGCGCCCTCGCACGGAGACCCGTGGGCGCTCTGGGGAGGGGAGGGGAGTCTCAGGCTCCCACTGTCCAAAGGAGAATCAGGCTCACAGCATGGAGGGGCCCTTTCCTGGTATATTAGTCAGCCAAAGGGGTTCAGATGCAGAATACCAGACACTGGTTGGTTTATATGAAGAGTATTTATTTGGGGTAGGAGCTTACAGATACCAGCCCATAACGCATAAGTTACTTCCCTCACCAAAGTCTATTTGGAGCAAGATGGCTGCCAACGGCTGCGAGGGTTAAGGTTTCCTGGGTTCCTCCCTTCTGGGGTCTTGCTTCTCTCTGGGCTCAGGGTTCCTCTCCTCCCGGGGCTGGCTTCTCTCTCCTCTGGGTGCTTACTTCCCAGGGCTCCAGCCTAAGGCTTCAGCATCAAACTCCAGCGTCAAAACTCCAACATTAAGAACCCTCAACTCTGTCTTTTGCCTTGACTTTTATCTGCGAGTCCCCACCCACCAAGGGGCGGGGACTAAAAACCCTACTGGCACAATATAATCTAATATGCCCAGAGGAAAAGTTTACAGACATAACCCCATATTTCTTTTCGGAATTCATCAATAATATCAAACTGTTACACCTGGTAACTTTGCAAGGCCTCAAGCCTGGCCTCTGAGCATTTGGGTTTGGGGTCAATCCTCTGGGGTGGGTGGTAGTGCAGGATGGAGACCGTGGGCTCCCCCCCAGATCAAGGCAGGAGTTCATTTGTCCTTCCGTTCTGTGCCTGCCCCCCACCCAGACCCCTAGGACACAAATCCCTGGCCACCATCCTAGCTTTGGTCTCCGCAGGCTGAGTGCTTTTGGGCATGTGGCTTCCCTTCTCTGAGCCCGTTTCCAGGCAGGTGTGCAGGGAGCCAGGACTGCCAGGGGTCACTGAGTACGGTTGTGCAGGTTGCTCACTGAACAAAGTCACTGGCTGGTGGGTCAAGCGCCACTCTGCCAACCGTGCGTCCTGGTGGAGCTGCCTGTGCTGGAGTAGGGGGCACCTTCCCACTGGCACAGAAGCACTATGGGGGCTGGCGCAGCCCCGTGGGAGGCCCATGAATGGTGTGTTTCAACTTGCTCCCCCCCGCCCCTTCAGCGCAGGGTCCTTCTGGAGGTGGTTCACAATGGGACCTGCAGAAGCGCAGCCCACAAAATGCTCCTCTTCAGGCCCCGGCAGAGGGGCTCTGCCAGAGACCACCTGTGACCTGCTGCACCCAGGGCCCTCCCAGCCGCAAGGCAGAAGCCTGTGCCCAGGGCTGAGGCTGCACATTCCTGCTGCCCTACTGTGTAGGAGAGGAGACAGGGCACTTGGGGGCAGGCTCTGGGGGCGCCTCCCAGCCCCCTCACCTGCTCCAGCGCCTGTGACTCCAGCTCTAGACTTCCGTCTCTGAGGTCAGGGCCTCACCTCCAGAAGGCATGGACGAGCCAGCTGCCATCTTGGGCTGGCGCTCAACCTCCCTGAGCCCCACTCCCCCCTGTCTAACGAGGCTCTGAGTGCCCCTTGCAGAGAGAGGGGGCAGAGGTGGGGCTGTCCAAGAAAGGGTTTTGAGAACTGCAGGTAAGGGCCTTTTTAAGCTGTAGGTATCCCAGCGGAAGGGGAGAAGGGCGTTTCCAGAGCTCCCTGCAGCTCCCAGAAGCCCCAGCAGCTGCCCCAACACTCAGAGGGGCCCAGGGACAGGGCTGGGAAAGGGAGAAAGCCCCAGGCCGGAGGGCCCAGGCAGGTGCCCAAGTGCGCAAGAGGGGAGGCTGTTCGTGGCTGCCAGCAATGAGGGTCTGCAGCCTTGGCCAAGTGCCCTCCCCTCCTGGGCCTCAGTTTCCCCGAGGGCCAGATCTCAGCAGACTCAGGTCTGAACCCTCTGTGATCCCCTCCTCCTGGCCGCTGAGTGGTCGAGAGTGGGATGGCTCAGTTCCAGGCCCAGAGCCTGGCCTGGCATTCAGAGGCACATGTGCACTCCCACAGCCTGTGGCCCTGTCACTAGAACATTCCGGATCCCGCACTCTACCTTCTGGGGTCTGGCAGGTGGCCATGCCAGTGTTCCAACACAGCCATTTACATGTGGGGTTCCAGACGCTTCCTCCTGGTATTCCTGAACGCTGTGCGCCGCCCCCACCCCCATCTGCTGGTGAGGGCGGGGCTCAGGGCACCCGGGAACGGGCACTGCAGGGACCCGGCCTGCTGTGGAACCAGCCCTGTCGTCCTGGTGACAGCTCGCGTCCCAGGCACCCCAGGCCCCCTCAGGGGCAATTAGTGAGTGTGGGAGGGGGTTTCCATGGTGGCTGTCCCGAGGGGGTGCAGCCAGGGCTCAGGGCGGGCGGCCGGGCCGGCGGGGCCTTTCTCCTTTGTCCTGGGCACACTGGGCCTTTGTTCCCACCCGGCGGGACGAGGACCCTGGGTGGGGAGGGGGTGGACTTGGGTTGGAGCCTCCCCAGCCCGGGCAGGGGAGACGAGGGGCAGCATAGAGGAATGGGGCCCCATCCTGGGCCTGGCACCCGCTTGGGGAGCCTGCCTCGTACCTGTCCCCGGGAGCCTGGGCATGGCGGCTCACAGTGGGCTCCCCTGGCTGGTAAACACCGTCCCCAGCAGCCAGCGGGGCGGCCACGGCTGTCCCTGGGGAGGGAGCCAGGGCAGAAACAGAAGGGGGGCTGCGTGGATGGGGGGATGGGAGGAGGGGAAGGGGCAGCCACGGCCTCTGCCAGCGTCTGCTCACTCAGACTTTATTGCAGCCCTCCCCAGGGGGCCTCTGGGGCCACCCAGCCCAGCCGGCCTCCCTCCCCTGACGTCCGTGCTGGCCAGGGCCTGGGTACCAGGACAGCTCCGTGGCGCCCCCGCCCATGACCTTCCTTTGTCCTTGTGACTGACACACGGTCAAAGGAGTGAATCAGTCCAACGAGTGGGGCGTCGCCCCCCCATGGGAAGGGAGCCGAGCTGAAGCCAGATCCCAGCGATAAAGTGCAGGTGGCACGGACCTCAGCCGCTCAGCCGCGGGGGGCACTGACCCACGGGGCCTTCAGAAGCGGGTGTCCAGGAAGGAGGAGCCTCGATGGGGCCTGGGGGGGCCCTCGATAGGCGGGCCCCGGGCCCGCGTCAGGAGCCCGTGGAAAGTCTTGCCTCGGGTCTGGGGCTTGCGCCGGGGCGGCCTGGGCTCCTCCGGGGGCTGCACCACGATGCGGGGCACTTCGGGGCCGGGCCTGGCGCCTCCCCGCGCCCCTGCCAGCTGCTGGGCCTCGAAGATGGCTTGGGCCCCAGGAAGGCGGGCCTGCGGGCGAGGGGCTGGCCCGGACGCGGACTCGGGCAGCTGCCCCAGCTGGGTCCTGATCTCGCGCTGCAGGTCCCGCTCGGACAGGGCCACGCTGTGCACCTGCGGGGCGCGGGGGCTGCTGGTTGGCAGGAGGGTGCGGCAGCTGAAGGGGCGGGGCAGGAAACCGCCGGGCCCCCTCGGAGCGTGCAGTCCGCAGCCCCAGGAAGTGGCGGAGGGCTGGGGGGCTGACAGCCTCCCCGCGGGGGAGCCACGGAAAGCCACTCGAGGCCTGGGGTTTGCACGTGCTCTGCAGCTCGGGGGACAGGAACTGGGCGCCGGCTCTGGGACTCAGGTGCCCCGCTGCGCGGCAGGGCCTGGGGACACCCACCTGGGACATGAAGACCTCCTCCTGCAGCTGGGTGGGGGGGATGGCCCGAAGGGCGCCGAGCGTCTCCAGGAGCCCGGGGCAGGCCAGGCGCTGTTCCGCAGTGCCCAGGGCCAGGCGCACCAGCGTCAGCCCCGCCCGGAAGAGCACCTTCGCGCCTGTGGGGAGGGGTCACTCAGCGGCGCCCGGCCCTCCCCTCCTCAGCCAGCCCGCTCCCCACTGCCTCCAGCTCTGCACCCCTCAACTCGGGCCGGGATTGCTTTTTGGGGAGCACAGGCCCCTGTGCTGGCTAAGGGCTCCCAGTCTTCCCTCTTTGGGCCTCAGTTTCCCTGCTTCTACAAGCAAAGCCTGGGGTGAGTGCCCTTTAAGGCCTTGCCAGCTCGGATCTGTGGCCCTTTGACTCCAGGCAGATTCTAGAAAGAGCTCCTTCCCTCTGGGCCAAGGGGTCGTGGGACCGTGGAACAGCCCCCTCCCCCCTACCCCAGAGACTCAGAATTCCTTCCTGGCAGCCTCGGATCTGCTGGGAAGAGCCACCGGGGGTCAGCAAGGCCTAAACACAACTGTGACCCGCGACCTAGCGAAGGGGGGCAGTCACGACCGTCGTTGTTGAAGGGCGCCGCGGCCCTGCTTGGCCCCACCCCTCCTTACTCCTCCCACCCGGGAGGGGGCGGGACCAGCTCAGCCCCACCCTGAGGTCTGAGGCCGGCCAGGATGTGACCTGTAGATAGCGACCGAGCCAGAGCCAGGCAGCCAGCCATCCTCTCCCAGTGGGGAAGCCCTGACCAGCAGGCACACAGCAGGAGCTCAATAAATGCATATATGGGTTTCTACCATTTTTGAGGTGCACCGCCTCACGTGCTGTGAAGAACAGGCTTCCGCGGGTAGGTTACTGCGGGAGGTGTGGGGCAGAGCCCCAAAGACCCCGAGAGCCAGCCCAGCTCGGCCCCGCCCTTGCTGGCCTGGCCCCAGCACCCACCTCTCAACACGTCCCTTCCTCCATCACCTGTCGCCTGGACCCTGCAATCTGCTCCCCCAGCACCGCCTGGCCTGCCCCCTCGTTTCATCTTCATGGCACTTACAGCAATCTATGACTAGCTTGTTAATGTGGTTTTGTCACCACCCGTCCCCAACCCCACAGAATGTGGGTCTCACTCAGGCAGCCCCAGGCTCCAGGGCGGCGCCTGGCGCCCGAGAGCACTCAGCAGACGACTGTGGGAAAATGCCTGCGTGCCCCCCACCTCGTCCTGGGCACTGAGCTGCCAGCGTCTCGGGCCTTTGCACGTGCTCTCAGCTCGGGTCGCCTCTTTCCCAGCTCCTGCCCATCTGCCTCCCTGGAAACCTCCCCTGGGGCCAGCTCCGTCCTCACGCGATTCAGTTCAGTGCCCCTGGGCCCTCCCGGCCCCTGCTGGGTGCTCCTTCAGGGCAGGGCCTGGCCCTCCTGCACAGAGGGCGGCCAGCGAACAAGTGCACCGAACCGATGGGCTGTGGCTGCAGCCACCACCATCCCCCACCCCAGCTGGGCCCCTCAGCGGGCCAGCTAGGCTCCCCAGGCCTGGTGCTCCCCGGGCCGTGTGCTCCCCAGGCCTGGTGCTCCCCGGGCCGTGTGCTCCCCAGGCCTGGTGCTCCCCAGGCCTGATGCTCCCCAGGCCGGATGCTCCCCGGGCCGTGTGCTCCCCAGGCTTGATGCTCCCCGGGCCTGATGCTCCCCGGGGCATGTGCTCCCCAGGCCTGGTGCTCCCTGGGCCTGATGCTCCCTGGGCCTGATGCTCCCCGGGGCATGTGCTCCCCAGGCCTGGTGCTCCCCAGGCCTGCTGCTCCTCAGGACATATGCTCCCCAGGCCATGTGCTCCCCGGGGCATGTGCTCCCCAGACCATGTGCTCCCCGGGCCTGATGCTCCCTGGGACATGTACTCCCCGGGCCTGGTGCTCCTCAAGGCTCCGGCCCCATGCACCCCGGGCACCCCACTCACCCTCGCTGAGGAAGGCGTCCCAGACACGCAGCACCGTGGGGAAGGGCAGGGAGCGGGCGAAGAGGCACAGGAACCACTCAGGCAGGTAGAGCAGGGGCCCGACGCCCACCTGCTGCAGGTGCTTGTGCACACGCGGGAGGAGGCGCCGCAGCAGCGCCGCGAACACCTCGGCGTCCAGCCGCACAGCCTCCTGTGGCCACGTCCATCAGCTCGGGCCGCCGGGCACCCCCACTCCCACACCCCAGGCCCCAACCCGCCTCCCCTCCATGCCAGCCTCCCAGCCCCCGTCCCCGCCCACGGGGCCCCCAACCCAGCCTCTTACCATGTGGGGCCCATAGTAGCCGGGGAGGTAGACCTCGCAGATCTGCACCAGGCACCAAAAGGCCTCCTGGGGGGGGCACAGGTCCATGAGTGCCCCTCACAGAGTGCCCCTCACAGGGCTGAGGGGCACAGGCACCAGCTGGGGTGACTCGGGGGGCAGGTGCCGTTCCTACCCTGGCAGTACCTGGGAGGCTCTTCCCAAAAGCCTCTCCCCTGGGCTCCACTCAGGGCCTGGTGACGGGTTTCGGGGGCTGGGGTATGTGGCTCAGGGTGGTGAAGTCTAGGGTCAAAGGTCGACGGTTGGGAGGGACCCAAGTTCAATTCTGGGGTCATTAGGGTCAGGGTCAGGTCCCAGGATTCAAAATCAGGAGTCATGAGGTCAAGGTGAAAAAGTTAAGGGTTCTGACTTTAGGCAAGGTCATCAGGGTTGAATGTCACCGAAGATGGCAGTCCTGGGACCCTGGGTCTCTGAGACAGGGTCTGGGAGTCAAGGATCATCTGTCCCTGAGGTCAGAGTCCCTGGGACGGGGGGTCATGGGCCCAGAGCTCAGGATCATGGGGGCCTGGGGGCATGGGGGTGGTTGGGGCGTCAGAGTCTTAGGTCCCTGGAACAGGGTCAAGGGTCACTCACCTCCGGGGGCAGGTGCATGAGCAGCACGGCGGCCACGGGGCCCTGGGCCTGGCAGTACCCCTGTTCTGGCCGATACAGGGTGTAGGCCTTAAGAACCTGCTGGAGCCCCTGCTGCCTGTGCCAGGAGACCCCGTTAGGGAGCAGTCCCCCAGGGTGCCCCTGGCCCACCCTCCGGGGACCCCCGCCCAGGCCTCAGCCTCCCTGAGCCTTCCCCGCTCCCCTGATACACAAGGTGTACAGCTAGGCTGAGGGGCTAAGGAGGTGGGGTCCCTGGGCATGGTCGGCCTCGTACCCGTGACCTTGGGGTGACACAAACATCTCGTGCAGGGGGAACTGGCGGTGCAAGTCCCTGCCAATGGTCTCCATCCACTGTGGATCTCCGGGGGCCGAGGCCAGCTCCTGTCCGGTGGGTGGCAGGAGGGCAGACGTGAGGGCTCGGAGGGGCGAGGGGCTCTGGGAAAGCGAGGCAGGACCCCTGCCCGCTCCCTCACCTGATAGGTGCCAGGGCTGTTCTCCTGACACACGTGGGCCCCGCACAGCAGGGGCCAGCACCGGGCCCGCAGGGCCGAGGGGATACCTTTCCGACACTGCACCTTTACCTGTGGGGGGAGGCCAAGGGCTCATCAGGCCAGCCCCACAGGCCACCCACTCCCGTCAGCCCGAGCGCAGTGCATCCTGGGGCCGGGGGTCACTTTGAGGGGGCAGGGAGCAGAGGCAGCCCCTGTGGGACTCAGGATGGGCAGCTTCGGCCAGGCGGCCGGCGCAAGGGAACGGACCAGCTTCCCCCTCACCTTCTTGTACCGCCGCGACATCGTTTTCTCCCAGTGTGAGGTCATCTCCACCCACTTCATCTCCCGCTGGCGGATGAGGTCGGCAGGCGGCTGACCCGTACTGGGGACACACGCACAGGTCACCTAGAGCCCACCCCTGCCGCCCTCCATGCTCCCCACGAGCCCAGCTCCTGCTCCTGCTGATGACCTGTGACCAGGAATTGGCAATGGTTGTCATGGGGACGGGAAAGGATGTGGCTCTGATGTGGGCGGAAGCAGGAGAGACTGAGGCGTGTGTGGGTGTGCGTTGGGGGATGGGCTGGCTGGCTATCCCCCTGTCCCCCAGGGCAGGGACACAGACAACTCAGAGGGGAAGCTGGTTGGTCAGCACCCTGGGCTGGCAGCCAGGGGTCTTGAGTTTGAATCTGGTTCTGTCTCTGACCTGCTGTGTGACTTTGGGCAAGTTCCTACTGTCTCTGTTTTCCTGTTGGCATATTTGGGGAGGCGGGGAGGTATTGTGGGTTCTATGGTTTGGATGGAAGATTCCTGGGCCAGAGACTTAAAAGGGGAAGGATATTTGCCCCAAGGGTGGGTGCAAACCTTCGGAGGTTTGCGAGTATAAGAGATGTACAGGAGTACCCCCACCCTAGGCGCACACACCAGCCCTCCCCACCTGGAGGAGTGAAGAGAGGTGATGGGCTCCGAGGCCGGCTCAGTGCCTACGGCCAGGCCCCCCCAGGACCCGCGAAGGCCTTGCGCCAAGATCCGGCCCCCCCACCCCACCCCACTTACCCTGGCTCCGCCGAGCTGCCCCCAATGAAGCCATAGCGGTCAGCCTGGCGGTACGGGCCGGGCCCGCTCAGCTCCGAGTCGGACCCCAAAGAGCTGGAGTCATCCTGCAGCTCGGAGGGCTGTGCCAGGTCCTGCCCCAGGGCCATGGCGCCGGGACCCCAGGTGCGACAGGTTTAGGCTGTGAGACGTGGGCAGAGCCGGCCTGAGAGGCGGCTCCTGGTCAGCCTGGGGCCCTGGGCTCCCGTCCAGTCAGTTCCCAGCCCCAGCCAGGATGTGGGGATGTAGCGGGAAGGTTTCGGGGTACCTCACCGAGTCCCTGACAGGCCCTCTCTTGTTGAGGGGGGAAGGCCCTGAGGTGGCAAAAGACCAGGCCCCTGTTTGGAGCCGGAGCCCCAGCCCCAGGCCCAGCCCCGTCCGCGGGCAGCCCAGCTCACCTCCCAGCTGCACCTGACCTCCTCCTCTCACTTCCTCCTCAGCCACAGCCACAGCCACCCACTCGGGCCCCTCCCAAGGTGGGGGGGGTCACCCCTTCCTCTCTGAGGCGCTTCCTGCCAGCCCCAGTGCCCCTGAGCCCCGCGCTCCTCCCACCCTCCCCGCGGGCAGGCTGGGGCTCTGGGGCTGGGATGGGCAGGGGCCAGGCTGCCTCCAGGGTTGAGGTTACTGGCACGTGAGCCACCCCGACTTGAGGTGCGCTCTTTTTGGAGGAATCCCCTTTAACAGGCCCGCGGGCCGCTCGATTGTGCTACCCCCCGAGGTCACTGATGAATAGTCATCTCGCGACCACCGCAGGCCCGGAGCACCAGAATGGGCTCAGAGTTCGGGGGCCTCGGTGACTCTGAGTCCCCTGTCCCTTGTCGCTGAGCCTCAGTTTCCATTTCTGCACTTGGAGGGTTTAATCTGCAGGGTTTCAGGGGGCGGACGGGGCTGCGGTTCCCCGCGTTATTCAAGCTCTGGCACCACGCTCCACCCAGGGCAGCGATGGGACAAGCCCATCAGTCTTTCAAAGAGAAAAACAACTGCCACAGCGCTTCCGGTCCTTTAGCCTCAGGACGGGGCTGGGCTAGCCCTTAGGGGGCGGGACCAGATCAAGCCCCGCCCCTTCAGCCCCGCCCCGAGCGCCGAGGCCCCGCCCCCGGGCCGGCACGACGCGGCGCCTCCCGTCCAGCGGCGGCGCTAGAGCGCGCGGGGAGGGCGGGCGGACCGGCGCGGGGGCGGGGCCGGGGCGGGCCCGGGCGGGCGGAAGGGGAGCCAGGCCGGAAGGCGGCGGCGGGAGGGCGGGAGGCAGGAGCGGGCCGGGAGCTGTAGGGCCGGAGCGGTGGCGCGGCCATGTCCGACAGCGAGAAGCTCAACCTGGACTCGATCATCGGGCGCCTGCTGGAAGGTTAGCCGCGGCCGGGGAGGCCGCGGAGGGCCGCGCTGGCCCCCTGCCCGGCCCGGAAGTGGCGCGCGCGCAGGACTGCCCCTCCTGGGGCCAGCTCCGGCAGGGCGGGGACGGGCCGCGAGGTCCCGCGGCCACGGCGCCCCCCGTTCCACTCGCGGGCGCCCTGAGGGGCCTGGGGCCTGCTCGGGCCCGCGGAGCAGCCCCCTCTCCCGGGAGCGCACGGGGTGGCCGGGCCTTGGGGGGAGGGAGGGCCCTGAGAAGCCCAGCCCGGGGAAGGGGTCGGCGCTGTTGAGTTGTTGGTGGGGGGACCTTGAGGAGAGTTGGGTCCTGTCTTGGGGGCGTGAGACACAGGTCCTGGGTGGCACAGCAGCCAACAGCTTCCCTGGTCGAGGCGGCGGCCAGGGCGACCCCCCCGAAGTGCCCATGGGCTGCCCGTGGCACCACATCCCTGCTCCAGAGGCCAGGGTCCTGACGCCCAATTCCACCCCACAGTGCAGGGCTCGCGGCCCGGAAAGAACGTACAGCTGACAGAGAATGAGATCCGTGGTCTGTGCCTCAAATCCCGGGAGATTTTCCTGAGCCAGCCCATTCTTCTGGAGCTGGAGGCGCCTCTCAAGATCTGCGGTGAGCTCAGCCCCCTTGGGCCTCCTGAAAGTGGCGTTGGCCCCCAAAGTGCCCAGATTCCTCCTCCCTCCAAGCAGTCCAGGCCCCGCACCTGGCGCTGACCTGATTCCCTGGGTCCCAGGCGACATCCACGGTCAGTACTACGACCTCCTGCGCCTGTTTGAGTACGGCGGCTTCCCACCCGAGAGCAACTACCTTTTCCTGGGGGACTACGTGGACCGGGGCAAACAGTCATTGGAGACCATCTGCCTGCTCCTGGCCTATAAGATCAAGTACCCTGAGAACTTCTTCCTGCTCCGTGGGAACCACGAGTGTGCCAGCATCAACCGCATCTACGGCTTCTATGATGAGTGTGAGTGGCGCGGGGGTCGGCAGCTGCCCGGCCTCTGCAGTGCTCTCCCCTGTCTGGTGGGACCCTCCTTTCGGTCTGGCGTCAACCTTATCGCTGTCTGGCAGGTGCCTGCTAGCCTGAGCTTGCCGGACCCTGTGCCCCACCCTCCTGGCATGGGGCCTGGCACCGGGGAGGGTTTGGTGAATGGACGCCGACTGGAGGGCTGCCCACGTTCTTAATAACGCTTTGCCCCATGGCCCCGCCTGGTGACACCCCCACCCCCAGGACATCCGTTACCTAAGCACGTAGGGCACTAATCTGGGCTGAATCTGCCAGCCAGAAGCCAAGATAAGCCAGACTCAGTCTCTCCTGGCCCTGCTCATGGGGTAGGGGTGTGTGCTAACCCTGAGGTCCCAGACAGATCTCTGGCGTGCCTGTGGGCTAAGCTGCTTTCGCCTCTCTCCTGGAAGGTGGCAGGCAGCGGAGAGGGGAGGGGAGGGTGAGCCCCGGAGGCCCAGAGACCCAGGCCCAGGGAGGCGGGCGGCCTTCTCACCAGCATCTCCTGCCCCTGGACAGGCAAGAGACGCTACAACATCAAACTGTGGAAGACCTTCACCGACTGCTTCAACTGCCTGCCCATCGCAGCCATAGTGGACGAGAAGATCTTCTGCTGCCACGGAGGTGAGGGGTCTAGGGCCCTGCGTGCCCCTGGATACCTGGTGCCGTGCCGAGAGAGCTGGGAAGCCAAGCCCCGGCTGCGTCACCAGGGGCCTTGGGATGAACTTGTTAGCTGTCTTGGGGCTTGCTCCGATGCCTCTTCTTCAGGAAGCGTCCCTGCTACAGCCCTGCTGCGAGGCTGCCCTTTCCCCTTGTGGCACTCGGCGTCCTACCTTCAAGGAGCTCAGCTCCTTTCTCCTGAGATCTGCACTCCCAGAGGGCAGGGGCTTCTCTGGGCTGGTTTCCCTCTGTGCCCAAGGCCTCAGATCCACAGATGGCAGGATGAGGGGCTGTATCACCTGGGTCCCCACAAGTCCAGGAGAGGTGATGGACCGTGGTGGGAAGGATGAGGCTGCCTCTGGTGGAGGGGGTGGTCATTTTGAGGCTTGGGCAGTTGACCTCTCCGCCCCACCCCCCGCAGGCCTGTCCCCAGACCTGCAGTCCATGGAGCAGATTCGGCGGATCATGCGGCCCACAGATGTGCCTGACCAGGGCCTGCTGTGCGACCTGCTGTGGTCGGACCCCGACAAAGACGTGCAGGGCTGGGGCGAGAATGACCGTGGCGTCTCCTTTACCTTCGGGGCTGAGGTGGTGGCCAAGTTCCTGCACAAGCACGACTTGGACCTCATCTGCCGGGCACACCAGGTGGGCTGGCTGCTCTGGGGGGCCATGGTGGGGTCTGACAGGGCCGCCCCAGCTCGCCTGACCACCCCCGTCCTCGCCAGGTGGTAGAAGATGGGTACGAGTTCTTTGCCAAGCGCCAGCTGGTGACGCTTTTCTCAGCTCCCAACTACTGTGGCGAGTTCGACAATGCAGGCGCCATGATGAGTGTGGACGAGACCCTCATGTGCTCCTTCCAGGTGGGTTGGGGGAGCAAGGGGCCCAGGGCCCCCGGGGCTCAGCCTTGGGAGCCTGACCAGCTGTCTCTTTTCTAGATCCTCAAGCCCGCTGACAAGAACAAGGGGAAATACGGGCAGTTCAGTGGCCTGAACCCTGGGGGCCGGCCTATCACCCCACCCCGCAACTCCGCCAAAGCCAAGAAGTAGCCTCCGCGGGCCCGCCCCTCTGCCCCAGATGATGGATTGATTGTACAGAAGTCCTGCCGCCACGGGGAGGCAGGCCAGCCTCTTAGGCCACCCATCACAGGGAACACAGAGCCTTGGAATTTTTTTTTTTAATGAATTAATAGCAGCGTCCAACCCCCCAGGGCTCCTTCCTGCCTGCGCCTCTGGTGGCTGCGGGCTGGAGCCTGGGGCTGAGGCTGCAGCTCAGGGCAAAGGGAGATCGTGGGTCTCCAGCCTGGCCTGGCCTCAGGGCTGGCGCTGGATCCTGGGGCAACCCATCTGGTCTCTTGAATAAAGGTCAAAGCTGGATTCTCACCATGGCTTGTCTCGCTTGTCCCAAATGCAGGGCCTGGCAGCCCTTCTGCAGGCCTCTCGGTTGGGAAGGCTCTGGGCACTGGGCACTGGGCCCCAGCCAGGGCAACCCCCAGCCACAGGCTCAGGCCCACAGGGTTCTTCGAATTCCAAGCCAGGGCCAGAGAGTATTGGGAAAGCAAAAACAGCCTGTGCAGACCAGAGGTGTGGCCAGGACTGGAGGGAAGGCAGAGGAGCAGTGGCCAGCAGTGCACTGTGGCTTTCTCGTGGAACTGGTCCTCGTTGGGGGGCTGGGGGGTGAGGACCCAGCCCAGTCACTCTGGGGAGAGCACCCAGGAGCTAGCCAGGTGCAGCAGGGATGGGGGGCAGGCACAGGCAGCCTGGAGCTGGGGCCCCCTGGACCGCCCGCTGCCTGGGCCTGCAGGGGCCGCTGGACAAGGCCGCAGGTGCCCTGCTCAGCCCTCACCCTCACTGTCTTCAGCCAGCACGGGGCTGGGGCCCTGTGGGGAGTGCACTGGGGCCAGGATGGAGCCAAAGAACAGTGAGCGGAACTGGAAGGAGAACAGAAAGCAGGAGTGAATTCTGGAAGCCACTTCCTTCCTTCCCTCCCGTCCTTCCAAACCCTGCCCCTACCTTCTTTGGTGGGGGAGTCCCAGGCACTGAACTAGGCTCAGCCTCATCTTCCTCCTCTGAGTGAGGGCCAGGTGAAGGGGTGTTAGGGGGCAGAGGCCGTGAGCCCTCACTGCCCACCGTGGTTTCCATGGCGATCATGTAAGAGTCAATGTCGTCATTGGCAAAATCATCCAGGTGTGTGCTGCAGGGGTGTGAGTGTGAGCAGGGAGAGGCAGCAGAGACCCGCCCCACCTTGGAAGGCTCTGGGTGGCAGGACTTGGCCCCACCCCCTGGGCTCTGATGGTTTTATTACTTCCTGGTTTGCTTGAAGGGGAGAGGACACAGGTTAAGTGGTAGCTTCCTGGAGGGCTGGGCCTGGGATCTGTTTGATCCGAGTTAGGGTAGGAACCTGAGAAGAGGCAGCCTGGGGGCCAGGTTAGCCTGGCTGGGGGGAGGGGAGGCAGAGCAATTCCTGCAAGCCCGGCCACAGGGGGCCCAAGCCCCTCCACCCCAGGGGACGGGAGCTGGAGCTTGCTGGGGCCTAGGGACAAGCTGGGCCCAGGGCCAGGCCGACTTCCTCTGCTTACATGAGCCCAGCCTCCCCAACCCACCTGCTCTTCCAGCCACCTGCTTCCCCACCCCAGGCAGTTCCCTGCCTCTGGGCAGCCTTCTTCCTCCTCAGCCTGGGAGGTGGCTCAGCCAAAGAAGGAAGCCGGCAGGACCTTGGGGACGCCCCCCCCCCCAGTGGGAGGGGTCTCTGAGCACAGCTGAGCAGAGGCTGAGCCTGCAGGGCTGGAAGCTGTAAGCAGGAGGGGCCAGGGCCTGACAGGAAGTGGGGGAGGGAGCAGTGCTGGGAGGAGCAGGCTCAGGCCAGGGTGCAGGGATGGGCAGAGGGAGGAGTGGCTGGGGGTCACCCTCACCTGTTAGCCTGGAGCTGGGGTACTGGTGGGCAGAGTCCCGGGGAGCCCAGGGCCTGGGAAGGCACATCCACCTCTGAAAGCGTGGCCAAGACGAAGCGCCCGTCAAGCAGGGAGTCCTCAATGGTGAAGATGGCTGGCCTGGGCAAGCAATGGGACAGAGGAAGGTCAGGGCGCTTGGGCTCCTGGCATCCCAGAGCCTTCCCCTCCAGTCCTGAGGCTGGGAGTTACCTGCCCGGAGCATCAAAGTGAATGCTCAGAGACAAATTCGCTGACTCAGCAAAGCTCAGGAGCCCCTGGGAGAAAAAAGGCAGAGAGCGTGTCAGGCCTTGGGGGTTGGGGGGGGTGCAACAGGATAGCCAGCAGGTGGGGGGGGCATGGCTTGGGGGTTGGGGGGGTGCAACAGGATAGCCAGTGGGTGGGGGGGCATGGCTTACCCGGAATTCCTTGAGGCAGAAAGTGATGGCCACCCCTTCTCGGGCCTGCAGCTGCTGGAACTCCTCTTCCCCGAGGCTCACCTCAGTCACCATGGGTTTGACCTTGCTGTCTGCACCCGGCGGGAACAGGAGGAACCTGGACCCCACCCCTGCCCTCTCCCACCGCAGCCCTGCTCCCTATCCCAGGTCATGCCCTTCTATGGCCCGGCTCCCTCACCTGCCTCCTCCTCCTGGTAGCTGCGCAGGATGACTCTGCGGCCACCACCAATACCCAGAGTCACTTCAGCCAGTGCGGGGGGGAAGGGCAGAACTGCCTCCCCTAGGACCCTGTGAGGAGGGCACACCATCACGCCCAGCCCAGCAGCCTTGCTCTCCCAGGACTCAAGGCAGGGCAGCTACACACGCATATCCAGGGATGTGTACACGTGTTCACTCAATACCTAAGGAGAATCACCTCCGGGCAGGCCTGGCACACTCCGGGGAGGAGGACAAGGGAGTGGGCCTACATGGTCCCCGCCCCGCTCCCAGGCTCTTGTGGCAGAAAAATCCCCTGCAAGGTGGAAGGGGACAGAGATGGACAGGACAGAGCCCAAAGAAGAAAGGCCATTTGCACCAGGCAGAACTGGGCAGTCGTGCCCAGCCACGCAGGGGCAGGAGAAGGACCCAGGAGGGCGAGGAAGACAGGCGAGGGGAGGCAAGCCACACCCATGCCGGCCCTAAATGCCCAGCCGTCCCTACACACCCACGGTGTCCCGACACACTGGCTTTCCAAGAGCGCCCCTCAATCCCTGTCTATAGGGATAAATGATACACATTTGCAGATGAGATAGCACCTGGAACCTGCCCCACAATGAAATGGGCTTGATGGACTCAGGGTTCACCACCCTATACTCTCTACTTATGTGTCTGGAATTATCCATGAGAAAAAAAAGAACATTCGTGAAAGAAAAGAAAGCAAGACCCCAAAGTCCAGAGCAAAGGTGACAGCCTTCCCTCCTCCTCTACCCAGAGGAGTCCTGAGCAGTGCTACTTCAACCAAACTCAGCAATGGGCTCTTAGGACCTAAAAGGACTATCAAATCACCATGTCCTGAGACTACCAAAAGAAACGAAGGGGCGGGGGGCACCTGGAAGAGAAGCAGAGTCCAGCCTGAAGCGGGGAGAGGCCCCTCCTCCCTCAGCTGGTCCTTGCCAGGCTCCACCTCCCTGCAGCCCTGGGGCTCTGAGCGCACCTAACAGCCACCAGTCCACAGCCAGACAGCCCCCAGCCTCCCTGCCCTGTCCCCTGCCTCGGCCTGGGGACTCAAGGCCAGAGCCTGGGCAGGTGCAGTGAGAGCCTGCCCCCGGGTGGGGCTACCCTAGAAGGATGACCAGGCCGGTGAAGGGTTTTCTGTTTTGTTTTGAGGAGGTCCTGGGGACTGAATCCAGGACCTCGGACACGGAAAGCAGGCGTCACCCACTGAACTACCCTCGCTCCCCAGCAAAGGGTTTTGAAACCCTGAGCACCAAAGAGACGACCTCTGAGGCTCCTCAGCCCAGACAAGAGATTTGAGGGAGGTCCAGGGAATCAGCCCAGGTAGGCGTGAATGGCCCGGACGGCCAAGCCAGACCCCCTGTGAGGAAAACAGAGCTGGCACGCACATGGCCCCTTCCCCCCTCCCTTCAGGCCCACCTCTGCCTTGAAAGAGCCAGCCAGATAAAGACCTCAGGCCAATGGGGCTGGGTTAGCTCTTTGGAATCCACAGCAGCCCCACAGGGAAAATGGAAGAAGTGCCTTCTTCAACTAACATGGAGGCCCCGAAGGAGGAGGAGAAAGGCCTAAGGCTCAGCTGACCTGGCTGGGGCGCGGAGCACGTGGGGGCACAGATCTGAGTCGAAGACGGCCTGCAGGGACTCGCAGTCCTGGAACGACAGGTTGTGAGTCTTCCTCACCCCTGCATGGGTAGACAGGGTCTCAGGGGGCCCTGCCGGCCTCCAACCCCCACCCCGGGGAGCCCTGGGCCAGCCAGCAGCCCACTTACCGTACTTGCAGTGGAGCTGGACTACCAGGCGGCTGCTCCTGGCATTCAGGGAGATGCAGCATCTCTCCACGGTCTTCTCCAGCATCACCAGCGAGCGGAAGACGGACAGGAAAGACTGAGAGAGGAAACACATCGGCCTAGCGCCACGGCTCCAGTCAACCCGCTCTCACGGCCCATGGAGGCCCTGCTCAGAAGGGACCCACAACACATGGGATACTTGCACACTTTCAGATCTTTCTTCCCTCTGCAATGCCCTAAAAGACTTGCTTGCCTTTCAGGGACCACCTCGGATGCCACCAACCTGAGCGAGAGGCTCTCCAGTTCCCGGCAGTCACTCGCCCTCTCTGTAGCTCCACTCCCCTCTGTGGCTGTCTCCGCTAAGCCTTTACTGCATTCTGCACTGGGTGACCCCCACTCTGTCTCCCAGCTCCTAAGTGGCCCAGGGCAGAGACACTGCTGCTGGAGGTTCCTGGGCTGGGGGCTGGGCCACAGCTGAGCAGAGGGGCTCACCTTCATCAGGACCTTACAGCGCAGCGGGTCCTGATCAGGGGCAGCTGCCTGGTACTGCTGGAAGAAGAGTGGGGCAAACAGGAAGCAGGCGAAGGCCGAGCGAGAAGAGTTCACGGTCCGGAGGGAGAGCTGGGTGTGCAGAACGGGGAGGGAGGCACAGTCAGGGGCAGTGGCAGGCCCAGCCCCCTGCCCTGCCTTGGCTCACACTCTTATTCTAAAGGCCTCCACCTTCACCCTCACCTCCTGAAATCCTCCCTCTCTTTCAAGGACAGTCTGAGTCCTTACCTGTTCCCTGACTCGACCTCATCACTGCTCCCACTGCCAAGGGTCTGTCCCTTTACCTCTTCCCCAAGTTATTCCCAAGTCTGTGGGACCCCATTCCCCCAGCCGGGAACCCCAGGGCAGCTGCTGTCAATTCAGCAACGGGAATGGAAATTAACACTGGGCACACAGATCTGCCCACGGTCAGCACTGGGCAGGACTCGAGCCCAGGTTCCCTGTGCCCTCCTGCAAGCCTCCCCCCAGAGCCCTGCCCCTCACCCCGTCCTCCAGGGGTTCCAGGTAGAGCTCGTCACCGATACGGGACAGGGAGTGGACGGCCCTGCCGAGCACTGCGGGGAGGAGAGTAGAGAGAAGGGGGTGAGTCTGCGCCAGGGGTCGGCCCACGTGTCCCTGCCGCCCTCCGGGCCCCAGCTCACCCTTCACGTTGCCGCCCGTGACCAGACACTTCATGCTGCCACACTCCGAGCCCGGGCCCGGCCGGCGGCCGCGCTGACACCCGGAGACCAGGCTCGCCACCTTCCCCTGGCTCCCAGCGACCGCCACCCGCCCCAGCGCTCCCTTCCCGCGCGCCACCCCCGCCGGCCCCGCCCCCGCCGCCTTATTGGCCCACACACAGGCGCCTCCGTCACGTGAGACAAACGCTCGCGGGCGCCCCCGCCACGTGACCTGGGCGCCGCGGCGCCTGCGCGGCTGCCGGCTCCTCCTCCGGGCCCGCCCCTGCCCGGCCGAGCGCGGCGCGGGCGCGAGGCGGGCTGCACCGCGGGACGCGCAGAGCGGAGTTCTGGCTTCTGGAGCGGAGGTTCCTGGTGCGGTGGAGCGAGCACCGGTCTCGGGATACGGAGACGTGGGGGCGAGCTCGCCGGGGTCTCTAGCTTGGTGCGGGTGTCCCGGGCTCCTGTCGGGGGATGCGGGGCTGGAAGCAACCCCGGCCGCCCCAACCTGGGCCGAGAGTCGGACCTTCGCGGCACCAGCCAGCTCCAAGTAGGGGCTAAAGCAGCTTGCTGGAGGAGCCACAGTGGGAGGTGGCTGCGCATTCTGGCTTCGAGGAGGTGACACTCAATTGATCCCTGAAACAGAACGGAAGCTTCGTGGGGCAGAAAGGGGTAGACGGGTGTACCCGGCACAGGGCAGAGCAGGAGGCAAGGCTTGGCGGTGCGTGGCGCTGTGCCGCGTGGAGAGGGAAGCGGGGCTCTGCGCCTCGCAGAGGGGTGGGGGCTGCCTGGCTGTATGGCCCTCTTAAAGACGGCGGGGCTGTGCCCTTTCCTTGCGCCTCCGTCCCTCCATGTGAAGTGGAGGGGAGGCTAGAGGCGGCCTCCTGACCGCTAGTCCCCAGGACTGTGGTTCTTGGAAGGACCCTGGACTTGCCTGCCTCGCCCTTCTGGTCTTGTCAGCCGTGAGACCATTTGTCCCTGGGCCCCTTGCCCTCCAACTCCTGGCCCTGCAATTCTGGACCCGACTTTGTTTCTCCCTCACCCCTTCCCTAGACAACGGGGAGGTCCCCTTCCCCTCCTCCTTCCGGGAGGGATGGGTGAATGGCAGCACCTCCTCCCCACATAAACGGGGAGTCCTTTCTGACACCACCCTCTTCCTCACCCCCATGTCCAGTCCTGGCCACCTCCCCTCTCAAACAGTTGGCAGATCTGCCCACTCCCATCCTTCTTCCCGGACAGGCCCCCTGGCTCAGGCCACCAGCATCTCTTGCTAGGACTGTGGGAACAGCTCTCCACCCTCCATATAGCAGCATAAAGCCACCTTCCTAAGATGTAGATCTTGTCATGCCAGGCCCTTGCTTACACCTTGCAGGGGGTTGCTGAGTGCTATACTTAACAATAGATAACGTCCAAACTCCTAACCCCACTGCCCATGCCATGCCCCTCACCACTCCACCTGTTTCCGGCCTTTCTCTTTGTGATGGCCTTGTGCAGCCACACTGGCCCCGCCACATCCTTTCCACCTCGGGGTCTTTTTACATGCTGTTCCACCACTTGAGATCGCCATGCTGGCTCAGCCCTTACTGGGTCTTCTTCATGGCACTTAGACAGCAACTTGACGTTGGTTTATGCGTCTGCTCACTTACCAAATGTCCTTCCTCCCCACCGGGAGCTCGGTGAAGGTGAGGGCTGTGCGCAGGCTTCAGTGCTGCATCTCTGTTCCTCACCCAGGGCTCAGCCCTCTGTAGACACGCAGTAAACAAGTGTTACATGAATAAGTGGGTGATCCAAATAAAACCGAGCTGCCTTTTAATCACTTCGCACAAGGCTGTGATGAACAAAACAAATCCAACCTCCAGCCCTCTGCCCACGACTCCACTCCTTCCTGTGTAATAGCTGGCCCTCTACTCTATCTAAACCACAAAACAAAGCAAAAACCCTGTGCATCAATTATTCTCTTCCTTACCTTTTTCTTTCTCTCTCTGGATCTTTTTTTCCTGATGGAAATCAGGAGACCCTTCTTCTCCATCTTTGTCACCAAACGCATTACCTGAGCAGCTCAACCAGAGCAGGAGATGGTATCAAGAGTTCCTGCCTGGAACGTAAGGGAGAGGAGAGCCGTGAATTCCCCCAGCCCTGTTTGCTACCCCTGACACCTAGGAGTCTGTAGGGTCCCCTGGCCTGGAGGTCTAGGGAGAGGGGAAGGGAGACAGAGTTCTAGAATCCTCAATGGGTCTTTCTTCAATCACCACCTCTCCCATTCCCTCCCCTAAAAGAAAATCACAAATCATCTGGACCTTCTGAAGGTTTTTAAGAACCGAACAGGAGGGGGATGCAGATATGGCTCCAGCAGTTGAGCTCCTGCCTACCACGTGGGAGGTACCAGGTTCGGTTCCTAGTGCCTCCTGAAAAAAACATCAGCACACAACAAACAGCGAGTGCAAATAGTGAGGGAGTGTGCAGAGAAATAAATCTTAAAAAAAAAAAAAAGCAGGAAAAGAAACACAAAACAACACTGGGCTTTGCCCTTTACTCCATGACTTCCTGCAAGTCCCTCCATCTGTATAACAGGATAGGGCAGGAGAGGTTGACTGGTGTCCCGATAGGCTCCAAGCCAGGGCCCCTCAGCTGCCTGTGCTCTGGAGAATGTCCGCCACGCCCCTTGCCCCCGCTCCCAGCTGCGGGGCTGGAAGGGCGCTTTCCAGTCTTAGGCCGTGGAACTGCTCCAGGCTAGCCATTGGCACAAACACACCACAGGTCCAGAGGGAGGAGGCACAGCAGGGTGCTGGGAGTTCTCACGGGACCCTCTGGGAGAGTAAAGGAAATGCCAGGCAGGGAGTCTGTTGAAGTCAGGCCCTGCTCGTAGATGGCCCGGAGCAAGTCAGGGCCCTGCTTTGGGCCTCGGTCTCCTCTCCACTGCACGGGGAGTTGCATGAGATGCTCCCTCGGGAGTCTTTCAAACCCCTATGTTTTATATCCTCACCATTCCCCACTTCGGAGTGGACTCCAAGTAAGTGGCGTGCAAGTGTGTGTGGTGGGGGGAGGGACTCCTGGCAGATGGAGAATGGAGGAAGGTGGTCACTTTTGAACATCAAAATAATTTTCTGGGAAAATCTCTTCCCTTTCAACTACTCCTACTTTTTTTTTTGAAAACATTTTTTATTGTCTTTTTCTTAAAGATACATACATCACACAAAATATTACATTAAAAATTATAAGAGGTTCCCATATACCCCACTCTCCACCCCCCCCCCAACATCAACAACCTCTTTCGTCATGGTGGCACATTCGTTGCATTTGATGAATACATTTTGGAGCACTGCTATACCGCCTGCATTATAGTTTACACTCTCCCCCAGTCCATTCAGTGGGTTATGGCAGGACAGATAACGTCCAGCATCTGTCCCTGCAATATCATTCAGGACAACTCCAAGTCCTGTAAATGTCCCCATATCACATCTCTTCCCTCTCCCTGCCCTCAGCAGCTCCTGTGGCCACTGTTTCCACATCAATGATACAATTTATTTCATTGCTAGAGTCACAATAGTTCTACAGTAGAATACCAGGAAAGCTACCCTGATCCATATTTTATTCCTCCATCCTGAGGACCCTGGGATGGCGATGTCCACATCACCTCTAAATCGAGAGGGGCTTAGATTCCACAAGGCTGACAGATGTGATTCACCTGCTTGCAGGTATAGATTCTCTCGGTTCCTTGGTGTGGTGGTTGACCATCCTCACCTCCCTGTTAACTGACCTGCGTAAGTCCAATGAATCGGAGAGTAGGTGTTACAACTCTGCTGAGGCTCAGGGCCCAGCTGGCACATGGACAGTCCAGAGATTCAAGTCTCCTGAGCACAACTACTACTTCTTAAAGCCACTGTCCAACTGGTTAGGTTTGAAGTTACAGGAACCCCAAAGCTTGGGGCGAACCCTGCAGACATCTGGGGGGAGTGTCCCAGGCCAAGGGGACAGCCAAAGCAGAAGCCTGAGCGGTGGCAGGAGCTCTGCCTCTGATGCCTGGCCTCGTGTTGGGCCCTTCTGGTACAGTGGAGAAGGGCCAAGAGGGTCACGGCACCTGAGCTCAGGGCTACGCTACAGTCTAGTCAAAGAGCGACCACAGGAAATGGCACCATTACACCTTTTCTTAAATCTTATTTTTATTTATTTCTCTTCCTTTTCTTGCCCCCCCCCCAAGTTGTCTGCTCTCTGTGTCCATTTGCTGTGTTCTTCTGTGTCCGCTTGTATTCTTGTCAGCAGCACCCAGAATCTGGTGTCTCTTTTTGTTGTGTCATCTTGCTGTGTCAGCTCTCCATGTGTGTGGTGCCATTCCAGGGTAGGCTCCACTTTTTCGCACTGGGCAGCTCTCCTTATGGGGCACACTCCTTGTGCATGGGGCTCCCCTACACGGGGGACACCCCTGCGTGGCACGGCACTCCTTGCATACATCAACACTGCACGTGGGCCAGCTCACCATACGGGTCAGGAGGCCCTGGGTTTGAATCCTGGACCTCCCATGTGGTAGGCGGACACCCTGTCCGTTGGGCCAAATCCACTTCCCACCATTACACCTTTGAGGAGGACTAGGAATGACAAAGACATGAGCAAGGAGCGCGTGTCATTAGGAAGACCTGGGCGGGGCAGCAGGGAGGGCTTCCTGGAGGAAGGAGAGGCCAGAGGTGTGCAGGGGAGAGTGTATGGAACACTGAGGAGCCATTAGCGGTCATGCGTGTGTTTGTCTCCTAAAGCCGCTGTAACAATGACCACAACAGGTGGCTTAAAACAACAGAAATGTATTGTCTCCCAGTTCTAGAAGCCAGAAGTCCCAAGTCAGGGTGTTGGCAGCACCAGGCTCCCGCTGAAGGCTCCAGGGAAGGCTGTGTCCCCTGCCTCTCTCTCCCCACCAGTTTCTGGTGGTTATAGGTGATCCTTGGCCCTCCTTGGCTTGTGGATGTGCCAGTCCCATCTGTGCCTCTCTTGTCGTGTAGTCTTCTCTTTGGGTCCATGCGTGTGGTGTGGTGTGCGTGTGTGTGTCCAAATTTCCCTCTTCTTACAAGGACACCAGGCATATGGATTCTGCCCCCCCGCCCCCCGAATCCCAGTATGCTCTCATCTTTTTTTTTTTTTAAAGATTTATTTCTCTCCCCTGCCCCCCACCCCAGTTGTCTGTTCTCTATTTGCTGTGTCTTCTTTTTCTGCTTCTGTTGTTGTCAGTGGCATGGGAATTTGTGTTTCTTTTTGTTGCGTCATCTTGTTGTGTCATCTCTTCGTGTGTGCGGCGCCATTCCTGGGCAGGCTGCACTTTCTTTCGCGCTGGGCGGCTCTCCTTATGGGGCACAGTCCTTGCGCGTGGGGCTCCCCTATGCGGGGGACACCCCTGCGTGGCGTGGCACTCCTTGCGCGCATCAGCACTGTGCATGGGCCAGCTCCACACGGGTCAAGGAGGCCTGGGGTTTGAACCGCGGACCTCCCATGTGGTAGACGCCAAGTCCGCTTCCCTGCCCTCATCTTGATAACATCTGCAGAAACCCTATTTCCAAATAAAGTCACGTTCACAGGTTCTGGTTAGATGTGACTTTTGGGGGTACACTATTTCAGGGGGTACAGTGAGGACGATTTGGCAGGCACTGCTTGGTCCCACAGTGGGATGTCCTCCGTGGCCCTCCTTGTAGAGCTGAGAGCAGAGGCGGAGCTTACGCATGGTTGAGTCCTGCCACATTGGGGTGACCAAAGGGCAGGAGTGTTTGGTGTTTGTGAGTTCACATGGCTTAGTCTTGACCTAACCCCATGACAATGCCACCCTACCTTTTCTAGCCATGGCACATGCAGAAAATGGTATTGTCTGGCTCCTTGGGGGCTGACCAAATGGGCAGAGCAGCCCTGGGCACCGAGTCGGTGTAAGGGCTTCGTGGCACGCTGCAGTGCTGCCAGCCCCTGCTGGCCCGCCCTGCCCACCTCGTTCTTGTTCCCCAGCCTTTTTCTCAGCAACCAGGACAATGCTGGGTGCTCCGCAGTGGTTTAAAGAATACACATTGAACGACTGAAGAATGGGGGACTTGGAGGTGATGAGACTGGAGCCGAGGAGAGTCTGGAACCTGGCTCCATCATACAAATTGTGTGGCGGTGGAGAAGTTGCTTGTGTCCCCTGAGCCACAGTTTCCTCATTGGTAAATGGTGGGTAAGGATGGCACCTGGCTCAAAGGGCTCCGGGAGGGTTACCTTAGTGGCTGCTCCTGAGGTGCTCAGAGCAGACATGAGCGTGGCTCTCCCCATTACCGCTGGGACCCAGCACCTTCACAGGAGCAGAGGGTCAGAATGGGGACCAATTGACCTCTGGCTTTGACAAGAATGCTCCCCAGGAAGCCTGGAGGAACGTCCGCCCCAAGAAGCATCCCAGAGAAAGGGCCCGGGCTCCAGAAACTGGACAACACCCCAAGGACTCAGGTCGGGCAGAGGAGCCAGGCCAAGGCAGATCCCCAGGGCCACCCCGCGATCCAGCGGCGGCTGTGTCTTCAGCTGCCTGGGGGCTGCCTGCCTTCCTCGTGTGTCACCACACGAGGCCACCACAAGACGTCTGGTGTGCCCTCGCCACTGAGCCCCATGCAGAAATGAGGGAACAGCCCTCTTCAATCTGCCGGGTGGAGCCAGAGGGAGATGGGGTGGAATTTTTTTCAAACCCACAATGGGAAAGGAAGGGGCTTGTTCACCAAAACCCGGAGTGCTGGAGTTACAGGGCCCCCTTGGAGCACAAGTGAGGTAAGGTTAGGACAAATCAAAGGCAGCGTGCTTCACCCAGCAGGGGAGGACACCGATGGAACTCATTACCCCAAGATGTGGTCTCGGCTGGAAATATAAATAGCTTCACAAAAGGTTTAGATAAATCCGTGGATGACAGCTCCATTCATGGGTTAGAAGGAGGCGGTGGATTGGGGCCTGCTGTCCCCTGGGGAAGGCGTCCGGGAGGCGACCACCCCTCAGCGCCCCTGTTGGAGAGCAGCTTCTGGCCGCAGGGACCCCCGAAGGCAGTGTCAGGGTTCCTGGAGGCTAAGCCTGTGAGTTCCAGGGGACCGTTCCTCAACCTCCCAGCATTCGGCACCCACGGTTTGGGGAAGACCTAGGTGCCACGGGCTCTTGGTAGAAGCATCCTGGCCAGGCTGTCCCCTAAGGGACCAGCAGAGGGAGACAGACACCGCGCCCAGTCCCAGCTCCCAGCACAGAGGGCGCTGCTTCCCCTCTGCCAGGGTCAGGCAAGCCTCTGCCGGTGCCAGCTTGGTGCCCTGCTGGTGACAGCCCCCCACAGTGGGGTGGGAGCAGAGACTATATCCTTGCTGGCTGAGATGGTCTTACTACAGTGTAGTGGGGGGCAAGGGGATTTCAGGGAACTGGGGAGGGGTGGGGTTCTAATTATGAGGTGGGCAGCTCCAGAGTCAGACCTTGGGACTCAGTTTCCCCACAATCAAATGGCAACTATAATAGTAACTGCCTTTGGAGGACGAGGTGATACCATCTGTGACATATTTAAAGGCAGGGCTAGACAGCGTGTGCTCAGTAGATTGTAGCTATCTATAAGGGCTACCGCCAGGTGCCTCTCGGGTCCCTTGGGAGCAGCTCGCAAAACTGTCACTGTCTCAGCTGAGCCTTGCACCAACCCTGGGGGGTCCTGAGGCTGACAGGCTTCTAAGGGACGGGTCTGGGCTTTCTGATCCCCCTGGGTCCCTTGCTGAGGGGGAGGTTGGAGGAGGCCTGCCCCCGGGTGCGCAGTATGCACCAGTCCCCCAGGAGGCTGCCTCTCAGCAGCCCATAGCCTCGGCGCTCCTGGCGTGCGGGGTCCAGGTCCTCTGGGCCCACAGTCAGGCATGGCGGTCGGCCTATAGAGGAGGGGCTCCGGGAGCCCAGGGGAGTTGCTGGGACACCCCCCCCCCCCGCCCCCGGCAGGCCCGCGAGGGCTCCTCTTCCTGCCCCCGGGACCTCTGTGCTCTCCCTGCACAGCCTTCTGCACACCTTCTTAGGTTCCTCTTTCGTGTGAGTGGTTGAGCAATGATTAACTGCTGAAGCGGAAAATATGCACGACATACTCTGTTAAGACCCATGAGGTGGACCTGGGAGAGGCCCGGGGATGTCCTCTAGATGGCCTGAGAGCCCAGAATGGGCTGGCACCCAGGACGACACGGACTGGTTGACACTGGTGGCCCGTTAGAGCCAGCTGTGTCCTGAGAGTCTGGCCTTGTGCCACAGCCCTCCTCCAGCATGCCGAGCCATGAGGACGGGTCGTGAGGCAAAATCAGATCCTCAGGGAGCTGCTAACCATGCAGGTGTGGCTGTCACACCAGGTGGGGGAGCTGTGAGGGCCCCCAGGGGCAGAGGTGTGTGTGTGTGTGTGTGTGTGTGAGAGAGAGAGAGAGAGAGAGAGAGAGAGAGAGAGGCTTGGGGAAGGTGGAAGGAACAGACGAGAGACATGCAGACGTGGGGGCTTGCAAGGGGGAGGTGGCGTTCCGGACAGGACAGGTTAAGCAAAGAGAGGAGGGACAGGGCATGAAGGGCGGGTGACGATAATAGTTAACATCGTTGAATGCTTCTGCACGCCAGAGATTTGACCTGTTTGAACCCCACTGTCCCTTATCCTGCGGTAGGTGCTATCGTCATCGGCCTCATTTTATAGATGAGAAAACCCAGGTCAGAAGGCTGGAGGGACTTCCCTGAGGTCACAAGGCTCATCCCTGTGGAGCTGACTTCTCTCTCCACCACCAAGTCTCCCTCTCTCCCAGCAGTTGTTGGACTGGGCCGGCATGGCAGGGCGGGGATGGAAGTGCCCACACAGGGACGTGGTGTCCCACCTCTGACTCCCAGGGCCCCTGAGGAGCCCAGAGGAGGCTGGGAGAAGCCTGAGGGGGGGAGACTGGTGGGGAGGGAGGGGAGAGGGCGGGAGAAGCCGGCAGTGACTCAGCAGGGCAGGATAAGGATCTCCCAGCCCAGGGAGAGGTAACCCCACTCTGCCAGGGGAGACGGAGTCACGGAGCCCGCGGCATGGGCTGGCCAGGGCAGTGGAGCATCCCGGGAGAATGGCGGGCTAGGGAGGCGCTCACCTGGGGGTAGCCCTTCTGCTCCTGCCTTCCTCACACCCAGACTTCCCAGTTGATGGGAGATGCAGAGATGCAGGCGCAGGGACCCAGCTTCTCTGAGCTGCTCTCTCACTTCCTGGGAGGCGTGGGAGCAGAGTGGAGGCAGGGGAGGGCCTGAGCTGGTCCAGGTGTGGGTGGGGCACCCAGGGCAAGGCAGGGCCACTGCTGAGCCAAGAGGCAGCCCTTCTGCCCCGGGGTTTCCGCTGAGGACAGGGCTAGCTCAGGGTGAGGCAGGGCCTCTGGGCTCCTGCTCACTGGAGGGAGAGGGAAAGTGCACATCCTGCGGCCTTGGCCTCATCCCCTGCCTTGGGTGGCCCCTGGCGCCTGTACACGTGCACACTTGCACAAGCACCTGTGCGTGCGCACGCTGGAGCACACACACGTGGTGGGCGGAGGCTCTCCTAGGGATGCAGAATCCGAGGGGTCCCGGGCTGGCCCCCTCTGGCCCTGGCAGCCCAGGGGGCTCTGAGCCTACCCAGATGCTCAAGGTACAGGCAAAGTTGTCGGGCCGTGGGAAAGCAGAGACAAGCCCTTGCCTTGTTCTCCTGACTCCGGCTTCAGTGTTTAGTCCACGATTCCAAACTCCTTGCTTGCGGTCTTGAGAATTCTACTGAGGGGACTCGGGTGCTCAGGGGGTCTCGCACCTACTCGGGGTCACACTGGCAGTTTGTGTCAGCAGTGGGTGTCCAGGAGAGCCCAGGTCTTGGCTCCAGACCACAAGGACTCTGGTGTTGGCGTCCTGAAGAGTCCTGCTCACCCACTCACTAGCTGGCTTCCCGTTCCTCTTGGGTAAAATGGGGAGATAATAGTCCCTCTCTGTAGGGAGTAAATGGAGGTCACGGAGACAGCCTCAGCACAGGGCCTGGCAGGTGCGGTGGACCTTAATACATTCAGATGGGCGGTTGTTGTCATCTACACCTTTAGGGCCCGAGGAAGTCAAGCTTCAGTGAGAATCTCTGGGCATCACAGCAGCTGAGAGGGTCGCTGTCACAGGCCCGGCTGCCCCTATGCCCATAGCACGGTGGCCCCTTAGGGCTCCTCTCTATCCCCAGGCAACTGGCATGGACTAGGGGCTCAAGGAATGTTTGGTGAACAATGAATGAATTAGTGAATGTCCCTGCTCACCTCTGTGGCTTCTCCAACGCCAGACCTCTGCTCACTTTTGGGGAGGGGACCAGACCAGAGGTTCCCCTAGTTCAGGAATCCAGAAGCCCTGGCCAGGGTCCCTTCAGTGCCAACTCTGCAGCTGGGCAGATGTTTTGGGCATCCAGAGAGCATTCTCTGGGGATGCCAGTACGGAAGGAGAGAGGACAGGAGGGAGCAGGTGGGACACTAGCCCCTCCCTGGGCCACACTGGCTCACCCCCACCCCCTTGAAGGACAGCTCAGTCACCACCCCAGCCATACCCCTTGAACCTGACTTGCCACCTACAAAAGCACCAGCTCCTCCATGGGTGGCAAGGTTTTGAGTGTGGAAGGCCAGTGGGGGCAAAAAACAAGTTTCCTTTTCAGCTCACTGAATTCTCTCACCGTACTGTGGGAGAGGAGGGCAGAGGCAGTTCTATGCCATTCCACGGAGAGGCGAGAGAGCCTGACCCCAGGCCACCCTGGCCAACTGGAGGCCAGGTACCCTGCCCCCCAGCCTGGGCCTTCTGCCCCGGGCAGGGTGCCACGTGGGCTATGCCAGGTCTCACCTCAGCACCTTCCCGACCGGTCTGCCCCCTTCTCTGCCCCTGAAGCTTCCCCTGCTCCTGGAAGGTCTCCTGCCTCACCAACCTCTGTGGCCCTAGCTGCCTGCATGCACACTGCCACCTAGGGCTGGCCTCGCCGGGTGAGTGAGTGTGCCCGGTCACAAGGCTGGGAATCTTGAAGACGGGCAGACTTGTCTTGGCCTCTGTGTCCTTTACAGTATACAGGGCCTAGTACCCAGGAGGGGCTCAATAAATGCCTGCGAAATGGACCGTGCAACAGATGGAGCCAATCTCTCTGGAGGATGCGCGTCTTCTGGGGTGGGGCTGGAATCTCCTCCAGCCTCTGCTTCCCACACCGCCCCCATGGAAGCCCAGGCTGTCAGAGCTGAAAGGGCTCCTACCAGGAACTCTGCACCCTGGGGGGGCGGGCGCTTTCCCCAGGCCTCCAGCTGGAAAGTAGAGGGCAGCCACCTGTCCCAGCCTCTCCTGCATAAACCCTCGCTTTTGCTTCCTTCTTCCCCGAATTCCAACAGCTACCCCCCACTTGGGGACTCGGCAGAACCCAGGCCCATCTTTATTCCAGCCCCCACCCCACCTGGCCGCTCCTAGCTGCCTTTCCCCAGGTGTGGCGGAGGGGCACTGGCAGCTTGGAAATTGAGTTGATTTTCTCCTTGGCAGTAGGAAGATGGGGGAGGGGAGAGGCTGGGCCCCCACGAGGTGAGGGAAGAGGACAGGGATGCAAGTCCAGACAGGAGGCAGAGGGAGAACACGACTTTCCCAGCTTGTGGGGTCACGGCGCCAAGAACCAAGGACAAAGTGGGGGCCCGGGTGCCACGTGTCAGGCCGCTCATCCCCACCCCCACCTGGCCTGGGTCCCTGGTTCGGAAGGAGCGCCATTCCTGCAGACCGGTGCTTTCTAGACTCCCAAACTGATCGTCTGCAGGGGGTGGGGTGGGGGCCACCCCTGCAAACGCACCCTCTGCTCCACCTCGAGAGTCTATCCCTCTTCCTCCTCCAGCCTTCCCCCTTCCCCCTCAGCTCACCGCCTCCCCTCTCTCACTCCCACCCATTTGCCTCTTGCCTTTGTGTCTCCTCTTTCCTTCCCTGGTCCCTTCCCTTTCTCATTTGGCCTCCACCCTCTCTCTCCCTCTCCCCCTCTCCCTTTCCCCCTTCTCTCCGGCCCCCTCCTCCTCTCCCGCATGGGGGCTGCTTTCTCCCTGACTCAGCAAGGTGCTTTATAAGGTGCTGAGGGGGCTCGGCCAAATCCAAACCACATTGTCTGTGCAGACTCGGCGAGGAGCAGGCTGCACACCAGCGGAGAGGGCTCCAGCGGCCCCCCTTCCCCTTCTCCCCTTCCCTTCTGGGCTTCCTCCCTCCAAAAGGGTGGTTGCTCGGGGCCCTCCTGGCCAGCCTCTGGTGCCAGTCACCCACTGGGCATCTGCCTTCTTGACCCTGGCATGGGCATCCAAAGATCGTGGAACTCACCCGCCAAGAATGTCATTGAAACGCCGGAGCCCGGCTGCGAGGGGGGCGGGAGGGAGGTGAGGGAGGCCCAGGCCACTTTGCAAAAGGGCCCCTTCAAGGCAAGTTTCATCAGGGCCACTAGTGGCACCTCAAAGGCCCCTGCCCCCAACCCCAGGCCAGCTCTCCTTTCTCAGCCCTTTTTGTCCTTGTTTAAAAACACACACACATGCACACACAAACACACACACACGAAAGAAGAGGGAAAAAAAAACAACCAACAACAAAGTCTGTCCCACTCCAGTGAGGTAATTGAAAACAAACTTCTTCCCCCCCACCCCCCCACCTCGGTTCTCGCGGTGCAGAAGAGGGGAGAGCTGCCCTGGGAACCCAGCTCTGGCCACAGCGTCTGCTCTGCCCGCGGGGCTCAGGAGTCTGCGGGCCACTGGCAGGGCGCCCTCCTTTCTCGGGGGGCATGGGGCTATATCCCCTCCCCTGGCAGGACTGTGGGGTAGGCATGGGCTTCTGACTCTTGCAGAGACAGGCTTCACCTTCCCGGCTGCTCCGCCAGCTGCCTCACCCCTTTCAGGACAATAAGCAACCAGGACCCGGAGCAACTGACCACCAGATGATTTACTCGGCGGCCTGGCTCTAGGGCACCCAAGCCCTGCAGACCAAATGGCAATCCCCCAAGAAAAGTCACCAAGGGGCGCCTGCCCGCCCAGATGAGAGCCGTTTCCTCTGTGGCCTCCCCACAGCCCTTTCTTTGTGGGGAGGAGGGAGACCCTCCAGGGAGGGTCTAGGCTGGTGGGTCCCCTAGGTGTCCTGGCCCCCTGGGCCCAGCCCAGGCATGAGGGAAGGAACGAGGGCACGCCCCCCACCGCCAAACCAGCCCTACCCCACCACCGGAAAAAACCAACAACCCCAAACCCTAAAGGATGGCGAACGCCAAATGCCTTTATGGGGAAGTGTTTCACAAGTGGGGACTCTAGATCTGTCCATCGCCTCGAATCGGAGAGTTCTCGCTGAGTCACCCGAAGCCTCTGGTGTTGAAACTGGTCGGGTGCCCCGTGCTGATTAATGAATTACAACCCCCCACCCCAGGCTGCACTCTCTCTGCCGGGTGGCTGAGAAGAAGAATGAAGGTCGCGCGGAAGACGAGGGAAGACGCCTCGCCAGTACCCGCCTCTGCGCCCGGAGCCCGCCAGTGGGGCCGCCGGGCCCTCTGCCTCCCGCCCAGGGAGCCCCGGCAGCCGCTTAGTCACCTGCCCCGGCCCCCGGCGCCGCACTTCTCCCGGCTCTTGGAAATGGGACAGGCGGCGGGACAAAAGGCAAGGGGGGCGGTCGGCCCAGACAAAGGGCAGCAGGAAAAACACCATCACTTGCTGCGAGGCCAGCTCGCTGGCATTTGGGAGAATGTGTCATTGCATTTACTCCAGGGGAGGGGGAGGGAAGGTTAGCGATGGCGAGGCAGAGGTAGCGTGGAAGCCGGGCTCCGGCCCGGGCAGGGGCCGCCCCTGAGGCCCGAGGACGGCCGGGACCGGCTCACGCCCCTGGCTCGCCCGCGCGGGCCGCAGGATGATGCCCTCCCCGCCCCCTCCCGCAGGAGGCCCAGGGTGGTACCGCGGCAGCCTCGCCTCACCTCACCCCCCCTCGGCGTTGTGGGAGGGAGAGGAACCCCAGAAGCCCTCCCTTCCCTCCTCCCCCCGCCTCCCCCCACCCCGGGGAGGGCCGCTACAATTTGTGGTTACAGCTTTACACGTCAGAAAAAAAAAAAAGTTTGCAGAATGTCCCACACCGAAAAAAAAAAATCCGAAACCGAGCGAAAAAAACCTGCGAGTGGGCCTGGCGGATGGGATTATTAAAGCTCCGCCGGAGCCGCGCTCGCCCTCCCACTCCGCCAGCCTCCGGGAGAGGAGCCGCGCCCGGCCCCCAGCCCCATGGACCTCCGAGCAGGTAGGGGCCCGGCGCCCCCGCCCCCGCCGTCCCGCGCCGCGAGCTGCGGGGCCGTCGCGGTGCCCGGGCAGAACTGCGAGCTGTCCCTGCCAGCGGGGCTCGGGCCGGGGCAGGCACGGCCGCGCGCCCTCGGGAGGGGGCCGGGCGGGGACGCGGCATTCCTGGAGTCCGCGCAGCGGGGCCAGGAGGTGGCCCGGAGCGCGCGGGGAGCCCGGCGACCCGCGGCCCCGGGGGGCCGGCCACCTGGCGAGCCGGCGAGGTGGGGTCCCGGGAGCCGGGTGGCCCGAGAGCCGCGCGCACGAGTCGGGGCAAGCGGGTGGCGCGGGGAGCGAGGCTGCGGGAGGGAGACGCGGCGGGAAGGGAGGAGGGGAGCTGCGGGGAGGAAGAGGGAGGGGACGGCGGAGTGGGCGCCCGAGGCCGGGCCGGCGGCGGCGAGCGAGGCCGACACCTCGGGCCGCGCCGCTCTCCCTCCCCGGCCCTGCGGGAGGGGCGGGCAGCGGGAGGGAAGGCGGGCGGGCGGGCCGGGGAGGCGGGCGGGCGGGCAGCGCCGAGCCGGCTGGGCCGGGCGGCCCGAGGCGCGGGAATCGCGGCGTCCTCGCGGCGTCCTCGCGGCGCGCCGCCCGCCCGCAGCCCACCATGCTGCCCGCGGCCGGGGAGCCGGCGGCAGGTAGGGCCGGTCTGGTGGCGGGGCGGCGGCAGCGAGCCCCCCGCCCGCCCCGCCGGGGCCTGGGAGTGATTAGAGCGGGGGGCGGAGGCGGCCCGGCTGGACCCGGCAGGAAAAAGTCCGTCACCGGCCCGGGAGCGGCGGGAGTGGCCGCTCGGCTCGGGCGCCTGCGGGCGGGCCGGGCCGGAGACGGCCGCGCGGGCGAGGGCAGCGGCCGGAGCGGGCCGCGGAGCCCCGGCGCCCCGGACCCCGCCCCCGCCGCCGGGAGGGGAGCGACCCGGCGGGAGCGGGCCGGGGGGCGGGGCCGGGGGCGCCGGGGCCACACAGGGGGAAGGCGCCGCCGCCCTGGGGAGGGGGCCGGAGCGAGAGGTCACCGGCGAGGGGGGCCGCCGGCCGCACACATCCCCTCGAGGGGCACCCGAGGTCCGCGGGTGCCGCCAGCTTCCCGCCTTTCCGTCCCCCCACCTTCCTGCCGGGCCCTCCACCCTGCGCTCCTGGAGCCCTCCCGGCAGACTCTCCAGCCCAGAGGACCCTCTCCCTGTTTCCCCTCCCCCTCGGGGAGGCACGGGCTGCCCGGAGAGGAGGGGGAAGAGACTGGGTGCTGGCAGGGGCAGACTGAGTTCTGGGGGGTTCGGTACGGGGGCGGCACTGGACCCACTTGCCTGTCGCCTGCACCCTCTGACCCAGAAGGGCTGAGGGGCTTTCACCGGGCTTGCCGGCGGGACCCTGAACACACACTGCCGGCACGGGTGGGGCACAGGTACACGGCCCCCTGGCAGACCCACTTGCTGCCCTGGGGACACACTTGGCCAGGGGAGGAATCAGGCACCAGGCAGAACTGGCCGCCCGTGGGGCACACCACCCCAATAAGTAGCCCCTCCTGGCTGGTGAAAGGGTCCAGCGCACGGCTGCCCCGACACACTTGTGCCGCCACCCCTACCCGCCAGCTCCTCAGTCCCTGACACTTCACATTCCTCCCACAGTCCCACCTGCCTATTCACACAAGCCTTTTGCCTGCCCCCTCCAGGCCCCTCCCACGTGCCTGCACACTCCAGATTTCAAATTCACCCCCACCCTTGCCGGGACTCTTCCCTGCAGCCCTCTCCCGCCCCTGGCTTTCACCGTACACCCTGCTGCCCCTGGCTTCACCTTGCTGGCCCCAGCACCGAGGGTTTTCCCTGCAGCACCATGGGGCACCCTCTCACCCAGACCTAAGCCCTCCACCTGGTACCCAGCTGCTGCTTCTCCCAGGCCTGTTTCTTCCTGGGTTCTTTAGGCTGGAAGGGCAGGGCGAGGAGGGGGATGTTGAAGTGGGCAGCAGAAATGGAGTCCCGCAGGCTTCAGCCGGGAGCAACTTCACCGCGCAGAGGGCAAGCCCACGGCCACCCAGTGGGTTGAGGGCAAAGCTGGGTCCCCTCACTCCTAGGCCTGGCTTTCCCCTTCCTCTAAGCTGCTTGCCTCCCTGCGGTCTGGGGGGATGGGAACCAAGGAGAGGGCAGAAGGGAGAGAAAGAAGCCCGAGCAGGAAGGGACAAGGAAAAATGGGTGGTTTCTGTGCCTTTCCCTGGCCAGGGGGCTTCCTACAGTCAAAATGCCTGGCTTGCACACCACACAGGGTACACGTCACTTCTAAGCCACTCCATGCCCCATTCTGGCCCCAGTCTGACCTGAGGGCAGGGCCTTTCTTCTGACTCCCACATTTGGCCCCCACAGCTGCAGCCCACTGCGCTGCTCACAGCTCTGAGCCACTGGGCCCAGGCCCAGAGGCTCCCGGCCGACCTTCACCCTGACCCCTGGCACCTCAGCAGGCCCGGGGCTGTGCACGCAGTGGGTCTGCCCATGCAGCTGGGTCAGGGTGGCCAAGTGTGTGAGTGTGTGTGTGTTCACGAGGGGGGCCTCAGTTCCCAGGGCCCAGGGATCTGGATGGAATTAGGGGCCAGCCCCGGGGTGGGGGGCCAGGATGGGGACTGGGGGGGCTGCAGCAGGAAACGTGAGCTGCACTCATTAGCTCCTCACGTGCTCAGTGGATTTATAAACACAGGGAGAAGACGGCATGTAAACAATCAGTGGGCAGCAGCCAGAGGCAGAGCTGGGGTGGGGGCCGGGCCAGGGGCCAGGGCTGGGGGAGTGGCCCAGGACCCAGCCCCTGCTGGCCAGGTCCACCTGCTCCCTGCGAGCTGGAGAGGAGGGCTGAGGTGCCAGGCTGCCCTCCTGGGATGTGCGGGGCTCCCACCTACACCATAGGTGCTTTGCCCCACACGGCCTACAAGTTTCCTGCCTGAGATGGGGCAACACCTCCTGGCCAGAGGACGGCAGAGCCCGGCCTACCTCCCCTTTCCCCTTGCCCTGCGCTTCTCCCTCTGGATTCCTGGGACTCCCTCCTTCTGGTTTTCTCTGTGGGCCGGGTCAGTTGGATCCTTCTGCTCTCTCCCTGCTCCCCCCCCAGCCTACAGTGACACAGTTACCTCAGAACTGAAATATTCCTGGAAACACCGGCCCTGTCTGGTTAATTTCATGAGCCGTTTTTCTGCCCAGATGACTTAGCTCTTGTTTATCCAAAGGCTTCTCCCCTGCTGTCCCCATGTAGGAAGCCGGTTCTCCCTAGGGATGTCCCACAGGGCCCCGAAGGGGATGGGGCCAACAAGGCCCAGAGCTGGCCCCAAGACTGTCCCTCCTCCCCTGAAAGAGCCCAGTCCCAGAAGTGGGGCTACAGGGCTGCCCTAAGGCAGGGAGGGGGAAGGAAGCCAGCCTGGCTCCCAGTTCCTGCTTCAGCCAGGACCCTTGGCATTGCCGAACTGCGAGCCAGGCCAAACTCCCTCGAGGCTAGAAGGGCCGCTGCCCACCTCGGCAGGTCTCCAGCCTCCCAAACTAAGCCCACGTGGTACCGTTAGGATCCTGGCGTTGACTCAGCCAGATCCCCAGTGTAGCCGGGGAGAAGGGCCGGGAGTCGGTCTGGGAAGTGAAGAACAGAGAATGGAAAGGCTCTCGGAGGGGCAGGCGAGAGCTGGGAGCTCTGGATGGAATGGAAGCCTGAGGGCAGGAGCTCTCAGGAGGCGGCAGAGGGCTGCAGCTGGGAAGGAGGACAAGGAAGGGAGAGGTCGCCGCCGACCCTTCCCCATGTCCTAAGCCCTCGTGTGAAAACACACCCCCTCGAACGCAGAGCCCTTCCCCTGTCGAGCAGTGTCCCTGTGACTGGGACTTCCGCAGAAGCCTCCCTCAGGAAAGTCAGCAGGCCACGCATCTGCACGCATCCAGAGGGCGCAGCGGGGGCGCTGCGGGAGCCCCACCTGGCACTGTCTAGGAGGCATTTTCCCACGACTGGAATCTCAAAGCCTTCCTAGTTCATCACCGTCTCTTAAACCCCAACGGGGCACCATGACGGACCCTAAACCTAACTTAGTCTTAAATCTTTAGGCCCTAACTCTAAGTACAGTCGAATTGTAAGCCTGTCCAACTTATTTCTAATTACCAAAGCAATGTATGTCATTGTAGAAAAACTGAAAATACAAAATATAAAGTAGAAGAAAGAAACCACTGGTAACCTCATACCTACCCAGGCTTTAAACCCTAACGAGCCTCTTAATGACACACGAAACACCCCCGCATCTGACATCTAAGCCAACACACACAAACCTTAGCCCCGGCTCACCCTCTGCCTGCCCCAAACTAGCCGCATCCCTCTCCTGGACTCAAACCTCCACCAAACTCACTCAACCAAACCCTGAGCCTGGAGTGCCGTGAAACCCTAGAGGCAATGCAGTCCTTAAGCCTACGCCCTGCCAATTAATGCCTACTCTCTCCTGACCTTCGTTGCCTCACCCAGTCCCAGTGCCCCCTGAATCCAAGAGCCTGGAAGAGCGCGTTTCCCAGCTGCCCATGTGCGCACTCATGGCCCCAGTCCCTGGCTTCCGGGGGTGCCCAAGCTCCCAGCACCATCAGCTGAGGAGCCTGACTCACCAGATGCACTCCTCCCACCCCCCATCTCTTAGTTCCCGCTGCGGCTGATGGAAAAGCCTCATTCAGGTCAAGCTTTCCCCACCCAATACCCCAGGGAAGAGGTGGACAATCCCTGAGGGGGGTGCGAGCCGGCCCCACACTTCCCACACCAGGAATCCGAGCCTCGAACATGCTCGACAGCAACTGCCTAAAGCAGCCCTAGCCCCCAACGCTGGTGGTCTACCCCCGCAACCCTGCCTCCTCCAGCTCTCCTCAGTTCTCGGCCCCCATCCCACCCCGCCCTCTCTCCTGCACCCCTCCCTCGGGTGGGCTGTGCTGCCTCCCCTCTCCTCGGCTCTCCTCATGCTGCTGCGGCACAAAGGGAACCCAGGAAGACTGATTCACAGCCCCTAGGCCTGGCCCCATCCCTCCATGTACACAAACATACGTGTTGGCACACATACACTGACACGCGTGCCAAAGACTCTTTCTCAGTTGACACACAAATCTACGATCAAATAGCTGCTGGTACACAGATACGCACACACCAAGTCCTCGTCCTCAAACACATCCATGCCTACACGCACATGCGTGCGCCCCCCACACACACACACTTAGGCCAGCAGTACTCCCCTCCCCCAGCTCCTCTTCCTCCCATCTGGCGTCCCACCCTCGCACCCCCCTCCCAGCCCAAGGTGGGGACAGACACCTGAGGGGCTGCCAGCTGCCTCCCCCGCCCAGGTCTGGGCCCGCCCTCAAGCTTCTTGCCCATCCCGTCCACAGGGGACTCGTGGGGGATGCTAGCTTGCCTGTGCACGGTGCTCTGGCACCTCCCCGCTGTGCCAGCCCTCAATCGCACAGGGGACCCGGGGCCTGGCCCCTCCATCCAGAAAACCTATGACCTCACCCGCTACCTGGAGCATCAACTCCGCAGCTTGGCTGGGACCTACGTGAGTATCCAGGAGTTGGGCGGAGAATGGGAAGAGGAGTTGGGCGAAGAGAGCCGTAATGGTGGGGGGTCGTGGTGAGTGGCGGGGAAAGGGCAGGGCCTTGGGCTCCAGCAGTGTCCCTGTCGGGCCTATCTGCTGCCCTTCCCTCGCAGGCGCCCCCCTCCTCCCTATCCTTGGCCCCGGGACTAGGCATGCGGGCAGGCCTCGCACCCGCCTTGGCCCCCTGCCCACTGGCTGCCGGCCCGGCTGCCCGCCTCCCCCTGGGGGCTGGGGAAGTCTCCTCTGTTTACCCCGTGTTGTGGTGTCTCTTGCACGGGTGGGGCTGGGTGGGGATGGAGGGGCCCCACCTCCCATGCCTGTGTCCCAGCTCGTCTCTGCCCCCAGACCTGGGGCCCTTCTGCTCTGGACCCACGGCCTCCCTTCCGGCTGCCTCTCTCATCCCAGCTGGGCCTCCTAGGGGGTCGGGGAGAGGGGGCTGCCGGGCACCAGGGCCATTGGCGGCAGGGGCTCAGGGTGTGAATGGAGGCGATGCCGTAGGATTTGGGGGCCATCCAGGGGTGTTCAGAGAGCCCAGGAGAGAAGGAAGGAGGGTCAGAGGAGCCGAGGACCATGGGGGACTGGCCCCTTCTTCCCGTGTTCCTTCCACATCCCAGACCCTATTCTGGAGCCAGAGAAAGAAAGGGGAGGAGGGTGGCGGGGGAGCTGGCTCCAGCCCCGGGATACACCGAGGAAATTAGTTTGTCTCTGTGCTTGTCAGCGTGTGAACCTCCCCCTGGGCCCTTGCCTCTCCCAGCCTCACCCCTCACTTCTCCCTTTTTCTCCCAGCTTAGACGTCTCCCTCTTCCCTTTCCCTGGGCCCCAGGCTGCTCCCTCGAGGGTTGGCCAGGGCTCTGCCCTCCTCCTGGTCCTGCCTTCCAGACCCTTCCTCCTGACCCACTCTGCCCTTGCAGCCCTGCTCCTCACAGCCAAGCCCTTCCGGGGGCCTGAGTGCGTGCCCTGCTAGCCCCCCTCCCTCCAGCTGGGGGTCTGGGCATGTGGGGGAGCCGAAGGAGGGTGCTCCGTGCCAGCGGCTCCTCTGCCTTCCAACACACACTGGTCTCTCTTGAGTTTCCCGGTCCAGAAAACCTTTGCTTGACTCTGCTACCCCCTCTAGTTCCCGACCCGTTTTCTCTCCCGGCTTTCCCTGCCAAATTTCGCGAAGGAGTGGTCTACACCCTCTGCCTCCGCTTCCTCTCCACCCACTCACTCCTTAACCCCCTGCAAGCTGGCCTCCAGTCCACTGCACGCTACTCTCCAAGGTCGGCCCGCACCTCCTTCTCGCCAAATCCAGCAGTCTTCGTCAGCCCCCCTCTCCTTGCTCTGTTTTGCAGCGACCCTGCTGAACTATGCGACTCTCGAGCTCCTCTCCCCTGGCCTCTGTGCCCTCCTGGTCCACCCTCTGCCTCTCCAGCTTCACCTCCCGGCTCCTTCGGGGGCTGCTCTGCCTCTTTGCCCTGCCCTGCCGCCGGGCGCACTCCCAAGGCTTGCATACCCCGCCAATCAACACATCCTTACCGAGTGTCTGCTGCGTCTTCTCTCTCTACACCTTCTCCGTGGGAGAGCTCGTCACGCCCACTGCTTCAACTGTCACCTCTGTGCCAATGACATCCTTGCTGGAGAACCTTAGGGGAGGCCGTGACCTGAGAGGCAGAACATGGAGACGAGCCAGTGTCAGGGGATCCACGCCATAGAAGCTCTGGGGGCAGGTCTCTAGGTCTTCGGCGCACTGGCGGCTCCGCCCTCCTCCTTCCCCATTGCCCTCTCCTTTTCACAGCTGAACTACCTGGGCCCCCCTTTCAACGAGCCTGACTTCAACCCACCTCGGCTGGGGGCAGAGACTCTGCCCAGAGCCACTGTCAACTTCGATGTGTGGCGAAGCCTCAACGACAAACTGCGGCTGACCCAGAACTACGAGGCCTACAGCCACCTCCTGTGCTACCTGCGCGGCCTCAACCGCCAGGCCGCCACGGCCGAGCTGCGCCGCAGCCTGGCCCACTTCTGCACCAGCCTCCAGGGCCTGCTGGGCAGCATCGCTGGCGTCATGGCGGCCCTGGGCTACCCGCTGCCTCAGCCTCTGCCAGGGACTGAGCCCGCCTGGGCCCCCGGCCCTGCCCACAGCGACTTCCTCCAGAAGATGGATGACTTCTGGCTGCTGAAGGAGCTGCAGACCTGGCTGTGGCGCTCGGCCAAGGACTTCAACCGGCTCAAGAAGAAGATACAGCCTCCTGCAGCTGCGGTCGCCCTGCGCCTGGAGGCCCGTGGCTTCTGATCTCTGGCCTTTACCACCTCCTTTTGTCCCCTCCCCCTGGAAACCAGGCTCCCGCTCTGGGAGGGAGGAACCTGGATGCCAACACCTGTTGAGCCAGGAGACAGAAGCCGTGAGCCTCTGGGCCTCCACTGGACTTGGGTGGGGTGGGATGCAATAGGCCTGTCCGCCCACCCCGACCCCATCCATCCCGTCTCCCAAAGTCCTACAGGTCTGGGGAAGAGATGCAATAGGCCCATCCCGCTGCCACGGAAGTATCCCTCCAGGGAGCCTGGAGTGTGTCAAGCGGTACGAAGGCTCTCACTGCCTCCTGCTTCCTGCCCACCGCCTGCCAGCACCCACCCAGCCTCTTCAGCGGCACTTCCAGGAAGCGTGACTGGAGGGAGGGTGGGGGCCACCAGAGCATGTGCCTTTCTGGGGTGAAGCCCTTTGGCTGCCCTACTCTCTTTGGGTGGCTGTTGCTACCCTAACTCCAAATAACTCTACATATCTAATTCCAGAACAGACAAGTCCAAACAGGAAGAGATGGGATTAAAAATGGAAGATGTGGGGTCTGCATTGGAGGTGGCCTATAAACCAGAAGAGGTAACACTGAAAGCAGAGGGGCAGGGACACGCTGGACCCCGGGGCCACCAAGGCCATCGGTGGCACAGGGTGGCAAACAGAAGCTCGCAAACTCTTGCCGGCCTCGCGGTGCCTCCGCGCCGCCCCTTTCCCAGGGTATCTGTGGGTTGCCCAGGCTGGGGAGGGCAATCACAGCCACAGCCACAGGATTTCCTGAAAGTTTACATTGCGGTAGCATTTTGGGGTGTAGGGGGGCAGCTCCCCCAGGCCCTGCCTCCCAGCCCCACCCACTCATGACTCTAAGTTTGTTGTATTAATATTTATTTATTTGGAAATGTTATTTATTAGATGATATTTATTGCAGAATTTCTATTCTTGTATTAACAAATAAAACGCTTGCCCCAGGACTTACTCCGTAGGCTGGCCCTGCCCTTCCTTGTGTCTCTCGCCTCTGGGGTCTCCTGGCCCACCCTCCCCAGCTCCCACTGCTGGTGGAGGGCCCGGAAGCCCAAGATTGGAGAGTCTGGGGTGAGAGGGCTGCTCCCGGTTCCTATTCCTGGTCCCTGAGCCCAGGAAGATTTGTACAACAGCAGACTTCACAACCCGTGTCCTGTTCGTCCTGCCTCCGTCTGTCCCTTGTTTCCATTGTCCCTGCTTCTGCTCAGCCCTCCTCACTTCTTGGGATCCCTTGAACGGTCTCATAGGCCTATCCCCTCCAGACCACCCCCCACCTTGGGAGCAGAGCAGCTCACCCGCCCCCGTGGCCTCTCCCAAGTTGGCAGCCACCTGGGCCCCACCTGTGGCTGCCCCTTGGGGCCCCAGGGCAGGGACTCACCTTCTCCTCAACACCCTCCATCGCCCTTGCCGGGTGATGCACTGGAGCTAGGTTGTATTTCTCAGCTGTGACCCTACTCCTTTCTTCCTGTTCTAAGGAAGCAAATTTGGGGGGAAGGGGAGAAAACCTCATTCTGGAGCGTGAGTGAATGGAATGGATACTGCCCGAGGGGTGACCCAAGTTCAAATCCCAGTTTCAAGCCTACTATCTGAATGACCTTGGACAAATTCATCAGCCTCTCTAAGCTCCCCATCTATAAAACGGGCATAATTTAATGCCCATATAAGAGTGCTGGGAAGGACAGCAGAAACAGCAAAGGCGAGATGCTTGACTGCAGTAACAGTCATCACAGTTACTTAGAAAACATTACTTAGGACACATCAGCACGTCATGTTACTCTAGGTAAGAACCACAGGTCAATAAATGGGTTAACCACCCGCAGGTCACACCGGGGTATTCTATAAGGGCCTCCTGGAGACAATGCCTTGAGCCTAGACAGCCTGGTCAATCAGGATACTTTCAAGGCCTCCGTTGCTTCACTGTGCTACTTGGTGTAGGAAAGCCAATAGGAGTCCAAGCTCTGACTTGGCTCCTGCCCTCAGGGAGACTGCCATCTACTAGGGCAGAAAAGATCAGCTTCCTGGAAATAATAAGAGGAAATGCGTCCATGTGCAGTACCGACTGGGAAGAGGAGAGGCCAGAGGCAGGGGCAGGAGGATTGGACTCCGCTCGAGACCCTGAGTCACTGGCCCACGGTGGAGTGGACATGCTCTGTCCTGAGGGGTCCAGCCTCTTCAGGCAGAGACGCTGCCCAGTCACAGTCACAGCCAGGGGCACCCCAGCCCTGCCTCCTATCTAACAAGATAGAAAGAAGGGGCCACCTGGGCAAAAGGGGGAGCTGCCTGTAAGGTGGAAAGCCCATGCAAAGATGGAAGTAAGGAAGATCCAGCTCCTGTCATCCAGGACCCCACACTTCTAGACGGGGACCTTCTTGAGAGCAGGCTCTGAGTACTCCTTAGCTCTCCACTAGCTCAGGCCCTAGCCCAAAGAAGGTGTTCAATAAATGTGTGTTGAGCCAACCAATCTAGTAAAGGGAAAAGCACAACTCCCCTCACACTCCTAACTGCTGCTCTACAAGGCAGAATTTGATTAAGTGCAGAAAGAGACAAGTGGGCAAAATACCGTGGGGATCAGGGCAGGAGTGACATCATTCTCCTGGGTGGAGGAAAAGGCTCTGCTAATCTGTGGGCCCTGCCTGGGAGGGCTGGGATCTGAGGTCTTCACCACGTCTCCAGCCCAGCACACGGTAGGTGCTCCCAAGTCAACTTTGGAATAACTGCGCGCTGGGGTTCCACGCTGGTCTTGGAGGGCGGGCAGCATTTTGACAGATGGGGACGGGGCAGGACGATGGCTGCGCAGTCTGTCCCTCTCTCTTTCAAGCACATAGCATCTCCAAGGAGGGGCCCTGGCCTACTCATCTCTGCATCCCTATGGCATTTTAACCCAATGCCTGGCATGTAGTAAAGCACTTGATCGTTGGTTGGATTAAACCGATTGAAAGAGTATCAAGACAAGAGTGTATTAGAGTTTTAAGGCGACAGTTGCCCAACAGGCTTAGGTGGTCCAGAGGAATTGAGAGAATGTCGAGAAAGAGCCACTGGCTCTTGTAATTATGAAGTCATAGACGATCTTTGAAAGGGCTGTTGAGAGGTAGATACCAAATTATGAGATTGGAGGAGGATATGGTGGGAAGAAAGTAAAAGTGTAACTATAACTATATTCCCTCAAGAGCTTGGTGGTGGAGAGGCTATCTAGAAGGGGTAGCAGGGATCAAGAAGGTCTTTTTTTTTAGGTACTGGGTGCCAGAGATTGAACCCAGGACCTTGTATGGGGGAAGCCGGTGCTCAACCACTGAGCCATATTGGCTTCCCTGAGTTGGCTGGTGTGTTTTCGCTTGTTGTTATTTTTGTTTTTTCAGGAGGCACCAGGAACATGCCGTAGGCAGGAGGTCAACCGCTTGCGCCACATCTGCTCCCAGGAATCGTTTTTGCTTTGTTTTGTTGTATTTGTTTTTACATGGCATATTTTCCCCCTCCTTTCACTTTCAACCTATTTGTGTCTTTGAATTTAAGGTGACACTGGTTCACAGCATCCTCTTATGATCCTTTTTTATTTCTGTGGGGTTGGTAGTAATATCCCCCCTTTCATTTCTGATTTTAATTATTTGCATCCTCTCTCTTTTTTCTTTTTTAGTCTAGCTAAAGTTATATCAATTTTATTGATATTAAAAAAAAACTTTTGGTTTTCATTGACACTCTACTGCTTTTTTATTTCTATGTCATTTATCTCTACTCTAATCTTTATTTCCTGCCTTCTGCTGGCTTTGAGTTTAGTTTGTTCTTTTCTAAATCCTTCAGTTGTGAGGTTTTTCTGATCTGAGACCTTTCTTATTTAATGTAAGCATTTAGAGTTTTAAATTTTCCCCTTAGGGGAGTGAGTGTAGCTCAGTGGTTGAGCGCCTACTTTCCATATACAAGGTCTTGGGTTCAATCCCTGGAACTCCCTAAGATAAACAAACAAACAAATAAATTTCTCTCTCAGCACTGCCTTTACTGCATCTCCTAGATCTTGGTCTGTTGGGTTGTTGTTTTTAAGTAGAAGAGATCTAAACATGCTTTCTGCTGAGTGAGGGGATGGTGGCTGGAGAAGAATGGAGACGTTTTGGAAATAGAATAAGGAGACAATCAGACAAGCAAGCACCAGCAAACACACCTTTGTCGTGGACCCAATCAGCATGGATTGTGACAATCTGCAGCAGGCCAGAGGTGGAGGCTGAGGACTGGCAGAGCAGGAATGGTGGAGAATCCAGGGCTCTAGAGGGGCTTGGGTGCCAATGATTGTCCTGTTGAGTGGCTGTGAGCAAGGGCAAAAAGAAGGTGAGGGAAAAGAGAGGAAGGGAAGGCCAGAGGAAGAGGGGCCAGCACTAGCCACCAGTGGCAGGGAGCTGGTGGGAAGGGTGCACGGAGGGGAGCAGGTTTGAAAGGGCACTTCAGAGGCACAGTTCTTGAGTTCTCCTCCATGGTGAATGGTGATGGGGAGTATGAGCCCTTCCTTTGAGTTTTGGCACTGTATCCCCTGGGGCCTCTTATGAAAATACCAGCACTGTGGGACAGATAATGCAGCCACCAACCAGTAATCAGTCTCTTCTGTGAGGGAGCCTGTCATTGGCTTTCCACCTGCTGCTGCTTCAGGCTGGGTGAGGAGGGGACAAATGCGTTTTCCGTGGTCCTCTAAGTGTAGTCTTGTCAGGGCCCATGTATCCAGAGGTCAACTTAGGAAACTAGACTCACTGGGGCCTTGCAGCAACATGGGGGCACATTACCTCCAGAAGTCCTCCTGTTGCCAGAAAGCCTAGGGAGGATGGGAGGGCAGGAGGAAAGGCCTTCTTTTCTGTCTTCACCAGACACCATATAATGGCTTAGAAACCTCATTGTCTTGGGGGCCTGGAAAGACACAAGTGCTTGAGAGAAGGTGCACAGGACGGAGAATTGACACTGGAGGGAGGCAGCCGGGGACAGGCAGGAGTGGGTATGGAAGAGGTTCTCACAGGGGTGGGGGTGGGCAAATGGGGGTATGCTTTGCCAGCTTCCCCCTTTTGCAAAGACTGACCCAAAATCCAGGACATAGGGGCCCCCTTGGTATCTGAAGAGACACATTCAAGCACTCATCACACACACACACACTCACACTCACACTCACTCACTCTCCCCAGCCACCCCAAATGGGGAAGAGCAAAGGGAGGCTCTCTGTTTCCCTTAACCTAGAGGGCAAGGGCCAGTGATTCAGGCCTGGCTGAGTGCTCTGATGGGTGGCTCCCTCTCAGCAACCCCTTCTTCTCTGGAGCCACAATTGTCCCTTCCTTTGTCCCTTCAATTCTTGAGCTCCCTGACTCAGCCTGGTTCCCTAATTTCCCAGCAAGGGACAAAGCCCTTGTCAGTGGGGTGGGGGAGTAACTGTGAGAAAGCTTCAGAACTAGAGTGCCAGTCCTTTCCCAGGCTCGACCTTCATGGTCCCTCAGCCTCACTAGTTCAGGGGTCACCCCAGCCCCTCCCCAATTTGCGTGGCTCATGGGGTGGAAATGGTTAACTAGGACCTTTCTTCCAGCTGGACAAAGTCTGACACCTGGTGGCCAAGGTGAGGAATAGGCAGAAGGGCCCCTTTTCAAATTTTCCCTGAACTTCTCCAGACCAGGATGGCCAAGGTCGAAGGGCAAATGACTGAAGGGCCGCGGTTGGGACAGGGCAGAGGAGACAGTGGCAGAAAAACTCAGAGAGACCCGGGTTCCCTTCCTTCTCTTCGACCAGGCTTCCACCCCTGAAGCCCCCAAAGCCAGAGAACCTGGAGCAGGGAGGGGGTGGGAATTTCGGAGGGTTCTAAGGGCTTTGGTGGGGCTGCCTGAAAGAAATCTGGACCATGGGGTGAGGAATAGGGCCCCGGGAGTGTGCATATGTTGGCGGGTGTCAGTCTGGATGCCCAGGATCTGCTGAGCAGGCCTGATTTCCAGCGCAGGGTGGGTGGCAGGGCCCGAGGGCCTGAGGAAGGGGGGTGCATCAGGAGAGAGAAGGAGAGCAGGAAACGCCCCACAGCCTGCTGGGCTCCAGGCAGCTGCTTCTCTCCCTCCACCTGCCCCCACCTTCCCAGCACTACCTGGCTCTCTCCAAGAGCCCCATTGGGAGCTGGGGGAGGGGAAGGGGCCCAGAGGGCGCATGAGCAGTACGGGTGGGGGGGCGGGGGCATCCTGCCTCATTGTCTGCACTAAGCCAGGCCTAATCCCCTTCCCTTAGAGCAGTCAGCATGGGGCTCCATCCCTTGGAAGGTGCTGGGCTCCCACTCCAGTTCTTTCCTCTCCTGGGTTCCCCAGTACTTTGGCCTAAGCTATGAAGCAAGGGCTGAGTGTTCCTAGGCAGGGGTGCAAAGGCCACTCCCGCTAGTCCCCCACCACTTCTGGGGGGCAGAGCTGATACAAGGACCTTAGTCCTGGGTCTCAGGAAACTCCCCCAAGGAGAGAAAACTTCGCCCCCCAACTCAGACCTCTGGCCTGGCCCTCCAGCCTGCAGCCTGAACTGTGACAGGCCCCAGGAGAGCAGTTTGGAGGATGGGTCCAGAAGGCTACCTGGGTAGGACAGGGGTTCCAGAGAGGGTAGTGGTAAGAGGCAGCAGGGGGTGGGGGCAGAGGATAAGGAGGAAAAGACCCCGGGCTGGGCAGGCGGAGGTCTGGTCTAGTTGCCAGGGCACCTTGGGGATTCAGAGTCAGGAGAAGAGATCAGCTGGGCAGAATAGCTCAGAAATCCCTGGGTGCCAGCTCCTCCCTTGGGGTCTTTCCCCACTGTCTGATGAGGGAAGGGCAATGGTCCGTGTGGAGAGCTCCCTCAGCGCCAAGCAGAAAGCCAGCCCAGGGATGCCTGAGCTCAAGCTGACCACACTGATTCTCTTTCTCGGGGCTGAAGAGAAGCTGAAGGCCAAGGGAGCCATCTTCCAGGCTGGGTGGGAGAGGCTGGCAGGGCCAGAGGCAGACAGAGCTGGGGGCAGCCAGCAGGGGCTGTCCAAACTGTGCTCGCAGAGCAGGTCATGGCCAGAGGCCGCACAGGAGAGGAGGGCTGGCCAGGGCAGCAGTGGGAGCCGCTGTGGCGGTCCAGAGGCACACCCCATTTCACGCTTCCTGGGCGGTGGCAGGGCCCCACGGCTATCAGCTTTCAGGGTGGGAGGGACCTGGAATGAGGAGGGGTCTGCCCCACCCTGACTCCCTACTCCCTCAGGGCTTTGTGGACTCAGAAGGCAGGTGGCGGCTGCAGCTGGGACCCTGGGGGCCACACATCTCTGGAAACAGCTCTGGAGGCCCTAGCTGAGGCCCCCTCACGGAGTACGCTGCCTGGCTGGACTCAACACCTAAGCGCGTCCCAGCCCCTGGTGAAGAGGGCCTCCCGCGTCCCTCCCCACCTCAGCTGGGCCTCTGCCTCCCTCAGGGTGGGCCCTGCTTAGTCGACAAGGCACTTGGGGGGATTAGAGCAGACCCAGCCCAGACAATGCAGCAGGGAAGGGCCCTCCAGCTCTGTGCAGTGCACCCACAAGCTCCCGCTCCAGCTCAGCCCTCCTCAAGGAAGCTGATGGGGAGCCAGGCAGGAGGAGGCCCTGCTGACGGCCGCTCCCTGCCTCCTCCCCTTTGGCGTTCTCCTATCCAGAGCATTCTTCTTTGCTCCCTACAAAGATCGCTGGCTTCAGGGATAGGGGCCCAGCCCCGTCCCAGCACAGAGCACCCAGACCCCAGAGCAGTGGGAAAGAAGGAAAGCAGAGGGCTCTGAGCAGGCACGGCCCTGGCATCTCTGCCTCTAGGACTGGCACCCTAGGGAGAAGACCGGACCACATCTCCCAGGGTGATGAGAGCTACGCCAGTCCTTGTGCTCACTGATTCCCAGACTCCCACTGGCCAGCATTTTCGCCTGCTGCCAGGAAGTTGGTGAGGGGGAGGCAGGGTAGGGGTGAGTCAGCGATGACAGGAGCCCAACAGACAAAGGTCATGGGTGGAGAATTGAGAGAGAGTTTCCAGCAGCCTGCCTCTGCCAGGGGGTCTTCCAAGGCTAAGCAGCCCCATAGCCCTCTCATCCTGTCTGCCCTCTCAGCCTCGGGGCTTCTGGGACATGGGGCACTGTGGTTTAGGTGAGACCCCACGATGCCTGTGACTATTAGCAGTGGTAATTTATCCAGGGTTCCTGCTTTTGAAAACCTTTTTACATTTAAATTGAGTTACTCTGTGGTGCAGTGCCTGGAAGAGGACTTGGCATATTCTGAGTGCTCTATGTTGGGGTCATTGTTATTTTCTGCTCCTGCACTCATTTTTCTGTGAGAGAAACTGAGCAGAGTTGACCCAGGAAGAACCGGGGCCCGAGGTGTGTGTGACGAGAACCCCTGCTCCTGCCCAGCCCAGGGTGAGACCTTCCTGACCAGCAGGGCGGCAGGCTGGCAAGGAAGGCTGGCCTGGACCGAGGGGCAGTGTCTCTGGGCGCAGGCTGTGAGAAAGGAGCTCTCAGAGGCCGCGGGCTTCTCCAGCCAGCTCCCCCGGGGCCGGTGGGGGTGGGCTGAGAGCAGGGAAGGGGCTGGATTAGCCCACCCTCTCCCCGGACCTCCAGACCGGCCCCCACAATGCGCCGCGGGCCAAGGGGCCTGAGCGGAAGGCTCCAGCTGGGCTCTGGGGAGCTACAAAACGGCCACGGGGATTAGTGGGGCTGAAAAGCACATTTGCCTAGGAAGGGAAAACGGGAAGTGAGAGGCCGAGGAGAACGCTCTGTGACTCCCTGGAGACCCCGCCGCAGACCAGCGTGGGGGGAGGCGCAGGAAGAGGTGGTGAAGCCTGGGGCATCTTGACAGGTCCTGCCCCCCCAGAGCACAGCTGCAGGCTCGGCCCCGCCCCCTCGCCCTGAGCCGCGGGCCATTGGCCAGAGCCGGGGCTCCGCCCCACAGGCGCGGCCTGCCATTGGCTCAGGCCTTTCGTGTTTGCGAGCCCGTGGGGGTGGGGAAGAGGCGTCATCCCCTGGAAGCCGCCGGACTTCCTCTCGCGGCTCGTCTGGGTCACCCCGTCTGCCCGCCGCTGGCCCCGGCTCTCGCTCTCAGCAGCTGTCCCTCTCGCGCCCGCTGGCCTGCTCTCTTCTTCCCCGCCGTCGCCTCCTTCTCCGCCTGCCTGGGTGGCCGCCATGGGCCGGAAGCGGCTCATCACTGACTCCTACCCTGTAGTGAAGAGGAGGGAGGGGCCCGCTGGGCACAGCAAGGGGGAGCTGGCACCAGAGCTAGGTCTCTGAGGCGTGGGGGCGGCCGCTGGACACCGAGGGGCAGAAGAGGAAGTGGGCGGAGGAGGGGACAGGGGCAGGGGCAGGAGGCTCTGTCCTCCACTTCCTGCCCCAGGGCTGGCCGCGGGGAGCCTGAGGCCTGGGCAGAGGCCTGGGCAGAGGCCTGGGCAGGCCTGAGACGCCTCTCATTGCAGAGGAAGAGCCCCAAGCCCCGGACGTGGATGAAGCCGACCTGGAGCTGCTCAGGCAGTTTGACCTGGCCTGGCAGTATGGGCCGTGCACAGGTGAGAACCCCACCCAGGCGCTGTGGGGCACACACCCCTGAGCCAGTCCTGTCACCCACATCTCTCTGAAGGAACCCTGGCCCCTGTCTGCCTCTCTCCAGCACTGTTCCTGGGACTGCGGAGCGTGGAGGCTCCCAAGACACATCCCTACACATTCTCTAGCCTTGGCTCCTCCTCAACCCCCAAGAGGCCCCAGTGTCATCTTCCCACACTGCAGGTATCACCCGGCTGCAGCGCTGGCATCGGGCACAACAGATGGGCTTGGATCCTCCTCCAGAGGTGCATCAGGTGCTACAGACCCACCCTGGGGATCCCCGCTTCCAGTGCAGGTCAGAGGCAGGTTGAGGGGGGCTTTCATGGGAGCCTGACCTCCAGGCATCACCACCCTACTGGCCCAAGGGAGAGAGGGAGACAGGCTTTGGGGAACCCTCCCCCAGGCTCCTCCAGTCCTTGCTGGGCAGGCAAGGTGTCATGAGGTGGAGGTGCCTGGTTCAGGAAGGCAGAAGGTTGCTTTAATAATTCTTATCTCTGAGCCAATGGGAAAGGGTACACCCAGGGACCAAGGGGCAATCTATTTTTGGACTGAAGGGCTGGCCAAGGACTATAGCCAATGGCCAAGGACTGGGGCTGGTAAAATCCAGGTCACTAAGGGACTCAGCTGACTCACTCTCTGGTGTCTCCCTCCCACCCCACCTTCCACAGCCTCTGGCATCTCTATCCACTTTGAAGCCCCGCCTAGGACCTCCTGCCTTTGGCAAACCTGCTAGCTACCCGAGAGCCTCAGGACAGATGGGAGAGCCAGCTGCTCTGCTGTGGAGGAACACTTGGCAAGAAAGAGTCTCTCAGGGAAGGAAGCAGACTTAATCTGGAGGTGTCCGTGGCTCCGCCCCTCCACCTAGCCGGGTGCCAGGAGGCCCTCTCAGAGCCCACAGCAGCTGAAGCGAAGTTCTGGATGGAGGATGGTCCTTGAGGGCAAGGACCTGGCCTTGAACCTACTGCCACATCCCTCCCTGACCTAAACCCTGGGGTTCCTGGGGATCGTGTGGCAATCAGGCACAGCCTTGGCAGAGCCATTCTCAGGTAGATGATCCAGGAAGCAAACATGCACTCCTCACCTAAGGCTGGGAATCTAGGGCAGAGACTGGCTGAGCTCACAGGGCAAGGGGTTCACAAATGCTTATCAATAAAGAGCACTGAGCCTGGAACTCTGACCTCGGTCCCTTCCTGTGCCCCTGCTTTGGCTAGCAGGACCCAGCAAGCTGAGAGGTGGGGTAGAGCCAGCACCATGCCCCACTTTTTCTAAAAGACTCCTGGGTGCACGTGCCTAAGCCCCAGGCCTGAGAGGGACTGAAGACCACCCCAATGACAAGACGGTCCTGCCAGAGCTGAGCTGCCTCTGGCGCCCCCTGGTGGCCCTCAGGGAAACTACTCCTTAGTCATCCACCTGACCAGTTAAGGGAAACCTGATCTGCAGACCACCTAGCCTGCCCAGCGTTGCCACCAGCCTCAAGGATGGCTTCTTTGCCAGAGGAGGACCCATGGGGCCCATGTCTCATGAAGTCCAGTCAGACCTACACATTCCCAGCAAGCACCTCTGCTTCCCACATTGGGGGACACCTGGGTCCAAAGCAGGGTTGGGGGAAGGTCTCAACCTGCAGGATCTAATCTGAGATGGTCACCTTCGGGGTGCTTTGGTAGGGAACTGGCTGGAACCAGAACCTCTGCTTAGAGGACGTGGGGCCCGGTATAGATAGCATGGAGAATGGAATCTAGTGCTTCATTTGCTATGTCAGCACCCCCTCCTGGGGGCAGAGAGAGACAGGGTTATTCACTTCTTGGAAACAGGTCTAGAGAGCAGTTAAATGGCCTTTTTAACTCCTATTTTATTGGGCACTTAGGAACTTCAGAAGTATTGTCCCTAGCCCTCCTAAAAAAAACCTTCAAAGTAAATTTCAGAGAAGGAAACTGAGGTCAGGAAGGTTAGGTAAAGGTGCCCAGCCTCACACAGCAGGTAAGGAAGGGGTAGAGCAGAGGTGAGGCCCACATCTATTCCTCCAGTCTAGACCACGCCCCCCTGCCCAACTCCTGGGCACCTACCACGTGCCAAGGCACCTGTGAGCCTCTTGTGGTGTTAATAGTGGGGAGGAGATGGGCAAAACCAAATTCACGTGTAAATATTAGGAGAGGTAGTGATTGTGGTGAGAAAAGAGGGGTGAGAGCGCTAGGGCTGCATTGTAGAGTGTGGTTAGGGAAGCTCACTGGTAAGGTCGCATTGGAGCAGAGATCTGAAGGAAGTCAGGGAGCAAGCCCTGCACCTACTAGAGCATTCCAGGCGGAAAGAACCACCAAAGCCCCATGGAGGAGAGTTTTCAGCTTGTTCAAGGAGCAGCGTGGAGGCCAGTGTGGCTGGGGCACAGGGAGCAAGAGGGCGAGGCGGGGAACGAGGGCAGAGAGGAAGCAGGCCCATTCCCAGTGCTCATAGGCTGCGATAAGCAATCTGGATTTTACTCCAAGTGAAAGGGCTTCAAGCTACTACAGCAGGACACGTTGACCTGACATTTTGAAACTATTACTCTGTTGGCGAAGTCGTGGAGGTGGAGGAAGAGAGACAGCAAAACCTCCTAGGATGACAGTGGGGTTGTCCAGGTGGGAGGTGCTGGTAGTTTGGACTAGGGAAGGAAAGGTGGAGGTGGCAGGAAGTGGCCAGGTTCTTTTTTTTTTCTTTCTTTTCTTTTCATTTTAATGTGGTGACATATATACATCATAACATTTCTCATTTTCACCACTTTCAAGTGTACAATTCTCTATATTTTGAGGACAGAACTGGCAGGATTTGCTGATGGGATTTAAAAGAGAGGTTTGAGCAAATGAAAGGATAGCATTCTGTTACCAAGGAAAGACTGTGGGAAGGGCTCCTCTTAGATGTGCTGAACTTGAAGTGTCATTGATGTACCCAAGTAGAGCTGAGGAGTAGGCCTTTGGATAGCCAAATCTGGAATTCTGGGGAGTGATCCGGATTCAAGATAGAAATTTGGGCACCTTTTCGATAATAATTAAAGTCACTAGAGTGGATGAGATGACCTAGGATTGAATGTAGATAGAAGTAAGACAGCCCTGTCTTATCTTATTGTTCAAGGACAGCCCTGGGGCCCTCCCACACTGGGAGGTGAGGAAGAGGGGACTCAGGAGGCCAGGGCAGAAGGTGTTTCCAGGGCAGGACAAACAGCGTCTCAGATGCTTCTCAGAGGCCTGAGAACGGCCTCCTGGACTTGGCAACGCAGAGGTCCCTGGAGACCTGATGAGTTTCAGCGATGTGATGGGGGTAAAAGCCTGACCCCGACTGGAGTGGCTCCAGGAGGAATAACAGCCGAAGTGTAAATAGCGTGCTGAGTAGCTCAGGGATTTTTTTTTTTTTTTTTTTTTACTGTAAAGGGAGCAGCAAAATGGAGTAGAGAGGTGATACGGGATCAAGGGAGGGTTTTTATTTTATTTCCTTTTTTTGTTGGTTTTGCCTTGTTTTAGATAGTGATAGCAGAGCTTAATTACATGATGAAGGGAATGCTCCAATAGAGAGGGCAGGTGACGATGCAGGAGAGAGAGAAGGCAGTTGTAATGAGTGAGGGAGGAGGGTGGCCTTAGACTGGAAGCGGGAAGGCAGGAGAGGCAGGAGGGAAGCTCTGGGACTGCCCTTGCTGCGGAGGCCTGAGTTCCCCGAGAGCCCGTCAAGGCCAACTGCCAGGCTGAGTGCTGCACACGCTAACAGCCTCCTGGGCTAAGGATTAGCCACATCTTACAGGCCGAGAGGTAAAGCGACTCGCTCAATTCGTAAACGTCAGGGCCCAGATTCAAAGCCGGGCCTGTCCTTCCAGTGCGTCACAGTCCCACCCAGCCTTGCACTCCAGGTGCTTATGATTTTGTTGGAGAGATAAGATCTACATATGTGGAAAGTTAAAAAAAAAAACCATGTAATACAAGTACTACCTTGAGGCCTCCTAGTAGAAGTGGAGGCGCCGCGTTCTCTGAGTTGTCAGAAAGGAGACGGCACCAGTGACTCAGAGGACCCTCACCAGGCTGCACGGGGCTGGAGCACAGGGACCGTGGGCTCAGCTGCACCGGCATCACCCCTTCCTTGACCTCCTACCTGTCTTGTCCCTTGTCCTCCTGATGGCTGTGCACCGCAGCCCTTTCCACTGCAGGATGAATGCAGACCCCAACTGGAGCTGGAGGTGGCCCAAGACTTCTCCACTCTGAACAGTTTTGGTAGTTTTCTTTTATAAATCTTTTGTCAATTTTGCATTTGACTCCATGAATGTTTCAACATAAAAATGGATGAACTTATTATCAAGAAAATGTAACTCTCCAGGAAGATGTGCCATGTCTGGCCACTGGCTGCCTTTGCAGACCCCAGACACCCACCACCACCTTGCCCACTTTGAGCAGTCCTGCAGAAAGCACTAGATAAACTTTTATCAGAAGGAGATGGGAGGAGGTAACTGGCCCTTGAAGGGTAAGAGCTGGCAGGCAGGGAATGGCATTCTGGATGGAGAGAATGCACTGAGCGCGGGCAACAAGGAGGAAACAACACATGAATCCAGGGCAGAGGTGTGCAGAAGGTAGGAGGCAGCGTGCAGCGCTCCCTTTGTGGAAATCATCGTGATCAAAGGCTACCATCGGAGTGCTTATCCAGTACTCAGCACTGTTCTAAGTGCTTTTTATCCTCATAGCAACCCTAGAAACAATTAGAAAATGTTTTTATATAATGATTTTAAATTAGAAGACACTCAGGCACAGATAGGTTAAGTGCTTGTTGGAGGTCACACAGCCTGTAAGTGTCAAGGATAGGATTTGGTCCCAGAGAGTCTGGCTCCTGAGCCTGCACTCTTAATCATGTGTGAGAAGATCAGTGAGACAGACTGGGTCCAAACAAAGGGTATTAAGCCTGAGGCTGAAGAGAGCTCCTGAAGGTTTCTAAGCAGAAGAGAGAATAAAAGAATCACTCTGGAAAACCAATCTGGCCAGGTATGAAAGACTGGACAGGGAGGCAGGAAGATCAAGTGGGAAGCTACTGCAGGGGGTTTCGCAATACGAATGGAAAAGGACAGAGTTCTGAGTTGTTACCAAGGTGGTCAGCAAGACTTGCCTTTGAGAAGGCAAGAATGCGGGAGGAGGCCTCAAATATAACTCGGGTTTTGAGCCCAGGTTGGTGAGAGACTGGTGATGCCAGGGGCAGAAAGAAGGAAACTGGGAGAGGGAAGAGAAGTTCGATTTTATCCATGTTTAGCTTAGGAAGATGGCAGGACATCTGGTAGGCAGTGGAATAGCTCCAGTCCAGCAGAGCAGTCCCGGGAGAGTGTGGTATCCAGGGGACAGAGCTGACCTTGAATCCATGAGCATGGATGAGTTCTCAGAGAGGAAAGAGGGGCAGGAAGAGGGTGCAAAGAGGGGGCCAAGGATGGCACTTTGGAAGAGTCTCTCTAGTAGAAAGTGGAAGAAGATCCAGCAAAACAGAGGGGAGGGCAGTGAGAGCAGCAGGAGAATCCATGGAGCGGCGTCACAGAGGTCAACAGAGGGCTTCACATAGGGTGGTCAACAGTGTGAGGTTGCAGAGCTGGGAGAACTGCGGGAGAGATGAGGAGCAGCAGGGAAAATGGCATGCCCTCACTCTCTTCCTCCATTTCCCACTTCCCTCTCTCCCTGTTTTGTAGCTCGTTCTGGGATCCCTACTGTCATGGTAACTGCCAGAACCACACCCATCAGTGAGGGCCACACTGATTCATTCTTTATTGATTCAGGTGTGGCAACATTTATCCACCCTCAGACAAACTCACTAGAAGCTTAGAGGTTTAAGGAGCTAATTTACCAAGAAAAAGTAAACAAGAGAAAGAACAAGTTTCTGAACTGGTCTAGAAGTAGAACAAAGCTATAACAAGTGCCAGCTGGAGGCAGATTTGGGATAACACCACTTCTAGGACTTAATGGCTCCTCAAAATGATTCCTAATTTTCTCTGCCATCAGGTCTCCAGTTCAGCTACCTGAGCCCTAAACTAGAAAAGAACAATTTTGTGCTAGTCATTGTGGATGAAATGATTAGCAACCCAGGCCCTAACCTCCAAGAGCTTACTACAGTGGGAGAGGGAGGGAAGACATGCCAGGGGACTTCAGCCTTCACAGGACAGGTGTGAGCGTGACTCTCTGTGAGCGCAAGACTTCCGGAAGATGAGCCTTTAGCTGAATATGTAAGGCTGGGCAGCGGTTTTCACAACATGGACAAGTGATGGTGGACGTGTTGGGGAGAAATGGGTCCTGGGTCCTTCTTGAGCCATACTCGGATCCTTTGTCCTTTGAAGGAAAAGGCATTTCCTAGAAACCCCCTTTGGGGTATGACCTCCTTCATCTCACCTCGCTGTCTCCATGGCTCCCAGTCCTGGAAGTCTCACCCTTGATTGCATGAGTTTCTCTCTCTGTGGAGCCTTCCAGAAGAAGAGGTAAGGATTCCTCCTCTGCTTCCTACGGTGACTTGGTTATTTTTTGTTACAGTATGTCACGTGCTAGCAAGTATTTTATCCTCATCAGTGACATTCCCATTTCACTCACACCTGCTTCTACCTTTTTGATCCATTAATTTTTGTTCCAAGCTGTGAGAATCATAGCCCTTTGTGAAGGCTGGTCCTTGACCCCAGTGAATTTTGGACTCTGAGTCACTTCTGGGGGCTGTGACCTTGCTGGCAGGAGCCATCTCTACCTAGAGCCTCTCAGAGAGGCATCAAAGCCGTCAACCTCTGAAGCAGGTCCTTTTTCATTTCTCGTTTTGAGCTCCTTGTGTACCCAGCTGAAGTCTTCTTGGATGCAGATGAGAGATGGGCCTCACATCGAGAGCTCAATGAATCAGACAGCCCACTTCTCTGCATGGTCTCGGGAGACTGGCTGGTCAGGACCCTACCCTTAAGTCTTACCCTGCTGCAGTGTAAACTGGTTCAACTACAAGTATGCCAATCTGGCATCATTTATCAAAATTACAAATGTACATAACCTTTGTCCCTTTCAGTTCATAGCTGTTGATTTTCCCAAATATACACTGTATATGCAATAAATGTTTAAAGTTTATGTATTACTGCATTGTTTGTAATACCAAAGATTAGAAAGCACCTGGAGGTCTATAAATAAGGGACTGGTAAAGTAAGTCATAGCATAGTAGAGGCTGTGGAAACTATACTGTGAAAAAGTTTGAGGAAGCTCTTCATGTAGTGTACAGATTATAAAATGATCTCTAAAATATACAGTTAAGTGACAAAAAGGATTTACAGAACAATGTGTGTAAAAGGCTACAATTTGGGTAAAAAAAGTGCATGTATTTGCTTTTATAGACATGAAATATCTCTGAAAAGATACCCAAGCAATTAAATCATCAGTTGCCTTGTCAGAAAGGTAAATTGGTAGCTTAGAAATAGGAATAGGGTTTAAAATTTTTCATTGAATAGTACTTTTCTTCTGTTTATTTTATTTTGAATTTTGAATTCTATAACTCTATTACCTATTCAATCAATCAGAAAAAAATCTTACCTTGTATTTTAAAATATTAGATATAATAGAAACATAATTATGTGTATGTTACTATGGTACTGGGCTAGAGTTTCTGTGTCGGGTCCTGAGTGATTTGGGGGAGTTGCTGGACTTGTGGTGCCGTGCTCCTCTACTTCTTTTCACTGGGAGTGAAGGGCCTTCTACCTTCTACCACAGCGGGTATGGTGGGTCTGAGCAATGGGAAGGACCAGGCCTTGCTCATTCTTTTTTTTTGTTAGGTACTGGGGCCGGGTTTGAATCCTGGACATCATATGTGGGAAACTGGCATTCAACCACTGAGCTACATAAGCTCCTCTGAGTTGTTTTTTTTTCCCATTTGTTTGCTTTTTTGTTTGTAGGAGGCACCAGGGACTGAACCCAAGACCTCCCCTATGGGAAGCAGGCACTCAGTTGCTTGAGCCATATCCACTCCCTCACTCACTCTTGAACACACCTCTTCTTTTACTAAATATCTGCCAGTACCAAGGCCCCTGTGTTGCAGAGACAGGTTTCACAAGAATCTAAACATTATGAGTCTAATTTAAATTAAACCAGATCATTTATCAATCTAACAAATATATCTGGGGCACCTGTTAGTTTGTGTCCTATGTGGAATATGCACCTTGGGTCCCAACCCTTAAAGAGTACTCAGTCCACTCTTAAACATAGGAAAAGATGCTCAACTTCACTCTAAATAAAACTGGCAAAAGTTAGCAAACTTGGACAGTATGCTCCATTGGCAAGTCTGTGGGGACACAGGTGAGTGTACAAAATGGAGTTGCCACTGGGAAGAAAAATTTGGTTCCACTAACAAGGTGACAAAGCATTTGCCTTTTTACCCCACAACCTGCTTCTAGGAATTTACTCTGAAGATTCACTTCCACAAATATGAAACAACATATGCACAAGCTTATTCACTGTGGAGTTCTTTGTAATAGCAAAATATTGGAAATTACCTAAATTCCTGTCCACAGGAGATTGATTAAATAAACCCACCCCGTGGAATACTACGTTGTCGGAAAGAAAAGAGGAAGGCGGCTTCTATTAGCTAACATGGAGTGGTTTCCAGGATAAACTGCTTAAAAAGTACTATACTACCTTTGTATTAGGAGGGGAAATAAGGTACATATTTACAAAAGGAAACGCAGGAAGAATAAACTAGAAATGAATGAAAATTGTCACTATGGTGTGGAAGGGACAGGATGGAAATGAGACTTTTCTAAGTATATCTTTTTATATAGTTTTGGTCCTTGGACTGTGGAAATACTTTACATATTCAAAAAATTAAAACAAAAGAGATTTTTAAAACCCTAAAATTGAATAATACAAACAGATACAAATGAACCTTTGTACATTAAATAAATACAACCACACAGAAAAACGAATACAAGAATTCAATTTTTTAATTGTCTTTTTTTTTAAAGATACATAGATCACAAAAAAATGCTTAATTAAAAAATAAAAGAGATTCCCATAAACCCCACACCCCAACCTCCCCACTCTTCCCACATCATCAACCTCTTTCATTATTGTGGCCTATTCATAGCATTTGGTGAATATATCTTGGAGCACTGCTGCACCACACGGATTATAGTTTACGGTGTAGTTTACACTCTCCCCCAGTCCATTCAGTAGGCTATGGCAGGATATATAATGTCCACCATCTGTTCCTGCAATATCATTTAAGACAACTCCAAGTTCCGAAAATGCCCCCACATCACATCTCTTCTTCCCTCTCCCTGCTCTCAGCAACTACCATGGCCACTGTCTCCACACCAATGATACAATTTCTTTCATTGCTAGAGGTACACTAGCAAGTAAATTTTGAACACAGTTCACCGACTTCCTAAGAATAAAAGAACTATAGGGAAGCGGACTTGGCCCAGTGGTTAGGGCGTCCGTCTACCACATGGGAGGTCTGCAGTTCAAACCCTGGGCCTCCTTGACCGGTGTGGAGCTAGCCCACATGCAGTGCTGATGCACGCAAGGAGTGCCCTGCCATGCAGGGGTGTCCCCGCGTAGGGGAGCCCCACGCGCAAGGAGTGTGCCCCGTAAGGAGAGTCACCCAGCGTGAAAGAAAGTGCAGCCTGCCCAGGAATGGTGCCATACACATGGAGAGCTGACACAAGATGACGCAACAAAAAGAAACACAGATTCCTGTGCCGCTGACAACAGAAGCAGACAAAGAAAAACACGCAGCAAATGGACACAGAGAGCAGACAACAGCGAGGGGGGGGTTGGGGAGGAAGGGGCGAGAAATAAATTTTTAAAAAAATGTTAAAAAAAAAAAAAAAGAACTACAAAAATTCCTTTGCATGGTCACACACCAATGCTTAGATGTTGCAGTAGCTAATACAGCCACAGTGGCCCTGATAGCCAGTCACTGTTTTCCATCTTTAGAAAACCTACATGTGAACAACCAGATTCAACAGAGCTCAAGCTACTGTGCGTGTGAATGAACACTCCTGTTTGCTTCATACCTGAATGCTACACATCTACTTTGGTTTGTATATTGTGTTTGTGTATATATGCTTTGATCCATAGTAACATCTCATGTTATAGAACTGATTTGCACTGAACACAAACTATAAATAAAAAATGGCTGAAAGAGGGAAAAAAAATCTAAAAAATCTTGAACTTTACTCACTAGATGTGTTGATAATGGCATTGGTGTAGTAATTCTAAAACTGTTCTTGCTATTTTTGTATAAAAGATAGAAAAAGTGAATAAATACATAGATGTTAGGAACCCGAGATTGCACTGTGAGTAAAGGGAGATAAAACATGGAATGGGGGAAGGAGAGAAAAGAACACTGATACGCTGGATTTGTATTGGAGGTATCAGTATGAAACTCATGATTTTTTAAAAGAAATCAACTTTATTAAGGCCAAAAAAATTTTTTTTTGAGGTACTGGCACCGGAGATTGAACTTGGGACCTTGTATGTGGTAAGCCAGTGCTCAACCACTGAGCCACATCAGCAATCAGTTGTTTTCTTAAGTGTTTTTTTTTTTTTTCCATTTGTTTGCTTGTTGTCTGCTTTTGTTTTTAGGAGGCACTGGGGATTGAACCTGGAACCTCCCGTGTGGGAAGCAGGAGCTCAACTGCTTGAGCCACATCTGCTCCCATTGGGGTATAATTTATTTATAGATGAATTAGTTTGATGAACATATACACCCTTGTAACCACCAACCCAATTAGGATCTTGACTATTCCCATAGGCCCAGAACGTTCCCACACTCTGCTCTGTACCCCCACCACAGGCAATCTGATCTGATTTCTATAATTGTAGATTTGTTTTGCCTGTTCTAGGTCTTCATATAAATGCTACCATACGGCATGTCTGGCTTCTTTCATTCAATATAAAGTCAATGAGATTCATCCATGTTGTTATATGTATCAGTAGTTCATTTATTTTTGCTGCTGAGTAATATTCTTTTGTGCAAATACACTAAAATGTATTTATCCATTTTTGGTTGATGGACAGTTGGGTTATTTCCAGTTTGGGGCTATTATGAATCAAGCTGCTAAAAGTGTTCATGAATAAATCTTTTGGTTAGACATATGTCTTCATTTCTCTTGGATAAATGCCTAGAAGAGGGACTACTAGGTTGTACAGCACTTGTATATTTAATTTTACAAAAAACTGCTAATATATTTTCCAAAGTGGTTCTATCACTTTACATTTTCATCAGTGATGTATGAAACTTCTCTTATAGTTCCTCATCAGCACTTGGTACTGTCAGTCTTTTCAATTTTAGTCATTCCAGTATATGAAGTGGTATCACATTATGGCTTTATTTTGCATTTTCCTAATGTTGAACATCTTTTCATGGGCTATTTGCCATTTGTATATTTTCTTTGGTAAAGAGTCTTTTCAAATCTTTCACCCATTTTTAAATCAGGTTGGCTTCATATTTTTAAGTTATAAGAGTTCATGAATATATTCTGGATAACTAACTTTTGTCAAATACATGTATTGTGAATATTTCCTTGTAGTCTGTAGTTTGCCTTTTACTTTTCTCAGTGGTATCTTTTGAAGAATCAATGTTTTGGATTTTGATAAAATCTAATTACTTTTTTTCTTTTATGGTTAGTGTATTTTATGTCCTAAGAAATGTTTACCTACACCAAAATAACAAGCATTTTCTTATTTTTCTACATGTTTATATTTTAGCTTTTACATTTAGGTCTAAGGTCTATTTCAAGTTAATTTTTTTTAAAAAAAGATTTATTTATTTATTTAATTCCCCCCCTCCCCCTGTTGTCTGTTCTCTGTGTCTATTTGCTGCGTCTTGTTTCTTTTGTCCGCTTCTGTTGTCGTCAGCGGCATGGGAAGTGTGGGCGGTGCCATTCCTGGGCAGGCTGCACTTTCTTTTTGCGCTGGGCAGCTCTCCTTATGGGGCACACTCCTTGCGCGTGGGGGTCCCCTACGCGGGGGACACCCCTGCGTGGCGCGGCACTCCTTGCGCGCATCAGCACTGCACGTGGGCCAGCTCCACACGGGTCAAGGAGGACCGGGGTTTGAACCGCGGACCTCCCATGTGGTAGACGGACGCCCTAACCACTGGGCCAAGTCCGTTTCCCTCAAGTTAATTTTTGTACATTGTGAGAAGCAGGGGTCAAGGTTCATGTTTTTAAAAAAATACAGATATCCAGTTCCAGCACCACTGGTAGAAAGATTTCTTTTTACCCATTTAATTACATTAGTACCTTTGTTAAAAGTTAATTGTCCATGTAACTGTGGGTCTATTGTTAAGCCTTCTATTCTATTCCATTGATATGTTTGTCCATCCTTATCCCAACATCACACTGTCTCGATTAGTATAGCTTTACACTAAAACTTTAAATCAGATAGTTTATCCTCCAAATTTGTTCATCTTTTAAAAAACTGTTTTAGTTCTTCTAGATCCTTTATACTTCCTATAAATTTCAGAATCTGCTTATTAATTTAATAAAACTACTTGGAATTTTATTGGAATTACATAGATGCTATAGGTCAACTGGGCATAAGTGACACCTTAACAACACTGACCCACCAAACCTTGAAAATGATATTCTTCTACATGAATTTAATCTTCCTTGGCTTCTTTAATTTCCTCAGCAAAGTTTTGTAGTATTAAGTATAGAATTCTTTGCCTGATCAGCTAAATTCATTCCTAAGAATTTTTTTGGTGGGAAAATATACATACCATTGACCTTCTGTTATTCTTTTTTAGGAGGTACTGGGGATTAAACCCATGACCTTGTATGTGGGAGGCAGGTGCTTAACCACTGAGCTACACCTGTTCCCACCATTACCATTTTAACCATTTTTTTTCAGGAGGCTCCAAGGATTGAACCCAGGACCTCATACATGCAAAGCAGGCACTCAACCACTGATCTACGCCCTCTCCCCAATTTTAACCATTTTTTAAGTGTACAATTAAGTGGCATTAAGAACATTGTGTTGTGTAACTATGACCACCATCTATATCAGTAACTTTTTTCTTACTCCAGACAGAAACTCTTTACCCATTAAGAAAAACTCCCCTTTCCCCTCTTTCCAGCCCAATAACATCTAATCTATTTTTTCCCCTCAATGAATGTGTTTATTCTAGGTATTTCATCTAAGAGGAATCATCAGTATTTATCCTTTTGTGTCTGGCTGATTTTGCTTAGCATAATGTCTTCACAGTTAATCCATAATGCAGCATGAATCAGCACTTTATTCCTTTTTATGCCTGAAAAATATTCCATTGTAAGTATATGATATGTTTTGTCTATCCATTCATTTCTTGATGAATGCTTGGACTGCTTTTACCTTTTGACTATTGTGAACAACGCTGCTATGAATATTGGTATACAAATATCTGTTTGTGTCCCTATGTTCCAAATAATTTTATTTTTGCATGCTATTGTAAATGGGTTAAAAAAATTACCAACCCAAATGTTGGTCAACAGATGAGTGGATAAACAAAATGTGACCTATCCATACAATGGAATACTATTCAGCTACAAAAAGTAATACATTTGCAGGATCTGATACGGCTCAGTGGTTGAGAACCAGCTTCCCATATATCAGGTCCTAGGTTTAACCCCTGGCCTTGGTGCCTGAAAAAAAAAAAAAAAGTAATGAATTTGCTAAAAAATTCATTTTCCTATTTTTTTTTTTTAGAATATAGAAATACGATTGATTTTTTAAAAAAGATTTTTATTTACTCCTCCCCTTCATTATTTTGTGCTTGCAGTCTGCTCTGTGTCCATTTGTTGTGTGCTCTCTGTGTCTGCTTGTCTTCTCTTTAGGAGGCACCGGGAACTGAACCTGGGACCTCCCATGTAGGAGAGAGGCACTCAATCACTCGAGCCTCCTCAGCTCCCTGGTTTGTTGGGTCTCTCACTGTTTTTCCTCTTTGTGTTTCTTTGTTGGGTCATCTTGTTGTGTCAGTCCACCGCACCTGCTTGTTGCGCCAGCTTACTATCTTGCTTGTCTTCTCCAGGAGGCATCAGGAATGGAACCAGGAGCTCAATGTGTGCTATGTGGTAGGTGGGAGTTCAATCACTTGAGCCACATCCACTTCCCAAAATATGATTCATTTTGTTCATTGACCTTGTTCCTATGACCTTTCTAAATTCATTTATTTATTCTAGCAGTTTTTCAAACAGATTCCTTGGGATTTTCTATGTAAACAATCCTGTCATTTATAAATAAGTACATTTACTTCTTTCTTTTTAATCTGTGTGCATTTTACTTTTCTTGCCCTAAGTACTTCCAGTACAATGTTGAATAGAAGTGCTGAAAATGGATATCTTTTTGTTTCCCCTCCCTTATGGGGAAAGACTTGAATATATCAAAGAGCAGATGTAACACAAGTGGTTGAGCGCCTGCTTCCCATATATGAAGTCCTGGGTTCGATCACTAGTACCTCCTAAAAACAAAAGCAAACAAACAAGAAAGCAACTCCACTGGGGATGTAGCTCAGTGGTTGAGCACCTGATTCCCATGTACGAGGTCCTGGGTTCAATCCCAGGTACCTCCAAAAAAAAAGTTTATTTAATATATCACAATTATGTAATTGTATATGTTGTATAGATGTTAGCTATAAGTTTCTCATAGATGCTCTTTATCAAATCAAGGAATTTCCCTTTATTCCTAGTTTGCTGAGAGTTTTCGTTATATATGAGAGGGAGGATAATTAGTTTTCCTTCATCTACAAGATAATCAAATGTCTTTTCTCTTTTATTCTTGTCATGTAGTATATATCACATTGATTTTTTTTTTCATTGATTTGTTTTGCTTGTTTGTTTGTTTTTAGGAAGTAATGGGGAATGAACCCGGGTCCTCATACATGCGAAGCAGGCGCTCAACCATTTGAGCTACATCCACTCTCCAGATGTTTTTTTTTTAAGATTTATTTTTTATTTATTCCCCCCTGCTCTCTGTGTCTATTCGCTGTGTGTTCTTCTGTGTCCACTTGCATTTTTCTCAGTGGCACCATAAATCTGTGTTTCCTTTTGTTGCATCATCTTGCGGCATCAGCTCTGTGTGTGCGGTGCCACTCCTGGGCAGGCTGCACTTTTTTCGTGCAGGGCGGCTCTCCTTACAGGGTGTACTCCTTGCGCATGGGGCACCCCTACGCGGGGGACACCCCTGTGTGGCATGGCACTCCTTGCCTGCGCCAGCGCTGCACGTGGGCCAGCTCACCACACAAGCCAGTAGGCCCTAGGTTCAAACCCTGAACCTCCTATATGGTAGGCAGATGCTCTATCAGTTGAGCCACGTCCGCTTCACTCACATTGACTTTTGAACAATGAACCAACCATGTGTACCTGGGGTAAATAACACTTAGTCATGATCTTTTCCTTTCTATTGTTAGGTTCAGAAATCCCTTTATTATCTTTTTAATGTCTAGCAATATGTAATGGTATCTACTCTTTCATTCTTAATAATAAGTAATACAATTTTCTTATTTTCTCAGTTTTGTTAGGGGGTTACCAATTTTATCAATTTTTTTTGAAATAACCGACATTTGACTTTGTTCATTTTCTCTATATTTTGTCTATTTTCTATTTTATTAATTTCTGGTCTTCATTATTTCCTTTGGGTTTAACTTGTTTTTTTTTCCTAGCTTTTTTTCTTTTATTCTTTTATTGAGCATTTATAATTCACGCAACAAAAAATCCACCATTTTACAGTGTACAATTCAGTGGTTTTTAGTATATTCACTATGTTTTACAACCATCACCACTATATAAGTCCGGAATATTTTCTTCACCCAAGAGAGACTTTTTCTGGCTTTTATAGCTTCCCTCCCAAGGTCCTAGGAAGCAGGTCTGCAACCCACTACTGGGTCCAGTGCCCAGATGTGAGCAACAGCAGCGACAACCCTAAAGATGAAGAAGAGGTTGAACCACAAATCAAAGAACAGCAGTAACCCACAGCCTCCTGCTACGAAAACCCTATGAAACAGAGAAATTGAGTATCTGAGTAAACTCACCATATTCATCAGATGCCTAGACATCAGCAAAAATTATAAGCCATGCTAACAAAATGGAAGAAATAGCCCAAGAAAAGGAATATATCAAAGCCACAGAAGAGATGCAGGATTTGAGACAACTAATCAATGAGATGCACATACATTTCCAAAATCAAATTAATGAGTTAAAAGACAACATGGCTAAAGAGATAAAGGACATCAAGAAGACACTGAACAAGGACAAATACCTGAATAAAAAACCTGAATAAAAAAGTAACAGAAGGGGAGCAGGTGTAACTCAGTGGTTTGAGCACCTGCTTCCCATGTACGGGGTCCTGGGTTCAATCCCAGTATACCTCCTAAAAACAAAACGAAAACAAAAAATAACAGAATTTATGGGAATGAAAGACACAATAGGTGAGATAAAAAACACATTAGAAGCATACAACAGCAGACTCAAAATTATAGAAGAAAGAATAAGTGATAAAGAAGACAGAATATCTGAAATTGAAGAGAGAAAAGAATAGAAAAAGTAGAGTAGGGGCTCAGGGAGTTGAATGATAACATGAAATGCAACAACATAAGTGTCGTGGGAGTTCCAGAAGGAGAAGAGAAGGGAAAGGGGGCAGAAAGAGTATTTGAGGAAATAACAGCTGAAAATCTCCCAACTCTCACAAAAGAAATGAACTTATATGTCCAAGAAACACAGCATATCTGAATTAGAATAAATACAAACAGACCTACTCCAAGACACATAACTACTCAGAATGTCAAATGTCAAAGATAAAGAGAAAATTCTGAGCAGCAAGGGAGAAGCAATCCATCACATACAAGGGGCACCTTGTAAGACTTAGTACGGATTTCTTATCAGAAACCATGGAGGCGAGAAAGCAGTGGAGGACTAAATAATCAGTGGTCAAAGAAGAAATTGCAGGTAAAATTAGTAAATATATTAAGATGAATGAAAATAAGGACACAACTTGTCAGAAATTATGGGATACAGTGAAGGCAGTCTTGAGAGGGAAATTTATAGCCCTAAATGCCTATTTTTAAAAAGAAAAGAGAGCTAAAATCAAAGATCAGACCGAACAATTGGAGAAATAATAAGTATTACAGTAGAAATAAATGAAATTGAGAACAAAAAAAGAAAAAAAAAAGGGAAGAAAATCAACCCAACCAAAAACTGGTTCTTTGAGAAGATCAATAAAATTGTTAACCCCCTAGCTAAACTAACAAAGAAAAAAAGAGAGAAGATACAAATAAATGAAAGGGGCAAAGTTATGACTAGCCCTACAGAAATAAAAAGGATCATAAGAGGATTTTTTTTTTTTTAAAGATTTATTTATTTATTTAATTCCCCCCCTCCCCTGGTTGTCTGTTCTTGGTGTCTATTTGCTGCGTCTTGTTTCTTGGTCCGCTTCTGTTGTCGTCAGCGGCACGGGAAGTGTGGGCGGCGCCATTCCTGGACAGGCTGCACTTTCTTTTCACGCTGGGCGGCTTTCCTCACAGGCGCACTCCTTGCGCGTGGGGCTCCCCCACGCGGGGGACACCCTTGCGTGGCAAGGCACTCCTTGCGTGCATCAGCACTGCGCATGGCCAGCTCCACACGGGTCAAGGAGGCCCGGGGTTTGAACCGCGGACCTCCCATATGGTAGACGGACGCCCTAACCACTGGGCCAAAGTCCGTTTCCCATAAGAGGATATTATGAGAAACTGTATACCTACAAACTAGACAGCCTAGCTGAAATGGACAAATTCTTAGAAATGCACAACCTACACTGAAGCTACAAGAAATATAAGAACTTAACAAACCAATCACATTTAAAGAGATTGAATCAATCATCAAAAATCTCCCAACAAATTGAAGTCCAGGACCAGATGGCTCCAAAGGTAAATTCTACCAAGTATTTTGAGAATTAACACCAATCCTGTTTAAATTCTTCCAGAAAACTGAAGAGGAGGGAAAATTACCTAACACATTTTATGACGTCAATATCACCCTAATACCAAAGCCAGATAAAGACACTACAAGAAAAGAAAATTACAGACCAATCTCTCTAATGAACATAGACGCAAAACTTTTCCATAAAATATTTACCAACAGAATCCAACAGCATGTCAAAAATCTTAAACATCACAACCAAATGGGATTTATTCCTGCTATGCAAGGCTGGTTCAACATAAGAAAATCAATTGACGTAACGCACTACATTAATAAACTGATGGAAAAAAAACCACATTATCATCTCAATCGATGCAGAAAAGGCATTCAACAAAATTCAGCATCCTTTATTGATTAAAATACTTTGAAAAGAAGGAAAATTCTTCAACATAATAAAAGTAAGCCAACATCTAACTCAATGGGTAAAGGGTGAAACCTTTCCCTCTAAGAGTGGGAATAAGACAAGAATGCACACTGTAACCACTGTATTCAACATTGTGTTAGAAGTTCTAACTAGAGTAATTAGACAAGAAAAAATTAAAAAGGGATCCAAATAGGAAAAGAGGAAGTAAAACTCTATGCGTTGATGACATAATCCTATCTATATTTAGAAAATTCTGAAATGGCTACAACAAAACTACTTGAGCTAATAAATGAGTTTAGCAAAGTGGCAGGATAGAAGACCAACATGAAAAAATCAGTAATTTTTCTGTACACTAGTATCGAACAAACTAAGAAGGAAATCAGGGGGGAAATTCCATTTCCACTAGCAACAAAAAGACTCAAATACCTAGGAATCAATTTAACCAAAGAAATATGCAGAAAACTACAAAACAATGCTAAAAGAAATCAATGAAGATGTAAACAAATGGAAAGACATTCCGTGTTCATGGATTGGAAGACTAAATATCTTGAAGAGGTCAATCCTACCCAAACTGATTACAGATTCAATACAATACCAATCAAAATTCCAACAGCCTACTTTACAGAAATAGAAAAGTCAATAACCAAATTTGTTTGGAAGGAAAGTGCACCCAAATAGCCAAAATTTGCATTCTAAAAAAGAAGAGTGATGTGGGGGGAAATTCACTGCCTGACTTTAAAACATATTACAAAGCTACAGTGGTCAAAACAGCATGGTATCAGCATAATGATCACACATCAATCAGTGGAATAGAATTGAGAGTCCAGAAGTAAGCCCTCACCTCTTTGGCCAACTAGTTTTTTACAAACCTACCAAGTCCACATTGATGGGAAAAAACTATCCAACATAATGTTTGTAACTACTAGTACTATTATGTGGGTATAAAAGTGGTTTAAAGGGAAAGTCTAAAGTCATATATATTACTGAAAGGAAAGCTAAAAAATGTGACATGGAACTGTATAGCATAGTATACCACATGTGAAATATGAATATGGGCAAAATTGTATATATAAGACTGTTTTTCTTTAAAGCTGAACAAATGTATGTTAATACTACAAAATGTTAATAATAGACAAAAAACACATTATGCTAAGTGAAAGAAAGCAGACACAAAGTACTACATATTATATGATTCCATTTATATGAAATGTAAAGATAAGTCAATTTATAAAGATGAAATTAGACTAGTGGTTATGTAGTGCTGGGGAAGGAATGCTAAGGGGTTTGGAGTTTTTCTTTTTGGAGTAATGAAATTGTTCTAAAATTTTTTGTGGTAATGAATCACAATATTGTGATTATAATAAAAGCAACCGGCTATACACTTTGGATAGACTATATGGTATGTGAATATATCACAACAACACTTCTTAATACATACATGATTGTGCAATAATAGCCAGAAATAGCAGCCATATACAGCAGGGGAAACAGAGATTGAGAGGTGAGGAAATTTGGTTTGTCTTATTTTTTATTATTATTGAAAGAATGAAAATGCTCTTATAATTATTGACATGATCAATGTACAACTATGTGATTATACCAAATACCATTGATTGTCCACTTTAGAAGAACTGTATGCTTTATTAATAAGTATAATAAAATTGATTTGTTTAAAAAATTAAGTGTTTAATTTGATGGAGGTCCCATTTATCTATTTTTCCTTTTGTTGCTCATATTTTGGGTGTAAGGTTTAAGAAACTACAGCAGGAAGTGGATGTGGTTCAACTGAGAGAGCACCCGCCTACCATATAGGAGGTCCAGGGTTCAAATCCAGGGCCTCCTGGCTCGTGTGGTGAGCTGGCCCACATGCATTGCTACCGCGTGCAAGGAGTGCCATGCCACAAAGGGGTGTCCCCCAAATAGGAAAGTCCCACACACAAGTAGTTGCCCTGCAAAGAGAGCCACTCCATGCAAAAAAAAGTGCAGCCCACCCAGAAGTGGTGCCATACACACAGAGAGCTGACGCAGCAAGGTGACACAACAAAAAGACACAGATTCCTGGTGTCACCAAGAATGCAAATGGACACAAGAGAGGAGACAATGGTGGGGGGGAAGGGGAGAGAAATAAATAAAATAAATCTTAAAAAAAAGAAAAACTACTGCCTAGCACAAGAGCTTGAAGATGTTTTCCTACATTTTCTTTTTTTCATTTTATTATTTGTTTGTTTATTTACATTTTCTTTTAGGAGTTTTATGGTTGTAGCTTTTATATCTAGGTCTTTGGTCCATTTTGAGTTAATTTTTGTATAAGGTGTGAGATAGGGGTCCTCTTTCTTTCTTTTGGATATGGATAGCCAGTTCTCTGGGTACCATTTGTTGATTAAACTCTTCTGGCCCAGCTGGGAGTGCTTGACAGCCTTGTCAAAGATCACCTGACCATAGATGTGAGGGTCTATTTTTGAGTTCTTGATTTTGTTCCATTGGTCAATCTATGTTTATGCTACTGCTATGCTGTTTTTGTTTTTGTTTTTGTTTTTTTTACCACTGCAGCTAAGTAATATGCTTTAAAGTCAGGAAATGAGAGTCCTCCAACTTCGTTCTTTTTAAAGATATTTTTGGCTATTTGGGGCCCCTTACTCTTCCAAGTAAATTTGATAATTGGCTTTTCTATTTCCGCAAAAAAGGGCGTTGGGATTTTTATTGGGGTTGCATTCAATCTGTAAATCAGTTTGGGTAGAATTGACATCTTAATGATATTTAGTCTTCCAGTTCACATTAAGTCTTCTTTGGTTTCTTTTAGCCATGTTTTGTAGTTTTCTGAATTTGGATCCTTTATGTCCTTGGTTAAATTTATTCCTAAATATTTGATTCTTTTAGTTGCTATTATAAATGGAATTTTTCTTCTGATTTATTCCTCAGATTGCTCATCAGTAGTGTATAGAAACACTACTGCTTTTTGCTATTAATCTTGTATCCTACCACTTAGCTGAACTCATCTATTAGTTATAGGAGCTTTGCTATAGATTTTTAGGATTTTCTAGATATAGGATCATATTAACAAATAGTTTAAGTTTTACTTCTTTGTACCTATTTGGATGCCATTTCTTTCTTTTTTTTTTAAAGATTTATTTATTTATCCCCTCCCCCCTTGAGGCTTGTTCCTTTTTTTCTCCTTTTGCTGTCTCTTCTGTGTCCATTTGCTGCACGTTTTTTTCTGTATCAGCTTCTCCCTTTTGCTGTGTCATCTTGCTGTGCCACCTCTCCACAGCGCATGGGCTGTCAGCTTTCCGCGATGCACGGGCCAGCTTTGCCTACACAAGGAGGCCCTGGGATGCGAACCCAGAGCCTCCCATATGGTAGACAGGAGCCCAGCTAATTGAGCCACAGCCAATTCCCCCATTTATTTCTTTATCTAGACTAATTGCTTTAGCTAGAACTTCTAACACAATATCAAGTAACAATGGTGACAGTGGGCATCCTTGACTTGTTCCTGATCTCAGAGGGAAAGGTTTCAGACTTTCACCATTGAGTACAATGCTAGCTGTAGGTTTTTCCTACATGCACTTTACCATATTGAGAAAGCTTTCTATTCCTCTTTTAGAGTGTTTTTATCAAGAAAGGATGCTGTATTTTGTCAAATGCCTACATCAATAGAGACGATCATGTGATTTTTCTTCTTCAATTTATTAATATGGTTTATTACACTAATAGATTTTCTTGTGTTAAACCACCCTTGCATAGTTGATTGTAGAGTATAATTTTTTAAATGTACTTTTGGATTCAGTTTGCAGTATTTTGTACCTATATTCATTAGAGATATTGGTCTGTAATTTTCTTTTTTCATAGTATCATTATCTGGTTTTGGTATTAGGGTGATGTTGGCTTCATAGAATAAGTTTTGTAGCACACTTTCCTGTTCAATTTTTTAGAAGAGATTGAGCAAGATTGGTATTAAATTGTCTTTGAATGATTGGTAGAATTCACCTGTGAAGCCATCTGGTACTGGGCTTTTCAACTTTGGATGGTTTTTGATGACTGTTTCAATATCTTTACTATTGACTGGTTTGTTGAGGTCTCCTATTCTAGAGTCAGTATAAGTTGTTTGTGTGTTTCTAGGAATGTGTCCACCTTGTCTACATTGTCTAGTTTTTTGAAGTACAGTCATTCATAGCATCCTTATGATCTTATTTCTGTGAAGTCAGTGGTAATGTCCCCCCTCTCATTGCTGATTATATTTGTCTCTTCTTTTTTACCTTGTCAGTCTAACTAAGGGTTTATCAATTTTGTTACTCTTATCAAACAACCAACTTTTGGTTTTGTTGATACTATTGTTTTTTGTTCTCAATTTCATTTATTTTTGCTCTAATCTTTACTATTCTTTCCTTCAGCTTGATTTGGGATTAGTTTGCTGTTCTTTTTCTAGTTCCTCCAGGTATGCAGTTAGGTCTTTGATTTTAGCTCTTTTTTTTTTTTCTTCAAAAATAAGTTTATTCATGATACATATTTAAAAACAAACAAAAAAACTCCCACCTCTTAGAAATGAGCTAAAAAATAAAATCTGCCTCCCACGTTCTCACTCTCACTTCCTCCCATTGCCTCCATATAAAAGGGAAAAAGAGGCAAAGGAAAAAACAAAACAAAAAATATCCCAAGCCCCCCAAACAAGGTAGTCCATTTCCCGAGGGGGGAAGTGAATTTACCCTGGAGCCACTAGAGGCGGAATGGAGATCTTCCTGCTACAGAAACCTGCAAAGAAAGACACTCAAAACAGAAAAAGAAACAAAATAGATTATCAGGCAATCTGGAGGGGCGGGGAGTCCAAAAATGGGGTAGAGTTGGCAAGAGGTGACTGCGAAAGACAGGGAGAAGATGGAGGGAAGGTAATAAGCATAACAGTTTGATGTCCTTCCAGAGTCCTGGGTGAAAAAAAAGTTTCCTACCACCCATGCCCATAGGCAAACAGCCTGTGCAGTTGAGAATGTGTCCATGGCTGATCCCCAAAGTGAATGAATGAGCAGCTCCTGCCTCATTCCCCAGGCCTTCCCCGACTCCCAAAGCAGGTCCCTCCTCAGCAGTTAGTTATGGCATTCTCCCCACTTTCACAGTATATTAAAAAAAAAATTTTTTTTTCCATCAAGGTCTTCTGTTTTTCTTTCTTTCTCTTTTTAATCCCCCCCCCTTCTTTCCTTTTCCTTTTTTTTCTCTCTCTCTCCTAATACACATTTTTTTTTAAAGTAAGGGGAATACCAAGATGTTGCACTAGCCTGGCCCCTGTAGACACGACCACAGGGCCTGCTGTTGAAATCACTGTAGAATGGAGAGCAGGAACTGTTGTAGTCGGTGGTCTGGGCATGTAGAAAGCTTGTGGGAAGCTTGAGTCTGTTGTGCTGATGACTGGTCTGTTTGTTTTAGGATCACCATGATTTGTCTCCCTCTAGAAAGGGACTCATCTAAGGTCAGGGAGGTCCTCACTGACTCTTTTTCAGATTTCTATATAGGCAAACCCTTCGGATGGCCAGTCAGTTTGTCACAGAGTATAGTAACACAGTTGACTGAACCATAGCCATGAAAGTGCGCTTCCAGCTCTACTGCTGTTGGACCATAGTTCACATTGCCAACATAGATGGAATGAGCATCAACCTCCATCTTCTCTTCAATTGACATGATCACTGGGCCAGCATTGCCTGGCGGTGGACTCATATTCATCTGCTTCTCTACCTTGTGCTGTAGCTCCTTTAGCTTTTCAGCTTCTTCCCTCATCTCCCTGACTAGAGCTTAGATGGCTTCCAGCTCCAGGTCCTCAATGTTGCCAACTTCCGGGTCACCCTTGACCAGTCCCTGCTCTTCCTCTTCCTGGCTGCCAGGGGCTCAAGAGTCAGGGCCTGGAGCTCCTGGGGCTGGGGTGGTTCCTCTTCTGGCTCAGGTTTCAGCAGCAGCTCCTCAGGCTCCAGGCCTTTCCATAGTCCCTGTGCCCCTGGGACCCCCTTGCCCCCACCTCCCCACTGGCCCAGGCACAATGGCACCCCTGCCCCCGCCAGCCCCAATCCCTACCACTGGAAGGCCCCACTGCTCCTGCCCTCTTATTTTTTAATGTAAGCATTGAGACCTATAAATTTCCCTCTCAGCACTGCCTTTACAGTATACCATAGGCTTTGATGTGGTGGTTCTCATTTTCATTTGTCTCATGATATTTAATGAATTTTCTTGTAGTTGCTTCTTTGAACCACTGATTATTTAAGAGTGTGCTGTTTATTCTCTATATATTTATGAATTTTCCCTTTTTCCATTATTGATTTCCAGCTTCATTCTGTTATGATCAGAGAAAGTGTTATGTGTAGTTTCAATCTTTTAAAATTTATTGAGACCTGTCTTGTGACCCAACATGTGGTCTAACTTGGAGAAGGATCCATGAGTGCTTAAAAGAATGTATATACTTGTTGTCTTGGGGTGTAATGCTCTATAAATGTCTATAACAGTTTTGAATTTAAAATAAACTTTGTCTGATATTAGTATCACTACTCCAGATCTGTTTTTGGTTACTATTTGGATGGAATACCTTTTTCCAACTTTTCACTTTCTGGTTGTTTCCTTATGTCTGAGGTGAGTCTCTTATAGATGGCTCATATTTTTTTTAATCCATTCTATCTGTCTATGTCTTTTGATTGGGGAGTTTAAGCCATTAACATTAAATGTTATTACTGTAAAGGCAAAACTTATTTCATCCATTTTATCCTCTGGCTTTCCATTGCCATATCTTATTATTGTCTGTCTTTTTATCCTTTAATTTACCCTTCCTAATAATCTTCATTTCTACACTTTTCTCCAAGTCTCTTGCCCTTGTTTTTTTCCCTTTAGGCTGCAGCACTCCCTTTAGTATCTCCTGTAATACTGGTTTTTGGTAGCATACTATCTCAGTTTTTGTTTGTGAAGACCTTAAATTTACCCTCATTTTTGAAGGACAGTTTTGCCAGGTACAGAATTCTTGGCTGGCAGATTTTCTCTTTCAGTACCTTAAACACATCATACTACTTTCTTCTTGCCTCCATGGTGTCTGATGAGAGATTGGCACTTAATCTTATTTAAGTTCCCTTTTATGTGATGCTTTTCTCTTGCTGCTTTCAGAATCGTCTCTTTATCTCTGATATTTGTCATTCTGAATAGTAGATGTCTCAGAGTAGGTCTATTTGGCTTTATTCTGTTTGGGCTGTGTTGTCCTTTTTAGATATTGATATTTATGTCTTTCATAATGGTTGGGAAGTTTTTGGTCATTATTTCTTCTATTCTTTTTTTTAAATTTTTAAAAATTTCTCTTCCCTTCCGCCTCCTCCCCCAGTTGTCTGCTCTCTGTGTCCATTCGCTGTGTGTTTTTCTGTGACTGATTCTATCCTTATCAGCGGCACTGGGAATAATTTGTGTTTCTTTTTGTTGCATCATCTTGTTGTGTCAGCTCTCTGTGTGTGCAGCGCCACTCTTGGGCAGGCTGCACTTTCTTTCGCACTGGGTGGCTCTCCTTATGGGGCTCACTCCTTGCATGTGGGGCTCCCCTATGCAGGGGACACCCCTGCGTGGCACGGCACTCCTTGTGTGCATCAGCACTGCGCACGGGCCAGCTCCACCCGGGTCAAGGAGGCCTGGGGTTTGAACCACGGACCTCCCATGAGGTAGATGGATGCCCTATCCATTGGGCCAAGTCTGCTTCCCTCTTCTATTCTTTTTAATTTTTAAGATTTATTTTATTTCTCCCCTCCCATCATTGTTTATGCTCACTGTCTGTTCTCTGTGTACATTCGTTGTGTGCTTGTCTTCTTTTTAGGAGGTACCAGGACTCAAACATCCCATGTGAGAGGGAGGTTTCCCACTGTCATGTCTTTCATTGTATTTCCTTGTTGTGTCTCTGTGTTGCATCATCTTGTTGCAAGCTCTGTGTCAGCTTGCTGTCTTGCTTGTCTTCTTCAGGAGGCACTGGGAACCAAACCTGGGACCTCTCGTGTGGTAGGAAGGCACCCAAATGTTTGAGCCACATCTGCTTCCCTCAAATATTCTTCTGCTCCTTTTCCATTCTTTTCTCCTTCTGGGATGCTGATAATGTGTATGTTTGTGCTTTTCACATTGTCATTCAATTTCCTGAGACCCCTTTCCATTTTTTCCTTTCTTTTTTCTTTCTGTTCTCTTATCTTTTCCAATTCAGATGTTCTGTCCTTAAAATCACTATTTCTGTTGTTAAGCAATTCAAATTTGCTGTTATGTACCTCTAATTTTTTTTTTTTTTCAATTAGGAGGCACTGGGGATTGAACTTGGAACCTAGTACATGGGAAGCAGACATTCAACCAACACTCCCCCTCTAATGTATTTTTAATCTCATCCATTATGTCTTTCATTCCCATAAACTGTTACTTTTCTTTGCAAGCTTTTAAATTGTTCTTTATGCTCACCCAGTGTCTTCTTAATATCCTTTATCTCTTTTCTTTTCTTTTTTAAAAGAAGTACCAGGGATTGAATCCAGGACCTTTTACATAGGAAGCAGGCACTCAACCACTGAGCTACATCTGCTCCCCAATGAAAGTTGGTTTTTTCATATGGGAAGCAGGCACTCAATCACTTAAGCTACATCTGTTCTCCTCTTTTATCTCTTTAGTCATATTTTCCTTCAATTCTTTGAATTGATTTAGGAGATTTGTGTGATTGTCATTTTATTTGTCTTAAATCCTGTATCTCATCAGGATATATGGTTTGTTCCTTTGGGTAGGCCATCTATTCCTGTTTCCTTGTAATTTTTTTCTGATGTCTGGGCATCTGAATACGTTGGTGAATATAACCTGATGGTCAATTTCTCTTGCTTGCCAAGTGTTTTGTTTTTTCCTCACAGCTCTTCTTTGATTTTTTTTTTTAAAAGATTTATTTTTATTTATTTAATTCCCCTCCCCTCCCCCGGTTGTCTGTTTTCTGTGTCTTTTTGCTGCGTCTTGTTTCTTTGTCCGCTTCTGTTGTCATCAGCGGCACGGGAAGTGTGGGCGGCACCATTCCTCAGCAGGCTGCTCCCTCCTTCGCGCTGGGCGGCTCTCCTTATGGGTGCACTCCTTGCGCGTGGGGCTCCCCTACGCGGGGGACACCCCTGTGTGGCACTGCACTCCTTGCGCGCATCAGCACTGCGCATGGGCCAGCTCCACACGGGTCAAGGAGGCCCGGGGCTTGAACTGCGGACCTCCCATGTGGTAGACGGACGCCCTAACCACTGGGCCAAAGTCCGTTTCCCTCTTCTTTGATTTTTGGTTCAACTTATTCTGAGTCTTTAAAATTCCCTAGCTTAAATTATCAAAATCCAGCCAGGGCTCGCTAATTGGGTGCAGATTTTCTCCCATGGGGTTTGGGTTAAGAGTAACCTAAAAGAAGTTTTTCTCCTTGCAGTTTCCTGGCTGGCCAACAGATGGCGCTCATCAGAAAACCTTTCCATGGAGGTATTTCTTTCAGCCTCCACTTGCCGGTGTTTCTGGTCTGGCCAGAGCTGAGATTCAAAGTGGGCTCTGCTGGCAGAATTCATTGAAAAGAAACCACTCTCTGCCCTCTGACATACCCTCCCTCTTCCCAAAGAGGAAGATGGCTGTTCCCCGCTCTGACAGCTGCTGTGAGCCAGGGGTTTTATCCAGGCTTAATATCTTGAGGGTGGGGGATGGTGCCCTTTTCAACCACCACAGGGATTTAGTAACTCACATTTGTTGTTTCTGGTTCCTTGTCTCTCCATCCCTCCCCCTTCTCCGGGTTGCGCAGCACTGTCCTGGTTTGCAGACTCCAAACAGCTCCCTCAGACAGCTTTTGGCCCTTTCTCCATTGTTTCTGTGAGAGGGTTGAGCCTGCCTGCCTACTCTGATACCATCTTCCTGGAATTCCTATACTGTGCTTTTATCATCATTCAGCTGGAAACATTTTCTATTTTCATTTGTGTTTTCTTCTTATATTCATTAGTTATTTAAAAATATATATCCAGCCCCCCAAGATTGCTCCCTTGTCTGTTGGTTCTTTGTGTTTGCTTGTTGTTTGTGCGCATTGTCTGCTCTGTTTTTTCTTTAGGAGGCACCGGAAACTAACCTGGGACCTCCCGTGTGGGAAGTGAGCACTCACCTGCTTGAGCCCCATCTGCTTCTTGCCATTTGCTTTGTTTTTGCTTATTGTCTGCTCATTTTTTTTTTTAAGATTATTTATTTATTTATTTCTGCCCCCTCCGTCCATTATCTGCTCTCCATGTCCATTTGCTGTGTGTTCTGTGTCTGCTTGTATTCTCATTAGGTGGCTCTGGGAACTGATCCTAGGACCTTCCGGAGTGGGAGAGAGGCGATCGTTCTCTTGCACCACCTCAGCTCCCTTGCTCATTGTTTTTGCTTGATGTCTGCTCATTGTTTGTCTTTAGAAGGCACCAGGAAACAAACCTGGGGCTTCCCATGTGGGAGGTGGGTGCTCAATTGCTTGAGCCACATCCACTCCCTGCTCATTTGTTTTGTTTTTGTTCATTGTCAATTTGTTGTTTTTGCTCGATGTCTGCTCATTGTTTTTTTGTCTTCTTCAGGAGGCACTGGGAACCGTATCTGGGACCTCCCATGTGAAAGGTGGGTGCAAAACTGCTTGAGCCACATCCACTCCCTAGATATATATATATATATATATATATTTTTTTTTTAAGGTTTATTTTTTATTTATTTCTTTCCCATTCCCCCCCCCTCCCCAGTTGTCTGCTCTCTGTGTCCATTCGCTGTGTGTTCTTCTGTGACCACTTCTATCCTTATCAGTGGCACTGGGAATCTGTGTTTCTTTTTGTTGCCTCATCTTGTTGTGTCAGCTCTCCGTGTGTGTGGTGCCATTCTTGGGCAGGCTGCACTTTCTTTTGCACTGGGCAGTTCTCCTTACGGGGTATACTCCTTGTGCACAGGGGTCCCCTACGCGGGTGACACCCCTGCATGGCATGGCACTCCTTGCGTGCGTCCACACTGCGCATGGGCCAGCTCCACACAGGTCAAGGAGACCCGGGGTTTGAACCACAGACCTCCCATGTGGTAGGTGGACGCCCTATCCATTTGGCCAAGTCTGCTTCCTAAGAGATATTTTTTTAAAATTTCCAAATATTTAGGGATTTTCTAGTTATGTTATTATTTTTCTCATTTAATTCGATTATGATCAGAGAATATTTTTTTATTTTGTTTTTTTAATTTTCTTTTCTCTGTAAGATTTTAATCTTTTGAAGCTTATTAAAACTTATTTTATGGCCAGGATATAATCTAACTTGGTGAATGTTCTATGTGTGCTTGAAAAAAAAAGTGCATTCTGTAATTATTGGTGGAATTTAATGTTAATCAAAGTAAGGTGGTTGATAGTATTGTTCAGATTATCTATATCCCTACAGCTATTTTGTGTATTTGTCTCTTTTTACTCCTGTCAGTTTTTACTTCATTATATGTAGTTAAATTATTAAGTACATATACATTTTGGATCGTATCTTCTTGTTGTATTGACCCTTTCCTGATTATGAAATCTCCCTCTGTATCTTTGCAAATATTCCCTGCCTTAAAGTTTATTTTATCTGATATTAATATAGTCCTACCAGGTTTGTGCTTTCCATTGCATAGAATAGCTTTTTTCATCCTTTCACTTTCTACCAAGTTGTGTTTTTAAATTGAAAGTATATCTCTTTTAGACATTATATAGTGGGGTCTTGATATTTTATCCTGTCTGATAGTCTCTGCCTTTAATTTGAATGTTAATATTTAGTGGAATTATTACTATAATTAGGTTTAAGTCTCACATTTTGCTATTTGTTTTCTATTTGTCCCATACAAGTTTTGCCCCTCTGTTCTTCTTTTCCTCCATATTTCAAAAGACTGAATGTTTTTAATATTACATTTTATTTCCTCAATTTACTTTTTAGCTAAACCTCTTTTTATTATTTTATGGGTCACTCTAGAGATTATTTAATTGACCACAGCCTAACCGAACTCTCTCACCTTTTACAAATAAAAGAAACTTACAATAATATAATTCTATGTACTCTCTACCCTTTGTACTATTATATTTTATTTCTACATATGTCATGAACTATATAACTTAAAATAATATTAGTTTTGCTGTAAACAGTTATAGAAATTAAGTGAAGAGAAAAACAGCAAGTCTTTTATATTTTACCAGATATTTGCCATTTCTGTGGCTCTTCATCCCTTCCTATATAGACCCAAGTTTCAGATTTTCTTTTAGCCTGAATAACTTCCTATAGCGTTTCTCATAGTACAGATCTGTTGGCCATAAATTCTCCCAACTTTCATTTTTCTGGAAATGTCTTTATTTTCTCCTCATTTTGAAGAATATTTTCTATGGCTTTAGAATTCTTGATTAAAACTCTTTTCCCTGTCAGCACTTTAAAGGAACGATCCCATTGTCTTCTGCCCTTCATTTTTTGTATCATTGTTCTCCTCTATGTAATATGCCTTTAATTTCTGCCTGCCTCCAAGATTTTCTCATTTGGCACTTTTTTTTAACACTTTCAATTTCCCCACTGGGATACCTATTAAGACCACCATATTTTCCTTTAAGCCCCTCATCATATTTAAAATAGTGGCTTTAAAGTCCTTGTCCATGAATTTCAATGCCAATGTCATTTTAGACTCTGTCCTACTGAATGCTTTGGTTCTTAATTATGGGCACACTGGCACATTGTCCTTTTTCCTTGAATGTCTAGTAATTTTTTATTGTATGCTGAACACTGTCTGGATACTATTATCTTCCTTTACTTTGTTCTACTTTTTGTAGATTGTTTTGCCTATTATAAGTCCCTTGAGTTTCCATATGAATTTTTAAAAATAGGCAGTACCAGGGATTGAACCTTGGACCGCATACATATGAAGGTGGTGCTCAACCATTGCCACTGAGCAATACCCGCTCTTTATTGTCTTCCTTTAAAGAGTGCCAAGTTTTGTTATGGCAGGTAATTCATTTCTAGTAAGTCTCCTTGATCCATTTGAGACTTGATTTTACGCCAGGTCTAGATTAGCCCTTACTCTAGGGAAGGGGTTAGCAAGAAGTTGAACCTGTAAAGATAGTAAATATTCTCAGCTTTGAAGACCATATGGTCTCTGTCACACTACTTGGCTTTGCCACTCTAGCATGACAATATTAAACAAATAGGCATGACTGTATCTGGCTCATAGTGGGTAACATTTGGTATGCAGGCTGTGGTTTGCCAGTCCATGTTCTAGGGCATACATTTATTCCTTAGACAAGGCCTTTCTGGTATCTGGTATCTCAGCTCAATGCTCAAGGTATTAATGAAATATTTCCATTCTGGCTAGGCCAGAACTCAAGTCTAGTAACACTGCGTGACTTTTAATATCTTCTCTGTTCCACTCCCAACCCCATAGCAATAATTCTGCTAGGATTTGCAAAGTCTCACCCTATGCATATGCAGTCCAGCCCTCAGCTAAGGGGCCATAGCTCCCTCTTCTCCAATACCCTGCCCTGTAATTTCCGGCTACTTCAGTAATCTTCAGCTCTGAACTCTGCCTTATCAGTTCAGCAAAACTATTGTGCTCTGCTTGGACTCCACCTCTGTGTTGTGATCAGAAAATTGCCCAGGCAGAGGTTCAGGGGCCAGGGTTCATTTGTTTTCCTTCTCTCAGTAACCAAAGTCCTGCCTATTGTTCAAAGCCTAATAATAGTTGCTTTATATATTTAACCAGTTTTATAGTTGCTTACAATATAGTTTTGTTTCCAATATAGTTATAACATAGGTTTTACAAAGGGAAGGCTCTGATATAGTCAGAAGCAGAAGTCTTAAAACTCAATGATGAAAATTTTTTGTTCAGGGAGCCTGTGTAGCTCAGTGGTTGCGCACCCACTTCCTAAATACAAGGTCCTTGGGTTCAGTCCCTGGACCTGGTACCTAAAAACAAACAACAACAACAAAAACCCACGGAAAAAAAAAATTTCACTCCCTGTCCATTGAAAACATCTGGAAGGAATAAAACTCTAATAGCAATGAACACACCTAGAACTCAATCTTAATTTCTAAATATCTTTTCTCACTTAAAGAAACCAGGGGTTTCTTTGGACAAATGGTTGACCCCAGATTTGGGGCATGGAAAATTCAAGGTGCATCAGGAAAGTTATATTGTTTCAGAATGCAACAAAATGCTCAAAAACTAATAGGGACAGTGGAGGGGGTGTAGCTTGGTGGTTGAGTGCACACTTCACGTGTACAAGGTCCTGGGTTCAATCCCCAGTACCTCCTAAAACTAAAAGAGAATTGTGAGAAGGCAGCAGATTAGGAAGATCCAGGAATTGGTCCCACCACCAAAACAACTATTAAACTGGAAGAAACTGTCTGAATAAACTATTTGAGAATTCTGGAATCTGGTGGAACACTGTGCAGCACTGGTGAACAACGGTAAATACTGGTGAATTTTATCCTCCATGCAGTGGCTACCATCCCCAATCCCCCAACTATATGGCAGATAGCAGTAGAAACTGCATCCTGGGCTCCTGGTACAGCTCGGTGGTACCATGGTGGGCTATAAGGACCTAGTCCTCCAGAATCCAGAAGTGTGTGTTCTGATCACTGGCCACTTCTTAGGTCACTGACCACTTCAGATCACTGGGGGGCAGGATGGAGGCCCTGGCTCTGAGAGCAGTCACTGCTCCAACCCCCCCTTAGGCAAAAGTGGCAGGAAAGTCTTAAAGAAGTAGTATATTTTGTTGTTTCTCTTTTCTCTTTCTCTTCCTCAATTGGGAGCAAAAATAGTTTGGAAAAGTCACAGATTGATGACTCTAGTACTCAAAAACAAACAACAAACAATAAAAACAACAACAACAGAAAACACCTATCAATCCCACAAGAGTGGAAGAACTAGACTTCCAGAGTTATAATAATACTCAGAATGTACAATTCTCAACAAAAATTACAAAACACACAAATAAACAGGAAAGCATGACACACTCACAGGAAAAAGCAAATTTACAGAAAACATCCTTGAGGAAGCTCATACATCAAAACTCTTAGCCAAAAACTTTAAATTAACTAGCTTAAATATGTTCAATGAAAAATCTATATACAAAGAACTAAAGGATATTAGGAAAACATTTTCCAAACAAAATAAGGAGATAGAAATTATAAGAAGGAACCAAACAAATTTTGTAGTTGCTGGAATTTGAAGCTCCATTTCCCAAAAACAGGGGAGGAAGAGATGGTTGGCCACCAATTTGAGCTACTGATTAGTAAATTTGGCTGGTTGAAGTATAACCATAAGAAATCTAAAGTTTGAATCTGTCCAAGTTGGAAGGAAGCCGGTAGCCACCATTTTGACTGTGCCTCCAGCATGACGGGAAGCTGAAATGACTGAAAATCACAGTGATGGTAGGAATCTGTTTCTTTCACCAAGATCGGCCTACTTCAGTCCCACCTTTGGCAGGGAGGGGGCTGGCGGGCCCTGCACCAGCCTATCTGGGTAACTGCAGGTAACTTCGGTGGCAGACTGGATAATCAGTAGTTTACTGGGGCAACTGCAGTCATCTTGGACCTGCACTGCAAAGATTACTGCCCACACCTGCAGCTCCATCCCCGCCCCAGACAGGGGAGAAAGGAGTGTGAAGCTTCATCAGTCTCTTTGGCCAACTACAGTCTAGGCCTGCATAACTTGGATTACTCCACACAGCTGTGACTATTTCCCTGGCAAAGGAGAATGTTGGGAGAAGCTTCCTCGGTCCCTGGGGTGATAAGGGCAACTTGAGCCTCCACAGCCTATAGCACCAACTACATCCTTGATTCCCACTGCACAACCAGCAAGAGAAGAAGGACAGGAAGCCCTAAAATAAAGAGAAAAACTGCACCCAGAATAAATACTCTAGTAAGCCAGATGATAAGACACCAACAAAAAATTAGAATCCGCACAAAGAAATAGGAAGACACAGCCCAGTTAAAGGAACAAGTTAAGCCTCCAGATGACATAAAGGAGTTGAGTCAACTAATCATAGACGTTCAGACAAATCTCCTTAATAAATTCAATGAGATGGCTAAAGAGATTAAGGATATTAAGAAGACACTGGATGAGCACAAAGAAGAATTTGAAAGCATACATAGAAAAATAGCAGATCTTACAGGAATGAAAGGAGCAGTAAATGAAATTTAAAAAACACTGGAATCATATAATAGCAGATTTGAGGAGGCAGAAAAAGGATTGGTGAGCTTGAAGAAATGGCCTCTGAAAGTGAACATACAAAAGAACAGATGAAGAAAAGAATGAAAAAAAAAATTCAACAAGGTCTCAGGGAACTAAATGACAGCAAACAGCATGCAAACATACATGCTATGGGTGGCCCAGAAGGAGAAGAGGAGGGAAATGGGGCAGAAGGAATATTTGAAGAAATAATGACTGAAAATTTCCCAGCCCTATTGAAGGACATAAGAAATCCATGTCCAAGAAGTACAATGTACTCCCATCCTAAAAAATCCTAATAGACCAACTCTGAGACACATACTAATCAGAATGTAAAATGCCAAAGACAGAGAGAATTCTGGAAACAGCAAAAGAAAAGCAATGCATAACACATAAGGGATACTCAATAAGATGTAGTGCTGATTTCTTACCAGAAACCATGGAGGCAAGAAGACAGTGGTATGATATATTTAAGATACTACAAAGGAAAAAACTTCCAGCCCAGAATCTTATATTGTCTTTCAAAAATGAGGGCAAGTTTAGAATATTCATAGATTAAAAAAAACTGAATTTCTAACCAAGAGACCAGATTTTCAGGAAATTCTATAAGGTATGCTAGAGCCTGAAAAGAAGACAGTAGAGAGAGGCCTAGAAGAGTCTAGAAATGAAGATTATATCAATAAAAGTAAATAAAGTGTCAAAAGAGTGATGAAAATAAAATATAACAGATAAAACTCAAATAGCCAGGGATAAACTTAACCAACAATGTAAAGTACTTGTATTCAGAAATCTGCAACTCATTGTTAAAAAATTTTCAAAAGCCCTAAATAACTGGAAAAGGGAAACAGACTTGGCCCAGTGGTTAGGGCATCCGTCTACCACTTGGGAGGTCCGCAGTTCAAACGCCGGGCCTCCTTGACCCGTGTGGAGCTGGCCCATGCGCAGTGCTGATGTACACAAGGAGTGCCGTGCCACGCGGGGGCCCCACGCGCAACGAGTGCGCCCCGTAAGGAGAGCCGCCCAGTGTGAAAGAAAGTGCAGCCTGCCTAAGAATGGTGCCACCCACACGGAGAGCTGACACAACAAGATGATACAACAAAAAGAGACACAGATTCCCGTGCCGTTGACAACAGAAGCGGACAAAGAAAACAAGATGCAGCAAACAGACACAGAGAACAGACAACCGGGGTGGGGGGTGGGGAGGGGAGAGAAATAAATAAATAAATAAATCTTTAAAAAATAAAAATAAAAAAAATAAATAACTGGAAGAATATTCCATGCTTGTGGATTGGAAGACTAAATATCATTAAGATGTCAATTCTACTTAAATTAATACACAAATTCAATGCAATCCTGATAAAAATTCCACCAGCATTTTTAAAAAATTGAAAACATGATTATCAAATTTATTTGGAAGGGTAAGGGGTCCTGAAGAGCCTGAAACATCTTAAAAAGGAAAACTGAACTCTATCTCTAGACTTTAAATTATATTACCTAGCAATTGTGGCAAAAACAGCATGGTACTGGCATAAAGACAGACATATAGACCAATGGAAACAAACTGATGGTTCAGAAACAGACCCTCATATGTATGGTCAAGTGATTTTTGACTAGCCTGTCAAACCCACACAGCTTCGGCAGAACAGCCCATTCAACAAATGGTACAGAAAGAACTGGATATCCATAGCCAAATCAAAAATTAATCTTATCAACCTTATCCAAAAATTAACTCAAAATGGATTAAAAACCTAAAAATAAAAGCAAGAACCATAAAGCTTCTAGAAGAAATTGTAGGAAAATAGCTTCAAGACCCGGTGGTAGGTGATGGATTCTTAAAGGAGGTAAGAAGAGGACTGAGATGTACTATTGATGTTTAGTGTATGTAAAAGTTTTAATTAGTTTTACTGTAAAAGTGTGGAAATGTATAGAGTAGATGGTAACACATAGTAACAGCTAGTTTATAAATGGGGATGTGGCTGAAAATGGTAGTCTAGATATGTAAATGCCAATTGACAGAATGCCAGAGAATAATCTAGGAATTGAATAGAACAGGAAACCAAGAGGTGTATGAGGATTGTAGTTGATGGCACAGTTGCAAGAGTGTCCTTTGTTAGCTAGAGCAAATTTACATTACTATTGCAGGGTGGTGGGAATGTGGAGAAGCATGGGAAAGATACAACTGGAGTAACCTATGCAGTGTGGTCAGCAGTAATAATATAACATTCTTGTATCCATGCCAAATGTTGATAATGGGGCAGTATGGAAAATGTGTCTCACATGTACACTATGGATGTGGTAACTATCAGATGATATATTATCTGTAACAAATGTTCCACCACAATGTGGTGTGTTGATAGGGGGGTGTTGCTTGGGAATTCTGTACATGTGCATATTGTTACATAAATTTACAACTTTGGACATAAAAATATATTTAAAAAATAATAATAGGGTGGATTGGGGGAAAAAAACACCAAACAGAAGACAAGGACTATAATTAGTAGTAATTATAGTTCTTTCATAATTTGTAACAAATGTCTCATGACAATGCAAGGTGTTGGTGGAGGGCTGATGTGTGGGCCCTCTGTATGTTATACATGTTTGCTTTGTAAGTTCACTACTTTTACTATACACTTATTGTTTATGTATGTTCATATATAAATGATAAAAAGATAATAATAATAGGGTGGTTTGGGGGGAAAATACTTTGGTTAGTAGTAATATTTTGACAATGCTCTTCATTTTTCTTTTAAAGATTTATTTATTTATCTCTCCCCCCCTCCCCCCACATTGTCTGCTCTCTGTGTCCATTTGCTATGCATCCTTCTGTGTCTGCTTGTATTCTCATTAGGTGGCTCCGGGAATCAATCCTGGGACCTTCCAGAGTAGGAGAGAGGTGATCATTCTCTTGTGCCACCTCAGCTTCCTGATCTGCTGTGTCTCTTATTATCTCTCCTCTGTGTCTCTTTTTGTTGTGTTATCTTGCTGCACCAGCTTTCTGGGTGGGCCAGCACTCCTGCTCAAAGCAGCACTCCTGCACAGGGCAGTACTCTGCACAGGCCAGCACTCTGCATGGGCCAGCACTGTGCGTGGGCCAGCTCACCACATGGGCCAGCTCACCACATGGGCCAGCTTACCACATGGGCCAGCTTACCTTTACCAGGAGGCCCTTGGTGTCAAACCCTGGACCTCCTATATGGTAGACGGAAGTCCAATTACTTGAGCCACATTCACTTCCTCAATGCTCTTTAATCATTAGTTGAAAATGTTTAACAACAATACAAGGGAAGCGGACTTGGCCCAGTGGTTAGGGCGTCCGCCTACCACATGGGAGGTCCGCAGTTCAAACCCCAGGCCCCCTTGACCCATGTGACACTGGCCCACGCACAGTGCTGATCCGCGCAATGAGTGCCCTGCCATGCAGGGGTGTCCCCCGCGTGGGGAAGGCCCATGCGCAAGGGGTGAGCCCCGAAAGGAGAGCCGCCCAGCGCAAGAGAAAGCTCAGCCTGCCCAGAATGGCGCCACACACATGAAGAGCTGACATAACAAGATGAGGCAACAAAAAGAAACACAGGGAAACGGACTTTGGCCCAGTGGTTAGGGCGTCCGTCTACCATATGGGAGGTCCGCGGTTCAAACCCCGGGCCTCCTTGACCCGTGTGGAGCTGGCCATGCGCAGTGCTGATGCGCGCAAGGAGTGCCGTGCCACGCAAGGGTGTCCCACGCGCAAGGAGTACGCCTGTGAGGAAAAGCCGCACAGCGTGAAAAGAAAGAGCAGCCTGCCCAGGAATGGCGCCGCCCACACTTCCCGTGCCGCTGACGACAACAGAAGCGGACAAAGAAACAAGACGCAGCAAAGAGACACCAAGAACAGACAACCGGGGGAGGGGAGGGAATTAAATAAATAAATAAATCTTAAAAAAAAAAAAAAAAAGAAACACAGAGTCCCATGCCACTGACAACAGAAGTGGACAAAGAAGAACACGCAGCAAATAGACACAGAGAACAGACAACTGGGGCAGGGCGGGGGGGAAGGGAGAGAAATAAATAAATCAATCTTAAAAAAAAAACAATACAAGATATTGGTGATAGGGTAAGGTACGAGAGTCCTGTAGGATGTTATATATGTTTGTTTTGTAAGTTCACAACTAGAAGTAAAAAAATAAAATAAAATAAAAAAGACAAAGAGAGGTTTTGAAGACAGCAAATGAGAAGTGCCTAGTGATATACAAGGGATCCCCAATAAAATTAACAGTGGATTTCTCATCAGAAACCAGGGAGCCCAGAAGACAGAGGGATAGCATATTTAAAGTCCTTAAAACAAAATCAACTAAGAATTCTCTACCCAGAAAAATTATCTTTCAAAAATGAAGGAGAAATGAAACTATTTACAGATAAACAAAAGCTGAAAGAATTCATTATCAGAAGACCTACTACAAGAAATGCTAAAGTGAGTCTTTGTGGTTGAAGTAAAAGGACACTAAAGAGTAACTCGGAGCCATAGGAGAAATAAAGAACACTGGTGAAGGTAGTACACAGGTAAATATAAAATCCTGTATTATTGTACTTTTGGTTTGTAACTATTTCCCTCCTATATTATTTAACAAGCAAATGTGTAAAATAGCATTTTTAAAGACTTATTTTATTTACTTTATTTTTCTTTATTCTCCCTCCCCAGATGGTTCTCTCGTCTGCCTGTTCATTGTTTGGGAACCGAACCTGTGAACATGAAAGATAAGTGTCCAACAGCCTGAGCCACATCTACTCCCTGCAGGCTGCAGCATCTTATGGTTTTGTGGCATCTGCTTGTTGAGCCAGGGGCAGAGTCTAGCTCATTGTGGTGAGAGGCGGCGTCTAAGCTCGTTGGGGCAGGAGGCAGTGTCTAAGTTTGTAGCAGCAGGAGGTGAGTCTGCTCATCTTTTTTTAGGAGGTACCAGGACCTGATCCTGGGACCTCCCATGTGGTAGGCGAGTGCCCAAAGGGTTGAGCCACAGCCACTTCCAAAAATAGCATTTTAAATTTATGTTAATGAGCATACAATGTATAAAGATGTAACCTGAGCCAATAACAGTAGAAAGGGGAAGGGATGAAAATATATAGGAGTAGAGAGTTTGTCCTACTGAAACTAGGTTGGTTCTAGTAGACTAGGTTTTTAATTAGTTTAAGATGCTATTGTAGGGAAACGGACTTGGCCCAGTGGTTAGGGCGTCCGTCTACCACATGGGAGGTCCGTGTTTCAAACCCCGGGCCTCCTTGACCCATGTGGAGCTGGCCCATGCGCGGTGCTGATGCGCGCAAGGAGTGCCCTGCCATGCAGGGGTGTCCCCCGCATAGGGGTGCCCCACGCGCAAAGGAGTGCGCCCCATAAGGAGAGCTGCCCAGCGCGAAAGAAAGTGCAGCCTGCCCAGGAATGGCGCCACCCACACTTCCCTTGCCGCTGACGACAATAGAAGCAGACAAAAAAACAAGACGCAGCAAATAGACACAGAGAACAGACAACTGGGGGAGGTGGGGAATTAAATAAATAAATAAATCTTAAAAAAAAAAAAAAGACGCTATTGTAATTATGAAGGTAACCACTAAGAAAATAACTAAAAAACAAAAAGAAAAGGAAAGAAGAAGGGAATCAAAATGGTACACTACAAAACAGCAACCTAAATAATTTTTTTTTAAAGGTAGTAATGGAGTAACTGAGGATCAAAAAAACCATATAAGACATACAGAAAACAAATAGCTAAATAGGAGAATGAAATTCTTCCTTCTCCATTATTACCTTAAATGGCAATGGATTAAACTTCCTATAAAAAGGCAGTGATAGGCAGACTGGTCATCCATCTAATTGCTGTTTCCCAGAGACTTACTTCAAGTACAGAGACACAAACAGGTTGAGAGTAAAAGGGTGGAAAAAGATATTCCAGGCAAACAGTAATCAAAGGAAAGCTGGAGTAGGTATATTACTGTCATAAAAAAGAAACTTTAATGGGTTAGAGTGGACTTACTGGTGTTCTACTATGGAACTATTGTGATTAGTAATGGAAGAAATTGTAGCATTGATGTGGAGAAAGTGGCCATGGTAGCTACTGAGGGTAGGGAGAGGGAAGAAGAGATATGATGTGGGGGCGTTTTCAGGACTTGGAGTTGTCCTGGGTGGTACTCCAAGGACAGATACTGGACACTGTATGTCCTGCCATGGCCCACTGGGTGGACTGGGGGAGAGTATAAACTACAATGTAAACCACTATCCATGTGGTGCAGCAGTGCTTCAAAACGTAGTCACCAAATGAAAGGAATGTGCCACGATGATGAAAGAGGTTGTTGATGTGGGAGGAGTGGGGTGGGGGGTGGGGGGTAAATGGGGACCTCATATTTTTTTTAATGTAACATTTAAAAAAAGAAACTTTAAGTAAAAAAAAAGTTACAAAAGAGACAAAGAAATATATTATTTATTGGCCATATAACTCAGCAATTCCACTCCTAGGTATACACCCAGAAGAACTGAAAGCAGGAACTTGGAAAGATATTTGTACACCAATGTTCATCACAAGTGTCCATCAACAAATGAATGGAGCAACAAATTGTATACACACACAATGTAATATTACTCAGCAATAGAAAAAGTGAAGTGCTATCACATCTGACAACATGGATGAACGCTGAAAACATCATGTTGAGTGAAATCAGTCAGACACAAAAGGACAAATTATGATTTCTCTTATATGAAATACTTAGAATAAGCAAATTTGTGGAGCCAGAAAGCAGAATAGTGATTACCAGGCATTTTAGTCTGCTAGACTGCTGAAATGCAATATATGAGAAATGGGTTAGCTTTTACAATGGGGATTTACTAGCTTACAAGCTTGTAGTTCCAAGGCTGAGAAAAATGTCCAAATCAAGGTATCATTAGGTAATGCTTTCTCCTGGAAGACTTAATGCTAGTAATCCTGGACTCCTCTGTCACATGGCAAGGCACATGATGGTGTCTGCTGGTCTCTCCCTTCTCTTTGGGCTTCAATGATTCAGCTTCTGGCTTCCATGGCTTTTTCTTTCTCTTCTTCTTTCTGTATTCATCCCATTAGTAAAAGACTCCAGTAAGAGGATTAAGACCCACCCTGGGAGAAGTGGATTTGGCCCAAAGGGTAGGGCGTCCGCCTACCACATGGGAGGTCCAAGGTTCAAACCCAGGGCCTCCTTACCCATGTGATGAGCTGGTCCACGCACAGTGCTAATGCGCGCAAGGAGTGCCGTGCCACAGAGGGGTGTCCCCCGCGTAGGGGAGCCCCAAGCGCAAGGAGTGAGCCCCGTAAGGAGAGCTGCCCAGCGCGAAAAAATGTGCAGCCTGCCTAGGAATGGCGCCGCACACACAGAGAGCTGACGCAGCAAGATGATACAAGAAAACAAGACACAGATTCTGGGTGCCGCTGACAAGAATACAAGCAGACACAGAAGAACACACAGAGAATGGACATGGAGAGCAGGCAGCTGGAGTGGGGCAGGGAAGGGGAGAGAAATAAATAAAAAATAAATCAAAAAAAAAAAAAAGACCCACGCTGGGCCACACCCTAACTGAAGTAACCTAATCAAAAGATCTCACCTACATAGGTTATACCCACAGGAATAGATTAGCTTTTAAGAACATGATTTTCTGAGGTCCATCCAGCTTCAAATCATTACAGCAGGAGTCTGAGGAGTGGGGAATAGGGAGTTATTGTTAAACGAGAATAAGTTTTCGTTTAGGATGATGAAAACAGTCTGAAAATAGTGTTAAAAGTTATATAGTATGACCAATGTACTTAATGTCAAGGAATTGTTCACTTAAAATGGTTAAAATGATTTTTATGTTATCCAGGTTTTACCACAATTGAAAATTAATGTAGGGAAACAGATGTGGTTCAACTAATTGGGCTCCTGTCTACCATATGGGAGGTCCAGGGTTCGATACCCAGGGGCTCCTGGCCCATGTGGTAAGCTAGCTGACGCGGAGTACTGCTCCATGAAAGGATTGCTGCCCAGCACAGGGATACCCCCTGTGCAGGAGTGCTGCCCCATGTAGAAGTGCCCCCCACACAAGGAGTGCGCGCCCAGTGCAGGAGTGCAGCATGCCCAGGAGTGCCGCCCACACGGAGAGCTGACGCAGCAAGATGACACAACAAAAAGAGACATACAGAAGAGACATTAAGAAACACAACTAGGGAGCTGAGGTGCTGCAATAGAATGATCACCTCTCTCCCACTCCGGAAGGTCCCAGGATTGGTTCCCGGAGCTGCCTAATGAGTATACAAACAGACACAGAAGAACGCACAGCAAATGGACACAGAGAGCAGACAATGGGGGGATAAATAAATAAATCTTTAAAAAAATGAAGCACTTCTTTTAAAAAAATTAATGTATATATTTTTTAAAAGGACAGATAAGACTTATGCACCCAGATCATGGTTCCCAAATACTCTCAGACACTTAAAGGAACCAGGGCTCATTACAGAAAGGTTGATTCTCAAGTTCTGGGTAAGAAAATATACAAGATGTACCAGAATATATTGTACTAGAAAGTAAGGAAGTTCTTAAAGAATGATAGGGGCATGTTAAAAAGACACAAGAAACAACCAGAGAGGGCTCCCATTAGCCAAATATGGAAAAATTTCAGCATATAGTAATAAATAATAATAATAAATAACTGCAATGGAATAGAACACATTAAATATATAAAGACCAATGCAGGGAAGTGGATGTGGCTCTACTGACAGAGCATCCACCTACCATATAGGAGGTCCAGGACTCAAACCTAGGGCCTCCTGGCCCGTGTGGTGACCTGGCCCACGTGCAGTGCTGTCACATGCAAGGAGTGCTGTGCTACACAGGGGTGCCCCCCCGCATAGGGGAGCCCCATGTGCAAAGAGTACACCCCGCAAGGAGAGCCGCCCCACACAGAAAAAGCGCAGCCTGCCTAGGAGTGGTGCCACACACACAGAGAGCTGACACAGCAAGATGATGCAACAAAAAGAGACAAGATTCCCGGTGCCGCTGAGAATGCAAATGGACATAGAAGAACACACAGCGAATGGACACAAGAAAGCAGACGATGGGAGGCGGGGGGGTGGGGGAGAGAAATAAATTAAAAAAAAAAAGACCAATGCATTCTGATTAAGTAAAACAAACTTGGAATCACCCTAATACCAATGCCAGATAAAGATATCACAAGAAAACAAAATTATGGATAACTTCCCCTATTAATATACATGCAAAAATCCTCAACAAAATACGAGTAAATCTAATCCAACAGCACACTAAAGGATTATACACCATGATCAAGTAGGATTTATTCCAGGAATGCAAGAGTGGTTTTACATAAGAAAATCAGTTAATACACCACATTCATAGAACGAAGGAAGAAAAATCACATGATGATCTCAACTGATGCAGAAAAAGCATTTGAAAAAAGGCCCAGCAACTTTTTTGATTAAAAAACATTCAGAAAACTAGGAATAGATGGGAACTTCCTTAACACAATAAAAAGCATGTATGAAAAACCCACTGCTAATATTATACCCAATTGTCAAAGTCTGAAAGCTTACCCCTTAAGATCAGGAACAAGAAAAGGATGCCTACTTTCACTATTGCTATTCAACACTGTACTAGAAGTGCTAGCCAGAGCAATTAGGCAAGAAAAAGAAATCAAAATGAAGGAAGAAATAAAACTACCCATATTTGCAAATGAAATTATCCCATATATAGGAACAAACAAACCCACTGGTCACCTTTTTATTCCAAAAAGGGTAAGATTCAAGCATATCTCACACTACTTCTATATAAAGGATATTTCAGGGTAATAAACATAGTTGATGTAAGGAAATTCTTTGTAGAAAAATCTAAGAAAAACACACGCATGGGAAATGACAGAATTAATGATATAATGGATCTAGACAATTATGATCAACATCTGATAAAACTCTTTGGTGAAAGACTGATGGGGAACTTTATAAGAAAGGAGTCAGTCTGGCACCACCTGAACTCACCTATCCATCTCAACAACTCAAGGAGAGACACCATTCGACTTGACGTACCACCTGATGTAATGCAGAGGACACAGCACCACCTTATGAAGTATTTTTAGAAAAAAAAATTGAACCAGAATCTAGTTAAAGTTCTAGATCTGAAAACTACCAGTTTATAAGAAAAGCAGGCGGACACACTAAATACCACCACAGGGACACAACTGGCCAAATTCAGACTGTGGGAAACAATATCAGACACATGATCTGGTTTCTTCTACAAATGAGTGGCATAAAAAAAAGGAAGGGGAATTGTTATGGATTAAAAGAGATTCTTGGGGAACTGAAATGGCTCAGTGGTTGCGTGCCAGCTTCCCACATGAGGTCACAAGGTTAAGCCCTGGCCTCAGTACCTCAAAAAAAAAAATTCTTAAGCTCATCAACAACATCAAAAATGTGTGGCTTCCTCTGGATCATGCTTTGAATAATTAACTGGAAAATAAGACACCTTGAGGCAACTGGGGAAATTTTTAAATGGACTGGATATTTGATAATAGAAGGCTTCAATGCTAATTTTATTGGGTGTAATAAAGTATTGTATTTATGTTTTTAAAAAAAGGGGGGGAGACAGAACCTTCTCTGAAAGAGACACATATGAAATGAAATGAAATAGGATATCTTGGGTTTGCTTTAAAACACTTCAGCAAAAGAAAGAGCTAGAGTGAAAGAAGGAGGGAGAAAAAGAGAGAGGAAGGAAGGGAGGCAGGAAGGAAGGTACGGAAGGCTATAGATTCCTAAGAATGTCAACGTTTTGATAATTGTACAAACTGGGTGAGGGGTAAATGGGGATTCATTATATCATTCTCTCCACTTTTTTGTGTTTGAACTATTTCATAATAAAATAAAGGGAAAAACATAAGATTTATACAAACCTCATTGATTAGCTGCTTCAAGTCCTGTGTCTCATATGTCGCTTTGGTTTGTTCGTTTGCCTGAGTCATACTTGCACTTTTCTTAGCTTGTAGTTTAACAGCACAAATCAGGGTTAAGGACCTACTAATGGGGCACAGACCAGTTTCCAAGGACCTTGGAGAGGGAGACAGTAAAGGCGCCTGCTTAACTTTTATTTATTATTTTTCCTTTTATGTGCACTTTTCTGGTCTGGACAGCAGATGGCATTCTTTGACAGACCTCTCAGCTCAGACCCCAGGCGATCTGGGGGAATGCATTCAGTGTAACTCCTTAGGGGAATGGGGGGTGTGATGTCTTCAGGGCTGGCCAAGTCTCACAAACAAAACTTTCTGAGAGGCTGTTCTCTACCCTTGGCCAGCCATACCTCCTTCCCTCTGCCTTTTCAGTAACTAGCTCAGGGGACTGTGGAGGGTGTTTAAGAAAGCAAAATATCTTTAGCTCCCTGCTGGCTCTCAGGCTGGAAATGTGACCCATCCAATAAAACAGACCAATGTAGCAGACCAAGTTCACTGGCCAAAATCTGAATTTGCTGTAGGTTGTATCCCACCTTTTCTCCTTTCTTGTGGAAGGGGAACCCTGCTACCCCCTCAGTCTGCAGCCACTGCAGTCCACAGTCACTGTACGCCACAGACTGCTGTTTGCGTCATAGGTGGGGGGAAGGGTGCCCGCTGCTGTTTTTGCAGTTCTGCTCAGGAAATTTTTAAGCAAGCTGAGACTCCATTTCTTTGCCTTTCTCTCTTCTGGGTAGTGTCTCACCTTCCCCTGGTATCCTGAACTCCAGAACAGCCCTCCAGACAGTTTCTGTCTGACTCTAGCTATTTTTTGGGGAGAGAGAAGTGATCCCTCTATCTTTTCAGAAGACTGTTACAACCCTTATGAAAAACATAAATAGCAACATCCAAAAAGGACAATGCACCTTAAATGTAATAAATCTGAACAGACCTACTCCGGGACAACTACTATTCAGAATGTGAAATGCTAGAGATAGAGAATTCTGAAAGCAGCAAGAGAAAAGCAAAGCATCACATACAAGGGATGTTCAATAAGACTAAGTGCCAATTTCTCATCAGAAACCATGGAGGTGAGAAGGCAGTGATATGATATATTAAAGGAACTGAAAGAGAAAATTTGCCAGCCCATAATTCTTTATCTGGCAAAACTATCCTTCAAAAATGAGGGTGAATTTAATGTCTTCACAGATCAACAAAAACCATGATATGTTACCAGGAGACTGGATTTACAAGAGATGCTAAAAGGAGTGCTGCAACCTGAAAGGAAAAGACAGGAGAAAGAGGCTTGGATAAGAGTGTAGAAATGAAGATTATTAGTAAGAATAACTAAAAGGGTAAAAAGACAGACAATGGTAAGATACGACAATGGAAAGTCAAAGGACAAAATGGACAAAGTAATGCCTTTACAGTAATAATACTGAATGTTAATGGATTGAATACCCCAATGAAAAGACACAGACTGGGAGCAGATGTGTCTCAAACCTGCTTCCCACATAGGAGTTCCCAGATATGGTTCCTGGTGCCTCCTAAACAAACAAACAACAAGCAAAACAAATGAAAAACTTAACTCAGGGGAGCCAATGTGGCTCAGTGGTTGAGCTCCAGCTTTCCACATGCAATGTCCTGGGTTCAATCCCCAGGCCCTGGTACCTGAAAAAAAAAAAAAAAAAAAGGACACAGACTGGAAGAATGGATAAAAAAAAATTAACTATCTATATGCTGTCTACAAGAGACTCACCTTATACACAAGGACACAAATAGGCTGAAGGTGAAAGGTTGGAAAGATAGTCCATGCAAGAAACGGATATGGCTCAAACACTTAAGCTCCCACCTACCACATGGGAGGTCCGTGGTTTGGCTCCCAGTGCCTCAAAAGAAGACAGTGAGCTAATGTGATGGGCAGGCACAGCAAGCTGATAAGATGATGAAACAAGAGACACAAGAGGGAAAACATAATGAAAGATACAACAAAGAAGGGAGCAGAGGTTCCCGATGCCTCTTGAAGAAGACGATCAAGACAGTAGGCTGAAAAAAAAAAAAACTGAGGGGAATAAAGAATATTTATATAAGAAAAAAAAAAGACAGCAGGCTGGTGTGATGGGCAGGTATGGCAAGCTGACACAATAAGATGACATAACAAGAGACACAAGAAGAGAAAACATAGAGACAAAACAAAAGCAGGGAATGGAGTGGCTTAAATGATTAGGTGCCTCCCTTCCACATCAGAGGTCCCAGGTTCATTTTCCAGTGCCTCCTAAAGAAACAAAAGGAGAGGAAAAGACATAGCAATCGTAAATGACAACAGGGTGGGGAGAAATAAATAAAATAAATCTTTTTAAAAATAATTTTAAAAAAGATATTCCATGCAAATAGTAACCAAAAAAGAGCTGGAGTAGCTACATTAATATCAGACAAAATAGATTTAAAGTGCAAAACTGTCACAAGAGATGAAGAAGGTAATTATATATTAATTAAAGGGGTAATTCACCAAGAAGAAATAACAATAATAAATATTTATGCAGCTAACCTGGGTGCCCCCCAAATATATGAGGCAAACATTGGCAAAACTGAAGGGAAAAACAGATGTCTTTATAAGAATATTTGGAGACTTTAACACACCCCTCTCATCTGAACATTAACACCGCATCTCATCAGAACATCTGGATAGAGGATTCATATGACAGCTTAAATAATACAATATATGAAGTAGACCTAACAGACATATATAGACTATTACACTCCAAAACAGTGGGATATACATCTTCTCAAGTTCTCATGGATCTTTCTCCAGGATAGATCATATGTTGGTTTACAAAGCAGGTCTTAATATATTGAAAAGACTGAAATTATACAGAGCACTTTCTCTGATCATAATAGAATGAAGCTGGAAATCAATAACAGGTGAGAAAATGGAAAATTTCACAAATATATGGAGATTAAATAACCATTCTTAAATAACGAGTTAAAGAAGAAATTTCAAGAGAAATCAGTAAATATCTCAAGATAATGAAAATGAGAACACAACTGTATTAGTCAGCCAAAGGGGTACTGATGCAAAAATACCAGAAATCTGTTGGCTTTTATAAAAGGGTATTTATTTGGGGTAGAAGCTTACCGGTACCAGGCCATAAAGCATGTTACTTCCCTCACCAAAGTCTGGTGCCACATATTGGAGCAAGATGGCTGTTGATGTCTGCAAGGGTTCAGCCTTCTTTTCCTCTTAAGGTTCCGTGGTACCAGCTTCTGATAAACTTAGCTGTAAGCTGGGTTAAGTCTTGTCTCTCTCTGGGCTCAGCTGCTCTGTTATTCCACAAGGTCAGCTGTAGATGATTGGGCTCTCTCTTTTCCCAAGGCCTCTGCTGTGTCTATGGAGCCATCTCTATTCCTCTGTGTTCTTCTCCTGTGTATTTACTTCCTGCAGCTCCAGCACCAAAAAACTTCTAGTAACTCCTCTGCCATGTCATTTTACTGTGAGTCCTACTGACATGGCCCAATCAAATCCTTAATCATTATTAAATCAAGTAAAAGTGAACCCTCTGTATTTAATACAATCTAATACACCCAGAGGAACAGATCAGTTCATAAACATAATCCAATATCTATTTTTAGAATTCATAAACAATATCAAACTGCTACAACAACATATCACAACATGGGATGCAGTGAAGGCAGTGCTGAGAGGGAAATTTAAAACATTAAAAAAGAAGAAAGAGCTAAAATCAAAGACCTAACTGCACACCTGGATGAACTAGAAAAAGAACAACAAACCTATCCCACAGCAAGCCAAAGGAAAGAAATAACAAGTATCAGAGCAAAAATAAGTGAAATGGAGGAGAAAAAAAAACCGAGAAAATAAAATAAAACAAATAATAGAAAGAATCAACAAAATCAAAAGTTGGTTCCTGGAGAATATCAACAAAATTGACAAACCCTCAGCTATACTGACAAAGAAAAAGGAGAGAAGATGCAAATAAATAAAATCAGAATTGAGAGGTCGGGAACATTACTACTGAACCCACAGAGATAAACAAGATCATAAGAGGATACTATGAACAATTGTATGCCACCAAACTCGACAATGAGATGGACAAATTCCTAGAAACACATATACAACCTACACTGACCCTAGAAGAAATAGAAGACCTCAACAAACCAATAACCATAAAGAGATTGTTGAAATAGTTATCAAAACCTCCCCAAAATGAAACTCCCAGGACTAGATGGCTTCACAAATGAAGTCTACCAATCAGTGAAAGAACATTTAATACCAATCTTGCTCAAAAGCGTCCAAAAAATTGAACAGGAGGAAACCCTACCATAATCATTCTATGAAGCCAACCTCACCTTTATACTAAAGCCAGATAAAGAT